>NC_138212.1:11147193-11747193 GCF_964194415.1 Vipera berus | reverse complement strand
AATTCAGAGAAAGAAGTATTTTGGAAAATATTTAAAAGGCAGAATATTTCCCCAAAGGCAGCATATATTTCCCCAAAGGATTTTAAAGGCAGAAACCAACCCGCTCCCCCTCAAGTCTCTCTGCCCCAAACAGAAACCAGGTCTGCAGAAATGCAAATATGATAATCTTGTCAGAACGATTGGAGTCAGGAAGCTGGGATTAGGCTCTCAGGCCTTCCTTAGTGGTCAGAGAAAGAAGAAAAAACACCTCAGAATGAGTGGGACATTTCTATTCTTTCACTTGAAGTCAGGAGTCTCAAAATGTATGGCGGGAAAGGAATATGAGAGACAGGGATTTTACTTTTTTTTCGGATAGACACAAATCTTTTTCCAGGATTGACTTCATTTTGATTACTACTGACCTTTCCTCCTCGGTTAAGAACGTTAAGATTTTCCCTAGGACAATGTCTGACCATAGTCCTGTTTGG
Organism: Vipera berus; assembly: GCF_964194415.1. NCBI lineage: Eukaryota > Metazoa > Chordata > Lepidosauria > Squamata > Viperidae > Vipera > Vipera berus. The sequence goes on along the minus strand of NC_138212.1, from coordinate 11,746,726 downwards.
CTGGAGCTCTTTACTGAAGACACTAGTAGGAGATCCTGGAGGCTGAATGAGAACTTATTTACAAATGACTTGTTCTTGCAGAAATGTAGAGAACATATGAAAGAATTTTTTGTCACGAATATGCATAAAAGTACTTCGATGGAAATGGTTTGGGATTCTAGTAAGGCCTATATGAGAGGGGTTTTGATTTATATGAATAATGCTTATAGGCGTAAGCAAGTGCAAAAACGTTTAGATATCGAGGAAGAGATTAAAACTAAAGAGAAAAAGTTTATTTTGAATCCATTGGATAATAATTTAAAGATCTCAATACATTTATTGAAAGAACAATTTAATATGCTATTGGCTGATCAAGTAGCAACTAATTTGCGTTATGCCAAACACAATACTTTCTGTAACGCCAACAAGCCTGGTAGATGGTTGGCTTATCAATTAAGGAAGAAACAGAAATTACGTACTGTAGACAAAATAGAATATAAAGGAAAAGAAGTCTACCAACAAAATTTGATTAAGAGGAGTTTCCTAGATTTTTACTCGAAATTATATTCTAAAGAGAATATACAAGCTCTAGATATAGATAAGTATCTACAGGGAGCTCATTTTCCAAGACTTTCACAAGAACAACAACTTGAGATGAATTGCCCAATTACACCAGAAGAAATTTCTTTAGCTATTAAACAGTTGAAATTGGGCAAAACTCCAGGAACAGATGGATTAACAGCAATTTATTATAAAAAGTTGCTGCCTGAAATGATTGAACCCTTAAAGATTTTGTTTAATGAAATTCAGACTGGAGGCGCAGTTCCTCCATCATGGAGGACAGCTTTTGTATCATTGATCCCAAAGGAGGATCAAGATCTTACCCAACCTAAAAATTATAGACCTATATCGCTCTTAAATACAGATTATAAGATCTTTGCTAAAGTATTGGCTAATAGATTAATGCAAGTTTTGAAACAAATGATTCATAGTGACCAATCGGGATTTATATCTGGGAGGTATATGAAAAATAATTTAAGACAAATTGTTAACTTGCTTGAATATTTGGATAAGAACAACCAAGTCTCCGCAGCACTGATATTTTTGGATGCAGAGAAAGCCTTTGACCAATTGAATTGGCAGTTTTTATTAAGAGTTGTTGAGGAGATGAATTTTGGAGAAGGTTTTCTACATGCTATTAAAGCTATATGTCAACAACAAACTGCACAAATTATAGTTAATGGGGGATTAACAGAGACTTTTAGAATTGAAAAAGGTACAAGGCAGGGCTGCCCCCTATCACCATTATTGTTTGTTTTAACATTAGAGATTTTACTAATTAAAATTCGAGAGTCCTCTTTGATAAAGGGAATTAAAATAAAACAGAATGATTATAGACTGAGAGCTTTTGCTGATGACTTGGTTGTGACAGTATCCCAACCGCTACAGTCGGTTGTAGACTTGATGGAAATTATAACTCAGTATGGTAAGGTTTCTGGGTTTAAGGTGAACAGTAATAAAACTAAGATATTATCCAAGAATTTATCTACGAGTGAAAGGGATATGTTATCTAACTTAACAGGTTTCGAAATAGTGAAGAAGGTTAAATATCTAGGAGTGCATATTGCAGCCTCAAATGTAAAATTGTATAAGAATAATTATGAAACACTATGGTTGAAGGTACAAAGGGACTTAAATAATTGGAAAAAACTACAATTATCACTACTGGGAAGAATTGCAGTTGTTAAAATGAATGTTCTACCAAAGTTCCTCTTTCTGTTTCAGATGATACCTATATTGAAAAAGGATGCCAACCTTGATCAATGGCAGAAGGGTATTAACAAATTTATCTGGGCGGGGAAAAAACCAAGAGTTAAATTCAAGATTTTACAGGATGCCAGGGAAAGAGGGGGACTCAAGGCGCCGAATTTGAAATTGTACTATGATGCGGCTGCTTTGACCTGGGTTAGTGATTGGCTTAATTTAACTAACAAGAGAATACTTCATCTTGAGGGATGGGATTTGGTATATGGATGGCATGCATACTTGCTTTATGATAAGAAGGTAGACAGGGCTTTTAAATCCCATATTCTTAGAAGTGCTTTACTGCGTGTCTGGAAAAAGTACTATAATAAGTTAAATTATAAAATACCGATTTGGGGAATTCCTGGACACGCGATAGAGGGTGTATCTATGGGAGTGAGTATGGATATGGTTTCTTATAAGGAACTACTCAAATTGCAAGGGAATGATTGGCAACTTAAATCAGCAGAGGAGTTAAGACAAGAAAACATAAATTACTCTTGGTTTCAATATACCCAATTGAAAGCTAGGTGGAAGTCAGATCAAAAGGTTGGTATCACAATTACAGATCAAAATTTAGTAAAGCAAATTAGAGATTCAAATTGTGCACATATAAAGAGGATATATAATGCTTTAATTGAATTGGATTTGGAAACGGAATTGGTTAAAGATTGCATGATAAAGTGGGCACAAAATATTCAGGAACCAATCTCGTTGGACACCTGGGAGATAATTTGGGTCAGAAATGTTAAATTTACCCAGGCTCAAAATTTAAGAGAAAATTTTTACAAAATGTTTTATAGATGGCATCTGGATCCCAAGAAGTTGTCCAACATGTATCCTAATCTGCAGTCTAAGTGTTGGAGGTGTGGTAGCTTAGAAGCTACCTATTTCCACATGTGGTGGACTTGTAGAAACATAAAAGCCTTCTGGATTAAAATTTGGTGGAACATTCAAAAGATTTTTAAGAGGAAGATAAAGTTTTCCCCGCAATTGTTCTTACTGGGTATTGTTGTAAATTGTGATGTCAAAGAGACTAATCTGATGTTGAATATGATAACGGCAGCACGGTTACTGGTGGGACAATATTGGAAGAAGGACAATCTGCCCACGGTAGAAGAATGGGTGTTTAAAGTTTCTAATCTTGCAGAAATGTCCAAGATTTCTGCTTATTTAAAGGATCACTCACAGGAGAGATATATTTCAGTTTGGAGGAGATGGATAAATTATATTGAAAACAAATATGGGACCAAAAAGTTCCATTTAGCTTATGAGTAGAATTTAGTGGGATATTGTTATTGTTTGTAGTTATGTTAAGAGAGAGTTAAAGCGCAGTACGAATTTGGTTGATTGTATATTGTGTAAATTTTTATTTAGAATATGATTGTTGTAACTATAGTCCTGTATTTAGCTCTGGGAAGTGGGGGGGGGAAAGTGGGGGGGTTGGGGTGGGAGGGATTTGGGGATATATTGTAAAATTTTGTAAAACTCTAATAAAAAAAAGGAGTCTCAAAATGCTCCGAAAACATTTTTGCATTTTGTACATGCTCCTATCATTTGCATTTGCTTATCTTAGAGATACACTGAGAAACATACCACATTTGTCATCAGCCTGCTGAGGTTTACTGGACTTCAGCTACTTCAGAACAATTGGATTATAGAGTTCTGAACAGAATATTGTCTCTATGTATTGCTATTCAAACTTTAAAACTGAACAAGTTGAGTTTCTGCACTTTTATCTTCTTCTAATCTATTACACAAAAAACTCCAAATCCAAATCTTACATTTGTGTTGAGTTAATGAAGATATTTTCTCAAATAAATTACCTTGCTCCTGAATGAAAATGGTGGTAAAGACAGAATCTTAACTCTATTACATCAAATTATCCTTTAATTTTTACACCATTAAAAGCAATCTTACCTGGTGCTTTTGAATGTTGAAGATGCACAAAGTAAACACACATAGTTTTTAAAATGTTGATTAGTTACCACTAGGTGGAAATAAGAGCAAAGTATTATTTTCTTGTCTCTTCTACCAAATTTTCTTAGCCATAGGGAGGGAAAAATAAATCTCTCAATACTTAACCATAGCTTCATTGCTTTCCTTTCCTGCATTATAAAAATATTTTCTCAAAGAATATTTTTTAAAAGAGGGTTTTTTGAAGCTAAGAGATTAGGTTTTTTTTTACTTTGCATCTGTCTTCACAAAAACCATTAAATTCTTATCACAGATTGTTTATACACTCAGGATTCGGCATATATAAACATAAATGTCTTCCATGTTTTTTCTCTTTTGGACATATTGGACAGACCAAATTTCCCTTAAATCTAAGCCTTTTTTGTCTCCTGAAGGTCTGCTGAAAACAGATAATAGGAAAACTCAGTATGGTGTAACCAATTCAGATTTAGTCCTGAAATTCAGTATCTCTCCCCACTCTTTTCTTAGCCCAATATATTTCACAAATTAGTATTAGAAAATTAGGGAGACTCCATGTAAGCCACCATTAATTCTCAGAGAAAAGATGAGATAGAAATTTTACAAATGTTTTCCCCAGGGTTGTCCTTCAGATGTGATTGAGTTGAATTCCCACTACCCTTAGCCACCATGACCAATTGCTAATTAGTAAAGAGGTAGCTTTACAGTTTCTAACATAATCTGGGGACTCGCCTGGAAAGCAGCGTTGGAAAAGAGCCCAATAGACTTGTCTTGGGAGAAATGTAGAGGTCTTTTGACAGCTATACCATATATCCTAAGGTCATATATAACCTTAGAATGTATATCTAAGGAGAGAAACATCATACGAATTCAGGCATCAAGGTAGTGCGATAATCCTAGAGAATAAATGAACCATGTGGGGGAGCGGGGTAAACCTCTCAGTCGATAGAATAATAGAGCATGAATTTACATTGATCAGATGCTAATGGAAGCTTTTATGTAACAAAAGGATTATTTGCCTTCCGAAATAATTTCAATGCACTGCCAGAACAGAACGAAGTTACCTATGGAACTGAAGATAACAGCTGCTGGAGACTCAAGGCTGCTGCAGAGCAGTTAGGTGTTTATATAGTTTGAATGGCTTTGCTATGTACAGCAAAAAATTACCAAGGAAAAGGAAAATAGATTTGGGATTTATTTGTTCATTAAAAACCCCCATCTAAGTGGACTTTTTAAACAGAAAGCAACAGCCTGAATGCTAGGAATTTTGGGACCCATAGAGTTTACTAGGAAATGAGATTTTTCAGAAGCGTGACCTTGTTCCATGCTTTTTACCGATTTTTTTATTGATGTGAAGGGCACAAATCACTGGGATTAGCAGAGAAACATCACAGCACCCATTTTGTGATGCTTCTATTAAAACTCAGACCATTTTTTAAAAAGTTAATGAATACAGTCTCTCGCACAGCACTATGATGTACTAACATTTAACGTCCACTTTCATTTCCCATTTTCTACCAAGAATTCTTCCTTAAAGAACATTTTATTAGGAAACAAAGTATCGGCACTTTCATAGTTGAACCCAAAACTGAGATTCCCTCCCCCAGATACAAAGTAACAAGTTGCAATTCTCATCCCTCAAAACCATGTCCACTTCTACATTGTTATGGCTAGCTAAACTCTCAAGCATTTGCCCCATCCCCCCCTTCTATATCTGAACTCTAAAAGAATAGGAAAGGCATGCTAGAAGCCAAAGTAAAAATGGCTGCTAATTCTCAGTTGTCAAGAGTGATGACATCCATTGTCACAGCATTGACACTACCCATGCAGTTTCTAGCAATGATTCATGAATCAAATTCCTTTTCTGCACTAAGTTAGTTGATCATCTGCTTTTTTTTCACGTATGCCAGCTTTTCCTAATCAGATTGAGGAAGGCTATTCTATGCATTATTCTTAGCTAAGCCATGAAATCCCAAGGTTTCCAAAAAATATCCCGATTCAGATAACATCCGTGTCTGCACAATATATTATCTCCTTGGTTAGTGTGATGCAGGCAAGTATGTTTTGGGTTGCAGTAATAGCCTCTAAAGCAGGAGTGTCAAACTCTCAACGTCACATGATGTGCCACGACATATCTCAACTTTTTTTCCATTGCCAGGAATGGGGTGGGTGCGGTTTCGTCATGATGCATCCAGCCCATGGGCTGGCAGTTTGACACCCCTGCTCTAAAGATTATAGCTTGCATAGAACAACATGAACATGCTGAGGGTAAAATTGGAAGGCGATTGTATTGGCGCCACACACCTAAACTGATCATTACTATCTTTATTGTTAGTAGGGAATGATATAGTCCTACATAGTGTGTGGCCTAGGTGTAACTAAGGCCATTGATCTAGTCTATATCTATTGTCCTATTAAAATCATTATGTAAAATGTTGGTTATTGGAAATTAATATTTAGGGCCCAATAGGTTAGAATACTGAAAATGGTAAGTAATGGTGTAACTGGAAAAATGTTAAAATATGGGTATGATTTACTTACGAAATGACTGCTATGCAATCTTAATGTGTGAAATTGAGTTTGAGCCCAACAATCGCAAGAATGCTATTATTGGATTCTTTACAAAGATAGCAAGGGTGAATGCAAAAAGTAGAGGGATTCATTTCATATACAGGCCTGGCACACACAGAGAAATGTTTACACTTTAGTTGTGTTGTTCTTTTAGGTAATGAAGGCAATATTGTAACACTGTTGATAAAACCTGCAAATATTGATGACCACTGATCTTGTAGCCAATCCTTGGTGAAGGTAAGACTTGATATGATTCCCATACATCCTCCCATGATGTATCAGGTGGAACTCTGTTCCTCTGCATATTGTTTGCTGCTACTACAACAAAAGCTTTGAACATCTACAAAAGTCTATATGTAGCAGCAGTTCCTTCCCAGATGTATAAGTCAATAACCATTTGTCCAAATAGCGCATCCCACTTATGGAGAAATCTAATTATCCTTGAAGTTCATCATTTGATTATCACAGTAGGAGGCAGATTTCGGGCTTAATTGGAGCTCTCTTTCCTTTTTGAACCATGTGCAAATGATCCAGGAAAGTGAACACAGTCTTTGTTTAGCAACTGCTTTGTACAAGGACTGTTCAGTATGACAATGATGAAAAAGCAACTTTGCAGCCATTGCCCACATTTACAACCTTCGTAAACTTGCAAAGCAAAGGAAAAGTGCAGTAAGACCGTAAGCACAGTTGTGGTTTCACTTAAAATCACTTTGCTTAACAGAGTTGTGATAGCTAAATGAGGCCTACCTGTACTGAATTAAAAAAAATGGGATGCCTCTGAAAACACCTTCAGACCAGGACTTTTGTTTTCAATATCACAACTAGTTGGAAAAACTGCACAGAAACAAACCTACTTGGGAGTGTCAGGGCTGCAATTAGGGGAAAAAATGTGTAAAAGTCACTTCCATACAATGGACCCGTAAGTTGAAGATGATGATATCAGGGAGACTTTATCAGAACTACAACTATTGCACAAATTGTATCTTTTTCTTATTTTTCCCTTCCCCCAAGTGGCGGAGAAATTTGGGAAGGAAAGACAGTTGCTATTTTTTGTTAAATAATTAAATGTCTGAAGTCTTTGTTGCAAATTCTGCCTATAATGGGCTACATGACTGACTTGGAAACGTGTACATTTTTTTTAGGGAACAAAGCAGCACAATTTAAAAGCATTACAAACCACTGGTCAAGCAAAAATAGTCTTTATTCAAATTTAATGGAAACAGGAGTCACTGTACTTTGCAAGATGGGGAAAAATAAAAAATATAAAACAAGGATATTGTCACAATACCAGAATGTGGAGCTCTACTTTTGTTTCTTCCCTTCCTATAGTTTACTGTAGGTATCTATTTTCCTGACTGTGCTATTCACATACTCTGCAAGTCCAAAATATGAAACAAAAAAAAAGTATTATGAAATTTAAGACTTTTTCACTTTTCACTAAATGGCTTACATCAAAGGGCATCAATTTAAGGGCAAATTGTTGAAATTACCATACCTACCTAGGAGTCATCATTCCAATCTTAGAAGCCCATCAATGCAGTGCTCCTTCTCTATGGCTGTTCTGGAAATCTAGGATGATGCAGGGTACCTGAAGTAAAGCCCTCGTCTCTAGTACCAAAACGTGCAACAGAGAGGCAGCACTGGACCCAAACACTTACAAACACACCACTGGGGGGGGGGTATTAAAAATGTACAGCAGTGACATGTGTTCTACTCCAATCACTTGTGCTACAACTACCAAACATGTACAAAAGACTTCTCATAGAGCTCTAAATGTGGGTTGCAGCAAGTTTAGGATCTGGAACGAGATCGCGACCTAGATCGAGAATGTGACCTAGAAGCAGATCTCGATCTAGACTTCGACTGGGATCTTGTTTTTGAAACTGACTTGGATCTGGAGCGAGACTCTGATTTGACATTTTGCTTAGACTTGGAATTTGATCTTGATCGAGATTTACATCTGGTGTCCATTTCCTCACCCTCGCCTTTGGCATCTTTTGTGTCAAGAGGTTCTGTTTTTATGCGCTCTTTCTCCTTGGATTGAGACCGAGACCGAGACCTGGACCTAGACCTGGACAGCTCTTGATCTTCTCTCTTTTTCTTCTTGCAACTAGACTTGCTGTCACGTTTATTCCTCCTCTTGTTTCTCTCATTTCTGCTGCGGCTCCTGCTCCTGCTGGCCTCCCTGCTCCTCTTCCTACCTTTCCTTGTGTCCTTGCTCTTGCTACGGCTTCTACTCCTGCTCCTTTCTTTACTCCTGCTCCTTCCCTTGCTGACACTCTTCTCTCTCTCTTTACTCTGACTGCCCCTCACGCTTCCCCTTTCCTCCCTTTCTGCCCTCTCTTTACTGCCACTCCTACTCCGGCTTTTACTCTTACTCTTTTCCTTGCTGGGACTTCTGCTTTTCGATTGATGGTCACCATCATTTTGAACTATCTCCTGTGGTTTGTCTTTACTTTTACTTCGAGATTTCTCAGCACTTCTACTGCGGCTCCTGCTTTTGTCATCTTTGCTCGGACTCCTGCTCTTTTCCTTTTGGCCTCGGCTGTGACTTTTGCTTCGACTGCGGCTCTTGCTTCTGGAATGAGATCTAGATCCGGTAATCAGGAAGAAAAAAAACACAGAAACTTTTCAGATATTCAGTGATATAATTCATCAGATGTCTCAAGACAGTTCAAATTCCAGATTATAAATATGCCATAAGTAACACTGTTTTAAATTTTCACAGCTATGATTTTAATGATATTCTAAATGCTTAACAGTCCCCTGTACCAGGCATATAACTGTTAATTATAACACCATATCCTGAAGAGCCATCACTACAATACTGCCAACTTTGTTAGAATGCATGTTACCAGAGGATAAGCTTAAATTATGACCACTATTAATTAGACTTTACTGTACCTGGATCGTGATCTGCTCTTAGAATGGCTGCTTTTACTACTTCCACTACGACTCCTGCTTTTACGGGAATGTCTGCTTCGAGAGCGAGACCTGGAGGCAATACAATCGTGTCACAGTGGGCATTCAAGAGAGTCAGCTGAGCATGGCATAGAAATTCCCTTTCAAAATGCATAAAACAATATAACAGAAGGCGCTATCTCCCTAGAGCACTTCTGAGGCAGCATAGTTCTGACTATATATTACTAAGAGATCTAAGTTTTTGCAAATGGGCCCCATAAAGCCTTCTAATGTCAGCGATAAGATTAGTTTCATTAAGTGTCTGAAAAAACAAAAGCCAGTTTTGACAAAGATGTAAATAGATGAAATAAAGAGAATGCAAAGGATCACTGGAATAAGAAAAGCAAGCAGGAGAAAGGAAGTTGTTTAGATAATAATTTTGTTATGACAACTCAAACTACAAGACACAAGGCTTTTCCAATAGTTTTACATTGCAGAGAAAGATCCAATCTATTATTTTATTTGTTTTTTTATCTTCAAGAAAAGCTGTGTATTATTTAATGGAGAGTTTCCATGCTTGTAGTGAAAACCATTTTTTGTACAGTCAAATATTTCTGCATGACCTGGAACCCCTTTCACTATAAAGTTTCCAACTGATATACCCTGGAGTTAAAAAGCTGCTCAGTATTACTTAAGTGTTGACCTGAACATGTGAAGGAAACCCTTGAACAAAACTCAAGTCATTGATCAGCTTAGCTATTATTCTCTGCAGTAATTGGTAATACCTTTCCAGGCTATTTTTCAAAATTCTATCTAAACATGCCAGGCAATGATTTTGTGACATTTTACAACCTAAATATATGTTCCGCCAATGAGATACTGCTATTCTTATGTTGGACCTGGCTTCTGATTCTAGTTTGCAAGATTATACTCTATTTATACGTTTCGAAATAAAAAGTAAAATGTATCAGCATTTTGAATACATTAAAAGGTGGCTTCAGAGCCTTGGTGGAGCAGTGGGCTAATGCCTCCTTAAGTAACACCAGCTGCCTGCAATTAGTGCAGGTTCGCATCCCACCAGGCTCAAGGTTGACTCAGCCTTCCATCCTTCCGAGGTAGGTAAAATGAGGACCCAGATTGTTGGGGGCAATTAAGCTGACTTTGTAATAATGCCGCTTGGGGGTGTGTGTGAAAGCCCTAATAAGCAGGCATATACATAGAATGAAGGCTACTGCTAAGCTTGTAAGCCGCCCTGAGTCTTCGGAGAAGGGCGGGATATAAATGGAATTAAAATTAAAAAAAATAAAAATAAAACACAGTTGTTCAGTTTCACCAGGTTACAGCTTTTATACAGAGATCCTCAATTAATATAATTTTCCCATATAAACTCCATTATCTGCTTCTCTGTAGAATAGCTTGACAGCAATGCCTCCGGGAAAGGATCATACATCCCTTTCCTCAGACAGATGATTTATCTGCTCCCTCAAATGAAAAGGCTAGTTTGCCTCAATGGCAAATGGAGGCTGGAGATATAGATTCCATATATGTAAACATGACTGTTCTGGTTACTCAACAGTATAATGCCAAGTCATAACTTGCCAAGTCATTGACATTATTCCTGAACCATACTCTTATTTCTTTATCACCAGCACAAGTCATTATGATAATTTCAGTTCTTTTAACACTTTACTGCTTTTCCTGCAAGGGAATATCCTGTTATTTTTCATTAACTACACTGAACTATTGCCCTAGTAAGCATAATATTACGAACAAACTTACCTTGAATGAGTGCGACTTCTGGAATAAGAACGGCGGCGCCTGGACCCAGGCCTGTCTTCCACTAGTCTTATCTTTCTACCATTTACTTCGGTCCCATCCAGTTTTTCAAGGGCTCTTTTCATGTCTGAATAAGATTTGAATTCAATCACACCTTCATTTTTTCTCCCCTTGTGTGCGTCAGCATATGTCACTTCACCTGCCTGACGCATATAATCCTAAGAACAGATACAGGGTTTCAGTGTATTGTCTAACTCTGATAGTATCAGATTATGTTTTGTTAAAGGCTACAAATGAAAAAATGACACACATATATACACACACACCTGGGCACGTACTGATATGCACACATGCGGCATCTGTATGTCTAAAACAAATTGCTGATTTATTGATCTCATTTCTATATCTCTATCCACCTCTCAATTTCTAGGCATCATAGATAAAATGCTAATTTTACCTAAAAATATCAACACGCTTGCTTTTCAGGGCATCATTTTTTTAGAATTTTAAAAGGAGAGGGAACACAAGAAATCAATTGGGGGGAGAGCAAAAATGGAGGTAGTTATAAAGGCTGGAGTTTGCAAGGAGGAAACAAGACCCCAAGGATTAGATAGTACCACTGGGTACACCATTACAAAAAAGATATAATCAATAGTCCTGCAAGAGAAATGCATTGTAAGCAATCCAAAAAACAGCTCATGATTTGTAACACGAAGAGGCAGAAAAATACACACGTACATACATAGCTAGTTTTTCTGAGGGCTATCTGTACCTGTAATAAAGATATCTATCTACTCCAGGAAAGTACAGATTGTCCTCAACTTACAAAAGTTTGTTTAGCTACGTTCAAAGTTACAATGGCACTGAAAAAAGTGACTTATGACTATTTTTCATATTCGTGTCTGTTGCAGCATCTGAATGGTTATATGATTAAAATTCAGATGTTGGGCAACTGATTCTTCATATTTATAATGGTTGCAGTGTTCTGGGTTCATGTGATCACCCTTTTTTGACTTTCTGACAAGTGAACTCAGGGAAGCCAGATCCACTTAACAACCATGCCACTAGCTTAACTGGAGTGATTATTTAACAACTGTGGCAAGAAAGGTCGTAAAATGAGGCCACATTCACTTAATATCTGTCTCGCTTAGCAACAGAAACTTTGAGCTCCATCGTGGTCGTAAATTGAGGTCTACTTGTACTTGAGAACAGTTTGAATCCTTAGAGATAAAGAACTATTACAGTGGCCTGTAAGTAACTGTGGCAAGTAGGTTAGCCAATTCAAATGCCAAACCGTGAACCAATCTTAAACAGAAGGGCAAGCCACTGCAACAAGTGCCTCGAAGAAGCACTGGCGGTTAGCTTTTCTGAATAGCTTCTAAAACATCAAGGTCATGGGTGAGATTTGATATAGAGACCTTTATTCTGTTGGAAACATTTCTCTGTACTTAATAGGTAATGTAATATAGGTAATAAAAAGAGCATAGACAGTGAACACTTCATGCTCAAGAAGCTCGCAACTGCACTTAGTATATTGCACTAAGATTTCAAATAAAAACTATAAAGAATTTCTTTGGGAAACAAGTATCTGTTTACTTTGGTATGGATTATACAGCAAGAATTAAGGCTTCAATTTATGTTTGCACAATTTATGTTTGCATCTATCACTAAATCAGAACTGGCAGAAGCCCAGACACCATTTACCTTTAAATCCTGCCAACTACAACGGCTTGACAGATTTTCAACGATCAATCTGTATTCAGTACGGGTCGGAGGCCCATACTTATCTCTTCCACTTCTTCTATAACCATATCCACCTTGAGAGGTGATAAGCAGATGCAGTACTTTAGCTAATAAAGTGGAGTTAGGAATTAAATCTACATTCCCCCCGCCTCCCCCCCAAACAATGTAAGAACTAGTCTATCCAAAAGTTATGTTAACAATTTCCCACCCCCACCCCTAGGCTAAACTACATTCTCCTTGCTTTAAATATTATACTAATAGAGCCAGCCAGAAATCTATGTACACATTTCTAGAATATTATCACATAATAATGTATATTTTACATTAACTACTAATATTGAACATGCATCTACAATTACTTTTTTTTAATAACATTTTTTGAAAACAAAATAACCAAATCACTATAGTCAGTTACTAATGTTACTTACATTGATTTAAAGTTTTCTGAATATCTGACATGAATAATGGTTTTCAGGCACCTATTTCAGATTAATCACATCTGTCTCTAACCCTTGGGGTCCTCACCACCCAGGTCTAATGGGAAAAAGTTGCGGTCGTCACATGGCTTCCTTTTGGTCAGCCAAGGGCCACAAAGGTCAAAGAGCCACTCATGGAAAGGCAACCCAGGGTCAGCAAATGGAACAGGCAGTCATCTTAGCCTCAAAGGACTCTTAATTGAAACATTGAGGTCTTAGTTAAGTCTATGTTAAACAAATATTAACATTACAAATAAGCCATTTAAATATTTACAAAAGATAACAAAAATTAAATCTCATTTATTTAATTACATTAAAAAAGTTTAATATCAATTAACATCCAGATATTACTTTAATAGAAACCAAAGTAGTCAAACTTTACATTTAAAAAAAAATTATACAGTTTTAAAAATATTCTATTTTAAATAGAAAGAAGAATCACTGGTACAATGAATGATATGTAGTGCTTACTGCGTCCAGAACCATAACTGCTGTCACGACGAGGGCCTCGAGCATGCTCAACAATTACACGCTCCCCACAAAGATCTTTGCCGTTTAGTTCATAAACAGCATCGTCTGCATCACGCACATCATCAAACTCAACAAAGCCATACCTGAGAAGAGAAGAGACTATTCAGAATCAAATATGTCACCAATTATCTCGGCAAGTCCGCTGACAGTAGGAAATAATTTTGAAGCTTAGGGAATGTGGGATACTTATTTCAGAAAGCATCTTCCTCCAAACAAAAACTAAGCCTGTTGGTGGCCCCAAAGGCTTTTCCTATCAGGAAAAGCATGATGTAACTATTTAAAAAGTGTACAAAGCATAAAGTGGGTTATGACAGCAGGTATTAATAGCTTAAGAAATGACAAAGAGACAAATCGCTCTCTGGAATTAAAGCTTTTATAACTTTTACTTTCAAAAAGAAAAAAAATTCCCTTATTTAAAGCACATTATAGACAGGAAGTAGACCACACAACATAACAACACAGTTAGGAGGCTGGTAACTTTAAAGAAGCCAGTCTGGCTCTTTGGAGATTTTAGACTACAGATGGAGCATATGGAAAATCTGTGCAGGATCTTCTTGTGTTTCCCCTCAGTTAGAAGACTCTGGGCAATTGGCATTGCTGAAAGGCTAGTAGTCACCAAAGAAATAAAGGAGGGCCTTTGGGCTGTTGGGAACAGCTTCTGGATAGAAATTCTTACTTGAGTATCTGATAAGTAAGAAATTCTTACAGGGCTGACTAGAGTGAGCTGCTGTTTGCAAACGAGGAAAGGAAGGAAAGAACGAAAGAAGCAAACTCAGGCAATTTCAGGGAAAAAAAACATTATGCCTTCCACATTTCCCTAATTGCTTTCTTCTATTTCCCCAAAGCAGAAGCAAAAAATTAGTGGAATTCTTAAAAAAATGCCTTATGATGAAACATAACTTTTTAAATGAATAAATATTTTCCAAATGTATAAATCAGCCATTAAAAATATTAGAATGTTTTAATGGAAGGAAACCTTTTACATTAATATTTCATTACAATTTTTTTTTAAAATTCTAGAACATTTCATAATATCCAAATATACTCTTTGTTTTTAATACCATGTTTTTGTTTACTAGAGACATATGCTTGGGTAGCATATGGTGAAACAGAATGTAATATTCTCTAGAATTATTTATTTATTTATTTATTTATTTATTTATTTATTTATTTTATTGAATTTATATACCGCCCTTTCCCAAAGGACTCAGGGCAGTTTACAGGGTATTTAAAACAAAAATCGATACAAAAGTTAAAAACAATTTAAAAAGATTAAATCCCTGAAAAAAAATAAAAACCCCAATTAAAATTCTCAGCCTGGGCCGGAAAGCTCAGATGATGATACATATTACCAAAATCTGTAATTTTGGTTGCAAAAGGTTAACCGTTAAAGCATCTATTCTTTTAAGTCTGTAATCCTATGCTTGTTTAACTGGGAGTTAGCTTCACTAACAGACAAACAGATAAATATATCATCTAAGTAAAGATATAGGCAGGATTCTTTTCTATAAATTATCTTGAGATGGTGCATCCACAAAGGCTTCTAAAAAGGTTTTTATTGTGAACACATTACAAATAAGCCAGATAGTACAAATGTACATGCTACCTGAAATAATTAATGTAGTTAAAGTAAATATTTGGGTTGATAGCAAAAAATAAAAAAAACATTTTACTTGTCTACCAAATGGAGAAAAATGCTTTTTCAAACTCTCGAATTACCAGAATTATATGTCTCTAGTTACAATCCTTCTTCTGCCCGAGATAGATTCTGATGACATTCATCTCCTGAAATCTGAGTTGTTAAAAGGCGCTAGTGGTCTGAACCATCAATATCTGACAGAAGTCTAGGAGATGCTTTAGTTGTATAACTGTTGGTATTTTGAATGGTAAACTAGTGCAGCAGGAAAACAAGCTTCTACTGCCTTAATATTACTGCCAACCAGAGTAAAACAGTTGTATCTAACACTATGCTGGCATTTCAAAGCTTCAGAATAAGGTAAGGGATTAGACCCCGGCAAACAAAAATATTATCCTGGACATTAAGGCAAGTCAAAAAGTATGAACTTTTTAATGCTGCAGCCCCAATTTTGTTTTTCTCCTATATATCCCAAATTGTTTTACCCATATTGCCAATTTCTCACAGAATAAGCAGTTAATCTATTGCAGTATACCATCCTGTTTGCTAGCTACTACTGTATTAAAATTCACAAACATTAGAACAAAGCCAACAAATTACTTTTCAAAAAGGTATAAAAGCGTTATAGCCTAAACTTCATACTATTTTAGCTACTAAAACTCCAGGCCCTTTACTAACAACTATTAGCTGAAAAATTAAATTTGGCTAATTACCGAAAGTAGAAGACTGTCTCAAATTTAGTGTAATATGCAAGACCTCTTAAATAGCCCATGACATTTTACTGTAATTTGAAAAAAAAGATACTATTTTTAAGCAATGGTTTAGTTTACTGTGCTCTCTAGAGTTCAATAAACTCTATTTCCTATTAATTTTGAAGTTGGCTTTCTGAAAGTTAGCCAGTTACCTTTACTCAGTTTGTTCCATTAGACAGCACAGACCTCAGTTAATCAAAATGGTATAGGGTTTCCTGCCTGAGCAGGGGGTTGGACTAGATGACCTCCGAGGTTACCTCCAACTTTATTATTATTATTATTATTATTATTATTATTATTATTATTATTATTATTATTATTATTATTATTATTATTATAAAGTAAAAGGGGATGCTTCCAAAGCATTATTTTCCGAAGCATCGGGTGATATCTGAAGATAGGCAAAGAATAGAAGCCACCTTCAGAAATCTATGTTCACACTGAGATCAACTTGAATGTTGCTTGAATACCAAGAACTGATCCTATCTGGATCCTTTTATTAATTGATGACATTGATAAATCTAGATGGCATCACCATTAGTTTACTATTAAGTGCAAGAATTTTGGCTTGTTTGCTAATTGTTCATATAGTAAAACCTCAGTTTAGCATGCTATTACCAAACATCTGCATCAGCCTGCATCATTTCTACAATGACATTATACGTTAGAAAAATACATAATTTTTATCATTTGCATATCACAAATGTAATGACAGAGATAAATATTAATACTTGCAATTAAAGACTATTAAATAGGGGGCTATACAATTAAAGTTTTATCTTATACCCTATAAGGAGTAAACTAACAACTTTTCATCTTCTGATAGCTGTTAGAAGTGTTTGTGCTAAAAAGAACCTGCTCAATCTAACGAAACCCCTGCAAGATTTAGTCATGTATAATTCATACATTCTAGAACATTTATCCCAATGTGGCAACGATTTCCTGGTCAACCAGCTACTAGCAGGGATTATAGACACCTGTCTCCTGTTGTACCACTAGTACTGTTATCAATTTCACAGTGCTCCTTTACAGAAGAAATAGTTCAACTATATAATTATTTTTGTAAAGTTGCCATTTTTTCAGAAATAGTTTAAAATGGGTATTTATTTATTTATTTTATTTATTTTATTTTATGCATATGTATGCATATTTACATGAGAATACACCAGAGTAAATTAAATACTATTTCAAATAAATACACCTAGTGCTGCTCTATAAATCATGTTGCAATTCTATCATGAAATAATTCTTGATGAAAGGAATGAAGCCTACTCTCTTTAAACCCAGGCTTAAGCCCTCTCATGAGGCAATATGTTCTGTAAAAATGCAATGGGATTGGTTTTAAACATGTACACATTTGATCGTGCTGTTTTACAAGTGCTAAAATGCATTTTACATCAGATTTATTTAAATTCTACAATAAATTAAGACAGCATAGCATTTATTTTCTAACCATTACTTTCCTGATCCAAGTCCAAAATGTCAAGCACTATATCATAATTATTTATTAAAATGGCTACCGATTAGACATAGAGCACGGGTGTCAAACTCACGACGTCACATGATGTGTCGCGATGTGTCTCGACTTTTTTTTTGCATTGCTGGAGCTGGGGTGGGCGCAGCCTCCACATGATGCAACCGGCCCACGGGCCGATCTGTTATTAAAAAATCTCAGATGCAACATCTAATATCTCCAGTTAAACCAAAAAAGACAATAGTGAAATTAGACTA
This sequence comes from Vipera berus, assembly GCF_964194415.1. NCBI lineage: Eukaryota > Metazoa > Chordata > Lepidosauria > Squamata > Viperidae > Vipera > Vipera berus. Next base: position 11,728,892 of record NC_138212.1, on the reverse strand, counting down.
ATGGTCCATGCAAGATGCTGTTTACCCATAGTACAAAATGCCACATCAAAATTGGTTTGCCTACTCCTGGTTTGGCATGTTGCCTGAATTGAACCACTTTGGTTTGTAAACCATAGTTTGTGGCTTACCATATTGTTGTGGATCTGGCTGTTAGCTATTCAATAAGCCATGGTCAATCAAAGCACAGCACAATGCATGAACCCAGACAGTACACGGCAGCTTCCAGTACTGCTTGTTCACTAAGAAATGGCCTTCATCCAGGACCCACTTCCAGCTCCAGGTCTTCCTTCAGGAAAGAAGACATTTCATTTTGTCCTATGATAGATTTTAAACACGCGATGAAAGCAAGAGAGCCAGTTTGGTGTAGTGGTGAAGGTGCTGACCTTGAGCCTGTGAGTTCTAGGCCTCCCTTTGGCATAAATGTTGGCTGAGTGACTTTGGGCCAGTCACTCTCACAGCCTAACCCACATCACAAGGCTGTTGTGGGGAAACTAGAAGGCAGAGGTATTAGGTATGCTTGCCTCTGCCAGTTACACATACTTTAAAAAAATGTAGCTTTGGGCAGATGTAACAGTTAAAGCAGAGCCAGTTTGATGCAGTGGTTAAGGCAGGGGTAGGCAACCTTGGCTCTTTTATGACTCCTGGACTTCAACTCCCAGAATTCCTGAGCCAGCCGTGCTGAGGGGAAAGGGAGAGGTTTGCAAGCTGAGCTATGCTAGCTCAGGAATTCTGGGAGTTGAAGTCCACGAGTCCTAAAAGAGCCAAGGTTGCCTACCCCTGGGTTAAGGCATCAGGCTAGAAACTGGGAAATCATATGTTTTAAGCCCAGCCTTTAGCAAGAAACCAGCTGCATGGCTGTAGGCCGGTAGCTCTCTCTCAGCCCTAGATGGCAAACTTAATTCTGAAAAACTTTGCCAGGAAAGCCCAGACAGCCTCCAGGAGTCAAAAACCGACGCAAAGGGCCCCCTGCCCCAAAACACAACATCCCAAATAGTTAAGGTGCTGGAGGGGAGGAATGCAGGTTTAAGTCCATCCTCAGGCCCTGAAACTCATAGGTTGACTTTGGGCCAGTCAATCCTTTCAACCCAGAGTTCGGCGAATGAAAGCTTTGGCTCTTGCATAAAAGTTTCGGGCTAGAAATCCAGGGAAGCGCGGCTGGATCATGCGCCACCCCACTCTGAAGAGGCTTCCTCGCCTGCCTTGACCCGGAGAGGAGCGCGCGGGTCTCCCTCCAACAGCACCGCACGGACCACAAGTCGGGTCGACACGGAACTTGGCCCAGGAGCGACTTCAAGGATTCCCCGGACGGGATCTCGGCGAAACGCACGAGTATCGCTTTTGGGGGGGGGGGGTAAGGAAGGCAAGAAGGACGGAGAGGCGCGCGCGGGAAAGGACAGAGAAAGGGCGCGCATGCGCTTTGGGGTGGGGAGGGCAGGCCGCGCTGACAGGAGGAAACGCGGCATGAAAAGTCCGGGCCGGGTTAGGCCCAGAAGGGACCTTCCGGCCTCGGGCAGGCGGAGGAAAGATGAAAGCCGCCGGCACGCCTCACCCGTTCTTAAGATCCACTTCAAGGATTTTCCCGTAGCCCTTGAAGAAGCGCTCCACGTCCCGCTCTCGGGCCTGGTAGCTAAGGCGCCCGATATAGACCCGAGGCATCTCCCCCTCCAAAAAAAGAACCAGCACGGGAACCCCGCGCCGGGGACGACGACCACGGAGGGGCGGCGGTGCGCGCGCTGAGCTCTACGCGGGGGTGGCGGCAGCGGCGATTTTTTTTTCGCCCCCCTCCCTCTCGCTGCCTCTCGCTGGCGTAGTACACGCACGCAATGGCGTGCGCGCTGACGTAGGCACGTCACGTGACGCCGCGAGTCGGGGAGCTTCCCAAGCAGCTTTTGCGGCGGCGCTTTCGAAGTTCGCCTGTTTCTTCCGGCACGCGGCGGCGGCTCTTAAAGGAGACGCGGTCCTTTAACCAGGAGAGCCCTCGTGCCGAGGAGAGGGGTTGTTTCGTTCCTCCGGTTATGGTACCTTGTAGGTGTGATGGGTTACCCACGGGCATGATAAATTATTAAACTTGTAATTTAAGAATTCAAAAATTTCTCGACGAGTCCTTTATTATTGTTATTATTATACAGGCCATCCTGGACTTACAACCACAATTGAGCCCAAAATTTATGTTGTTAAGTAAAATATTTGTTAAGTGAATTTTGCCCCATTTTATAACCCAGGGGCCTTCAAACTTGGCCCTTTTTAATGACTTGTGGACTTCAACTCCCAGAATTCCTTAGCCAGCGTGCCTGGCCAGATACGCTGGCTGAGGAATTCTGGGAGTTGAAGTCCACAAGTCATAAAAGGGTCAAGTTTGAATAATCTTTTGTGCCAGAGTTGTTAAGTGGGTCACTACAATTGTTAAGTTAGTACCAGTTATTAAGTGAATCTGGCTTTCCCATTGACTTGGCTTGCCAGAAGGTCGCAAAAGGGAATCGCATGACTCTGATTTAGGACTGCGACCATCATAAATATGAGTCAGATTCCAAGCATCTGAATTTTGATCACATGACCATGGGGATCCTATATCAGTGGTAACTGAAAAAAGCTGATAAGTCACTTAAGCCCTTTGATAGTGTGATTCTATAAGTATTTTCCCCAATAGTGAAGAATTTACACACAAATTGAAATACTTGTTTTTGGGTTTTTTTATTGAAAAGTTTTACAGTACATTTTTTAAATAGAAAAAACTCCCTCCCTCCCCCTCCCCTCCCCCCTCCCCAGAGCTGAATACAGGGTGTAAACTTACAAACTTAAGCTACAATATGCTAACAACAAAAATAAAACATTAAATTCTATCGCACTTTAACTCTCTGTAAACATAACTATATTACTAACAAATAACAAATACTTATTCAAATGCTAAATGAAACTTTTTAGTCCCATATTTATTCTGAATATATTCGATCCATCTTCTCCATTCCACAATATATCTCTGTTGCGATTGTTCTTTCAAATATGCTGAAATCTTTGCCATTTCCGCCAAGTTAGAAACTTTCAAAGTCCACTCTTCTATAGTAGGCAGTTCCTCCTTCCAATATTGCACTACTAAAAGTCTTGCTGCCGTAATTAAATTCAACATCAATTTAGTATCTATAACAGTAATCTGTAATAATACCCAACAAAAACAACTGTGGAGAAAACCTTATCTTTTTCTTAAATATCTTTTGCATGTTCCACCAAATTTTAATCCAAAAAGCTTTGACTTTTTTCCAAGTCCACCATATATGATAATACGTTGCATCCTCACAGCCACAAATTGAAATACTTGTGATTTGTGGAAAGACATGCAGCGGCAAATCATAGTGAGTGCTTCATTGTATACAGTCCACACAAATGGAATGTAATTCTGATAAAGGGATATATCTACACAGAGAACCTCAAAGACAGAAAGAACTGGAAAAAGTTGGACATCTGATTACCCTGGCAGGATGATAGCTGCTTCACTGGCAGGTTCCATGGCAGTCAAATATTACATCATTGTGAACTTTCCCCTTAATACCTATGTACCTATCCTGGGTGTAAGGAAAGCCTGGAATGAGGTCAAACAGAGAAATTTTAACCCTGATGTGCAAAGTGATAGATTTAGCACCTCAGCATTTTCCTATGGTAGGGTCATATATCCACCTTTCAGTATCCTCAAATACTTTATTATACACTTGTGCCTTCCCATAAGATGACATTTAACACATTTTATGCGCTGTGCCTCATGGTACTGACTAGTGCGCGTGCGCACGCGCATACACACACTTTCAGATATTGAAACTGAGATGGTTGCATATATACTTTTGAAGTGTCATATCAGTCTTAGAGGAGTAATCACAAATTAGCAGGGCTGATTCCAGCAGGCAGTTAAGACTGCTCAACTGCTCGAGCAACTAAAAAAAAAACTAAAAAAAAAAACTCTTCAAAGTGGCTCAATTCTGTGCCATAGCAGTGGCAGTCAGAACGCACATTCTTCCCTTACTTTATCATTAGGCAAAAATGAAAAACAGAAATAAGGTGCACCAAACAATGCAGAGCTGAGTATACATCTGTGTATAAATAAAAATGTGCATTAAAACTTTTGGGACGTTTTGCTTCCGCTTTAATTTCCATCTGATCATTTGTCAAGTATTGCTGTCTCCTCAGTTCTGCATAACGAGGTACATGGTAGGGAGCAATGGTAAGAGAGGGGTTTTTATTTGAGAAGATTTATGGATGTTATTCATGTTATTCAGACTCCTCTGCCTGCACCTCCCCAAAGTAGATTTCCTCCAATTGCCCAGGGCAGTTGAGCATGCTTTTTCCCATTCTAGGGTACACTTTAGTTGTGGTACAATGGTAATTATATCATAGGCCATTAATCATAAATGGCAATCACATGACCCCGGGATGCTGCAATTTTTGTAAATACATGCCAAGTGCCCAAATTTTGCTCATGTGACCTTGAGGATACTGCAATGATCCAAAGTGCAAGTACTGGTCATAATGCCACTCTTTTTGGTGCCACTGTATCTTTGAACATTCACTAAATGAATGATCGTAAGTTGAGAACTACCTGTATTTGGCAACAGTAAATTTTTCAATCCTTGATATCTACACATTTAGAAAGAATAAAGTAATTAAGCACATGCTTGGATAACACGTGAAGTTTTAATATCACTTTACAACGCCTTGAAGGCCACACTTGGAATACTGCATCCAGCTTTGGTCACCACGATGTAAGAAAGATGTTGAGACTCTAGAATGAGTGCAGGGAAGAGCAACAAAAATGATCAGGGGACTGGAGGCTAAAACTTACAAGGAACGTTTGCTGGAATTGGGTATGACTAATTTAATGAAGAGAAGGAGGGGGGGAGACATGATAATAGTGTTCCAATATCTCAGGGGTTGCCACAAAGTAGAGGGAGTCAAACTATTCTCCAAAGCACCTGAAGGCAGGACAAGAAGCAACGGATGGAAACTAGTCAAGGAGAGAAGCAACCTAGAACTAAGGAGAAACTTCCTGACTGTTAGAACAATTAACCAGTGAACAACCTGCCTCCAGAAGCTGTGAATGATCCAACACTGGAAGTTTTAAAGAAGAGACTGGGCAGCCATTTGTCTGAAATGGTATAGGCTTTCCTGCCTGAGCAGGGGTTTGGACTAGATGACCTCTGAGGTCCCTTCCAACTTTATTATTAATAGGGAGTGCCCTATGCTGCTTTGCGGTGGCTGTTTGGATGACAGAACTGGCCCCTTGTCCCCGGCTCCTGCACCTTGGTACATTTTATCAGATGATGATGGCTTACCTCAGGAAGTCATGGGTGCTCCACCACTGGAGGTTTTTGAGAAGAGATCGGACAGCCATTTGGAATGGTATAGGGCAGGGGTAGGCAACCTTGGCTCTTTTATGACTCGTGGACTTCAACTCCCAGAATTCCTGAGCCAGCATAGGGTCTCTTGTTTGAGCAGGTTAGACTAGAAGACCTCCAAGGTCCCTTCCAACCCTATTGTTATGTTTTAATTTTCCCTCACTCTTCATAGATCTCTCTCTCTCTCTTGTCTCAGGAGTATCAAAAATGGAAACTGTTTTAAAGCAAGAGTAAACACTGCTAAGAAAGTTATTTAGATGGGTTTAAAATGGCTTTGGGGGCCACCTCCCCCCCTCCTTCAGCTACAGCATTGTTCTGTCCCATTAATCCCTGTGCCATGTGGAACCAATTCTTCCTTCCTTACCCATCATGGCAGCAATGATAACAGGAAAATGGTACTCATTTCTCTTGCAATACCAATGAAGACAAGCCATCACCATCTGCAGCCTGCTGGTGCTAATGGTCTGGAAAGAGACCCACCATAGTTGTTGTCCTCCCAAGGGCTATATGCTTCTGCCAGACTGCTGTGAGGGGAGAATGTTTATAGAAAACTTAATTGCTTGCCCATAAACAGTGCCATTCTGTGAAGAGGGAACACACTGGCTTTCTAGCCCTCGTTGTCAGTGCTCGCACCTCCCCCTCCACCTCGATTAGGGACACCGAATCAGTTTCCCAACTCAGCCATGTTTTGTGTTCACTGGCTCATGTGTGATAAACTGCAGCTGCTTCTGTTGCAAAAGCAAAGTGCCTGTGCTTACTTTCTCTCTCCCAAGTCTCTGGTTAAATGAAGACAAACTCCTGTGCTCCAAGATTGAGATTAATGGGCCAAAGGAGTAAGAGGCCAATTAAGAGATGATGGATGAGTTAGAACAAGGAACGTGGAGCAGCCGCAGAAAGAGATGGATGGACTCACAAACAGATAACAAATCCAGTCACCCTGGTTCATCTATGCCAGAACAGCACAATAGTCATCTACTTTCCTAGCAAACGTAGGGACAGCAGCTCAATCTTTGCCTATATTCAGATGGAAGGCAAAGAAACAAAACAAAAATAAAGAAACCAGAAGCTAGCAGTTGGCTTCAAATAGTCCAACCAGCCATTAGGTGATTTAATTTTGACTTGATGCGTTTTGGCTGGCAAAAATTTATGGCTTAGCATGTGGGGTGAGCATTGGCTTCCAGTTGCCCTTCGGGTGAGATTCAAGGTGCTGGTGATGACCTATAAAGCCCTAAATGGCGAGGGTCCGGGATATTTGAGGGAACACCTGCTGCCAGCATCAAGCTCCCTTCGTCCAGTGCGCTCCCACAGGGAGGGTCTCCTCAGGGTGCCGCCGGTTAAAGACTGCCGGCGGGTAACACCCAGGGGTAGGGCCTTCTCCGTGGGTGCGCCTGCCCTGTGGAACCAGCTGCCTGCGGAGCTTAGGACTGCCCCCAACCTCCGTTCATTCCGCCGGGACCTGAAGACCTGGCTCTTCGAGCTCTCTGGCCCAGGCTGAGAATATTTTTAATTTTAATTTTAACTGGGTTTTAATTTTCTCAGGGTTCTATTTAATCTCTTTTAATTTGTTTTAACGTTTGTATTGACTGTCTTTTAAATGCCCTGTAAACCGCCCTGAGTCCTTCGGGAAAGGGCGGTATATAAATCTAAATAAATAAATAAATAAACTAACTGTGACTTAATTCAATAAAGCAGGCAATCCACAGCTCAACAGGATACGACCCAGTAAATTAAGTAACGGTGCTTTTGGTGTGCTTGTGTTGTGCGAGAGTATGGTTTTAGCAATTGTCATGGAAATTCAAACAAGGCTGGCTTAGCCAAAAAAAAAAAAGGTTTAATGCAAGGTGCAAACTCACTGGGTCTAAGAAAAATAAAATCTTTGAGTTAAATTCTAATACTTCAAAGACAATCCATACGATTTCCCTGTCCTTGTCATTTAAAATTACTTTACTTTTTTGCTACTAATTTAACCATTTATCCATTGAAGATTAATTACCCTTTTAGAGGCCTGTTAGAAAAATAGGAGCAACATATTACAATAAGCAGCACATTGGTGATTAAGTCAGAAAGGGCTTTGTACCCTAATTTATGGCAAACTCTTGCCGTCAGTGGCAGTAAAGAGCTTCTGATTTACTTTGCTTTGATACGAATAATTTTAGCAGGTATTTTTTTTTCTTTTTTGAAACCGTCTGTTAAATTAAGATTATTCACACAATGACAGAAGAACATGGAAATTCCTACAGTGGAGGAATGGATTATGACGATGTCAGAAATAGCAAAATTGACTTGTTTGGTCAGGGTAAAACAAAATTTTCTTGTTAAGACTGTAAACCTTTTTATGGACTTTTTACTGCAAATGGGGGAAAAAGTAAGCGATGATATGCGCTTTTGAAGACCTCTAGACTAGACATACCGAGTTACCTCAACTGTTCATCATACGATCAGGCCTCCAGACCCCTTATCATCTTTATTGCTCTTCTCTGCACTTTCTGGAGTGGACTGGATGCAGCATTTCAAGTGTGGACTCACCAGTGAAGTATATTTATTTTTATTTTATTTTATTTTAATTCCATTTATATCCCGCCCTTCTCCGAAGACTCAGGGCAGCTTACAAGCTTAGCAGTAGCCTTCATTCTATGTATATGCCTGCTTATTAGGGCTTTCACACACACACCCCAAGCGGCATTATTACAAAGTCAGCTTAATTGCCCCCAACAATCTGGGTGCAGTATAAAGTGTAAACTATCGCTTCACGTGATCTTTAAACTATATCATTGAGACGTATTTAAAATTATTGTGATGGACCTTTTTTTTAATGAAGCCAAATTCAGGCCTGACCTCCTAGGTTGCCCCTGCATTTGGTCAAAGAGTACCATGGGGCATTTTCCAGGTTGCCTCAAACCCCTGGCGTGGAAGTCACCCCATTCATTTCTGAGTCTGCAGCATCCTTTCTCCAACCAACTGGGAGTCCTTACCTTTTGGGGAGGTGAGCAAAAGGATCTTTGGATTTGGACTAGGCTGCCAAGGCCTGCTCATACTCATCTAATTCCTCTTTGAGCCTCGGCTTCTTCTCTTCTTTCTCTGCCTTTTTCTCCCCTCCTTCTTCCCCCCACCCTCCTTGCTGTCTTCTCTTTTCTTGGAGGACTCCATCTTAGGTTGATTTTTTTTGCAATCTTCTTGGCTGCAACCCCACAATAAGCCAAATGAAAAAGGAATAGGGTTTCAATGCCGAAGTGTCAATTTCTGGCATCTTGAAGCACTAAAACAGTGTTTCCCAAGTTTTCTTAAGAGTTCTCTCTCCAGCTTCAAAGGGAACATGACCACGACTGGAGCATTTAAATCTAAAGGAAGAATCAGAACATTGCTTTTTTCCCTTCAAGCCCTCAAATGGAAGAATCCCAGATATGGGTAATATGGCTACAGTCAAGGCATATAAAGCCCTTCCATTTGTCTGCTGTCCTTTGAAATGAAGCAAGAACGTAGATCATTTTCAGAACAGGTCTAATTATTTGGTTCCCACTGCAAGCTATGCAACAATAAATGCAAACCATAGTAAAGTAAACCAAAGCCACTCAAAACTAAAATGCACATATGGCTTTATTGTGCTGTGCCACGCTTTTGTAGGACCAACCTATCATTTCATTATAATCATGCCGGGCATTTAAGCCCAGCACCTTCATCATCTGCATTTTGCGCATAAGAGCACATGACTCCTACATATCAAATCTAATGTCTGAAAACCTGACACAAACAATTAAACCAGTACAGCGGAAGAGATTTGAAACTGATGTAGCAACACTGTGCAATTGAAGGGCTTCAAGGCTGTCATTTGCTATTACTAAGGCCAAGGAAAAATCTCATCGGTGGTCAGAGCTAAAACACTTTATTGGAGATGAAAATCACTGACATTTCAGCGACCATTGTGTGGTTTTGCAAGAACAGGTTTGTAATCAAATGCAATTTGCTTTCATCTCAGTTACAGCCATCATGATATAAATAACCAATTCAAAACTGTTCTTTTCCCGACATTATATCCCAAAGAGGACTTTCGATGCTACAGGCTACAATTGATACACATCCTGGCTCTCAAATTACACCGCAGCTGTTTAGAAACTCCCTTGCAAGCTGGTTGCTCCAAAGAAAATGCCTTGGTGGGCTAATTACTCATCCACCTTTAATAAACTAAGATTAGAATGAGAAGGAGCTGCTAAGAAATCTACTAAGTAAACTAGCTTTCCTTGTTGCATATTACTGCACAGATCACTCTATTTTTAGCAGCTGCTGCTGCTTCTAAAATACACCGTTTAGACTACTGCAATGCTCTCTACATGGGGCTGCCCTTGAGGACCACTCGGAGGCTTCAGCTGGTGCAGAATGCGGCCGCGCGAGTTGTGATGGGGGTTTCCCGATACTCCCATGTAACACCTCTACTCCGCGAGCTGCATTGGCTTCCGGTTGCCCTCCGGGTGAGATTCAAGGTGCTGGTGATGACCTATAAAGCCCTAAATGGCTTGGGTCCGGGATATCTGAGGGAACACCTGCTGCCGGCATCAAGTTCCCTTCGTCCAGTGCGCTCCCACAGGGAGGGACTTCTCAGGGTGCCGCCGGTAAAAGATTGCCGGCAGGTAACACCCAGGGGGAGGGCCTTCTCAGTGGGTGCGCCTGCCCTCTGGAACCAGCTGCCCGTGGAGCTCAGGACTGCCCCCGACCTCCGTTCATTCCGCCGGGACCTGAAGACCTGGCTCTTCGAGCTCTCTGGCCCAGGCTGAAAATTTTAATTTTAATTGGGGTTTTTTACTTTTTCAGGGACTGTTGTAATTATTTTTAATTGTTTTTAACTTTTGTATTTCTTGTTTTAAATACCCTGTAAACCGCCCTGAGTCCTGCAGGAAAGGGCGGTATATAAATCCAATTAAATAAAAATAAATAAAAATAAATCTCTGAAAATGCGTAAGAATGGCTTAGAACAGTGTTTCTCAACTTCGGCAACCTGAAGAAGTGTGAGCTTCGACTTGAAGATGAGTGGACATGGAAACCTCAATATGTGGAACTCTGGGAGTTGAAGTCCATACATCTTCAAGTTGTCAGGGTTGAGAAACACTGGCTTAGAAAATTCTTCTCCAACCCAAATATTTTGGACTTGGTCATATATTTGCCAGCCAGCATGAGGACCAGTTGTGTGGGCTGAGAGTTATGAAAATCAAATATGAAGTTGGGGAAAGTTACCTCAGAGGCCACAGTACTAATTTTGAAGCTGAATGCATCCACCATGATTTTCCTGTTCAATGACTAACTTGTCGTCATTTCGCTCACGAAAGAAAGGGATCTGGCTGCAAAGACTGTTGACAGCACCCCGTGTCTGTAAAAGAGGAAAATACTAAAAACCTACCTAATTCGTTATCATCTGCAGAATCAGAGAGAGATTTATACAAAGTCTTTAACCCCAGTGGGACCAGTGTCCGTCCCATCTCATTCCACTCTCGAGGAAGTCTTATCACGCTGTATGTTAGTAAATATTCTGAGTGTGCACACATACATCAGCACAGATGGGAGAATTTCCAGGATAAGAACGGTTGAGAGCAGATCCTCCGTGGGCTGAAATGTCTCTTTCTTTCTCCAGACTTCTATCAAGCTGCCTAAAGTTGCCTCTGGCCTGAGGGATGCCATATATACGTTTAATAACAAACCAACAAATAAAAAGAGAAAAGTTTACAAGGATTCCCTGGTTGGGTATAAACCAAAATTGCTTTAGCTCCCATGCCATCACTGATATTGGATAGTGATTTCCCCTCTATGTTAAGCCTGCACTGTTTGCTCCCCACTCTTCTGTCTGTCCATGTTGAGCCGGAAGATGGACGTGAGGATATAAAGCACTTCGGTTCTGTAATGCTGGATCATTCTGGCCTCCTGGGACTGAACATGCTTGTCTCTTATTTTCCCATTAGAGGACCTTCACATCCGGAGGATCTGCTTAACTGATACATATGGTTCCTGGGAAATCTTCAAAGCTGCTTGGTAATCTACCAAAGGGACTTCTCGGCAGGCAGGAGCAACCAATTGGCCCTTTCGAATGAGAGTGCACAGATCTGCTATCATTGTTTCCAGCTTGTCTTTGCCTGTGTATAAAAAAGGAAGGCAGAAAGTAATCATCAGTTGTTCTTTCTTTCTGAACTACTGAGTTTTTAGGTCAGGGGTTTTCAAATTTGGCCCTTTGATGACTTGTGGACTTCAAGTCCCAGAATTCCTCAGCCAGCGTGCCTGGCTGAGGAATTCTGGGAGTTGAAGTCCACAAGTCATCAAAGGGCCAAGTCTGAAGACCCCTGGTTTACATTCATGACAATAATAATCATTGGTACAATAAATTCTGCTGGAATCTCCTCTGCCTGCCTCTCTGGAATGGTAATTCTCACCAGAGCTTTGTCTTGAACTAACCCTGCCATTTTTTAATCCAGCCTTGAAGACCTGGCTTTTCCTCCAGGCCCTTGTAAAGTAGTTCTCTTGTATTATTGAGTCTTGTTCTTTTTTCTTTTTTCTTTTTGCTACTTTTATGGGGCCATGTCATTTTAGTGGAGATTTTTACTTGGTTGTTTTTAATATAAGATACTGTAAGCCCAGAATCCATTGAATTAGGCAAGTCTACACGGTGGATAAAATAAATAAATAGATAAAAATAAATAAATTGCTCTCAGGCAACCTGAAAGCAAAAATCAGCAACATCAAAAAGTTTAATACATGACACAGTTTGAATTATCTTTTTTAGTTAGGGAAGGAATAAAGAGACTTCAAGATTATGGGAAATGCGTAATGTGTTTTTGTAATCCACAGACTGCAAAGGCTCAACCACCACCAATTCTAACCCAACGTTATAAATTAGCCAGCAGAGTGTTGTCAAGGATATTTATTTTATCCAGTGCATAAAACTGACCAGCTCAATTGATTAAACTCAACCAATATCTCTGACAATAATATTTTTCACTTTTGGCCGGAGATGCGTCAGATCACAGATGTTCTGCTCTAACCCTTTTCACTAAGCTAAGGAAACAGTGTCCTCTTTCCCCACAGCCTTATTTTTCTAGTATACTCAGCCCTCTTTCAAATGACATGTATGGAGTTTTGTTTTCATTGGCTGCAGATTATTTTGCATGCATTTTAATCCACTGAATAAGAGAGATGAGAAATTTGGAGCTGAAGGCAGATTTCATCAGTTCCTAATATAAAAACAACACACACATGCCACTTACTCTGGGCATTGGCCCTCTTCCACTGGGTCATCCAAAAGCCACAAATCTTGACATCCTTAAAGATCAGGGCGCTCTGCAGAGGAATTACAATTCACAAGTTCTGAAATACAGTTTTGGGATTGGGGGGGGGGAAATTTAGCATCACAATAGGGCAGGGGTAGGCAACCTTGGCTCTTTTATGACTCATGGACTTCAACTCACAGAATTCCTCAGCCAGCCATTTGTTGTTGTTGTTAGCTGCGAAGTCGTGTCCGACCCATCGCGACCCTATGGACAATGTTCCTCCAGGCCTTCCTGTCTTCTACCATCTTCTGGAGTCCATTTAAGCTCACGCCTACTGCTTCAGTGACTCCATCCAGCCACCTCATTCTCTGTCGTCCCCTTCTTCTCTTGCCCTCAATCTTTCCCAGCATTAGGCTCTTCTCCAGTGAGTCCTTCCTTCTCATTAGGTGGCCAAAGTATTTGAATTTTAGCTTCAGGATCTGTCCTTCTAAAGAGCAGTCAGGGTTGATCTCCTCTAGGACTGACCGGTTTGATCGCCTTGCAGTCCAAGGGACTCGCAGGAGTCTTCTCCAGCACCATAGCTCAAAGGCCTCAATTCTTTGGCGCTCGGCCTTTCTTATGGTCCAACTTTCACTGCCATACATTGCAACTGGGAAGACCATAGCCTTGACTATACGCACTTTTGTTGACAGGGTGATGTCTCTGCTTTTTAGTGTGCTGTCTAGATTTGTCATGGCTTTCCTCCCGAGGAGCAAGCGTCTTTTAATTTCTTGGCTACAGTCTCCATCTGCAGTGATCTTGGAGCCCAGGAAAATAAAATCTGTCACTACCTCCATTTCTTCCCCATCTATTTGCCAGGAATTGAGAGGGCCGGATGCCATGATCTTCGTTTTCTTAATGTTTAGTTTCAACCCAACTTTTGCACTCTCCTTCTTCACCCGCAACAAGAGGCTCTTTAGTTCTTCTTCACTTTATGCCATTAGAGTGGTATCATCTGCATATCTTAGGTTGTTGATGTTTCTTCCGGCAATCTTAATTCCAATTTTTGATTCATCTAGCCCTGCCTTTCTCATGATGTGCTCTGCATATAAGTTAAATAGGCAGGGCGACAGTATACAGCCTTGCCGGACTCCTTTCCCAATTTTGAACCAATCAGTGTTTCCGTGTCCAGTTCTCACTGTTGCTTCTTGGCCTGCATATAGGTTTCTCAAGAGACAAATAAGATGGTCTGGTACGCCCATCTCTTTAAGAGCTTGCCACAGTTTGTTATGATCCACACAATCAAAGGCTTTAGCATAATCAATGAAGCAGAAGTAGATGTTTTTCTGGAACTCTCTAGCTTTCTCCATGATCCAGCGTATGTTGGCAATTTGATCTCTGGTTCCTCTGCCTCTTCGAAATCATGCCTGTACTTCTGGTAGTTCTCGATCCACATACTGCTGGAGTCTAGCTTGTAGGATTTTAAGCATAACTTTACTAGCATGAGAAATGAGTGCAACGGTGCGATAGTTTGAACATTCTTTGGCACTGCCTTTCTTTGGAATTGGAATGTAAACTGATCTTTTCCAATTCTGTGGCCACTGTTGAGTTTTCCAAATTTGCTGGCAAATTGAGTGTAGCACTTTTACTGCATCATCTTTTAAGATTTTGAATAGCTCAGCTGGAATACTGTCACCTCCACTAGCTTTGTTGTTGCTCAACTTTTCTAAGGCCCACTTCACTTCACATTCTAGGATGTCTGGCTCGAGGTCAGTGACCACCTCATTGTGATTATCAGGGATGTTAAGCTCATTCTTGTATAGTTCTTCTGTGTAATTTTGCCACCTCTTCTTAATCTCTTCTGCCTCTGTTAGGTCCCTGCCGTTTTGGTCCTTTATCATGCCCATTTTTGCATTAAACGTTCCTTTCATCTCTCCAATTTTCTTGAAAAGATCTCTGGTCCTCCCTATTCTATTGTTTTCTTCTATTTCTTTGCACTGTTCATTTAAGAAGGCATTCTTATCTCTTCTAGCTATTCTCTGGAATTCTGCATTCAATTGGGCATATCTTTCTTTTTCTCCCTTGCCTTTCGCTTTCCTCCTTTCCTCAGCTATTTGCAAAGCTTCCTCAGACAGCCATTTTGCTTTCTTGCATTTCTTTTTCTTTGGGATGGTTTTGGATGCTACCTGTTGTACAATGTTGCGAACCTCTGTCCATAGTTCTTCAGGCACTCTGTCTATCAAATCTAATTCCTTAAATCTATTTGTCACCTCTATTGTATATTCAACAGGGATATGATTTAATTCATACCTGAGTGGCCTAGTGCTTTTCCCTACTTTCTTCAGTTTAAGCCTAAACCTTGCAATGAGAAGCTCATGGTCTGAGCCACAGTCAGCTCCTGGTCTTGTTTTTACTGACTGTATAGAGCTTCTCCATCTTTGGCTGCAGAGCACATAGTCAATCTGATTTCTGTGTTGACCGTCTGGTGATGTCCATGTGTAGAGCCGTCTCTTGGGTTGTTGGAAAAGAGTGTTTGCTATGACCATCGTATTCTATTGACAAAATTCTATCAACCTGTGCCCTGCTTCATTTTGTACTCCAAGGCCAAACTTTCCTGTTATTCCGCTTATCTTTTGGCTTCCTACTTTAGCAGCCAGCCATGCTGAGGGGAAAAGGAGAGGTTTCCAAGCTGAGCCATGCTGGTTCAGGAATTCTGGGAGTTGAAATCCACGAGCCATAAAAGAGCCAAGGTTGCCTACCCCTGCAATAGGGGGATATCAGAATGTGTTTCCTCTTACGAGATATTGCTCTAACAACTGGGAAACCTAAGGCACAAATAGAAATAGTGTACAGGTAGTCCTCAATTTACAACAGTTCACTTAGTGACTGTTTGAAGTTACAGCGGCACTGGAAAAAGTGACTTATGACCATTTTTCACACCTATGACCATTACGGCATCCCCACGGTCACTTGATCAAAATTCAGACGCTTGGCAACTGACTCCTACTGATGACGGTTGCAGTGTCCTGGGGTCACGTGATCACTTTGTGTGACCTTCTGAGAAGCAAAGTCAGTGGGGAAGCCAGGTTCACTTAACAACCGTGTTACTTAATTTAACAACTGCACTGATTCACGTAACAACTGTGGCAACAAGGGTCGTGAGATGGGGCAAAACTCACTTAGCAACCAAACTCATTTAGCAACAGAAACGTTGGGCTCAGCTGTGGTCGTAAGTCGAGGACTACCTGTGTGTTATCTCAGGAAAGGGAACATGTGCAGAACAAAAAGTCTGGCCAGGAAAGTTTAGGGCTACTCACCACAGGGACTGTCACAGGCTGCTTTGACATCCCACCGTAGGTAACCATGGTCCCACTTTGCCTAATGGAAGAGTCAAGGCAACGAAGTTGGCAATCTACCTTCATTCAGACCCTCCTTTACTGTCCAGCTTCCTCAGCTTTGGGCACCTGGTTAAATTCTGCAACCGTTAATTGGAAACCATGCAGTTCAGAGGTTCAGAGCAAGAAGCAGGACACTGCCCTTGCCTGGAGGGTTCACTGGATTAAAGTGTAGTGAGAAATTCAAAAAGGGCTCCCTTCCAAAATCTCACTACAATCTTCAACATAGCTGTCCTTCACAGAAAACTTTTCCCCCTGGTTCTGATTCAAGACTTCTTGAAATACAACATTAGGGGTGGCTTCACGTTGGGTATCTTCAGGTTTTCAAAGCACCCTCAAGTGAGTCCTTTAAGTTGTAAAATCCAGATCAATTTTGACCTATTAATAACCTTGCAATCCTGGGAACTGGCTTAGAATACTGGTCTCTTCCTCCTGTCTAATAATGACGTTACATTTGCTAAAAACAATATTAGTACACAGTAAATTCATATTACTACAGTGAAATGATGATACAAGGATCTATTCTGACTATTCCAGAGCCGTGGAGCTGGATTTCACTGAAATTATAAAGTTTAAATATTTTTCAGAAGCAGCACAAAATCCTTCAACCCTGACTGGCATTTGGCAGCTTGCTAGCTGGGCAAATAGGTTTGTCATGAGGTTTTTAAATGCCTCTTAATTTCTTTCTTAAGTGTCACACAAGCGAAACCTTTTGGACAGTATTCAATACAATTGCAAAATTGTCATCTTCAAGACAAGAATTCAGACAGTACAAATCTGCCCTATTAAACAGCAAATCCTCGCACTAATCCATATTAGCAAATTTAAGGGCGTTTGTATGCCATGCTTCAAAAGCACTTTACTTAGACTACTCATAATCCAAATGAAAATTAAAAACAAATTGCCCAGTAAGCATTTAAATCGAGTGAAACAATTACTACAGATATAATTCAAGCAAACAAAAGCTAAATTTACCGCAAGTGACGCATCAACTCCGTAGCACTTTTCCCTCCAACACCATTCAGAGCTAACGAGGGCTTAGGAATTTCCTGGAGAACAAAATGGTAAAAAAAACAAAACAAAAACAAAAGAGCACAGAAAACAAGGTGCTTCCTGCCTCAAGTCCTCCAAATTATTCGTGGAAATAAATGTTTGATTTTGCTAAGAAGTTCTTAGATTTCTGTCTTACAGTCATCATTTCAACACAGAATGGGAAGGCAGACATCCGACTGTAACATGGTGTTGTTCAGAAACAGCAGAACTAAGAAGGATTATACAGCTAGTCCTTGACTTGTAACACTTCATTTAGTGACAGTTCAAAGTTACAACATCACTGGAAATAAGTGATTTATGACCGTTTTTCCACACTTACAACCATTGCAGCATCCCTAGCATCACAGGATCAAAATTCGGATGCTTGGGAATTGACTCATATTTATGACGGTTTGCAGTGTCCCCAGGACATTTGATCCTCTTTTGCCATCTTCTTATGGGCAAAGTCAAAGGGAAAGTCAAGATTCATTTAACAACTGCGTTACTAATTAACAGCTGCCGTGATTCACTTAACAACTGTGGCAAGAAAGGTCATAAAATGGAACAAAATCCACTCAACAAATATCCTACACAGCAACATAAATGTTGGGCTCAATTGTGGTTGTAAGTCGAGGACTGCCAGTACGTGAAATGCCAAAACATATGTGGCTTGGCTTCATCTCTGGCAAGGCAAACCAGAAGTAGACCGAAAACATGCATGAGGAAAGTTTTGTGGATTTTGCTCATTAAGCGTTTTATTAGGGCCATATCACTGTTTGCCACCTGTAGGTACTGAGCATTTTTATCTGGATTCTGGAAGTTATTTCTCTGCAGAGTGGCATAAATAGGGAACAGTCTGAACCAAAGAGGGAAGACAGAGGACAGTAAATTATGTTCTTGCCTCTAATCCCAATCAGTCTGTCTCATTAAGGAGGACTTTAATGTGCAACATGTCCTGAAATTTTATTGCACAGGTCAACATCCATATCTACATCTATTGCCTGTCCTTTTTGTATTTCCTTTGAAATTAAATCTGTAATTCAAAATGGTAAAACTGGACAGAAAGAACGTTTGTAAAAAAATAACCAGTAAGGAAACAGCACCCGTATGACTTCTTCTCTTGTTGTTTTCCTAAAACACCCATCTGGAGTTTTCATTTCAACCTTTTGCAGTAATAAAAATCTCGAGATTAGAGATTTCTCAGTGCTGCAGATCCAAACACAGCAAGAAGCGTTTCCCTGTGTTTTCCGATGCAAACCTGGCAGTGGTTATGATAAAACATCAGAGTTGGGAAGAATTTAATCCATAAACTATTCACGGGAAAGAAGAGCGAAACCCTCATTTCTCAGCTGTATTCAGCAGCCATTCAAAAAGGTCTCTTTCTCACTGCCTGTGTGTGACCTTGTATGTTTCCTTGAGGTTCTACAAGACTGCCTGGGTCCTCGTAGCATACTAAGATTCAAATCACAAGGATTAGGTTTAGGTAGTCCTCAACCTGTGACCACAATCAAGCCCAAAATTTCCATTGCTAAGCCAGGAAGTTGCTAAGTGAGTTTTGCCACATTTCATAATTGTTTTGCCACAGTTGCTAAGTGAATCGCTACAGTTGTTAGGTGAGTCACGGGGTCCTGGCTTCCCCCATCGACTTTGCTTGCCGGAAGCCAGCTGGGAAGGTTACAAATGGCGATCACATAAATACATGCCAGTTGCCAAAGAGCCTGAATTTTGATCACCTGTCTACGGGGATCCGGTTGTAAGTGTGAAAAACAGTCCTAAGTCACTTTTTAAAATGCCGTTGTCACTTTGAATGGTCACTAAACAAATGGCTGTAAGTCGAGGATTACCTGTATATGCAAAATAGTAGGACCAAACCAAACCAACTAAAAATGGCTTTGTGGGAAAGAGGTAACTAACACGATCCAATTCACTGCAGCGATCCCGTTTCCTTGGGCTCATTCCTGGCCACAGCATATATACCTTAAACAAATCTTTCATTTCTGGTTTTCTTAGCGCCTCGTCTGTGATAACATAGTCTGCTCCAAGGGACTTAAGTCTGCCTATAAGATGCTGGAGATCTGGTCTGTGGAGCCAAAAATAGAATCAAATGAAGCTGATTATTTGATGGGGCACAAAAGGGAAGGGCGAACATTAAATTGATATGGGAATGCACATTATCAATATTCTCTCTCTTGCATCACCCGAGTCAATTTTCAGCAATAATATATATATATATATATATATATATATATATATATATATATATATATATATATATATATATATATATATATATATATATATATATATATATATATATATATATATATACACACACACCTTTCTTCGTCCTTTTGCACTTAAGTCACTAAAGAAGCTAGCTTGGAATAAGCTGCTTGAGTCAGGTGATATGCAAGTAACAACATTTGCCAATTGCTGAAGTGGTTCAGGAGACCGCTTATCATTGGGCTACTTATCAGCCAGATCACTTCTATATGCATGTTTTACAAGAGGAGACTTCTTCTGTGAAGACAGCTGGTGATAAGACATAGCCCTCCTTCAGAAACAAAGAACGCTTGCAGTCAAGAGTAAATCTATCAATTGTTATGAATAAAAAATAGCATCAAATAACTCTAAAAGCCTGAAGCTTTTAGATAAAGTTATCCACAACTGCTGTTCAATTTCAGGAAAAACAAAATCTCAGCTGCTTTAAGGAACTGCAGACAAGCACATTTGTGCCCACACCTACACAAAAGAATATTTTCAGATCAAATCCAAAGCATGTTCTCATTTTGAAGTCCTGCATTTTCAAACTGAAAATACATCATCTCAGATATAAATTGGAGACCTTTGTATGTGCCTAATGAAACCCAATGCTCATCATTATCATGTTGGAAGGGACCTTGAAGGTCTTCTAGTCCAACCCCCTGCTCAAGCAGGAGACCCTATACCGTTTCAGAAAAATGGCTCTCCACTCCCTTCTTAAAAGCTACCAATGTTGGAGCACTCACAACTTCGGAAGGCAAGCCATTCCACTGACTGATTGTTCTCACTGTCAGGAAATTTCTCCTTAGTTCTAGGTTAGTTCTCTCTTTGGTTAGTTTCAATCCATTGCTTCTTGTCCTGCCTTCGGGTGCTTTGGTGACCCTCTCTTCTTTGCGGCAGCCCTTCAAATATTGGAAGACTGCTATCTTGTCTTCCCTATAGTACTTCTTTTCTCTAGGTCAGGGGGAAGGCAACCTTGGCTCTTTTATGACTCATGGACTTCAACTCCCAGAATTCCTGAGCCAGCACAGAATTGAAGTCCATGAGTCATAAAAGAGCCAAGGTTGCCTACTCCTGCTCTAGGTTAAAGGTAAAAGGTTCCCCCGCACATGCGTGCTAGTCTTTTCCAACTCTAGGGGCCGGTGCTCATCTCCGTTTCAAAGCCGAAGAGCCAGCGCTTGTCCGAGGACGTCTCCGTGGTCATGTGGCCGGCATGACTAGACGCCAAAGGTGCACGGAACGCTGTTATCTTCCCACTGTAGTGGTCCCTATTTTTCTACTTGCATTTTTACATGCTTTCAAACTGCTAGGTTGGCAGAAGCTGGGATGAGTAACAGGCGCTCACTCTGTTATGCGGCACTCGGGATTCGACCCGCCAAACTGCCGACCTTCTGATCGACAAGCTCAGCGTCCTAACCCACTGAGCCACCGTGTCCCTGTTCTCTAGGTTAGACAAACCCAATTCCTGCTACCATTCTTCATATGTTTTAGCCTTCAGCCCTTAATTATATTAATTGCTCTTCTCTGCACTTTTTCAAGAGTTTCAACATCTTTTTTATAACATGGTGACCAAAACTGGATGCAGTATTCCAAGTGTGGTCTTACCAAGGCTTCAAACTGGCAATCATTTTTTTAAAAAAAACAAACCCTTATAAACATCATATAATACTGTTTAGGAGTCATATCATCTCCATCTGAATAAAAGGCGTCTAAGAGAATGTCCTGCTTGTGCAGATTTAGCATAAATCAAAGGGATCTGACTGGGCAAAAGCAACAGGGAAAAAAAAGAAAAAGGGAAAAACAGTTTTATTACATACTCACCTATCTCTTACTACATTTATTGTTTTGATGCCCTTGGCTGCTGCAATCTGGATTACAGCCTGTCCCACTCCACTATTGGCTGCATTTTGGATGACAGATTCCCCTACAGACAAACAGACATGTCATCTCTGGCTCCAAAAATATGTATTTCCTGTTCCTTCAAGTGGAAGACACTCTCGTCATTATTGTGCGTTGGGAGAAAATAGCACAGCCAGTGAAAACTCATATCAACTGACACATTTTATTCCCAATTTAAAAATAGGTCTTAGAAAAAGAGAAGGAAATTCAACTATCAATTGTTGTACAAACTCTTAATGGCGTATGAAGCATTTTTTTAGTTTGGTGGTGATGGTTTGGTCATAGACATCTTTGTTAAACCACTATTACACACATGCAATGAAAGCAACCTCAAAAAGAACCTATATACTGTACAGCAAGAAACAGTACGAGAAATACAGCCTAAGTCACAAATTTGCAAGAAGATAAAGAAATATCTTGCAAAAAAAATCAGTGTACAATCCCAGTTGCAATTATTTGTCTACTCATATTTCATATTGCCCTTTCTTATTCCGGCCATCAAGAACCACTTGGATAAAACTTTTTTTTCTGGATTATGCTCAAACATTGATTCCGGCAGGTTTTCTGAAGGGACCAAATTAATGATTAATGTATGATATCCTATATGCCATTGAACTTTAGATTTCATTAACTAAAATGAACAAATCAAATGAAGATATCATTTGTACTTTATTCCTATTCACTCAAGCACCATTGTTGGAAATTCCACAGATATTTCAAAAATGGTTAAAACGAGCCTGCTGATTCAGAATGAAGGCCCCTAAAAAGACTATTCCTGAGGGCAAATATTTCTTGGAAATGTGCTAGAGCTTCTGCTCACTAGCATGCCTATCAAAATATGAATGACAAAGCCCAGAACCACCTGTGCAAAAGGTTGCATGAAGTAGTGCCAAGTATACAGAACTGACCATTGCTCAAGTATTTAACCTATCTTTGGAATGGTAAATTACTCTGTAAATAATGCAGACAAATCTTGCATTATTTAAAAAAAGGCCCAGTTTTTTAAATGAAATAAAGGTAAAGGTAAAGATTCCCCTGCACATGTGTGCTAGTCATTTCCGACTCTAGGGGCCGGTGGTCATCTCCGTTTCAAAGCCGAAGAGCCAGCGCTTGTCCGATGACGTCTCCGTGGTCATGTGGCTGGCATGACTAGATGCCAAAGGAGCATGGAATGCTGTTACCTTCCCACTGTAGTGGTCCCTATTTTTCTACTTGCATTTTTACGTGCTTTCGAACTGCTAGGTTGGCAGAAGCTGGGATGAGTAACAGGCGCTCACTGTTACGCGGCACTCGGGATCCGACCCGCCAAACTACTGACCTTCTGATCGACAAGCTCAGTGTCCTAACCCACTAAGCTACCGCATCCCTTTAAATGAAATAAAAATATATAAATCTCAGCCCTTAATTTCCCTTTGCCTAACCCAGGGGTGTCAAACTCAATTTCATTGAGGGCCGCATCACCATTGCGGTTGCCCTCAGGGGGCCGGGTGGGTGTGGCCTACTGGGTGGGCGTGGCTAGAGTGCGAATGGCCTACTGGGTGGGCATGGCCAGCTCTACATCGTTCGCATCAAGGGTGCCTATGGGGGCCTGGGCAGGAGTGGGACAGATCTGAGGGTCTCTGGCAGAAGGAGGGGTTCTGGGCCAGGGCCAAGGCAGTGGGGGCCGTTCCCTCACTGTTTCCAGGATGGCTTTGCGGGCCGCATGAAACCACTTCACGGGCCGGATCTGGCCCCCGGGCCTTGTGTTTGACATGTCTGGCCTAACCAATCATAACTAACATGAAAGTTCACGTCAGTAAAGGTGAAGTAATTCTAGTCAGCTAAAGAAAATGTTTCTGGAAGGAGATAATGTAGGTCAGGATGTGCAAGAAAGGGTGTCTACATCAATCTGGATTGCCCATATTCTTTTCATTTTGGATTCAGACTAGGATATTGTACCGGGACAGCCTTGGTCACACTTTTCAATGATCTCTGGTGGCACCAATATGAGGTACTACATCTGTTCTGGCTCTCCCTGATGGTTCAGCAGTTTTCAGTGCTGTTGACCACAATATCCTTCTGGCCGTGATCCTACTGGCATTAAAAAAAAGCCCTGCCTTTTTCTTCAAATGTGGGCCTAAGGATGACTGGAGTTGATAATCATATGGAGAATTGTTCATCTATTAATATTTACTGGGTTTTAATTGGAATTGTTTACCTTGTGGGGTTTTTGTATGTTTCCCCATATGGTGCCCAAAGCTACAAATTTCAAGCTACAAATTCTACGTACGCAGATAAACACACTTACATACTTACCTGGATCCAAAGTCTCAAAATCAGACAACATCCGATAAGCTGTGCAGGGGTTAACACCCAGTGTGGCAGCACAAGTCAATGGAATATCTGGGGGGATTTTCAGCAGAGTTTTCTCATCAAATACTGCTTCTGTTCGCCAAGTTCCTTTTGTAAGGGATTTTAAAAAAAAAAAGACATGATTCCAGTTGTGGAACAGTTAATCACAATTTGGAAGTTCTCAGCTCTCTGAAGAGACCCTAAAATATTGTCAAGAACACTCGACAGATAAATCATTGACAAGATTGGGTTAGTACAACATACTAAGTTATAAACTCCGGTTTCCAAACAGCCACCATGCTTCACACCGGGCTCTGCTACAAAATGGTTTCCTCAGCTTTGACTTGGCCTTTTTGTGATAATCTGGCCGTGACAATTTGTAGTCAAAGAACGAAAAGGGAAACACATGTTTTGCTTCAATTCCTTTCCAAAAAAGTTAAAAATTCACCAAGTCCCGCATCAGCTGGAATCACCCAGTCTCCTGGTTTCAAAGTTGTCACAGAATTTCCTGTGTCCATCACTTGCCCAACTCCTTCGTTCCCTCCAACTGCAGGTAAGTCAGCAAGAATGGCATAGGATCCTGCAAGACAACAGGAACAATTTTGGGATAAGAATTAATTAATCCAAACTTGCTTTGGCATGCACATTATTTTCTTATTCTGTAGCAAATTCCAATGGCAAATAACATATACAGTCATGAAGTTTTTCAAGGTAGATTTCAACAATGTAATAATACTGAATTGGTTCACTTTAATCCATGGGTCCACACACTCTCTGGCCGCATTGAAGCTGCATTCTTAAATGGGCAGGTTTTCAATCTTAGAAGAGGATTTGGGGATTCTTAATGGAGTAAATGTACTATAACTTTGTTAATTAATCCCATTAAGCTAAGCCTTAGATAATTTTACGTCTTAAAACACAATTGAATTGTAACCCTAAGCTATAAAATATAGTTAAAAAAAAATAACAGTTCACACATGAAAAATCTAAATCAAGCAAATCGTATTATAGCTCAAGGTAATCTGTGAATCCGGGCATGGAGTGGCTGAAATTTTTCCCTAGGGTTCCTAATTTTCTTAGCCAATTAGGTCTGGTGACTGGTTAGCAAAGATCCTGCAGGATCGATAGACAGCTGTATCCCCACAAACAAGAAATAATTCTCTTATCTCTTCTTTAATCTTCGGTATAATAGCCATTTCCAAGTTGATGCAGATAATGCCACTTATTATAGATAGCATGTATATTATTACATAGCTTTGCTATTTAGGTTGCTATCATTATTTTAGAGGCACTCTGCATGTGGCAACTTCCAAATATAGAAACTTAATTAATGACTCTTAGGAATGTTTCCAGAGATTGCACATTAATATAGCCTAAGCTGAACTGATGAAGATAGCAGCAGCTGTAGGCAAGCTAACTGTCAATCCTGTGTACTATCTCACTGGGAATACTATTAAATGTGGCCCATCTAGGGGCTTAATTTTCATTTGACAGGACCACATAAAGGAAGAATATGGGAAGCAAAAATTAAACAACGTGCATTATGTCAAGGTTACCTTGAATCATATTGATGTCTGCCGGGTTGATAGGAGCCGCAATCATTTTCACGTGGACTCCAAAATCCCCCAGTTTGGCTAAAGCTACATCTTTTAGGCTGCAAGGAAAAGCAGACAGAATAGATTTATTATTCTTAAGCTTCTCTTTGCAAGCAAAGAGATTTGCAAACATTTCACTCACAGGTAGTTTGTCAGAAGACAAGCTCCATCAGCTTGTTCACGGCACCAACTTTTTTTTTTAACAGAAAAGGAATCAGACAAAAGGTGCACATACAGATTATACTAAACCATAGTACTGTCTGCTTTTATCTGATGTACACCTACTTAAACACCATACCTCCTTTGAAGCCAATGCCGCTATTTATAAATTTTTATTCTTTCACTTGAAAACCAGTTTCATATATAGTTACAGCTAGTCCTTGACCACGACCGGTGGTTTAACGACTATTCAGAGTTATGATGGCCTCAGAAAGAGTGTTTCCGTCTGTTTCCCCCTCCACATCCCTTTAAATGAAATAAAAATAAAAATATACCCGTCATATTTTGGGCACCTGGCAACTGACTGTCATTTACAAGTATTTGCCAAGTGCCCTGTGGTCATATGACTACCATTTGTCACCATCTGCCAGCTTTCCTAGTAAGTCAATATGGAAGCTGGAAAGGACAGTTGTAAGTGAAGGGTATGGAGGAGAGCTGAAATCCTTTGGCAGGCTGCAGGAATGGAGCTGAATTTCAGCTCCATTCTTTCAGTCTTTGAAAGATTCCCCCTCAGAGCACAGAGGAACTCTTCATGGGACCTTAGGAACAGATTCTGAAGATTTCAGTCATTCCTGCAGTCCCCTCAAAGGATTTCCCCTCCATGGACTGAGAGGAGCTGAACTGTGGGCTACAGGAATGTTTGAAAGCAAAAGGGCTGCCTGCTGGGAGAGTTTCAGCTCCACATGGACCTGAAATCTTCCAGCAGGCAGGTCTTTCACTCTATTTGCTTAATGTCCTGAGAGGTCACTTAATGGCTACAACTGTGAGTGCAGGGATTGCAGTTACTGAGCAAAAAAGACACATGGGCATCTTGTTTAATAATTGCTTTGCTCAAAGACCAAGATTTCAGCCCCAATTATACTCATAAATTGAGAATTACTTGTATAGATTTATTAGTCTAAGATGAATTCACTTGATTTTGACAGGCAAACAATCCAGATAATACTGCTGGCCTTTTTCCTAATGTTGCTCTTCCAGTTTGTTTTCTTTAGAATCGAATTCCTAATTATTCTTTTTCCCCAGTTTAGTACAATGTCAGTTTATTAAGTGCTAGCAAAATACTACTGAAAATGTTTAATTTTGTTTCATGATAAAGAAATTAAGACTCCAATCTGCAGTAGCAATGTTAACATCACATCTCAGCAGAAATATCAGTTTGAACATAGAGGACTGGGGAATACTGTTTTAGTATATTTATTTCTCTTACGTGCTATCTTATTAATTCTAGTAAGTGCTAAATTAATTCTATTAGTACTATAATTGTTTTTAATTTTTTAAAAATTGTTATCTGATAGCTGGTTTTATCTTCCTGATTTATTTCCAAAGGGATATCTCCAAAACCAGCCGATTATATTACAAAATAAAAAATAATTCTCAATAAGCCTGGAAATTCACAGGTTGCATTAAAATACCTACCTGTGGGTTTTAATCTCTCAATACAAAATTCTCAGCCAGAACCAATATACAGAAAGCAATGTTTAGAAAGAACACATTCCAGCTCTTTAATCTTAGCATTATTAAACACAATAGGTTGGTAAAATCAATTCAAATCAAACCAGAGGACTCTCTAACCTGCTATCAGATTATAAAGCAATCCAGTTTAGATTACTATATTTTTCCCTTCCATCACACCAGTTTTTAGACATATGAGATATGCCAGATAACACAAGTCCTATTATTTCTCAGGAGACCTGAACACAGAAAGTATTGTTTCATTTCTTAATAAAGAAAAAAAGTCACATACTGCTGGAATTAAAATGGCACTGGCTGTTTCAACAGAACAGTCTTGATAACTCAATGTTCAGTTTGAGATAGTTTTAAACTAATTGGTCACAAACACAGTTGTTCAGCTTCAACTATTAATGCCATAGGAATGTTTATATAAGCTTTTCAATACAGCAACCCAAAGCCTTTTTAAAATTCCAAGTAACATCTGTGCTGTACTCAATGAGGTTTTATGGCTTATTTCAGTCTGGAATTACTGCTCATCTGTTTGAACTTAATTAGAATAGAGTTATCCATCATCCACATGGCTGTGGTGTTACTCTCTTCCTGGACCACAGCCTTGCTCTATCATTAAAATGAGTACTATATATTTCCCTGCTTTTCAATTCTATCCTCCCCAACAGCACAAATAATTTCCCCTTCAATTACAAGTAGTTTACAGATTCAACTGGGATGGTGCTGGTCTAATTTAAAATATTTTAGGCTCCTTTTTATATAATGGATCTTATAAAAAAGGAAAGATGCAGAACATTAAATAATAAGCTCACCAATATAGCCCCTCCTTAATTCAGGGCAGTCCATATAATACAATAAATTTGGGTGGCTATATAAAGTGAATAAACAAACAAACAGTAAAAGAAATGCATTTCAGCTAGAAGAAATTAGAAACAAATGGATCTTTAAAGCCTTAAGGGAAAAATAGAGCCAATTTTCCCTTGGGTTGGAGCTGCACAATGAAGGGGGTGTGACTGAAAAGATTAATTTTCAACGTCTACCAAATACTTAATATTATACCCACAAATCAACTAACATATATCTCTGATACCAATTTTAAACTCAGGGAAGTTTATTTAGTTCCAGTAAAAAAAAATCAGGGGTAATAAGTAGGTATAAGATAGGGCAAAAAGTAAGCACGTACGCATGCTAAGTTTTCTAGAAATAAGATAATTTTGAGGTGGGGAATAACACATTTAATTTGCTAGTAGGGTAACATTCAATTATACTAATTTTGATGACTTGCAATCTAAAGAGACACAAATACAGGAAACATCTTTAACAAAATCTTATACCGTGGTAGTGCAAATGGTTTGTGTGCAGGCTGATCCTGCTCATTGCCAGGAGTTCAGTCCTAACTGGCTCAAGGTTGACTCAGCCTTCCATCCTTCCGAGGTTGGCAAAATGAGGACCCAGATTGGTGGGGACAATAGGCTGACTCTGTAAACCTCTTAGAGAGGGCTGTAAAGCACTGTGAAGCAGTATAGAAGTCTTAGTGCTATTGCTACCGTTCCCATCACTAAACTGTTCTAACCTTCCTGAGAAATTGATTCTAGTCATCTGAAAATGAGGACCTTCTATTTCTGCTCTCCAGGACTGCAGAGAGCAAAGTTGCAGTTTTGTAAAGCACTATGAAGCGGTCTATAAGTCTAAGTGCTATTGCTAATGTGTGTCCTTAGTGTTAAACTAATAAAGCCCCTGCTAAATTTTTAAAAGTATCCATTCTGCAGTGATCTCTCTCTGTCTCTCTAATCACCACCTTCCTAAGCATCACAGCCTAAGCATTCCATTGCTAACTGTAGACAGGTTTCACATATTTCACTAATCATATGGTTTGTTATGAATCTAGTCATTTTTAGCAAACCATAATTTGTAGTTTGTTGTGATAAAACAGTTTTGGCCCACTCAAACCCAGGTCAAGGCAAAGCAATTCACAACTTAATCAAAGACTGCTACAAATGGACCTTTTAACCCAGTAATGTTGATTAAGTCTTTTACTTTTGCAGCTTAATTCTACAGTTTTTGTCAGTCCAGAACAAGTATGTGGCTAATTACAATGTTCTTAAGAGATGCTGGATGAATAGGTTGTGTGGCTAATGAAGAATTAAATATAATAAAACCAGGACAGAGAAAAATTCCTCATGAGACACATCTCATTATGTTGCACCGACCATCTTTTTCCAATCAATAATTTATGGCTCCCTTGAAAAACTGATGTTATAATGGAAATGCTGACAGACCATTAATTACCACATCGCCTGCAAAGTATGACAGAAACCTAATTGTCCAGATTTGCTCAAATATATTATACCACTCAGCTGAATAATGGTCACTTGCTGCAACGATCATGTAAACTGTGTAATGAAATCGGTCGCTTAATCTATGAGCTGCTGGCCAGGAAATTTTACGGCCAATATCATATTTGATTTCCTTTTTGGACACAAATTAAATACCACAGCAGCACTTGCAAAAGAAAGAGTGATGGAAAGAGTATAGGTTCACTATAAGCCCAACTCTCTTGAATCAAAAAAGAATAAGCCACTCTTTCCGCTGAGGCAGCATTTCCTGAAATCTATATGACAGGTAAGGGAGATCTACTAACAACTGTCCAGCCCCCACTTTCTTACCTTAGACTTTATTTACAGCATTTCATTTTGCTGGTTCTTTCTCTCTGGGGACTGGGAGCTAAAACGTATGAAAAAAATGGCTGTAGGAATTGGGTTTGTCTAATCTAAAGACAAGAAGGACTAGGGGTGACATGATAGCAATCTTCCCTATATCTAAGGGACTGCACAAAGAAGAGGGGGGTCAAGCTATTCTCCAAAGCACCTGGAGACAGAACAAGAAGCAAAGGATAGAAACTAATCAAGGAGAGAACCAAGCTAGAACTAAGGAAAAATTTCCTGACAGTGAGAACAATTAATCAGTGGAATGAGTTGTCTCCAGATGTTGTAGGTGCTCCAACACTGGAGGTTTTTGAGAAGAAACTGGACAACCATTTGTCTGAAACAGTATAGAGTCTCCTTCTCGAGCAGGGGCTAGGATAGAAAACTTCCAAGATCCCTTCCAACTCTGTTATTCTGTTTTATTAATTTCCAGTTAGTCTAGTTCCATTTCTGCAGATGATGATGATGATGATGATGATTATTATTATTATGATTTATATCCCGCCCTATCTCCCGAAGGACTCAGGGCGGCTAACAACAAAACAAATAATAAGTACAGAAATTAAGATAAGAATAAAATTGAAATCATCTGTGCAATAAATTAAAATTAAAAATTAAAAATAAATTAAAAATTGTAAATATAATTAAAATGCCTGTCAGTCCAGGTCAGCCTGGTGGAATAGGAGTGTTTTGAGGCCGCGGCGAAAGGACTGGAGATTTTGGGCCATCCCAAAATCAACAAGCACAACTTTAATATGCCCTGGGCCCCTTAGACTGCTTTACTAGTAATATTTCTTCCTTCTCGACTCTCTTTCTTATCATGTGGAAAAGGAAAGCTGGCTGGGTTCCTGTAAAGTAAACCAACCTTAACTATCATCTTATTGGATTTATCTATATAGAACAGCATGTTTCAATGATTGAGCATCCTCCTGGTTTTGATTGAACATTTCAACCACCACAGTGGCTCTCTAGTATACATTGTTTTATCTATCTAGGGAGAAGTAATGTACACACACCTCTTAAACTCTTTTCCCTTAACAAATTTTGCCATTTCTTGAAAAAGTAACATTCACAACCTTTAAGTCTCAGTCAAAGCACATAGCAAACTATCAAATCAAACACAAGCTGTTTAATGTAATTTGTTAGATTGAAAAGGTGCTACCAGATTCCTCCTGATTTTGGTTATCTTACAATTCGCATAGCTTTCTTTCTACAATATCAACAAAATGCTGACATAATTTATTTAATTCCCTTTTTATAACATCAGGCCTTCAAAACTTGCTATACTGAATTTAACACCCATTCTCCAAGCAAATGGAGACTTTTGGCAAATCGACAATGGCTATTTAGAATTTCTGCAAAAAAAAAAAAAATCAATCCCTCCCCAAATGTAGATCCAGATTGGACAGAGAACAATTACATTCAATATTTGAGCTGAATCAAAAGCGGCAGATGTTTTTATGAAGTCAGAATAATCTACACAGAACATATTTTAAAAATATAACAATCAGAATTAAAAATCTCATCAAAGCCAGAGAAAGTTCTGCTGTTTTTTTTAATGTGTTATCTCAACAGAGATTATTACTGTGCACAATATTCCTGGTAGTTAAGCTATACCCTTTATGTTTTCTGTACAGGAGACCTTTGCAATACATAAAGAGCAAGAACTACCCAGTTCAGTATTATCACTAAAAATAATACAGGTGGAATACAAATAAATAAATAAACACAATACTACTGTTCAAATAATGTAATCACAATGCTGATTCTCACAATATTATGGAACTTAAATGCTTACTTTTCCCTTTACATTATCACAAACTATAAAGCTTCATTTCAATTCACATTATGAAACTAGCCACTGATTAATAAACATTCCCTAAGATTTCGGACATTTTCAAAACTGAACCAAAGGTGCTTTTTCAAAAGGCATCTGGACTTTCTTTGTTTTTCCTTAAAGACATTTCTCTTCTCACCCAAGAAGCTTCTTCAGTTCTGACTGAATAGTGGAGAACAGAAGGATTTACTACTTACTACAAGGCTAGCAAAACAACTCCTACGGGTCTATTGAGTTTGAACATTATAGATGGAGAGATGAATAGATGCATATCCAACATCATGCGAAATGGAAGATTCGAGATACCTTTATTCATCTGCCAAGCCATGAAAGAAAGCCCAAGAGTGACCTAAAGCTCTGTTCACCTCCACAGTAAGCCATTTTTGCTTAACTGATTCAACCGTAATTTGCCTGAGTTCATACATATCATCCAACCCTAAGTCATGATTTGCAAACCACGGGTCATGGTTCTCAATTGCAGCAGGTATCCCCTCATAATTATAGGAAAAACAACAATATTCTACCCTGAAAGTAAACACACCACAGAACAGCTTAGCAAATTGAGAAACAATCTATGGTACCACCCTATTTTCCTTCTGTAATCCACATTTCTTGAAAGTAATGTTGGTCCAGTGTCCTTTGTACATTTACACCCTGCTTTCACTACAACTCTAGATAATATTTAGCCCTGAGAAAAGAATACAATAGCAATACAAACATTAGAGAGGCAATTTGGTGTAGTGGTGAAGCTGCTGGCCTAGAAACCAAGACACTTTGAGTTCTAGGCCTCCCTTAGACATGAAAGTCGCCTGGGAGATTTTGGTCCAGTACTCTCTCTCAATTCAATCCACCTCACAGGGTTCTTGTGAAAAATAGGAGTAAGGAAGGAATGTTAGGTATGTTTACTGCCTTGAGATAGAATAAAATAATAATAATGTGCTAATAAAATCAAGGCCAGAACTGAAAAATCATCAAATTATTCAAAGCTCAGCTTGTGCAAAGAAGTAAAATCAACAGAACATTTATCAGCTCATGCAAAAAAGGTGAGCAGTCAACAAACAACATAACACACTAAACGATTTAATGGAACATCTGTAAAAAAAATTCATGTGCCAATATCGAAAAATTGGTGGGGACATATAGTTAAAAAAGTAGCAAAAAATGAGGTTAAAACATACCAAAAAATAATGAGGTTCCCATACCAAAAAATAATGGATAGCAGTTAGAAAATCTGTATGGACAAAATTCCCATCATCAATTGCAAAAGGCCACCCTGGCTGGATCCGCAAATATACCACATTGATATATTAGGACAGGGGTCTTCAAACATGGCCCTTTTATGACTTGTGGACTTCAACTCCCAGAATTCCTCAGCCAGGCACGCTGGCTGAGGAATTCTGGGAGTTGAAGTCCACAAGACATAAAAGTTCCTGGGTTCTTGGGAAGAACTCGAGACGTGGAAGGCCAAGCGCCAGCTAAATAATTGGCAGCTGTGATTTCACACTGTTGTGTATATAATAATAAAAATCATCCTAATCCAACTTGCGACTGATGCCTCAATAACACAGCCCCACTTCGGGGGCCAAAGGACGCCAAGCCCAGTCTTTCTCTGCTTACTGTAGGACCTGAGCCGGCTCTCCATGCTGCTCATAGACCAGTCCTCGAGGCCCCGTTTGCGTCGCTGCGACGGCTGATAGAGCGCGGAGGCCGCGACCAAAAAGGAACCGCAGCGCCCGAAATTGCGACCCTCCGACTGCCGCCATGCTTAATGGCAACAAGCGATAAAGCCCGCAGCGCGGCAGTGATGACGACACGCCACTTTACTCGGGCGGTTTAAATATACGTCATCGCAGTACTAAAGAACGCGCGGACTCCGCCCCGATCCCGCCTTCTGCGCGGTGGCCCCGCTCCCTCGATGCTAGCGGCGATGGGGAAGTTTTGAGGAATGAGAAATGCTATATTGGCCGCATATGCATATTTATTTATTTCAGGAGTCTTCAAAGTCGGCCCTTTTATGACTCATGGACTTCAACTCCCAGAATTCCTCAGCCAGCGTGCCTGGCTGAGGAATTCTGGGAGTTGAAGTCCATGAGTCATAAAAGGGCCAAGTTTGAAGACCCCTAATTTATTTATTATCCGCGCTTGTACGCCCTCATCAAATTCTCTGGGCGATTTACAATAACGGTAAAAGAAATCAATAAAGTAATGCAGCCGTAAACCGCAACCTATAGCGCCGGGTGTGGGTATTTCCGCGCAGAATGAAAACAGCCTCTTTTTTTATATATATACTGCCGCGAGACGTTTATTAAATGAAAGGCAACGAAGTTTTATGGGGGGCTCGCAGTAGCAACCTTTCATAATAACTGACAAACCTAAAACGGAAGTACAAGGGTAATTGCAAAGGCAAGAATATATGCAGCAGCGTGCGCGTTTCAGCAGAGAAAGAAACGGACGGTCCCTTGCTACAAGCGATATTTTAATTAAATGAAACCAAGTTCCGGGGGTGACTTCCCACAGCCGAACGATAAAACGCAGCCATAAAAACAAGAACGTATCAATAGCTGCAGAGAATGAAAGCCGCATCCCAGAACAGCAATATGGTTCCAAGCTACTTATAACTCGGTGGTTGCACCTTTTAAAAAAAATGAAACCTTTTAAGCGCCCTCCCCCGAGTGGTTGCTCGGCGTGGTTACCAGACTTGGAAGTACAAAATAGGCGATTTTTATTTCCAACTCAAAATGTCGAAAAAGCAATTTCATAAAGGGTTCTGGACTGTCAGTTGGGGCAACTGACCAAAATCAGAAGTAAAACTGAGACGAATTTTGATATGGTGGGAGCAGGCAATGAAAAAGAGATCGAGTTCAAACATGAGCAGTCCGGAAAAAGAAACCCAGAATCAATTCCCTCAATGGTAAATGATTTTGTATGCTGCAGACTGTGTTGCAATATTGGGAGGTGTCCACTCTTAAGCTTAATAGTCTAGGTCAGGGGTAGGCAACCTTAGCTCTTTTATGACTCGTGGACTTCAACTCC
This sequence comes from Vipera berus, assembly GCF_964194415.1. Taxonomy (NCBI): domain Eukaryota; kingdom Metazoa; phylum Chordata; class Lepidosauria; order Squamata; family Viperidae; genus Vipera; species Vipera berus. Next base: position 11,694,525 of record NC_138212.1, on the reverse strand, counting down.
CAGAATTCCTGAGCCAGCCAAGCTGGCTCAGGAATTCTGGGAGTTGAAGTCCACGAGTCATAAAAGAGCCAAGGTTGCCTATCCCTGGTCTAGGTTTTCTCTGAATACAAAACGAAAAAATATATCATCTACTTTTGGCTTGCCATACATTGTTTTATAAACCTCTACAACTACCCCTTATTTTGTTCTGACCTTAATAGTTCCAACAGGCTCAAATCATCTTACTTTGGACACATTATGCAAAGACCAGTTCTGGAAAAGCCTCTAATACTGGGAAAAGTGGAAGGAAAGAGAATAAGGCTACTACTGTAGCAGTAAAGTGGAATGACTCACTTACGGAGGCCGTGGAAGCACAGTTGGAAGACCTAAATGCTCAGGTTAGGGATAGATGGTCATGGAGAAAATCTATTCATTAGATTTAGTTGTTGAAATTGACTTGATGGCACACAATCAATGGAAAAAAAATAGATAGTCCTTGACTTACAACAGCTCACTTAGTGACCATTTTAAGTTACAGTGGCACTGAAAAAAATGACTTAGGACCTCTCCAGACTTATGACTGTTGCAACATCCCCATGGTCACGTGATCAAAATCCAGACACTTGGCAACTGACTCATATTTATGACGGTTGCAGTGTCCTGGTGTCATGTGATTTTCTTTTGTGACCTGACTAGCAAAGTCAATGGGAAAGCCAGATTCACTTAACAACTCTGTTACTAATTTAACACCTGCAGTAGTTCACTTAACAACTGTGGCAAGAAATGTCATAAAATGAGGCAACACTCATTTAACAAATGTCTCACTTAAGAACAGAAATGTTGGGCTCAGTTGTGGCCAAAAGTCCAGGGACTACCTGTACAGTCCTGAACCATCAGTTTTCAAATAGAGGCTATTTTTTGCCCCTTGCTTTTGTTTTTCTTTTGGGATTATTTTGTCCTGCAATTTTTCCAACATTTCTGGTGACCAGGAATTTTTCCAAGATTGGCCAAAATGTACATTTAAACAAAGCAAGGGAAATTATGCAAAGCAGGGCTACTTGAGTTCTTTCCAGCCTTTTTACTAGTGGTGTCTATAAGAGGGCTTGACAGCTTTCTTTGTATAGGAAATAACTCTTGGAGCTCCGTGTGTTTCTGCTTCCCCATTGAATTGTGTTTGGATATGTCTGTTTACTGGAAAGGCCTCTTTCTCGGGGCTATATATGCTACTATAGGATTCCCATTCTATTCCCCATAACCATAGTTGGTGTATGATAGGTTCTCCTGCTTGAGCAGGGGGCTGGACTAGAAGACCTTCAAGGTCCCTTCGCATTCTATTGTATTGCATTGGGTAAGTGTCTTATCTAAACCAGGACTGGATTTGCATTTCCAGTTAGCATTCCCTGGAATTGTTGAACCCAGGAGTCCTTGGTGCTCTCTGAGCTTGGTTGTTTTGTTGAAGACATTTCATTATCCAAATTAGGTGCTAGTGATGACGTTACCTGTTTGGGGCAATGAAACATCTGCAAGAATACAACCAAGCTCAGAGAGCACCAAGGATCCCTCATTTCAACCATGAGCAACAAATATTCTCCTTTATTGTTGAAACCAGCCAACAACGTTCACAGTAATTGTTTTTAACTTCCTCTTATTGCTAATTGGACACGATGATTGTTCTATAGAAATGAGTGTTTCTCAACCTTGGCAGCAAGCCGGTTGGGGAATTCTGGGTGTTAAAGCCCATAACTCTTAAACTGGCCAAGGTTGAGAAACACTGTTCTACAGTCTTCGTTTGCAGAAAGCCATCAAATTATACAGTAGTCAGGGTGAAACAGAGATTGGTTTTTTTCTGTTTCCTGATCATGATATGTGAATACCCTTCCAGGCCTTGAAAAACAGATCATTTATCTATTTATTTCCATTTGTAGTTGCTTTGCTAGAAATATCCTGGGAGAGATTACAATTGCCTGCTATTTCATGGTGTTCCATTTTTGGACTTTTCCTTATCAGGGGAAATCAACTGCCGACTTGCATCAAAAAATAGCAATACATTTCAAGGTCCCAATCTGAGTTGCTTGCGCTCAAGCCCAAGCATTTCAACTCCTGCCGCCTGGATAAATATATAAATAAATAAGATGGATGAGCTCCAGATGTTCGAGAGAAGCCGAGTTATTGCTGTGGTTAAAATCTTGCACTTAGTAATTTTCTGACTTATCCGTAAAAAATGAAACATTAATGACCTATTTTGCTTCATAAACACATCATTTTCATAATGCCTCTAAGTCTGCTGCATGCAAATGTGCTACTTTCCTTGGACCAAATGAAGCCCATTAGCAGAACACTCAGCACCAAGAAGCTAAAAAAAAAAAGACATTCTGTTGAAATCTTGCTTTGCTCTTCTGCATATAATAGGCAGAAAATGGGGCAAAGGAATGGTGTATTTATGCAAAATGGTCCCCCTAGCATTCAAGCTTCATAGATCAGCAGCTGGGTTCACATTTAAGGCAACAGCGTAGGCTACTTAGTTACTTCAGTAAGCTTTACTGAATAATCCAGAACTGGTTAGGCTTGCACAACTATGTTGAAAAGCCTAGCTTGGTTCATCCGTATGCAAAGTCCAAACTGAAGAAGCCTGTAATGGTTGGTTCCCAGACTGATCATGATCCAGTAGAAGAGGCTCAGTAACTCAGTGGCTTAATGATGCTGGAGATGGCCTTTACTCCAGTGGTTCGAGTCCTAGCACTGTGTGGCGGGCTGAGCTGCCATCACTTGCCTCAGCTTCTACCCACCTAGCAGTTCTATGCGAGTAGATAAATAAGTGGGGAGATGAGCTGGTACTCTGTGCAGGCAGTCAAATTCCTGCTGGCTCTGAACCTTCCTCTTTGCAATGTGTTTGTGTGGCGGCTCTGGTATAGGAAGGGGGCCTTGGATGATGATGCAGGAAGAGCCACTCATCTTCTTTTCTGGTGTGAAGCTAGCTCACCCTTCTGTAGCACATCTTGGGAAGTCCATAAGCGTGTAGCACAACAGAGCTAGTAACTTGGCAGCCAAACTATTAATCTGCATTAGCATTGTAGTCTCCTGGCTAATGTAACAATGCTATACACTAATATTAATAATGATGATGATCCAGGAGACCAAGCAATCAGCTGCAAGCTCCTTTGTTATCAGTGAAGGTACACCATTTTTCTAGTAGTTCAAAAAAAGGCAGAGAGGAAATTAAGAATGTGCTGCCTCAAGTGTCCTGTGGGATATACAAGTGGAGATAAGAATTGTCCAGTTGCAGCATTTTTGTGTGTGTAATCCTGGTCCTTTCTTTTTCAATAAATCTTCTTAAAGAGATTGCAAGAATCATGCTTAGGAAAAAATATTTTTGGTTAGGCAGATGACAAGAGCTTGACAAAACCTTATGGCTTAGCACAATATGGGAACCTAGCCAAATTCTTCGTAGCAGGGCTACTCTGTTAACATTCATTGCTTTGATGCCACTGCTTTCTAATAGGAAAAAAACCTAAGGGGCAATCAAATTGTTGCTTCCATACATATTCTTTTTACAGACATACAGGAAGTGAGCTTGTGAATTTGAGATTGACTTTGATATAACAGAATAACAGAGTTGGAAGGATCTTTTCAGATCAAATTGAAAGCATATTCTCATATTAGAGTCCTGTGTTCAAATTAAAAATGCATACTCTCAGATATAGATTGGAAACCTTTTATATGTGCCTAATGAAACCCAATGCTCTTCTTCATCATCAGAGTTGGAAGGGACCTTGGAGGTCTTTTAGTCCAACCCCCTGCACAAGAAGGAGACCCTATACCATTCCAGACAAACGGTTGTCCGATCTCTTCTTAAATACCTCCAGTGACGGAGTACCCACAACTTCTGAAGGCAAGCCTTTCCACTGGTTAATTATTCTCACTGTCAGGAAATTTCTCCTTACTTCTAGGTTGCTTCTCTCCTTGATTAGTTTCCATCCATTGTTTCTTGTCTTGCCTTCTGGTACTTTGTAAAATAGGTTGACCCCCTCTTTGTGGTAGCCCCATTGAACATCAAGATAGTCATCTTCTGCAATCCCTCCAACAATGAACTATTACTATTCCCAAGCAATCAATTGAAAGAGGACACGTCTTCTCCACGAGAATTTTTTCACTAATATTTTGATTATTTGCTAATGGTCCTTCTCCTTCAGCCATTACTAACTCAGGCGGGCATTCTTATCAGCTAGGAATTGCTTCACACTCAAGCTGTTTGCAAGACACACTGAGCCACAAATTAATCAATTAGACTGTTTTTATTTATTCATTCAATTTCTATTGCCACCCATCTCAGCCATGTGACTTACAATTCTAAAACTATAAAACTGTGAAAAACAATAAAAACATCTAAAGAATTTTGCTCCAGGATGAATTTTGCTCCACACTCAGCCCATGCTTGTTGTTAGTCCAGTCAGTTGTGAGAACCTAGAAAACGGGGTCAATTCCATAAATTATAATTGATTTAATCATGGTCACCAAATTGTCTGAATGCAAATTCATTTTTCAGGAGTCAAAAATGTCATCCCTGCATAGTAACTGGGCAATATTTCCCAGCTTTCCAGGATAATACGTGCAATCTAACAGACCTATAGATGGAGTCGTTGGGATTCTCTGAGCTTGGTTGTTTGCTTGCAAGCATTTTCTTACCCACTGTCATTACCACTGATATTCAACAGTTCAACCCTGAGCTGACAAATTCTCTTATATTGGTAATACCTATAGGTTACTCTGATGGCAAAAACCTGCACTTGGTAATGATTATGGAAAGGCTGATGGAGAGTCAAATACCTTTTTCACCATTAAGCATGTTGTAGCTGCTTTGAACCAACTTTGAGTCATCTCAAACAAACGAAGTAGGACTAAACTTGGTTAGTACTTGGGAAATTTTAGTAATTCCATAGGCTGTAGACAAGCCTTGAAATTTTTTTAAAAAATCCTGGAAAGTGACAAAGATAAATCATTTCCTAACTATTAAAGAAAATCCTGCCAAGGTTGTGTCCACCAGGAACTGGGCTCAGTTGTAGAGAAGAGGGTGCTCTTAATCTAATTACTGTCAGAAGTGGGTGCTGTTATGTGCATTAGTAGACAAAAATCATGAAAGGAGCTGGAGTGACAGGGTTGAATAAATGGGATGAAACCCCCTCCGGAGACCCTCTCTGCCTGTTGCACCTTATTGCCTTGGTGCACTTGCTATCACTGGCAACGTTTGTCTTCTAAGGAGAGGCCTTACCTCTGCTGACCCTAGCTTATGTACCTTTGGGACAAGTAATTGAAAAAATGAGATGAAAAAATGAAGTAAATTGTGCAATCCTGACTCCATAGCATAATTAAGAAGCTGGAGCAAGTTCACAAGTTATAAATAAAATGTGTTTGAAGCAAAGGGGAGTGGGTGGAAGGGAGGAAGAACAATCCTTGTTAACCTTAAGCATTTGCACATGAAATAACCAGAGGCAGAGGAAATAAAAGTAGAAGGATATGAAGCTCACAAACGGATCTCAAGATAATCTCCAATGGAAAAAATACATAAGATTGGTCTGTTATCTAAGACATACAGCTCCTAAGCTTGCATAGAAAATAAACATCAGAGAAAACAGATATCAGAGACCATAAACCTTATTAGCGTCTCACATTGGAAATGAAAGTAACCTTATACCATCTTTCCAGTTCAAACTTGTTACCTATCCCTTAGAGATAAAGGAGTTATTGCCACAAACTTTTCTGCTTGCTTCTCTGAAATTTTCCAGATTCTAGGAGATTCTGATCTTTAATCAGAAGCTCAGAAACAATTGCTTTTTCCCCAGACCCTGGTATGCTGTTGCTTTAATTTTTAAAAGATGAACGTTTTTCCTCTAAAGAAAGGGTGGGATTGATGGCTCTTCTTTTGCTACATGCTAAGATAAGCATTCTTGTTTGGGAGAATTCTGCTTATGTATATTGGAAAATTTCACCGTTGGGTGACATGTAGTTGTCAGTCTGAAGTATTGTGAAACCAAGTTGCCTTAACAGTCATAATGGGGGAGAGAAGGAAAAAGAAAGAGACTCAACTTAGATGTTGTCTATGTTTATATGACCCACTGAAGCATAAATAACATTTTGTGCTAGCATTATTGTGTGATCACAGGCAATGTACTTAATTTCTGACTCAGCCTTTATTTTGAATTTAATGAACTATGATTATGTTAAACTTGGGCAACTTGGACATTCACTGTGCAAATCCATGGTTCCCTTTACCATTGTTGAATTAACTACAGAGGGCTAGGTTCAGACATAAACCCATAAAAGTATGGTTTACAAGATCAGCTTCGTACACATTAAGGCAAAATCAAACATATCATACTGTGGTTTGTGCAGTGGATGAATCTCAAGAGCTGCGTACAATATACTAAGCTTAGTTTTGCCTTAATGTAGTTTGTGAATAGAGTTATTGTCCTTACTCGGCCATAGCATGTGTGGCTTATCATATAACTTAACTTTTTCTGGTTTATTCCATTATTTATTCCTTTATTTATTTATTAGAGTTTTATCCTGCCTTTATTACTTTATAAGTAATTCAAGAGTGAGCATACATAATATTCCTGCCTCCTATTTTCCCTACAACAACTGTGTGAGGTAGGTTGGCTTGAGAAAGAGTGACTGGGCCAAAGCCACTCAGCTGGCTTTCATGCCTAAGTGGGGACTACAATTCACATTCTCCTGGTTTCTAGCCTTGTGCCTTTGCCTTAACCATTAGGCCAGGCATGTCAAACTTGTAATGTCACGTGATATTGTGTGACATATCGTGACTTTTTCCCCATTGCCGGCAATGGGGTGGGTGTGGCTTCAGCATGATGCTTCTGGCCCACGGGCCGGCAGTTTGACATGCCTGCACTAGGCCAAATTGGCTCTCTGATAACAATGTTATTATGCTGGGAATGGTGTAATATTGAGGAAAGAGGCAGCTGGAATGTCAGGGCAGGTAAATTCATTGTCAGCTTCCAAGGTAGCCTGTTTCATAGAGTTAAGAAGAAAGAGGAAACAAACAGAACTATATACAGTGCTTCTTTTGTAAGAAAAAAGGTGCCGGAACTCACATCTTGTTTATTTGTTATTTAAAAAATTATATATTCAGTCCTTAACGTAAATTTACCTTTCGCACGTAGTCAATCACTGTACACACCCCCACACACATCAGTTGTGTAAAGAAAAATAACGGTCGCCACCCGCAGTAAGCACTCAGCACATGGCCACACAACCAATCACAAGCCAAGCAGTGCCACAAGCCGAGCAGCGCCATCACAACCAGTGCGGAGAAAGTCCGCATGTATCGGAGTTGACATACAAGCAGCCCGCATGCACCAGTTTAATGATTTTGCCGCTGACCTGCTACGCTCGACAGGACGATTCAAGTCCACGTGGACCAAAGACCAAATTTTCAAAAGTTACTTTTAAAACTTGGAAAATCCGTCAAAAAAAGGTGGCAGAACTCCATTCCAGTGCGTTCTATGACAAAAAAAGCACTGACTGTATGTATGTATGTATGTATGTATGTATGTATGTATGTATGTATAGACAGACAGACAGACAGACAAATAGATGTTGCTTGGCAATGTTTTAATGTTTTTAATGGGTTTTACACATTTTAATGTATTTTATTAATGTTTGGCTACTTTTATGTAGATTTTACTTATTGGTTACCAGTAGCAATCCAAACAATAAATTGAGATACTGTTTGCTTCTTTTTTTACATTGTTTTAACAGTTTGTAATCCCCCCCAACACACACACACTGCATTATATAGATGAGATAGGTGGCTACATCAATTAGAAAAACGAAGAAATAATCACAGATAGGCAGAATATAAATGTAATCAATATGCAAGAACTTAAAGGCAAAAACTAGCCTTTAATGTTGCAAAGGAAATATTCTGGATCCATAGTTTCTGCCAACTGAGCTATTGCTCTGCTGTCTGCAAGTGTTCAAAAGCTATATAAATACTGAACTGGATCAAGAAAACCACCTGTTTGGTTTGTTAAATACACCCAAGTAAATATATCTTCTGTGAGCTTAATATGAGCTTCCTAGAGGTTAATTAACGATTTGAATTGCAAATCCAATTCCCTCTGGTTCTGTTCAGCATTCACCAGGAACACAACATTTTGCATGCCAAAAGCTTTGGTTGGGCTCAGGGGATTTTTCTCCCAACCAGCTGCCAAACGCTGTTGGCAGATCTAAAGCTTGGCTTCCTCTTGGTCACTGGAGAGAAGTCCCTGCCCTCTGGGTCCCTAAACATTGTTGATGACCTTAGCTGAGAAAAGTTTCCCATATCTGAAAACATAAAGAGACTGCAGGGCATTGTGTGAGAATCTTTAACTACAAGAATATTGTATTGCTTTTTAAAAAACAAAAACATGTTTTTAAATGCTTATTACAGGGCCATCTCAAAGTAAAGAATGTTTATTTATTAAATTTATATGCTGCCTATCTTGCTATCCAGAGTGATGTTTAAAGAAAAACAACAGTTCAGCCAAAAAGGAAATTGGTTCATTGCTAGTAACTACTACTATTAAGATAAGATAGTCTCTTATCTTGGACTATCTAGATCAGGGGTGCCTAACCTTGACAACTTTAAGTCTTTCTATTTTCCTTTCACATTTTCCTTTCCTTGCGCTGTTTGCTTTTTCTTTGACTTCTGCTTGCTTTTTCCTTCCCTACTGTCCATTACTTTGTGTTAGCTTTTTTTCTTCATGTTTAAAACTTTTAATAAAAGTTATACTTAAAAGGGACGCGGTGGCTCAGTGGGTTAGGACACTGAGCTTGTCGATCAGAAGGTCGGCAGTTTGGCGGGTCGAATCCCGAGTGCCGCATAGCAGAGTGAGCGCCTGTTACTCGTCCCAGCTTCTGCCAACCTAGCAGTTTGAAAGCACGTAAAAATGCAAGTAGAAAAATAGGGACCACTCCGGTGGGAAGGTAACAGCGTTCTGTGCGCCTTTGGTGTCTAGTCATGCTGGCCACATGACCATGCAGACGTCCTCGGACAAACGCTGGCTCTTCGGCTTTGAAACGGAGATGAGCACCGGCCCCTAGAGTTGGAAACGACTAGCACGCATGTGCGGGGGAACCTATACCTATACCTTTACTTAAAAACGGGGTGGACAATTTTCTGGGTTAGTGTAAATTGCAGAAAATATCCCACCCACCCCTTTTTTTTGCACTTACGGTAGTTAGTAAGTTCAAGAGAAAAGGTGGAGTGGTTTGTCAGCAGCCATGCAGAAATTGTATACCAGTTTATCAGTGGTTCTGAGCATCTTAGAGTAAAAAAATCTTTCTTGATACTTCTAGATTAGACAGTGACTGAGCCTGGTCTGAGAGAAAGACCAGCAATTTGGAAAGTGGTTGAGAAAGTCTAAGGAGGGGTCTGGCCATTTTCAAAGAAGTGACCCAATACAGGTAATCCTTGATTTATGACCACAGTTGGAACTAGAATTTCCATTGATAAGCAAGGCAATTGTTAAATGGGTTGCACCTGATTTAACAAGGTTTTTTTTGCCACAGTTGTTAAGCAAACCACTGCTGTTGTTAAGTGAATCATATGGTTGTTAAGCAAATCCGGATCCCCCCATTGTCTTTGCTGGCTGTGAAGATCACCAGTGGCGATCACATGATCCCAGGATGGTGTCATTACAACCATTGTAAAAACATGCTGGTTGCAAGCACCCAAATTTGAATAACATGAATGTGGGGATACTGTGACTATCATAAGTGTGAGGAAAAGTTGTGAGCCACTTTTTTCAGTGCCTTTGTAACTTTGAACTGTCGCTAAATGAATGATTGTAAGTCAGCGACTACCTGTACTGTAATTCTCTGGATGCTTTATACAAGAAAATCTTCTCATTGACCCAGATTTTCTGGACTGGAGCTTGGAATTTGTTCCTGACTTTGTGTCCTTGTCTGGGTTCCAGGCATTGAATGGTACTAATAATTAAAATCTTCAGCAAATGCAGTATTGAAGAATGGAATTAATATTCATACAGTGCATCAATCTTCTAGACAGTCTTTCTGCCCACTATTTTCCTTGTGCAATGCCTCTATAAGCAAAAGGTATGAAAATAATATCAAGTATTGAGTGCATTCAGTCTGTACTTTTTATATTTAAAACAAAAATCACTGACTTCCCATTGCTTCAAGTCAGCTTTAATTAATTCCCCCTTCCTTTTAATTTTTCCCCATTGTAAATAATGCTTACAGTTGGAAACTTTTTTTTAAAGAGTTAATTATAGACATTGTGTTTATGAGCAACTTCAGGGCAGTATGAAAGTCTTACAGCCTGATTCAACCACATTTCTTTAGAAGAACACCCATTGCTTTTCTAGAAGGATTTACTTGTTTTTCTATTTGTCTGATTAGAAAAAATGTAGCATTGGTTGAAAAGTGCACCTACTGTGATGCTGTCCTCCAGACGTGTTGAACATCAGCTTTCAGAATTCCTGGCCAGGATGAGGAGTTGAAGTCCAACATATGTGGAGAGCATGAGATTCCTCCAACCCCTACAAAAAAGCAGGAATTCACTGATCCAAGAAAAAGTAATTAAATCTCAATCCCTTAGTTATGGTGTAATAAAGAAAAGTAACGTGTGATGTAGTATTATAGATGAGCAACGCTGTTGAACTCAGCAGTAACTCTGTTGGTTTGCTATAAGCCACAAAATTTTTTATAATTCTCAAGAGTATAACATGTCTGAGCATGACTGTAAGCATGATTAATTCTGCATTCATGTATATTTTCCACATATAACCAAAGGGCCCAACTCAAGGATGTCCTGATGTGGCTGGTTTTATTCTTCTACTCTATACTCAACAGAATCACTTCCAGGAATCCACAAATAAAGGTAGTACGGTAAAATGTTTGGCTTGAGTCCCAAGACTGAATGTTCAGGACACATTTGCCAACATGTGAGATATATTTTTTATAAGAAAGCATCCTCTGGATTAATTAAGAAGAGCAGAACTACAACCTTACCCATAAAATTATTTGCAGACTAGCTATTATTGGAATAACATTTTTCCTATTCATGTGACTGCTGTTATGAAGTCTAGATTTATTTATTTTACATCCTGGGCAAAGTTCCTAGTTATGACAGCAATAAAGCAAAATTAAAAAACAAAAAACAATACACCTCAAATTAATGGATTTACTTCCTAGACTAAATTCTGAAGATTCCAGACCACTGTTTCTCAATCTCAGCCAATTTTTGGTATGTGGACTTTAACTCCCAGAATTCTCCAGTCAGCAACTTTATGAGTGTGGACTTCATGCTAGCTGAGGAATTCTGGGAGTTGAAGTCCACACATCATGAGGCTGAAAAATACTTCTCCAGACATCCTTAATAGCAATAGCGGTATTATAGTCTGAGTCCTCCACTAGGACTAAATGATATTTTTTGTTGTTGCTCAGAAAGTTGTATGGTTGGAATCACTGAGGTTTGCAAACTATGACTTATGTCCAGCGTGTTATGTGGATTTTGTCATCTGTGGCTTATTTAATAAATTAAGCATTAAGTACCCTATGCCTCAGTGAATGTGTGAACAGTCAAATTTAGGAATGGTTATTAATGCTTCTGTTTGTGGTTACAAGATGCTCTCTAATTGTTGTGTCATTTAATTAATTTTTTTTGGTATCTACTGGTAAGCTTTTTTTTTAAAGTACAGTCAGAGCCATGCAAGGCACTCTCCAGTATATAATTTGATCCTTATAAGCAGCCTTAACTTTTACAGCAGCAAGATACTATAAAAAAATGATGAGCAACTGACACAAATAAAGGCTCACTGGAACGGGATCCAAACAGCTAATGTCTCACACAGCAATCTGAATGTCCCCTTTTTAAGAGAAAGCAATAATAAATATAACTTTAGTGTCTTGATTCAACACCTGTCATCGTGATTCTACTCATGGAACTGAGATCTACCATACGGCAAGAAACACCTGTTCTTTTAACTCCTTTGTCTCACAAGTGGGTACATAAACATAGTTTTAGAAACTGAGCTATCAATAAGAGTTGGGCAATAGTGGATGAAAAACATCACTTCAAATCCCACCCCCCCGAGGAATATTGTAAGAATTGGCCAATAGGTCCTGGTAATCTTGTAGAATTACTATGCCAGGGGTAGGCAACCTCGGCTCTTTTATGACTCATGGACTTCAACTCCCAGAATTCCTGAGCCACTGGCTCAGGAATTCTGGGAGTTGAAGTCCATGAGTCATAAAAGAGCCGAGGTTGCCTACCCCTGTACTATACAGTTGCAAAGGGAAAAGGAAAGAAGATTGTAAACTGTTAGTGATTGAAGCATGTCTGTTGATAGAATACAGATAGTCCTCAACTTAGTGACTGTTTGAAGTTTCAGTGGCAGTGAAAAAAGTGACTTATGACCATTTTTCACACCTATAACTGTTGCAGCATCCCCGTGGTCACATGATCACAATTCAGCTGCTTGACAACTGACTCATATTTATGATGGTTGCAATGTCTTGATGTCATGTGATCACCTTTTGCGACTTCTGACAAGCAAAGTCAAAGGGGAAGCCAGGTTCACTTAACCACCATTTTACTAACTTAACCAGTGCAGTGATTAACTTAACAACTGTGTTAAGAAAGGTTGTAAAATGGGGCAAAATTCATTCGACAACTCTCTCACTTGGCTGCTTCAGTTTGGTAAGATTCTGTCTCATACAGTATTGGAATTGCTTGGAAGACTCACCATGTATCCTTTTTGGCATTTGGGGTCTGGCAGATCCCTGTCTCAGAAATCTTCCTTGGCGGATGTTGCCCATCATAATAGCTGTAATTAATTGCATCTACAGGCTAGCAAGGAGTTGAGAAAAAGAAATGCCCTGGTTCAGAGCCTTGCCACTAAAATCAATAGCATGCTACCAATTTAAGATGCTTGCAGTTAAATTATTGATTTTGCATTAGTGCTTAACTGAATTGCAGTAATAGAACAAAAACATTTAAATGTTGTTTGAAAGTCTGGGCTTCAAATTATTGCCAAGTATCTTTCATGTTGTGCTTTCCTTTATTGCTTTTCCTGTGGCTTGTCAATCAGTGCACTTATAACATTGGCTTGAAAATCATTTGATATAAGCCAGCGTGGAAAAGCGAAACAAGTTTGCCATGCTTTCTCCCAGGGATATTATTGGCAAGAAACAGAACAGTCAGATATGTTGGATGTTACATTAAGCGAGCAACATGCCGAATACAGCTGCATTATATATGAGATACTGTAGGTGTAGAGAAAATTGAGTTAGTTATTACATCATGCAGAGCTATTTATATGATTGAGTAAGCCAAATCTGGCTTGGGCTCCAGAGAAATATATTTCAAACAAATAAACAAACAGACAGACAAACAAACAAACAAACCCCAATGCATCTCTAAAGGAAAGGCAGTTGGGAATTGACTGGCCGTGTTGCTGATTGCTCTGTTCTAAGTGTCCATGGAGGTTCTCAAGCATCCGGGTTATGGTTGTCCCAAAGGTGCTTTTTTAAGGTAGCTGGACTCCAGAACTGAAGAAGCTTCTTGGATGAGAAGAGAAATGTCTTCAAGGAAAACAAAGAAAGCCCAGCTGCCTTTTGAAAAAGCACCTTGGGGGCTCCATTTTAAGCAACCTTCCCTCCTGGTCATGTGGCCAGCATGGAGCACCTGCAGCCCATCCTGAGCTTCCCAGTGCAGAAACACACACACACAGATGCAGCACAAAGGAAAAAACAGAAATACTTTCTGTCACACACACGCAGGAACAGGTGCAACACATTACATCGATAGAAGAAAATATAGGTATTTCCTATAGCCACTGCTAGCAAAATAGGAGGAAGTAATCCCAGATGTCCTGCTTTGCAAGCTTTTCCTTTATGCACTGGACGGAGTCCAGTCTATAGTAGTAGCGTAGGCCACAATAACTCTGTCTGTACCACCAAAAAGCTAACATGATGACCACTGGGGTTTTTGTTTGCCCTGTTAATTTTGTGGTCAACATCTTCGGTCTGTCTGCATTGGTGCCATTTGCAGTGGACTTCACAGTAAAGGCCTGTTCTGTCCCAGCCTATGTGAGTCCTTGTTATGCTCACAAGGAGAAACCCCTCTTTCAAGAAACAGGCAGGAAACGCAAGAAAAAACCCCAACCCCTTTTATTCTCACAGATCCGAGTCAACGTCCAAGGCAAACAAACACAGTCCACAGAAACTTGATCCTCAACACGAACGGTTGCCTTTGGCAACCAGCACCTCCCACACCTTCCCTTTTATAATGCAGCCAAGGCGTGGCTTCCTAATGCCTTCTCCTTTGCCTTTGGAACTGTCCCATTGCATTCCTCTGTCCTACTCGCTTCTCTTGCCTACACTTTCGTGCATCCTGGATTTGTCCCAACTGTTCTTTATCACTGTCCAACTCAGGCTCCCAGCACAGCTGTGTCTCAGCCTGAGCGTGAGTAGAGGGGCCAGGCTCCTCATCCGACTGTAAGTCTTGGAGCTCCTCAGAGCCTTCCTCTGACTCTAATGTCACTCCAGGCCCCTCCTCCTCATCTGCTTCCTCAGACTCAGCTGCCAGATCCACTGGCTGGCAAGGAATCACAACAAGGGGTCCATTCACTTGTATAAGCAGCCCTCAATTTACAACCATAGTTGAAACCTGAATGTTTTTGTTCTATTACTGCAATTCAGTTAAGCACTAATGCAAAATCAATAATTTAACTGCAAGCATCTTAAATTGGTAGTATGCTATTGAGTTTAGTGCCAAGGCTCTGGACGAAGGCATTTTTTTGTTAAGCAAGATGGTTTTGCAACTTGTCATCCAGATGTGTTGAACAATTTTACAACTTCTTTTGCCATGGCTGCAAGTGATTACTGCAGTTGTTAAGTGAATCACATGGTTGTTAAGTGAACCCAGTGTCCGCCATTGATTTTGCTTGTTAGAAGCTGGCTGGAAAGATGACATGACCCTGGGATGCTGCATCATAAACACATGTTGGTGGTCAAGCACCCAAATTTTCATCACATGACCATGGGGATGCTGTGACCGTCATAAGTAAAAGGCCAGTCATAAGTCACTCTTTTCAGTCAGGTTGTAATTATGAATGATTGCTAAATGAATGATTATAAGTCGAGGACTGCCAAATGCAGTAAGCAAAGTGAATAGTTTGCTTGTTTTAAATTGTGATAATTCAACCCTGCTGCTTTACTGCATTTTGCAGTAAGCAAAGTGAATAGTTCATTTGCTTTAAATTGTGATAATTCAACCTTGCTATATTTCAGTAATAATTTCCCCATTGCAGTCCTGGACTTCTGCCTACTCCTCTTGGGCTAATGATACCTCTTGTGTTCTATGTATCTTTATTTCTGCTGACAAAAAATAAAAAATAAAAATCCCAAATTACTTTTTTTTGCTGAATTAGATATTTAACAAAGTACTTCTGTTCTCTAGCTTTCCCTTCCTTTTGATGTCTCTATCAGGATTATCTTGTGCAGAAAATCGGTCTGTTTGCTGGGTTTCTTTTAACTTACTGTCTGTCTCTTTGCCGACCTCCTCCGCCCCACAAAAAATGGTGTTAAGGATCTAATTACCTTAGCAAAATGAGATTCGCTGGCATATCAGTCAGAATAAATGAATTTGAAAATCGGACCTGGCAGATGATTTATGATTATTTTGTTAATGTTTTTCCTTTTAACAAGCACAATTTCTCATGCTTTTCATCTCTTTAAGACATCGTCTCTTTGTTAAAAAAAAAATTAGGAGCATGTAATTTCTGACTGCACCCTGGCCGCAGATGCTGCTTGCTTTTCCTTAGCTTTGAGAAGGTTGACAGGGCAAAACTTTCTAAATCTGGACATGTTCTCAAGACTTCATTAGTCTTGATGTTCTCCCCCTCCATTGCCCGAAAAAAGAGCAGGCCTGGGGGAATGAATGGGTCTGTTTGTTCTTTTCCACCTTGCCTACCTAATAACCATTATTGTTAATTATGAAGCAATGATTTATTACAGTCATGGATGGATTCAAGTATTCCTGCCTGCTTGCATCCTGAAAGCCAAAATGTCGCCAATATGACTTTGAATTAATGTAATGCTTCTGGGGGTGGGGAATTTTTTAAGAGACTTTTTTTTTGCTGGGAAGAAAGGCAGGTATGACTGCACAGTATATTCACCATTCATTAAGTATGGACAGCTGATTGTCATCTTAGCCTTGTAGCAACTTCTCTAGCACCAACACTTTGAGATACACCAACACAGTGCTAGGCTGCATTGCCAGAGGGATAGAATCAAGATCACGTGAAGTGTTAATACCACTTTACAATGCCTTGGTAAGGCCACACTTGGCATACTGCATCCAGTTTTGGTCACCACAATGTAAAAAAGATGTTCAGACTCTAGAAAGAGTACAGAGAAGAGCAACAAAGATGATTAGGGGACTGGAGGCTAAAACATACAGTATGAAGAATGGTTGCAGGAATTGAGTATGTCTATTTTAATGAAGAGAAGGACTAGAGATGACATGATAGCAGCGTTTCAATATTTGAGGGGCTGCCACAGAGAAGGGGGGGGTGTATATTCTCCAAAGCACCTGAAGGCAGGACAAGAAGCAACGGATGGAAACTAACCATAGAAAGAAGCAACTCAGAACTAAGGAGATATTTTCTGACAGTTAGAACAATTAATCAGTGGAACGACCTGCCTCCAGAAGCTGTGAATGCTCCAACACTGGAAGTTTAAGAAGAGACAGGACAGCCATTTGTCTGAAATGGTATAGGGTTTCCTGCCTGAGCAGGGGGTTGGACTAGATTACCTCCAACGTCCCTTCCAACATTATTATTGTTATTGTAATCATTGATCATCACACAGTCAGCCAGATGTTCAGACTGGATTTGGCATTTTTGTCTACCTATTGAGTCCTTACCAAGGACCTGGGATAGGCAGATGTGGATGTTTGATGGTATTATAGATATCGTCGCAGGATGGAAGCAGTTCCTAGTAAGGCCGCCTTTTGCAATTGACTAATGGCGAATTTGTCAATGCCGATGGTGTCCGAGTGGTGCTCCAGTTGTTTTGGGATTGCACCCAAAGCGCCTTTTACTAATGGTACTACCCTTGCTTGCCTTTGCCACAGTCTTTCTATTTCTATTTGTAGGTCTTTGTATTTTGTTACCATCATCATCATCATCATTATTTTACAGGAACAGAGGTTATTTGTGGATTCCAGAGTGCCTATACAGAATAACAGAACAACAGAGTCGGAAGGGATCTTGAATATCTTGTAGTCCAACCCCCCGTTCAAGTAGGAGACCCTATACCTTTTCAGACAAATGACTATTCATCTATTCTTGACAACCTCCAGTGATGGAGCACCCACAACTTCTGGAGGCAAGTCGTTCCACTGATTAATTGTTCTAACCGTCAGGAAATTAGTCCTTAGTTCTAGGTTGCTTGTTCTAGTCCTTGTTTTCATTAAACTAGACATACCCAATTTCTGCAACTGTTCTTTGTATGTTTTAGCCTTAGTTCCCTATGGAAGGGTCATGCCTTGCCTGGTCTCTCAACCAAGAAGAGGACCCTGGCATTTTTGGTCTTTTAACCCCCCGCCCCCCCCCCTTCACATCTATATAGATATTTTAGATGGGTTTTTCTCTCTGTTTTTAGATTAACATAGCTGTCTTCCGAGAAGCTTTGTGCTGACAAAGCTCTGAATCTGGAAGGCACGCTGCTTTCTGGAATGGCAAAACTAAAAAGAAGTACTGTAGTTAACACAGAGGGTGATAAATATATCGTGCCATTTGAATGAGATGCTCTGAGCATCAATCACTGAACAGATGCAGCAGTGTGTGTGTGTGTGTGAAATTTCATTTTATGCTTTTCATTCATGCTGGCTTTCTAGAGATGCCAGGGGAAGTATGAGAGTGGAATTCTTCAAGGGGCATCTGCTGTCCTAAATTGCTGCAGCCTGGACATTAATGTTTTACAGGTCTTTCAGCTCATAGGTAGTGCCCACTGACACAATTTTGAACTCGTTTTTTTTTTAATCCTGAGGTTCTTGTTAGGTATCTTAAGACACCACTCTGGGAGATCACTCAGATAAGTAATGGTCAATTTCCAGGTATTTGTGATGCCAGCCAAAATAAATCAACACTAGGACTAGTGATCTTTTAAGTTTAAGGCATATTCTTCTTATTCTTTCAGCATTCTATTCTATTCTATTCTATTCTATTCTATTCTGTTCTGTTCTGTTCTGTTCTGTTCTGTTCTGTTCTGTTCTGTCCTGTTCTGTTCTGTTCTCTGGGTTTCTGTTTATTTACTTGTTTTATTTATATCCCGCTTTATTATTTTTATCAATAACTCAACATGGCAAACATATCCCACGCATCTTCCTCCTCCTATTTTCTCCGCACCAACAACCCTGTGAGGTGGGCTGGGCTGAGAGAGAAAGACTGGCCCAAAGTCACCCATCTGGCTTCACACCTAAAGCAGGACTTGAACTCAAGGAGACCCAGCATCTTCTGCTTTCTAGCCCAATGCCTTAACCACTAAAGGAAACTAGCTCTGCTCTGCTTCCTTAGGCTGGTTGGCAGTCTACACTGGGCAAGCTGCATCTTCACTGGACCGATCAGATTACCCCCCAAAGGTTTTCCATTTAATGCTACTGCTCCTATTTTCTGCTGTGTAGGTACGGCTATTTTAATTCCTGAAGTAAAATGTTCATAGCTGAGACATCACAGAGGTAATCCTCAACTAGAGCCATTCATTTAGTGACTATTTGTGTTATGACGGCACTGAACAAAATTAATTGCAATCAGTTCTCATACTTAACAACTGTGGCAGCCTATCCCCATAATCACGTGATCAAAATTTGGTCACTTGGCAATTGGCATATAGAAGTAGTCCTCAACTTACAACAGTTTGCTTAGTGACCATTCAAAGTTATACCGGCATTGGAAAAAGTGACTTATGACCATTTTTCATACTTATGACCATTGCAGCAATCCCCATGGTCATGTGATTTACATTCAGAAGCTTGACAACTGGCTCACATTTATGACAGTTGCAGTGTCCTTGGGTCATGTGAAATCAATGGGGGAAACCAGATTCACTGAACAACCGTGTTCCTCATTTAACAACTTAGCAAATGTGGCAAGAAAGGTCGTAAAATGGGGCAAAACTCACTTAACAATATTTCTCACTTAGCAACATAAGTGTGGTCGTAAGTTGAGGATTACCTGTCTTTATGACAGTTCCCGTCTCCTGGAGTCATGTTATTACCATTTGCACCTTCTCATCTGGCTTCTGACAAGCAAAGGTAATGGGGATGCTGGACCCGTTTAATGACTGTATGATTTAATTAACAACTGCAGTGATTTATTTAACAACCATGGCACCAAAGGTCATAAAATTTAACACAATGTGCTTAATAACTGCCTTGATTAGCAACAGAAATTTGAATTCTAATTGTGATCATAAGGACTATATGTAATAATAATCATACTTCTGTAATAGTTAATATCATACTAATACAAACATTGCTGGGAATGGTAAAATCCATCTTGGTTTTCTCCCTTTTCCTCTATTTTCCAAAGAAGCTCTACAACTCTTGATCAAATTTGCCATGTTCTAAGTGCCATCCTTTAGTCATTGGTTCATGGTTGGTTAAAAAAATCTCCCAACTTTGCAGAAGGGCTTGATCAGCTGTCTGACTTCTTAAGTTATAATGCTGTCTCTAAGGCTCTTAAACCACCTTCATGAATAACAATTCTGTTCAGAAAATAAAGCAAGGCCTTAAGATCAATTGATTTTCTTGTTATTAGGCATGCATGAATTGTCTAATAATAATAATATTTAAAAAATTATGTACTTAAAGATGTACTTTCCCTAATCCATGGCTTATCCCCAATCCTTCTTTAATGCTTTTTAAGGTGTTGGACGATTCTGTAATTTACTTGGTCTTTGAGCTTACTCACTTAAAGCCTTTCAATTCACAGGGCGCTCCCAGAATCAACCAGACCATGTGTGTCTCTGTCAAGAAAAGATTACACTTAGGCACTTGAGGAGCAAGGAAAGCTGTGCTGTATTTTTCTTTTCTTTTTTTCTTACCTAGAGGAGCAAAAGCAAAAGGCAAAATTGCCACAATCGTTAATGGAACCTCCACGTTCTGGTGTAGTCTATCCCTGTGGGACAGCAAAACAAAGTAATAAAAAGCTCAATCTTAAAAGGGGAGGGTCAGGAAAGATTACACTTGTTCACACTCATGTGCATGATATAAATCCCCCCTCCCCCCTCTGCAAGCCATACTCCACCGTGGGCAGTTTGCAGAATCTGGAAAAAAAAACAATGGGACAAACTTTAGACACCAAATACAGGTAGTCCTTGAGTTATATCCGCAACTGAGCCCAAAATTTTCTTTGCTAAGCAAGACAGTGGTCAAGTGAGTTCTGCCCCATTTTATGACCTTTTTGCCATGGTTGTTAAGCGAATCACTGCAGTTGTTAAGAATATCATGTTGTTGTTCAGTCAACCTGGCTTCCCCCATTGACTTTGCTTCTCAGAAACAGCTTAGGAAGGTTGCAAAAGATCCTGGGATGCTGCAGCCATCATAAATTCATGCTGGTTGCTAAGCAGCCGAAGTTTGATCACGTGACTGTCCGGATGCTGCAATGGCTGGAACTTGGAGAGCTGGTAATAAGTGCCACCAGTTCAGTGACCTCGTGAGCTTGAACAGTTGCTGAATGAGCGGATATTAAGTGAGGAGCACCTGTATTCTCTACACTCATATACATATAGTCCTCAACTTACAACAGTTCATTTAGTGACCATTTGAAGTTACAACAGCACTGAAAAAAGTGGCCTCTGACTGTTTTTCACAGTTACAACCATTGAGGCATCCCCCGTGGTCACGTGATCAGAATTCAGATGCTTGGCAACTGACTCATATTTATGACGGTTGCAGTATCCCGGGATCATGTGATCCCCTTTGGTGACCTTCTGACAAGCAAAGTCAATAGGGAAGCCAGATCCACTTAACAGCCATGTTACTAACAATTGTACTGATTCAGTTAACAACTGCGGAAAGGAAGATCGTAAAATGGGGCAAATGTCTTAACAAATGTCTCACTTAGCAACTGAAATTTTGAGCTCGTATGTGGTCATAAGTTGAGGACTACCTGTACTTTGGAACAGCCTCCCATGAAGCTCAACTAGTTCCTTCAGTGAATACCTTGCGGAAAGCAGTTAAAAAGGAGCTTTTCTGTTTGGCATTTGTGGTTGAAGTATGATTGGCTTTTTTATTTATTTTCTGTTTGGGTTGATTGCTCCATGTAATTTTCATTTTACTGTGGACATATTTTTTTTCTTATTGTATGACTGTTTATGTTAAGCTGCTTGGAGCCTGGAATGATTAGGCAGCATACAGGTCTTAATACATTAATACATAAAGAAATCCAAATTTCTATTTAGTTGCAGAAAATAGTAGATGTAGTTCTTATCCCTGCTTCATTGAAGGATTTTTTCTTTGCTTGCTATGACTAAGGGATCCCACTCTTTTAGTCACAATTTTGCCATGTAGTGTGGCATAGAAGACGCTTCTTCCAGTTATATTTTTTTATATCCCAATGCATGCTTTTAAAAGGATAAAACTAGAATTTGCCAGCTAATCTTTCCGATGTCCTCTACCAGCCTCCAACATTGTGTATTGCTTCTAAAGGTTTTGTTGTTGCTTGTTTGGTGGCGAGGTCTAGATGGATGAAGACGAATTGTCTGCCATTGTGATAGAGAAGACAGCACTCTTGCTGAGCATTAATGGAGAGCCCGCTGGTCACATGAGATGGCTGCTGCACAGGCGATTGGCAGCTCTGCCAGGTAAACGGCTATCTACATATTCTGGATGACCTGTTAATCCTCGTGGGGTTAAAGCACTCTCAGAGGATAACAAATCTATCTCAGCAGAACACCAGGAGTGAAGACAGTATCAGGTTAGTGCTAAAGAGGAGGAATTTCTTCAAACAGAGGTGAAAACAGAGAGTGACTGGGTCTATGTAAACCCTTCCTTCCTTCCTTCCTTCCTTCCTTCCTTCCTTCCTTCCTTCCTTCCTTCCTTCCTTCCTTCCTTCCCTTTCTCACAAGCATTGACTCCTGGTGGCATACAACACTAAATTAAGATATAATATATAAAAAACTATCATGGTTTAATATATAAAAAGAGCAGAAGGCATGAGATGGAATGAATGTTAATCACAGTAATATTCTTGTTGGTATGGGAATTGTCAGGCATGGAAACCTTATTCAAGAATGTATAGGAGAGTCCTTTTTTTCAAATGGAAGGTAGGGTTGACAGGGAATACTGTATCTGAAGATGGACTTGAAGACCAGTGATGGTATAAAGTTCAAGATCCAGAAAGGAGGAAGGTGGCCATCCTAGATCAACCTCCCCACATTGCAAATTCGTACCCACCAGCCCAGCATAGATAGCTGACCAACTTCTGTTCATAAATGTCTGGGGAAATATTTCATTCTGCCTGCAGCAGAGAGTCTATGTAGTTCTTGACTTAACAATCATTCATTTAGCAACCATTCAAAGTTACAAAGGCACTGGAAAAATTGGGCATGGCTCATTTAACAAGTGTCTTACTTAGAATCGGGACTAGAATTTCTATTACCAAGCCGGCCACATGACCACGGAAACGTCCTCGGACAAGTGCTGGCTCTTCGGCTTTGAAACGGAGATGAGCACCGGCCCCTAGAGTCGGAAACGACTAGCACGCATGTACGGGGGAACCTTTACCTTTACCTTTTAAAGCTGAGAATTACTTGTATGTTACAAATTCGTCAACTTGGACTCTTATGCAGTTCAGTTCAACTCAATTGCTGGTGAAGTTCTGGGGGCTGAAACCAATGCTCATGTGGTAGGAACTTTACTTGGCATTATAAAAGGAGAAAAAAATATGAATGGTTAAAATTGTTTTGAGAGGACCTTAAAGTGAAGAATCCAAGCAGCCTTATTTCTTCCACAGGGACCTATGGAGTGCCACATCACCCCTGGTCTCCAATTGTCAGGAGCTCTTGTACTTTGGATTCTTAAGGGAGAGGGGTCTCCTTCAGCCTCTGAATAAACTTTATCATCCTTGGTGGGATCATTGGATCCAGCAGGAAGGAATCTAAAGGACTCTTCTCCCTAAGCAATTTGCTTGAGGAAGATCCAGCCCTCGATTTAGTGAAAGAAATTGCTGACGTTCTCTTCTATTAGATGCAATCACTTTCCTCCATAAATGACACCTTTGAGATCGATAGAAGGTATTTTTTTTCTCCCAGCTAAAAATGAAATCATCATTGATTACTGATTCTAAGTGATTTTTATCAGGCTCAACTGGAAATAATCAAATGACACAAGGCAGCATAGGAATTGCTTCTGCTTAAGATGACATGCTTAGAAAGAGCCTTCATTTCAGATTAAAAATCTCTCTGCAGTCTCCTTTCCACTGAGTAACCTTGTGATCTCCATCTGCCCAGTAAATTTCACTAGGACAGCTTTGAAGTAAATTCTCTTTACTTTTTTCATTGCATCCCTTTTGAAAATGAGTGGATTTGGTTGACTTTAATGCTAATTTATACAGATTTTACTGCTCCAAAGGTCTGTGTGTGTGTGTGTGTGGGGGGGGGGAAGGCTGGCCTAGGCCTTCTCTGGCTCTTTAGAAGTTGCTTGATTGTATCTCTTATCCTTCTTGATCCATGATAGTGCTGAATAAGCTGAGGAAAGCTACATTCAAACAGCTCTGAAGGGCACAGCTCACTAAGCCTTAAACCAGTGTTTATCAAACTTAGCAACTTTAAGAAGTGTGGACTTCAGCTTCCAGAATTCCCCAGCCAGCATGGCTAACTAGGAAATTCTGGGAGTTGAAGTCCATCCCTCTTAAAGTTGCCAATCTTGAGAAACACTGCCCTAATCATAGCAGTAATTATAATATACTATATAGCTTGACTTTACAGCATGCTGTCTTGACCAATGGTTGAAATTGATGAGATGCACATTGGGCAACACGGGGTTGCAATTTTATTCTTGGAGGCACATCAGCTAATATTTTCCAATGTTTCATGTTCACGTTGGATGAAGAGGTAAACAATAGGATACATCTAATAGCAAACTGTCCTACTTTCATTAGGGCACTTAATATATACAGTAGATAGTAGAACTGCTAAGTTTATAATCAAGTCTCCTCAATTAAGAACGAGTTATACTGTTCAGATCCAGGTAACTTGTAAAAGTGACACACTTTGGGGTTCTTAATATGCTCTGAGATGTTGTTTCATTGCAGCTATTTCATTACCAAACCAGGTAACATCATCAGCACATTGAACCCCTGAGCTACAAATATTCTCTTCTATTGGCGACACACTTACTTGAATATACACTGCACTACATCCTGCACATATGTACAATTTTATTTTAATTTGTCAACCAAAGATGTGTTCTTGTGTTTTTTATAGGATGAGTAACCAATCAATAATTTTAAACCAAATTAAAACTAAACTATAGAAGGCTCAATAGCCTTCTTTTTCTCTTCACTGTATGTTTTTTTCTCTCTAACCTTTCTTTGGTATTTCTCCAAACTTTTGGATTTTCCAAATTGTATTTATTACTTTTCTGATCTCTGTTTTTGTAGGAATAGAACTATTTTGGCTGCAAAAGCAATAATGCTCCAGGTGTGGGCACTGGAAATATAAGGACCAATTGCTGTAGCACTAACTGATTGAAAAGGAAGGGCAGGCAATGATCTGGACATCTGTGGAAAGTAAATAAATGGATGCTGAACTCCATCTTGTTGCTTGAAAAGAAAAGATTATTTTTGTCCACTTAAAAGGGAAAAAGGAAGGGGACTAAGGGGACTTGAAGAAAAGAGGCCAAGCCCAATTAGAGAAAACATCTTAATAGTCCTGTAATGGAGTACAAACATATGCAGAAGAAAAGATTAAAAAAATACATTGCAAAAGTAATAAAGATAAAAATTACGCACCTAAAATTGCTTAAATTCATATAAAGCAATGGACCTGCTTTGCAGTGTAATTTTCACATTCCTTTGTGTAGGTCTTATTTGGAGAGAGTTACAATAAAGCATGGCTTGGATATGCAAACCAGACTGCAAATGCATTCTTACCCAAAAATTGAAAAGATGACTGGGGAAATCATGTCCTTCTTTGAGCAATATTGTTCAGCCAGCACATCAGATTTGTTCTTAAGAAAATATAGAAATGGTTGAGAGAGACTTCAAGATGAGGGTTTCTTAAGTACAAGGGCCACTGAATCAGCTTAAAAGCCATGGGAGAACTTGGTTGCTTGCCTTAGGAAGGGTTCTGCAGTGCAAAAGCCATTGACTCAGTATAATTAATTGGGATAGATTAGAAGAAGGCAGCTTACTACTCCAGTCCACCTCTCCCTCAGCAGACCAGAGAGAGAGGGAGAGAGAGAACTATTTTTTACAGTTAGTCCTTGAGTTATTACCACAATTGAGTCCAACATTTCTGTTGCTAACTGAGACAGTTGTTAAGTGAGTTGTGCCCCATTCTAAGACCTTTCTTGCCACAATTCTTAAGTGAATCACTGCAGTTGTTAACTTAGTAGTACGGTTGTGAAGTGAATCTTGCTTTCTAGTTGACTTTGCTTGTCAGAAGGTCTCAAAAGGTGGTCACATAACCCTGGGATGCTGTAGCGGTCATAAATATGAGTTAGTTGCCAAGCATCCAAATTTTGGTCACGTGACCGTGGGGATGCTGCAAAAAATGTGTGAAAAACAGTCATAGGTCACTTCTTTCAGTGTTGTTATAACTTTGAACAGTCACTGAACAAATGGTTGTAAATGAAGGACTATCTCTAGCCACCGTGGGAGCCCTCCAACATTGGCAAGGAGGGAAGCATGGGAGGGAGGAGTAAGGTTGATATAGTGGTTAAGGTATTGGATTAGACCCAGGTTCTGGTCCACATTCAGTTCCTGTCATGGTCAGTGCGAATAACTTTGAAGAGGAGGGAGTGCTGCAATCAAGGCCAGATAAAGGAAATCTGATTCTGGGATAGAAAAATACAGATAGTCCTTGACTTATAACAGTTCTTTAGTGAATAATAATAATAATAATAATAATAATAATAATAATAATAATAATAATAATAATAATAATAATAATGATGATGATGATGATGATGATAAAGTTGGAAGGGATCTTGGAGGTCATCTAGTCCAACCCCATGCTCAGGCAGGAAACCCTGTACCATTTCAGACAAATGGCTGTCCAGTCTCTTCTTAAAAACTTCCAGTGTTGGAGCATTCACAGCTTCTGGAGGCAGGTTGTTCCACTGATTAATTATTCTAACTGTTAGCAAATTTCTCCTCAGTTCTAGGTTGCTTCTCTCCTTGATAAATTTCCATCCGTTGCTTCTTGTCCTGCCTTCAGGTGCTTTGGCGAATAGCAAAGCCCCTGAGATATTGGAGCACTGCTATCATGTCCCTGCTTGTCCTTCTCTTCATTAAAATAGACATACCCAATTCCAGCAACCATTCTTTATATGTTTTAGCCTCCAGTCCCTTAACCATCTTTGTTGCTCTTCTCTGTACTCTTTCCAGAGTCTCATCATCTTTTTTACATCATGGTGACCAAAAACTGTTTGAAGTTACAACATCACTGAAAAAAATGACTTATGACCGTTTTTCACAGGACCGTTGTAGCATTCCCCGTGGTCATGTGATCAAAATTTGGATGCTTGGCAATTGACTCATATTTGTGACGGTTGCAGTGTCCCTGGGTCACTTCTGACAAGCAAAGCGATTCACTTAACAACTGTGGCAAGAAAGTTCTCAAAATGTGGCAAAATTCACTTAACAAATGTTTCACTTAGCAACAGAAATTTTGGGCTCAATTGTGATTGTAAGTCGAGGACTACCTGTAATTTGAGAAAGTGGTCTCAGACTGGACCCACCCTAATGCTCACAAAGATAATGGGAAGGTGGAGGAAATCACATTCAAACTTGCAAGTTTCTGTTATTGTAGTAATAAAAGTAGCGTTAGCATTTATAACTCTGGTTCCTAGTCTGACCTACCCTGAAGGGATGAAAGCTCTAGAAACTCCCTGGATGACTTTAGGTCAGTCTTAGTCCAATCTACAGCACTACAGTTGTTGTTGTTAGTTGCAAAGTCGTGTCCGACCCATCGTGACCCCATGGACAACGTTCCTCCAGGCCTTCCTGTCCTCTACCATCTTCTGGAGTCCATTTAGGCTCATGCCTACTGCTTCAGTGACTCCATCCAGCCACGTCATTCTCTGTCGTCCCCTTCTTCTCTTGCCCTCAATCTTTCCCAGCATTAGGCTCTTCTCCAGTGAGTCCTTCCTTCTCATTTGGTAGCCAAAGTATTTGAGTTTTAGCATCAGGATCTGGCCTTCTAAAGAGCAATCAGGATTGATCTCCTCTAGGACTGACCGGTTTGAACTCCTTGCAGTCCAAGGGACTACAGCCCTACAATAGCAATTGGTATAAAATGTAAGACACCTTGAGCTCCTGGACAAAATCAAGATAACATGATAACAGAGTTGGAAGGGACCTTGGAGGTCTTTTAGTCCAACCTTGTCTTTTTTTTTTAGTCTTTTGGGTGTGTTCTTGCTCTTGTTTCAATGCATCCGTAACACTCCTAATGCAATATGTTGTTTTTAGGGATTTTTTTAAAAAAATAAGGAAACATTCGCTGTAATTTTTCCAGCCATGTGGGTTGTTCAGCAAACAGCAAACCGCTTTGCAGTTCAAAAGACAAAGAAAAGCAGTAAAACAGAAAGAGGACATTAACTCTGGGTCCAGAGGATAACAGGTCTTTTCTACCTAGAAGACAGAACTGGCCACTATTTGGTTGTTGTTGTTGTTGTTGTTGAAGAAAGCTGCCTTTTTAACTGTCCAGTTTTCACGGTCGGAATGAACCATTCCCCAAATTACAGCCAGGCTGATGGAAAAATCAGAGCTGAACAGCCCAATCATGGACAGTTTTTTTTCCTTTAACTGAAATCACATCGCTGTCATCTTGGCCAAGTCAGCTATTAAGATACAATTGCTGTCCTTTTCAGCAATTGTTGTCTTTGAAAACATTTCTCCTTGGAATGGAGGCGACAATCTCGAGCATTTGCAAGCACTAAACCCTGTATTTTCCCCCCTTCAAATAACTGTGCTTGGCGAGCGATTACTTCATTTTTAGCCTGAGTATTTTTGTCTCATGACAAGGATTGAGGCTATCTTTCTATTTGAGAAGAACCTAGGGGAACTGGATTCTTGCTGAATCAAAGGTTGGGCTCAAAACCTGCAATCCTCAAATAGCTTGTCTGGTTTTGATGCAGATGAAGTGTGGAAAAATCAGCCACTGTGGCATAAAGATCATTTATTTATTGATTTATATCCTGCCTGTATTATTTTTATAAATAACACAAGGCAGCAAATGTATCTAATATTCCTTCCTCTTCCTAGTTTCCCCCACAACAATCCTGTGAAGTGATTTGGGCTGTGAGAGAGAGTGGCTGGCCCAAGGATACTCAGCCAGTTTGTATGGCTAAGGTGGAACTAGAACTCACTGTCTCCTGGTTTCTAGCCTGGTGACTTAACCAATGACTTAATCGTGACTTATGGCTTATACGTTATGTCAACACAGCCTATTGTCATGGTTAAGTCAACCATGGTACCTTATGTGGAGCCTTTAGCTCCATCTTAACTCTTGTAGTTTTCAAAATCTTTATAAAAAACTTTTAATAAAAGAATTATTTCATAAAATTAGCTCAGGGTGATGGTTTTGTAAAGGAAATGCACACGCTTGCATGTCCACACATATAGGCGATGTTCCAATCAGGGAGATTTTAAGAAGAGAGAGAGCATGACAGCATATAATGAACTAGCCAATCAGATCTTGTAAACTCTTAGATGTTGTTCATTTACAAATCCCAGAATCCCTCACTTTTGGCCTTGCTGTCTAGGATTGCTGGAAATGGTAGTTTAGCTATATCTAAGATATTACAGGCTCTGTACTCTCAATTTACTACTAGACTTGCAACTATTTTTTTAATGATTGTTTGATGTTATGACACTGAGAAAAAAGTGACTTCTGACTGTTTTTCATGCTTTTTCATGCAGCGTCCCTGTGGTTGTATGATCAAAATCTGGATGTTTGGCAACTGGCTCATAGTTATGACCGTTGCGGTGTCCCAGGTTATGTGATCACCTTTTGCGACTTTCTAACAAGTAAAGTCAATGAGGAAGCCAGCTTCACTTAACAACCGTGTTACTAACTTAAATAGCTGCAGTGATTCCCGTAACAACTGTGGCAAGAAAGGTCATAAAATGGGGCGAACGTCAACTTTCTCACTTAGCAACAGAAATTTTGGGCTCAATTGTGGCCATAGGTTGAGGACTACCTGTAGATGATTTCATGACCTGCTTTCATGAGTATTTGTCGCTAAACCTTTCTGTGCCAATTTTGTCAAAACTGAGATGTTTCAAGTGGCAATTTCTGGGCAACGTTCACACCAAAACTAGTGTGAGGTGGTTCTCATAGTTGCAGAGGAGGCTACTTGTAATCTGCATGCACAATTCATTTGGGCCTTCTTCTTTTTTAAAATAAATATATCCACACAGAGGCTCAACAGGCCTTCAGCTTCCAATCCTACCCCATTGCATTTCAGGTTAATTAAAATGTTCATCTAAACAGGCGCACTGAGGGAGAAAAAACACAATTAGAAAACCCCCAGTACTTCATTAAATTGCATCGCAGCAGGGCTAGCAAGAGCAATGTGACATCTAGCTACTACTTTGCCATAGTTTTATAAGCAGGTCAGGCACAAATAACACATTCCTTCTTTCGCCCCACCTGGATTTACGGCATAAGGGGTATTTTTTGGCAAAATTTGATTCAAGGCCCAGGCTATACTTCTGATAAGCTGTGAATTTGTCAAGCGTTGCTTTGCTACACGTCTTCAGTGTACCTACTCTAAGGCCTAGCTAACTCCTCAGAGTTACCCTGAGAATGAGATGGGCAGGGCCTAAATTTGATACATAAATAAAATAAGTACTCTTGCAGGATCCAATCTGGGTCGGTCACTGGGACCAGAGGTTTCGTCTTCCGAGCTTTTGGACTCATGCTGGAGCCCATCTTCAGGGAACTTCTCTTTAGGCTAGAGAAGTTGGGTTCAAGCATGAATTCAAAAGCTCAAAATTAAAAACCTCTGGTCCCGGTGGCTGATCCAGATTGGGTCCTGCAGCATTATCCTGGGACATGTATATTCGCCTTCATTTGTGATACTCTTCATGGCTCATGGTGGATTATGTCTGAGTACATTTAGGCAGGAAAAACCAAAGGTACAAATATAGATTGGGTGAGACCTGGCTCAGAAACAGCAACTGTGAGAGGGACCTTGGAGTCCTAGGGAACAATCACTTGACTATGAGCCAGCAGTGTGTAGCTAATACAATCCTGGTTTGTATAAACAGAGGCATAGAATCAATCACACGAAGTATTATTACTGCTTTATAAAACCCTAGAAAAACCACACCTGGAGTACTGCAGCCAATTTTGGTTACCATATCACAAAAAAGATGTTGAGAGTTTGAAAAAAAAAATTCAGAGAAGAGCAACTAAGATGATCAAAGTCCTGGAGACTAAAACATACAAAGAACAGCTAAGGGATTTGGGTTTGGCTAGTCTAAAGAAAAGAATAAATAGGGGAGACATCATAGCTCTGTTCCAGTATTTGAGGGGCTGCCACAAGGCAGAGCAGGGCAGGTTGTTCACCAAAGCACCAGAGGGAAGGATAAAAAACAATGGTTGGAAACTGATCAAGGAGAGAAGCAACCTGGAATTAAGGAGAAAGTTCCTGACAGTGAGGACAATCAACCAGTGGAACAGCTTGCCTCCAGAAATCGTGGGCACTCCATCACTGGAGATTTTTAAGAAGAGACTAGATATTCACCTGTCTGAGATGGTATAGGCTCTCCTGCTTGAGCAGGGGGCTGGACTAGAAGACATCCAAGGTCCCTTCCAGATTCTATTCTATTCTATTCTATTCTATTCTATTCTATTCTATTCTATTCTATTCTATTCTATTCTATTCTATTCTATTCTATTCTATTCTATTCTATTCTATTCTATTCTATTCTATTCTATTCTTTCAATACTCTAAACCTGAGTAGTGAATTCAGCCACTTCCTGGGTTGCATGATACATCAAATCTTAAAGTTAACCAAATGGCCTTGGTTCATACAATGTAGCAAGCCAAATGAAATTAACCAACGTTCAAAATAAGCCTAGCATGCTGTGTGAATGCAGCTGCCAGTTCACTGTACTCAGTCCATTGCTTTGGCTCCTTTGCCATTCAGTCTTAAGTTTCCTTTCCAGTGCAGTATAAAAGTTGTGTACTTGCTGTACTGAATTAAGGTTTCAATTGCAGCCTTTGTTGGCTTGTGTCACTTTCCTGATTGATTATGTGCTAAGTCAGTGTCTACTCTTAGCAACCACATAGATTTTTAAAAATCCATTTTCTCAATTCTTCCATGTCTTTACCCTGATCCTTCAAGTTTTCCAATGGGGTACACATTTTAACTGGGCCCACCCACCTTGCTGATGGCTGTCCTTTCCTTTCCTTTCATCTTTTCCAGCATTAGAGTTTTTTCCCCAGAGAGGTAGATCTTCCCATAATGTATCTGAAACAGAATATTTAGCTTGGTTGTTGGGTGACTAGAACTACAGCTTATTTATTGAATAGAATTCTTTATTGGCAAGTGTAATTGAACACAGAAGGAATTTGTCTCCGGTGCATAAGCTCTCAGTGTACCTACAAACAACAGATAAGTTATAAATCATAAGATACAATCATAAATCATAAGATACAAACAACAACTGACAAATCGTAATATACCAATAGAGAAGGTAGTAGGAAAAATGAGAGCTGAGAAAGATGAGAAGATGACAAGGATAATAGCAATACAGCCTACTACATGGGCAAATATCTTTAGGCATAAGACAGTGCTGTGGAATTAGCAGAGTGACGGCATGGGGAAAGAAACTATCTTTGTGTTTAGTGGTTTTGGCCTGCAATTCCCTACAGTGGTGTCTTGAGGGGAGAAGTTGAAACAGTTTATGTCCAGGATGTGAGGGGCCTGTAGATAATTTCCCAGCCCAATTTCTGGTTCATGCAGTACACAGGTCCTCAGTGGAAGGCAGGCTGGTTGCAATTGTTTTTTCTGCAGGCCTAACTATCCATTGAAATCTGTATCTATCCTGTTTGGTTGCTCTACCAAACCAGACAGTTATAGAGGTATGAACTGATTTCTTCAATGATCCATTTCTTTGTTCTCTAGTCAGGTCTAGATCATGGAACAACTTGCTGCTGTAATTAAATTTAGCCCCTTCCTCTTCTTATTAAGCCCAGCAGGCAGCTGAAAACATTATTGAGGAGCTCTGGGTGTTTTCTGAGCTTGGCTACTTTCTTCTAGATGTTTCATTACCCAAACTCATCAGTACAAGAAAACAGCCAAGCTCAAAGAGCACCCAGGACCCCTCATTTCAACCCTCAGCTACAAACATTCTCCTTTATTGGTACATTTATTATTACTCAGAAATATGTAGGTTTTAAAGAGTATTTTAAAAACTTTTAATTCAAGTATTAATATTTGTCTGTGTATAATAATTTGGAAGTCACCAAGAGGCATGGATGGGTATTGACAGATGTGATATTTTAAATTAAATGTGGGGGGAAATGCCTCTCTTCATCTCTAATGTAACACTTTTTCCTTTGCCCCCCCCCCCAAGAGCGAGCTGCTTAAGGGTTTATATGTTGGAAACAGAACCTTGGAGAGCTCCAGGAGAATGTCCTTTGGTGAGTTTCTCTTCTGTTAGAGCAGTTGTTTTTGAACTGTTTACCCAATTAGCTGCTTTTCTGGTCTCAAATAATTTCATCACCTTCATAAAAAAAAAACCACTGTTGTTTTACCTGGGTGTCTCAGCAGTGGCAGCCCCACACAGGATCCTCCAAGTTTAGAGAAAAGTAAAAAAGAACGTGGAAGATAAAATTACAAGCATTTCCAAAGGAGCCAAAGTCTCTCAAAATATAAAGAGATTTCAGTTGAAATCTATCTTTCTTACCTAATAGAAACAGATCTAGAAACTCATCTTTAACTCTGTTTATTTCATCCATCCATCCAACTCCCACTTCAGGTCCTCCGGCCTATTACTGTCCTCTCTCATTATTGTGGGCCATGAGATCCTATTCTTGAATAGGATCTCATGGCCCACAATAATGAGAGAGGACAGTAATAGGCCGGAGGACCTGAAGTGGGAGTTGGATGGATGGATGAAATAAACAGAGTTAAAGATGAGTTTCTAGATCTGTTTCTATTAGGTAAGAAAGAGGCATTTCCCCCCACAAGAGGCATTTCCCCCCACATTTAATTTAAAATATCACATCTGTCAATACCCATCCATGCCTCTTGGTGACTTCCAAATTATTATACTTGGACTCCACTTATTTAAGACTCTATACACCAGACATGTCAAACTCGCGACGTCGCGCAACATACTGGAGCTTTTTCTCCATTGCTGGCAATAGGGTGGGCGCGGTTTCGTCGTCACGCGTCTGGCCCACAGGATGGCAGTTTGACACCCCTGCCATACATGATACATGAGGACCCAGGATCACTGGGTAGGGGAAAATGCTTTTTCTGGTCATCTTAAGTGCAATGGCCCTTGAATTCAATTCTGGGTAAGAGATTTAAATGATCTGCGGTTAGGTACATCTGATGATCCCAATCAAAATGAAATTGGTCATGTACTGCCCCCTGGTGATCAGGATGAATAAAATAGGTGTGTTAATTAATGTTGGGAAGCACACACCCCTGTGGCAGGAGGGATGAAGAGCAGAACTAGTCTAGAGTCACTGCACAACTATAATGAGGCCAGAAGTGGCTGTTCCTGAATTCTTTGGAGCCTCATCTAATTGTTCCCAAGGGAGAACTGCCAGACTGGAGAGATTTTTATATTACAGATAGTCCTTGAATTGCTACCATTAACTTAGTGACCATTTGAAGTTACGTCATCATGTGATCAAAATTCAGATACTTGGCAACTGGCATGTATTTATGATAGTTGCAGTGTCCCAGGGTCATGCGATCCCCTTTTGTGACCTTCTGACAAGCAAAGTCAGTGGGGAAGCTAGATACCTTTAATAACCATGTTACTAACTTAACAATTGCAGCGATTCGATTAACAATTGAGGCGAGAAAGGTCATAAAATGGGGACTACATTCACTTAACAACTGTCTTGCTTTTGGGCTCAGTTGTGATCATAAGTCGGGGACTACCTGGATAGGCAGAATATAAAAAATGTAGTTAGCTTGAACTCTGCACATGTGGGTCTGGTTGTTCACGCCTGGCATTAATGTGTCCAAGCTTCCCCACAATAAAAAAAAGTAGGAAAATTCTGGCCCTCCCTTCTTCACGAAAAAATTGATTTAAAAAAATGCATCTCCCAAACACTGAAAACTTGTCCGTTCTTTATCTCTGGGTCTACCACAAAGTACTAGAAGCTTCTGCACTTTCAAAATTGGCCCTGGCTGGGGTACTGCAACCTCCTCTGCGAAAATTCTTTGATTCCGCCATCTTAGCTTCTGGTTCTCCAGACAAGGAGACTCTCCAATGTATCACTTACCTGGGGGTTGCTGTTTTGCTTCTTTCCTTCTTCTCTCCATTTCCCAACGGTAGATGACTCCTTCATTCTAGAACTGCTTCTTTGCAGAACAAGATGGCTTTTTTGCTTTGCCTCTTGATTGCCAGTTTTTAAATGGAAATTTATTTCATTAATTAATGCCTTCTAAATTCTAAGTAGGTGTTTTTAAATTGCCTTTTAAGTTAGAGAGAAAGCACAAAGCCTTCTCTCTAATTTCACAGATGACAAACAAGAACACACTATATTAACATCCCCTTGTCCCTTGCTGATTGGACCTCTGCTGGCTTCAAGGCTGAAACCAGAAGCAAAAGTCATGATATCTCTAGAGAGGCCGTAAGTAGAATACAAGGATGTGAGCTATGGTTCTCTTTTGCTCTCAGATGGCAAGGACTGGCTAACCCAGGATTTCTCAACCTTGGCAACTTTTAAGATGAATGGACTTCAAGTCCCAGAATTCCCCAGCCAACCTGGAGTCCATGCATCTTAAACTTGTCAAGGTTGGAAAACCCTGGGCTAATCCATCAACAGTTCAAGGCTAATCCATCAACAATTCAGCTCTGCTGGCTGGGGAATTCTGGGAGTTGAAGTCCAGTCATCTTAAAGTTGCTAAAATTGGGAAACACTGCTATAGGCAATCCACTCTTCAAGATACACAGGTTGTCACAACTGGATTTAGGATGAGCGGGGGAGCAAAGGCACAACAACCTACAGCGGGGGGGGGGCATTAAACTGGGGCCAAGAGGGGAGGAGGAAGAAGGAAGCCCATAGTTGGTTCTTTTCTTGTTCTTTTGTCTTGTTTCCAAGGTAACTAAAGAAGAACCAATAAGTAATTGAAAGAGAGAGCATGACAAAAGCATAACTTGCACTCACAGCTGTATCCAAATTAAAAACTGGACACGGGTTCTTTGATGTTCTGAGAGGCATACTCATTGGGCATTTTTCTGTCAGTGAAGAATTGTGTTACCATCTGAATTTTTATCAATTTATTTATATCCCACCTTTATTATTTTTCCCAAATAACTCAAGGCAGAGAACACACACAATACTCCTTCCTCCTTCTATTTCCCTCAAAACAACAACCCTGTGCGGTGCATTGGGCTGAGAGGGAATGACTGGCCCAAAGTCACCCAGTTGACTTTCATGGCTTAGGTGGGACTCGAACTCTGTCTCCTGGTGATTAGCCCAAAGTCACCCTGCTGTCTTTCATGATTGAAGTGGGACTTGGATTCACAGTCTCCTACTTTCTAGCCTGGCTGAATGTTTTCCAGGTCTGAAATTATTTTTGTTCTGTGTT
Organism: Vipera berus; assembly: GCF_964194415.1. Taxonomy (NCBI): domain Eukaryota; kingdom Metazoa; phylum Chordata; class Lepidosauria; order Squamata; family Viperidae; genus Vipera; species Vipera berus. The sequence goes on along the minus strand of NC_138212.1, from coordinate 11,658,493 downwards.
TGAGGCTGGATTCTTCACTCCTTGCAACATAGTTGTGATGTCAAGACTTTATGACTTTATTTCAGAGCTGGGTGCTTGTCCTACTTTACAGCCTGTTTTGCTCACTGCAAAGTTCATTTAACCACTTGCTACATCCACTTGGAATTGCTTGCTTTTTAGAAAGTAAAATTATATGTATACGCATAAACACTTTCCCCAAATGTACCCATTCATTCTCATTTTATGAGGGATTTGCATGGCAAAATTCAGCAAATGCAGAGCTCAAAACGCAATTGTAGCACTGTGTGTGTGAAGAATGAAGGGCTCCTGAACTAAAATTTGACTTATACTTATCAAAATAAGAATAAGTGATTTTTTCTTTTGACTGTGATGACTGTTTGGTGAGGGAAACAAATTGATCTATTTTTGCCCACGATATTTGCACGTGTTGACTCATAAGTCCATTCTTTTCCAGACTGGACTACATTTCTCTTTAAACAAGACTCCATTAAAAATCACCCTTAAAAATCTCTTTTCAAAAAGATCTTCCCTCAAGATGCATAATTTAACAAGTATTACATACAAACACCCACACACTCATACACACAGAAGCTAAAGCTACACTGGAATACTTGGGGAGCTGGTAAAAATTATGTTTTATTCCGCATGCTTATCTAGGAAGTTTAAAACATCCAGTGTTGTACCAAATAGTCAGATGTTAATTACTAACTCTTCCTCCCCCTGCAAAATGAGATGGTAAAAAGGCTGATGCTTCAAATCTTTGGTTATTTTGCTCACCTTTTTCACCTTTTCCAACTGTATAGCTGAATAATGGAGACTCTTTTTTATTTCTGTTTTTCCCCCTAAAATACTTGCTTGGATTTTAAACCATAGGTAGCATGAACCTTAACATTACAGTAATGCAATTGGCTGTATTCATATGACATAAAAGGATCCTGGCCTCGCATCTTTTGCAAATCCAGCTGATGTGCTTAGTTTGATACAAATAGTCCTCAACTTGCCACCATTCATATAGCAAGCATTTGAAGTTGTCATGGCACTGAAAGAAGCGACTGATGACTTATGCTCATTGTACTCGAAGCTGTTGCAACATCATGAGGTCACATGATCATTATTGTGACTTTCCCAACTGACATCCGACAGGCAAAATCAATGGGGGAAGCTAGATTCACTTAATGATCACGTGACTCATTTATTACTTGCAGTGATTTGCTTAACAGCCATAGCATAAAAGGTGATAGAAATTCACTTAACATCTACTTTGATTAGCCACAGAACTAGTGGTGCAAATGTAAATCAGGGATTAACTGTTGTTCAATGTGTAATGCAAATCCAGAAAGTTTAGTTAAGTGAGTAGACCTTGTTTAAATTAACTGTGGAATGGAAAAGAATGGAAAGGAATGGAAAGGAATGGAATGGAATGGAATGGAATAGAATAGAACGGAACAGAACAGAACAGAACAGAACAGAACAGAACAGAACAGAACAGAACAGAACAGAACAGAACAGAACAGAATAGAATAGAATAGAATAGAATAGAATAGAATAGAATCTGGACCTTGGAAGTCTTCTAGTCCAGCCTCCTGGTCAAACAGGAGAGCCTATACTATCTCAGACAGATGAATGCCTAGTCTCTTCTTAAAAACCACCAGTGATGGAGCGCCCACGATTTCTGAAGGCAATCTGTTCCACTGGGTAATTGTCCTCACTGTTAGGAACTTTCTCCTTAATTCCAGGTTGCTTCTCTCTTAATAGAATAGAATAGAATACTTTATTTGGCCAAGTGTGATTGGACACACAAGGAATTTCTCTCCGGTCCATAAGCGCTCCATGTACATACAAACAACAGAGTGATAAGTCATAGATCATAAATCATAAAATACAATCATAAATATAAGATAGAAAATAATAAGATACAAACAACAATTGATAAATCATAGTATACCAATAGGAGAAGGTAGTACCGGTAGGAAAGATGAAGGTGAGAAAGATGAGAAGATGAGAAGGATAACAGCAATACATCTTACAACATGGGTAAATATCTTTAGGCCTAAGACAGTGCTGTAGCTGTTAGGTGTTTAGCAGAGTGACGTCACAGAGCAAAAAAAAAATACTTTTGTGTCTAGTTGTTTTAGCATGCAATGCTCTGTAGCGGTGTCTTGAGGGGAGAAGTTTATGTCCAGTTTATGTCCACGATGTGAGGAGTACAAACTGAGGTTTGTGTTTTGTCTAAATTCACAAAACATGCTAAAAATGCTTAACTTGGTTAGCTTTATTAATGGCTCTATATTTTAAACCAGACCAATTGGTAGCTGAGGGTTCAATGTGTTGTGTAATCTACTACTTGCTTACCTGAACCATCAGTAGATGGGTGATATTTGATTCCCACAATTCTTAGCAAGGAGTTCTGGGAGCTGAAGTCCATGATCAAAAAGTTGCTCAGCCTGGGAAAACACTGATGTAAACCAATAAAAGTGATTAACTTAATAATCCAATTAAGCACATTGCAGGGATCCAAGCAGGAGCTATGAATAAACGCTAGACTAATGAGTAATTAGACAGAGATGAAATGCAGAGCCAGGGAGAAAGAGCAGGAAACTCAATCTTATTTTCAACAGAAAACATCTTATCATTTTTTTTATTGAGAAAAAAATTAATGACAAGCCTGTGAGGGCGAATTAGTCCAAATCTGAGAGTTTCTGTTCTAAGAATCCGCCCCTGTGGCTCAAGGATTCACCACAGAAGGGCTGCATGCAAGTGACTTAAAATCATTTGTCTGAAATGGTATGGGGCTTCCTGCCTGAGGTTTGGACTAGAAGACCTCCATGGTCTCTTCCAACTATTCTATTCTGTTCTGTTCTTTATCAGATCAGCCATAATTGATGATGACTGATGAAACAGGATGGTTTATGGTTGAGTGTGCTGTGGAAATCTTGTCAGTTAAGAGCGTGGTCCACCATATTAAAAAGAAGCCTCAACTTACTCCAGCTGCACAAGTTAATCAGGAAGACTGCCTATATATAGGACTTTTTTTTTGGTACAGATTTTCAACCAGGGAAAAATAAAGGTTAATGATCTCCAGTTCTGGCCTTAATCGCTTCCATCCCATATTTTTCTTCTCCCTTCCCTGTTCAGGAACTCAGAAGTTTTTAGTTTGGACATGTTCATCATATTTTCTTAACCAGCATGAAAGAAGAAAATCACTTAGGGCAAAAGCTAAGATGCAGTGAATGGGCTGTCTACCAGCACAGGTGAGTAATCCTTCTTGTTATTGATCTGATGAAGAGACAGAAATGCAGAGATACCTGCATTTTCCAAACTCCAGCCACTCAGTAGTTTGGACTTGCTGATTGGAACATTAGCCTGAACTCTCCGTGGTGTTCCATCTTTCCCTCTGTTGTGAGACACAATGTTATTTTTAGAGAGGCAGTTCAGCTGTTTTTACGACTCCAGAGTCTTCCATGTATAAATTAAGCAAGTCTAGTACTCTGTGATGATTTAGCTAGTGAATTTCTTTAGCTTTCCAAGCGAGACGCAAATGCACATTCAGAAGAATTTTTTAAAAAAACTGCAGTCAAGAGAATTTGAAACGGTAGTAAATACAGAAGAAATGCTGTTGAGGTTTGTTCTTACGTGTGCTGAACAACCATAGGCATCAAACCGAGATTGCATCAAAAGGACAAACGTGTAAAGATTTCATGCCATCAGATGCAAGTATATGAATAATTTTTTGCATGATGACATCATGATATACCTTTAATTATTTGCCCCTCTTTGTGCTCCCTCTGGAGAAGCCTATGTATAGCCTTCCTTCCTTCCTTCCTTCCTTCCTTCCTTCCTTCCTTCCTTCCTTCCTTCCTCTTGCCTGACTGCCTTTGTGTGTGTGTGTGTATTTCTGTATCGGTACAAACACACAGGTAGTAATCGACCTACAATTAAAACTGGGACCAGAATTTCCATTGCTAAGCAAGGCAGTTCTTAAGTGAGTCACGCTTGATTTTAGCAATAGCACTTAGACTTATATGCTGCTTCACATATAAGCGATTTACAGCCCTCTCTAAGCGATTTACAGAGTCAACCTTTTGCCCCCAACAATCTGGGTCCTCATTTTACGGATCTCGGAAGGATGGAAGTCTGAATCAACCTTGAGCCGGTGAGACTCGAACTGCCAAACTTCTCGCAGCGGCCGTCAGAAAAAGTAGCCTGCAATACTGCATTCTAACCACTGTGCCACCAGGGCTTTTTACAAGAGTTTTAAGGGAATCCCTGCAGTTGTTAAGTGAATCATGCAGTTGTTAAGTAAATCTGCTTTTCCCCCACTGACTTTGCTTGACAGAAGCTAGCTAGGGAAGGTTGCAAATGGTGATCGCATGACCCCGGGATGCTACAATATTGTAAATACAAGCCGGTTGCCAAGCGCCTGAATTCTGATCACATGATTGTGGGGATGCTGCAATGGTCATAAGTATGAGGACTGGTTGTAATTCACTTTTTTCAGTGCCATTGTAACTTCGAGTGGTCACTGAACTATGAAGGTATATATATGCATTCTAGAAGGAGTAATCAATTGAACACTACATAGCATCTGTAGCACTCCACAGCCTCATTTTCTTAAGTCCCAAACTGTTTCATTCTTCTGAGCATATTCAGGATCAGTTCCAGGATATGATCAAACAGAAAGTATAGAAAAATGTTCTCAGCATCTGAAAAGGGTCACTCTAGGTCAGAGGCTTGTAACTTCCTGGTAGCCAAGGAGCGCGTTTAAAATTTTGAAAGAACCTCTAACTGTCACCATGTGTGTGCGGAATATTGCAAGAACGTCACTGCAGAGGCTGGGACCAGGAATTCCAGTTTGTTGTGTTTTTTGAGAAGGTTGTTCAGGGTTTTTTTAAAAATTTGGGAAGAACAGGGGTTGATACATTAAATAAAAACTATATTTTGTGCCTAACACACACACACACACACAAAAAGCAGCAGACAATTACTATAAAGGCTCCACATTTGGACATATTAAAGGAAAGAGAAGTGATCTGCTTTGCATTTTCAGTACTTCAAGTCCCCTCATAGTTTCCTACTAAGCTCCTCTGGGATTTGTAATAGTTGGAAGACGTTCCTGTACTTGCACTTTGCTGGGAAACCACAACCGCAATTTTATTACCTATTTTTCCAAGAAGGCTGCAGAGTGGCTGCACCAGCCAGTGAACCCCTGTTGCTTTGCTTTTAAAAATGAGGGAGTTGCATTGCTTCATAGAATGTTTTTATGAAGGTGCTTCCTCCACCCTTCACAGAAGGAAACATGGCCTTGGAAACCTGTGCAGCTCTGAAACCAAATCAACCTTCATTTTTCCAGCAATTTACAGATGACTAAGGGTGACATGATAGCAGTGTCCCAATTATCTAAAGGGCTGCCACAAAGAAGAGGGGGTCAACCTATTCTCCAAAGCACCTGAAGGCAGGACAAGAAACAATGGAGGGAGGGAAGCTAATCAGAGAGAGAAGCAACCTAGAACTAAGGGGCAATTTCCTGACAGAGAGAACGATCAGTCAGTGGAACGACTTGCCTCCTGAAGTTGCGGGCACTCCAATACTGGAGGTTTTCAAGAAAAGATTGGACAGCCATTTGTCTGGAATGGTGTAGGTTCTCCTGTCTGAGTAGAGGTTGGATTAGAACAGGGGTCTCCAACCTTGGGAACTTTTAAGACTTGTGGACTTCAACTCCCAGAATTCTCCAGCCAGCGATGCTGACTGGAGAATTCTGGGAATTGAAGTCCACAAGTCTTAAAGTTCCCAAGGTTGGAGACGCCTGGAATAGAAGACTTCCAAGGTCTCTTCCAACTCTGTTATTCTGCATTCTATACTCTCAAAGGCCACAAGAAATGGGCTTGAGAATCACAGACTGCTTCACCTGCTGTAGAAGATGACCCTTATCTAGAAGAGTCATTTGGAGCCCGTGTGAGAGTTTGTCCACTGTATTGCATCCATGGGAATAGGTGCGCATCAGAATGGCACTTGCGTACCAAGCCTCTCATTGTCCACTTTGGAATTTCTCTCTTCACTCGTTTCAGCCAACGTGTTTGCCCAGTTCCCATTCTTCTCTCTATTGTTGGCTGCCTCTTCTTTTCCACCTTGCTTTTCCTGTGCTTGCTGGTGTTGTTTAGAGCCCCTCCCTCTGACTTCTCCCTCCAAGCCCCCTTCCTCCCCCCCCCCGTCATGCAGAACAAGTCGACAATTACGGAGGATAAAAAAGCAAGAGGAATTAAAATGTCACACTTGGAAGGTGGGGTGCTATTCTTTGCACGAAACAAGCCAACCAACAAAAGACCCTCTGGGGGAGCCCAAATTGCGTTCCTTCCAACCTTGAAGGTGGCTGGCGGCCTCCCCATTCCTTTGTAGAGCTGCTGGGATGTCATGCGTTCTGTTGTCCTACCAGCTGGCAGACTGCGATTCTGCCTCTCTTTTTCATTCCGTGCCAAGAGAGATTTCCTCCTGTTGATGGTCCTTTTCTTCCCCCTCCCTCTTTCTTGCCTAAGTCCTAGTTATTTCAGCTCCCTTCCATCTGCATCTAACAAACAGCAGTTGCCTCTCTGACAGTATGCTTGATTTCATGTGCCAGCTTGTCACACGCTTAGTTCTTACATTACACAATTACCATGCACATCTCTTGAAGCCTGGCCCGTTCACTCACCTACCCCCCCCTTCTGTTTTCTTTGCCTTGATTTCTTCTTTGGCATGTAAATAGTCCAGATCTTCTCCCATCTTCACATCACATTGAAAACCCGGGCAGGCATTATTAGAGAGGGAGGGCGGGAGAAGTGGAAAAAATAATGCAACAGCAATTGGGCCGTTTTGCTTCTCTTTCTCCACTGAATGTCTCATAAGGAATTGAGCCAACTTGGGGAACCATATCTAAACATTCATGCAACACATCAGGGGTCCCCAACCCCTGGTCCGTGGACTGGTACCGGGCTGCGGCATGCCAGCAAGTGGGCTGCACAAACAAGCAAAGCCTCATCCTCAGGATGCAGGCAGCACACAAAACCACATACCCTCCGGTCCGTGGAAAAAACCTCTTTCCACGGAACTGGTCCCTGTTGCCCAAAAGGTTGGGGACCTCTGTGATACAGAATTTCAACAGGTGTGTTTTTGAATAGCTCATTGTTAGCTTTGATCAAGCAGGAAAAAGTTGGGGAAGTTAAGCTCACCACACCATGTGATCAGTGTGGGGTGGAAAAATAAAATTACCAAGCAAATTAATCATGCTGTTCTCCATTGCCTCCCTGCTATGTGAATAAACATCCACACCAAAAAACAATGGGAACTGCTGCGATGAAGTGGACGGTAGCCAAGCCTTATGGGAAGGGTTCTTCCTGTAAGAATGGTAAGAGGAACTTAGTAGTAGTTTACTGAGAGGATGAAAGTGAATCATAAGTTTGCTTTGGACTGTACAATTTTGCCTACCCAGCCGATTTTAATTCAGATTCTCTTCCCTCCTTGAAGCCGCTTCTTCTAATATTCACATATTTGAAGCCATGCTGGAATACTTGTGGACTCAAAGTCCACAAGTCTGAATGTTGCCAAGTTTGGAGACCCGTGCTGTAGAAGAAACAATTTGATTGCAATTTTCCTTCTTATCCCTCCCTTAGCCCCAGCTTAACACACACCATTTTCTAATTCAGTTGCTTCTTCTGGAAAAGACAATGTGGTTTCTTCTAACTTCACCCTCGGGGCCTGATAGATTTTTCTGGCACTTTGTTGCTTGCAGACTGGCTGAGAATCCTGTCGGTTTTTCTTCCCTGATCTGAATGCGTAGAGGCGGTCCTTAAGCAACATGCCAAGATCTGGAAGCTCAATCTGACTTGGCTGCCATACCCCAAGATATTTTCTTGGGCAGTCATTTATTTTTTCCCCCCAAGCCAGCTACATAAGCCAAATACTTAATGGTTCCCGTTCCCAAATTCAGAACAGCCCTGGGAAGATTGAATGACCTCCCCCACTGCTATTCTCAAGGGGAAATTATGGGGTATATCCCAGTTGGACAAAGAGTTTACTCCTGTGGTGAAGGACTCTCTGAAACACACACCCGTTTTGTTATCTAACTCCATTAGAAACATGCTTGGCTGCAGCCAGTAACTCACCTAGCCAGTTTTCCAGGCCATCCATTTCATTTACGGTTGTTACTATCCAATCTATGTGATTTATTTCTCAGAACGTGTCTAAGTGTTGTTTTGCTATTTGCCAAAACTTTGTCCATGCCAGTTATACATTTAATCGGTTTTAACTGTGGCTTTTACTTGCTGTTTCACCCTGTGCTTTGTTTTAGAGATGGTCAATGATAAACAATAAAAAATGTAATAAGTTTATGGACTTTTCCTGAACTCTTTTCTGTGGCCTCTTTTCCTTCATTCTGTAATATCCTGGTTAACAGAAGGGAGGAAGTTGTTGGAATAACGATTATGCCAAAAGAATTAAGAGCATCTCATATCCTCCCTTGCAATTAAAGGAAAGAATCATGATTTCCAGCTCTGCACAATTTTCAGCAATGAATATGATGCTTTTCTTTCCTTATTTCTTTTTAAAGTTCAGTACACACAGAGAGATTTCCTTCCACATAATTTAAAAAGTTTGGCCATCTGGGAAGCCAAACCTATTCCCTGCTGAACGTTTGTTTCTTTGCTGTAACATGGAATATGCATTTTTTCACATTTGATCTTAATTTCACTCTTGCAAAGTACATGTAGTCCTCAACCTACAGCCATTTGTTTAGCGACTGTACAAAGACACAAAGGCATTGAATAACAGAATAATAGATTTGGAAGGGACCTTGGAGGTCTTCTAGTCCAAGGCCCTGCTCAGGCTGGAAGTCCTATACCATTTCAGAGAAATGGCTGTATGATTTCTTCCTAAAAGCCTCCCAGTGATGGAGCACAACTTCTGAAGGCAAGCTGTTCCACTGGTTAATTGTCCTCACTGTCAGTAAATTTCTCCTTAGTTCTAGGTTGCTTCTCTCCTTCATTAGTTTCCATCCGTTGCTTCTTGTCTTGCCTTCAGGTGCTTTGGAGAATAAGTTGACCCCCTCTTCTTTGTGCAACACTGCTATCATGTCGCCTCTACTCTTCTTTTCATTAGTCTAGTACAGGGGTGTCAAAGTCTTGGTGGAGCAGTGGGCTAATGCCTCCTTAAGTAACACCAGCTGCCTGCAATTAGTGCAGGTTTGAGTCCCACCAGGCTCAAGGTTGACTCAGCCTTCCATCCTTCCGAGGTAGGTAAAATGAGGACCCAGATTGTTGGGGGCAATTAAGCTGACTTTGTAATAATGCCGCTTGGGGTGTGTGTGAAAGCCCTAATAAGCAGGCATATACATAGAATGAAGGCTACTGCTAAGCTTGTAAGCTGCTCTGAGTCTTCAGAGAAGGGCGGGATATAAATGGAATTAAAATAAAAAAAATAAAAAAAATAAACTGGCGGCCCACGGGCTGGATGTGTCACAAGCAGGCCAGGCCCACCCCAGCTCCGCAAAGGCATAAAAAGTCACGATACGTCATGTGATTTGATTTTGACACCCGTGGACTAGACCTACCTAATTCCTGCAACTGTTCTTCATATGTTTTAGCCTCCATCCCATAAACACCTTTGTTGCTCTTCCTTGCACTCTTTCTGGAGTCTCTATAAGTCTTTTTATAATATGGTGATCAAAACTGAATGTAGTACTCCAGGTATCAAGGCCTTATAAAGCAGTACTAATACGTCACGTGATCTTGATTCTATACTTTGGTTAATTCAGCCTAGGATTGCATTGGCTTTTTTGGCACACTGCCGGCTCATATTTAAGTGACTGACCACTAGAACTCCAAGATCCCCCTCGCAGTTATTGCTATTGAGCCAAGTCACTGAAAAAAATAACTCTGGACCAGTCCTCACACTTACAATTGTATTATTCTCAGAGTGGCATGATCCAAATTCAGGCATTTAACAACTGGCATCACTTAAAACAGCTGCAGTATCTTGGGGTCATGGGATGGACATTTGTGATCTCCCCAACCAGTTTCCGACAAGCAAAGTCAATGGGGGAAGTCGGATTTTCTTAAAGACGATATGATACACCAGAGGTCTTCAAACGTGGCCAATTTCCAGAATTCCCCTGACAGCTTGCCTGGCTGAGAAATTCTGGGAGTTGAAGTCCACAAGTCATAAAAGGGCCAACTTTGAAGACCCCTGGTCTAAAGCAATGTTTCTCATCCTCAGCCAATTTAAGACTTAAGCATGCTGGCTGGGGAATTCTGGGAGTTGAGGTCCATACATCTTAAAGTGACTGAGGATGAGAAACCCTGCTCTTATTCATGTTCTATTTCTTATTCATTATATCTATATTCTGATTTTCCTGTACAGTTCCAGGCAACTAACCTAACACTCTCTATGCCCCCCCACCCCAGAACAATCTCGTAAAGTTGGTTGGGCTGAGAGGGAGTGGCCCAAAGTCACCCAGCTGGCTTTCTAGTCCTATGGCAGGACTAGAACTCACAGTCTCCTAGTTTCTAGTCCAGCCCTCCACCATGCCACCCAACTGATTTTCTTGACTCTTGGTGACCACACGATCACTTTCATTTAGTTTCCTTGGCAACAGCACAGAAGTGGCTTGCATTGCCGCCTCTGGGATGATGCCCCCCTCCCTTTTCCCAATTTTACTTGCAACTTCAAGGTTTCCTTGTGATCTCCCACCCAAATAAGCACCAGACCTGACCCTATTTAGCTTGAGCTCAGTCCAGACCAGCCAAGTACTGACACCAGGCTATTAATGTGATGTACTCAAGACACCTTCAGCTGTCTGCATGCCAGTACTATGCATCTGTGAATAGATACATAAACGTACAAGTGATTTTTTTTGAAAGGACCACAGTTTAGATCAATTTGTTCCGGGCTCAGAAGGTGGCAGTCGGTTACTTAAACTGAGAGGGACCACAAGGGCTGCAGAGAGATAAATAGCTCAGACTCTCTTCTTCTCCACTGAAAGAAGATTCACGTCTTTTCTGTGGCAGGAAATCCATTAAAAGCCTAAAAGAAGCTTTGGAAGGAGTTGGTTCCCCCTCACCCTTAGCTACCGCCCCTGCCCATGGCCGCACTCACTTTTCACAACCCAAACAGTTGTCCCAAAGGTGCTTTTTCAAGAGGCAACTGGACTTTCTTCTTTTTCTTTGAAGACATTTCGCTTTTCATCCAAGAAGCTTCTTCAGCTTTGAAGCTTGGATAAGAAGGAAACATCTTCAAAGGAAAAAAAAAAGTCCAGTTGCCTTCTGAAAAAGCATCTTTGGGACAACCATGACCTGGATGACTGAGAAGCTCCATAGCCAAACCCAAACAGTCGCGCCTCCTGCCCATTCCTTACAGCAAATAGCGAAACGGAGGCCTCGATAACATGCCTGGATCAATACTTTTCAGGCGCGCATGCAGGACGGGGGGGTGTCAAAAAAGTCAAGATGGCGGCTGCCACCGTGCGATCCACGCACATCTAAATCCAGCCGAGTTCTGATCCCACGGCGGCTGCCGCCACCTTGACTTTTTTGATCCTACCGTGCGGACCCTCCCCCCCCTCGCCCCCGATTTTGACCTTTGTTTTGCTTGCTCTTCTTAACTTTCGCCTCGGAAACACGCCAACCACATTTGCAAGTCGAGCCAATTTGCGCCCGGACTTTGCCGGCGTGAAGTGTGGCTCAGCCAAAAAGCACGAGTTTACCCAGGGGGTGTGTGTCTTCAAAGTGGGCCCTTTTATGACTTGTGGACTTCAACTCCCAGAATTCCTCGGGGAATTCTGTGGGCCCTTTTATGGGCCCTTTTAAGGGGGCCCTTTTAAATGGGCCCTTTTATGACTTGTGGACTTCAACTCCCAGAATTCCTCGAGGAATTCTGTGGGCCGTTTTATGGGCCCTTTTAAGTGGGCCCTTTTAAATGGGCCCTTTTATGACTTGTGGACTTCAACTCCCAGAATTCCTCGAGGAATTCTGTGGGCCCTTTTAAGTGGGCCCTTTTAAGTGGGCCCTTTTAAATGGGCCCTTTTATGACTTGTGGACTTCAACTCCCAGAATTCCTCGAGGAATTCTGTGGGCCCTTTTAAGTGGGCCCTTTTAAATGGGCCCTTTTATGACTTGTGGACTTCAACTCCCAGAATTCCTCGAGGAATTCTGTGGGCCGTTTTATGGGCCCTTTTAAGTGGGCCCTTTTAAATGGGCCCTTTTATGACTTGTGGATTTCAACTCCCAGAATTCCTCGAGGAATTCTGTGGGCCCTTTTATGGGCCCTTTTAAGTGGGCCCTTTTAAATGGGCCCTTTTATGACTTGTGGACTTCAACTCCCAGAATTCCTCGAGGAATTCTGTGGGCCCTTTTAAGTGGGCCCTTTTAAATGGGCCCTTTTATGACTTGTGGACTTCAACTCCCAGAATTCCTCGAGGAATTCTGTGGGCCCTTTTAAGTGGGCCCTTTTAAATGGGCCCTTTTATGACTTGTGGACTTCAACTCCCAGAATTCCTCGAGGAATTCTGTGGGCCGTTTTATGGGCCCTTTTAAGTGGGCCCTTTTAAATGGGCCCTTTTATGACTTGTGGACTTCAACTCCCAGAATTCCTCGAGGAATTCTGTGGGCCCTTTTAAGTGGGCCCTTTTAAATGGGCCGTTTTATGACTTGTGGACTTCAACTCCCAGAATTCCTGGAGGAATTCTGTGGGCCCTTTTAAGTGGGCCCTTTTATGACTTGTGGACTTCAACTCTCAGAATTCCTCGAGGAATTCTGAGAGTTGAAGTCCACAAGTCATAAAAGGGCCCACTTCGAAGACCCCACCCCACCCCCCTGAGTTACACACTATACTCGCCAACCGTGGGAAGCCAGCCTGGCTCGCTTCCCCGCTCGCCGCTCGCGCCTTCCGCCAGCAGGAGGCAGCCTTGCCTTTCCAAAGCGGGCCGCTTTCTCCAGCTCCGAGCAACCGCCTCCCCCCCCCCGCCTCCCCCCCGCCTCCATCCCCAGCTCCCCGTTTCGCTTTCCCTTCGCTGGAACAAGCCCTGACGTCACTTCGGTGGCTGGCCGTTCGTTCGTGCTTTTTTTTTTCCTTCTCCTTCTTCTTCTTCCTCTCTGCTCTTCCCCCCCCCCCCCACCCGCTGCCGAAGCTTTCCGCTTCCAATCAGGCTTTCGCTGTTTTCCAGCTGTGTGGAATCCATGGTTTGTCGGGGCAACTTTCCGCCGCGTCTTTGAGCGAAGGCAGCTCTCCGCCCGCCGCGGCCAGAAGAGCGACGGAGAGGCGAAAAAGAGGAGGCGGAGGGAAAGGATAACTTTTTTTTGGGGGGGGGGGGAGACGAGAGGTGGGAGGTGGGGAGGGGGTCCAGGCTTGTCCCGATGCAAGATGCCGGGCCCCCGCGCTTTGATCTTCATGCTCACCTTCCAGATCTGCTCCTTGGAAACCGAAACGCCGACAGGTCAGTCCCGGAGCGATTCGCTCAGTTTTCCCGGACCCCCCTCCCCTCCCCTCCCCGAAGGTTCCGTTTCTTGGGGGGGGGGGAAACTCTCTTTTATCCCTTTCTCTCCAGCCCCCTTCACCCGGCTTGGCAGTTGTGGTGCCTGCGCGTGTTTGGTTGTTCCCCCCCCCGTCCCCACCTTCTCCCCCCCCCCGCGCGCAACTTGTTTATACCGCGGCTCGCCTGGTCTCTTCTTCCCGCGAACTTCGCAGGTTTTACGCAGAGGAACCGAGCCAGAAGCTCCGGCTCTGGCTCCGGCCGAAGAAGAGAGACGGGAGTTTGAAATGGACGTGTTTATCTTGGGAAATGCCCCGGGTTGCTTTCTTTGCGCTTGGTGTGCGCCGGCGGCGGCGTGGGGTGGGGGGAGAAGGACAGTTTTGCTGTGTTCCTCCCCCTGTGTTTTTTGCAACGGTTGTAAAAAAACAAACAAACCAGTTGGGAAAGTCCTTTCTCTCTTTCTGTTTCTCTCTTTCTCCCTTTCTCTCTCTCTCTCTCTCTCTCTCTCTCTCTCTCTCTCTCTCTCTCTCTCTCTCTCTCTCTCTCTCTCTCTCTCTCTCTCTCTCCTTTTTTGCGCGAATGCTTGTAAGCTGTAAGCGCCGAGAGACGTAGACCTCGTTTACTCCCGAGTATACCTGCCTAGTGGGTCTTCTGTAGAAAGTCCCCTGTCCAATTCCCCCCCCCCTCCCCTTCCCCCCCCTCTCTCGGCTCCTCTCGGGATCGCGCAGCGAATGCTTCGCGAGGCTCCGCGGTCCCTTGCTGCTGAAGAACGACGCCGCCTGTGTGGATGGCTCCTTTCCTGCCCTCTCCTCACCTCAGGAATGCCGGCTAGTGGCTCTTTCGGCGCCTTTAGGAAGGTCCCCTTACGGAGGCTAAAAACGGCTTACTCCCAAGTAAGCGAGGAGCGGATCATAGCCCGTAAAAATACTTGCCCAAGCCAAGCCAAACAGGCAAAGCTGCTGGGATTTGGACTTTGTTCCTTGATATCTACACACACACAATTCCTTCCCTCCCTCCTTAGTTAACCTGGAACTAAAGAGCCTTTGAGATTTAGTATATAGTGCCTGGGGTGGGGGTGGGGGGAGGGAAGGAAGGAAGAGGGAGGGGAAGAGCTTCCACCTTCCTTTCTTATTCTGCAATCACTCCCAGAGCTTTCCTAGGCTGATTGGTTCCTTCGCTGATTCTCCTTCGCTATTACTTCCCTGTGTATCTCAGAAGCATAGATAACATTGGTGGTGGTGGTGGTGGGGGGGGGAATGCTGTTGTGTTACTGACCCCACTTTCTCTTTTAGGCAGTAGGGAAAGTGAGTGGGAAATGCAAGAGAAGGATGCCTTGTGAGCTCCTCTTGTGAAGCCTCACTTTCCCGGTGCTGGTGGGGTGGGGGTCTTTGAAGACTTCCCAAAGTCTTTGCTAAACCAACTTTACCTAACCGCACGATATTCTCTAGGAGCGGCTCTGTGCATAGGAAATGGGTTGATCTGTGTCCAAAAGGGATTGATTTGTGCCCCTTTCCCCGTATATATTTTTCCTGCCGAGAATAAATGGTTTCCTTTCTCTTAAAATCCCTTTTTGGTTTTTGCCAACAAGTGGCAGAAAAAGACCAAAAATGCTCAAAAGGAGGCTGTTTTGTCTTTTGGCTGTCAAAAAGGTAAGCAGGCTTTAAAGGCAGGGAAGTTGTGTTAAAGTCATCCAAGGAGACAAACTCAGGACTTGGCCCTCCTGAGGTCTGTCCAAAATGTAGGTGGTTTGTAATCAAATTCTTATGAAGCAAAATGTTCTGGGGTCTGAAGCCTGCCTTTATTTATTTATTTTTCTCTGCCCCCTCTCCTCTGCTCAAATGCTACAATTAAAAAAAAAGTTTTATTCCAGCTGGAGCTTTTGGACAAAATGGACTGGTATTTTTGTGGTACACCAGCTGAGGCATGTATTAAAAAGTATATGGTTAGCTTGCAAGTGATCCCTTTGTGGGGATCCCCTTAACCAAAATCTCTTGATGGCTATGTTTTGGAAGCATTGTTGTTCCTCTTCTTTCTTCTGGTCTGCTTTCACTTTTACTCGTTGCCCCCCCAAAAAACCAAGTCTTTGGGGGCAGAAGATAAAATGCCAGATAGAGAATCTTGGGCAAAAGAACTCTTTTATTTGCAGATACCATTTCTCCTGTGAGATTTAAAGGGAATGGAGATGTTTGGTGAAGGATTTTAATGGGATCCATTCTCCTTCTGAGACTGGGGTATAGCAGATGAATTGAATAGCTTTGGAAAGCTCGGATAAAATATTATTATATTCCCCACCAGCACCAGATTTTTCCTAGGGAGGCTTCTGAGTGAATGAAGACTTAGATTTTTTTTTAAATTGCTCTGTAGGTGGGATCCAGTTCAGTGAAAATTTAATGGTCCTCTCTGTTTCTCTTGCCTTGTCTTGCCAGTTGAAAGCGGGAGCTGTGCAGACACAACCAAGCAGACAGTTGCAGTTGCCCCTTTTCTGTTTAGAATAAGACATGTGCTTATCAGAAGAAGTGAGGTCACCATGTCTGCAAGGCAACAAAAGTTCTGGAGATGGAGCTGGGTTGAGCTTTGAATGCATGTATGCGTTACTTTCATCCTTGCCAGCAGCCAGGTGGCCTTCAAAGTGATTCAAGCAAGGCCAGGTAGTTCTTGGCTTACGAGCACAATTGAACCCAAGATTTCTGTTGCTAAGCGAGATGTTTGCTAAGTGAGTTTTGCCCCATTTTGTGACCTCCCTGTATACATGGCCTGGTGGCCCGCACTGAGAGCTGTGGATCCCTGTTCAGTGCATTTGCAGTTCTTGTCCTGGAGTGAAAACGTGCCACTGACATCATGGCTTCTTTGTGAGACAAGGAGGAAGGCCTTCTGTCATGAGAAGACATGATAAGATGATTGTCTTTCCCCACACCGATACTGAAGACTCTTATTAAAGAGAAAGACTATCTTGGCAAGGGTGGGGTGCAAGGGAACCCACCCAGGGAATGGTCTGTTTTTCACGTTGGTGATCCTTCTGATTCTTGAGGAAATCTGGCAACTCTGCTTCCATCTTGCGTTTCTTAACTGAAACCTTATGCAATGCTACAGATAATTGATTTCCTCAGTTCTCCTTCAGTTTGCCTGTAGAATATTAGCTGCAGAGATTTTGGCTGCTGTTTTTTCTAATGAGTGTGTAGGTAGGGTGGCTGTATTCCAAGTGGTAGTTGTGCTAAGGTTTTCTCATTGACCTGGGTGTAACATTTCCACTTTGGCCTTATGTCCCTTTCCTTGACCTGAAATGATCTTTAAACAAATAGAAAATGTCAGACTGCTACAAATGTAAAGATGCTTATTGGGCCAGTCATTAATGTGATTTGTTTGATAGTGAGTTTGTAAACTATGGCTTGTGTTTTAGTGGGGT
Source organism: Vipera berus (assembly GCF_964194415.1). NCBI lineage: Eukaryota > Metazoa > Chordata > Lepidosauria > Squamata > Viperidae > Vipera > Vipera berus. The sequence continues at coordinate 11,641,598 of NC_138212.1, read as the reverse complement.
GTTACCCAGATTATTGTGACTCAGCTGTGGGGAGAGCAAGCCATAGGTTTTATTAATGAAGGTGCAATTGGGTTTATGTTTGTGGTTCATTTAGGCAGGATAATGGATTTATGTATTAATCCGACCAATGAAAAGAAACAGGGCTTACAGGATAAATAAATCCCATCATCTTGCAAACCTGTTGGTTCATGTGTATGGCAGGCATCTTGATGTTCATCAAATATGTTGTATTTCAACTCTCATATTTCCATCCTGAGCAGTCACTGGCAGTTGTAGCCATAAACATGTTTCTGATTTCCAAACTAGCTCAGAATTCTTGACCTTCTCTGACAGCGATGCTTGCAAAGCATTGCGGCTTATTCTCGAGTCTATCTTGGGATGCAGAAAATTGAATTATACACTTGTTGCATGCAGTACATTTTCTGAGCAGCGCGGTGGCCTAGTCGTGAAGAGTTCAATCCTAGGTAACGGCAGATATTTCTGTCCTAGGGTGCAAAGAAAAAAAAAAATCTGCGAACTCAGCATGGTGCCAGGAAGGGCATCCGGCTCGTAAATGCTCAGCTCCATCCAGTTGCCCCAATTCTACCTTATATTAAGGGATTAAAAAAGGTAAAGGTAAAGGTTCCTCCGCACATGCGTGCTAGTCGTTTCCGACTCTAGGGGCCGGTGCTCATCTCCGTTTCAAAGCCAAAGAGCCAGCACTTGTCCGAGAACGTCTCTGTGGTCATGTGGCCGGCATGACTGGACACCAAAGGCGCATGGAACACTGTAGTGGTCCCTATTTTTCTACTTGCATTTTTACGTGCTTTCGAACTGCTAGGTTGGAAGAAGCTGGGACGAGTAAAAGGCGCTCACTCTGTTACACGGCACTCGGGATTCGACCCGCCAAATTGCCGACCTTCTGATCGACAGGCTCAGCGTCCTAACCCACTGAGCCACCACGGGGTCATAAAAAGGGAGGGGTTTTTTTGTATGCAATACATTGTCTAGATTTAAAGTATTGCCCTTCTCAAACAGGGATAGGAAGCAATGGTGAAAACCGTTCCTTTACCAGAAATGCCTGCAACATGTTCAAAACAGTATGATGACTCTAATGATTATTATTTTGAATGTCCTCCTTGCTCTTCTGCTTCCTGGCTGTCTGGAGTAAACAGATGGGGCTCTGTGGAAAAACCTCCTTCCTCTTCTTTTGTGATTTAGAATAAAATAAACCATCTGCTCTCATTAATGTGCTCCAAATTCGTTCTGGATTATAACTAGTCCTATCAAGTTTGAAGTCCACACGGATAGGAAGATATTGTACTCCCTTTCCCCCCTGGAGATTGATTTTATATAATAAATATTTTTGTAGGGGGCAGTTTGTAAGCTGCCTCTTGATTTTCATCCCTTGCTGTTCTGCACCTGTTTCTGAGTAGTTGGTCATCTAATGATGACTTTCATGTCTAGGTGTGAGGGATGATCCATCAGAGGTGAAAAATATCTCAGAGGCAGTGGGATAATGTCACAAAGAGGGCATTGGAGTGATCACGTCAGATGGATTCTTTCCAATGGAACTGTTTATCCGCAATATTGAGGAATCGTAGATCGGTTTGTCCAATCAACATTGTAAACTCAGGGTTTAGATGGCAGGAGAATTCATGCTAGATTTACCTTTTGCTCACTCATTTGAGTTTCTACACAAACTGGGCTGTCCGTCCATTCGTATATCTGCTTTTGAAATCTACATCAAACTTGCATGTATTTGAACCCTGCAGTGTTCTTTGTCTTAAGCTCCTCAGGCTGGCTGGCTCCCCTTTCTGTTCTGCTTCTGTAGACATTGTGGAACTACAAAAGAGTAGTGGCTCAGTGGGTTAGGACACTGAGCTTGTCAATCAGAAGGTCGGCAGTTTGGCGGGTCAAATCCCGAGTGCCGCGTAGCAGAGTGAGTGCCTGTTACTCGTCCCAGCTTCTGCCAACCTAGCAGTTCGAAAGCACGTAAAAAATGCAAGTAGAAAAATAGGGACCACTACGGTGGGAAGGTAACAGCGTTCCGTGCACCTTTGGCGTTTAGTCATGCCGGCCACATGACCACGGAGACGTCCTCGGACAAGCGCTGGGTCTTCGGCTTTGAAACGGAGATGAGCACTGGCCCCTAGAGTCAGAAACGACTAGCACGCATGTGCGGGGGAACCTTTACCTTTTTAAGAGTATTAGGAATAAGGAGAAAAGTGTCTAACAGGGCCAGTAAGCACTGACGATCACAGGATCTTGACTGAAATTGGGATAAGAGGCAAACAACCCCATGGGAGATGGAATAGAGTAGACTATTCTGAAGTTTTCTGTACTGGTCAAGGGTAGCCTTGGCAGCTGAGACGGTGCTATTACGTGTTGCACCTAAAAACAACAACAACAGCTGGAGCTTTGATCCCGCTGTCGTGCTTGTCTTCTTGGCTTTTTTGACCATGCCTTCAGACATCCCTGATGGTGGTCTGCTTAGATGAGGAGAAGGAACATACATTGTGGGTCAAGAATTTGGGGTGGAAAAAACCCCCCAATCCTGTTCAGCTTTCCATAAGAAGCTGCAATTATGTGATGTCCCTGCCATCTGTACAAACGTGACTTCAGTCCTAGTGAAAATAAAGTATATTTTTTTTTACAACCCACCCCAACATGTTTCTAAGTACATGAATTCTTGTTTCCAGTTTTTGTTTTCAGCTAAGCTCATCAACGGCAATCACACAATCTGGAGTAGACTCCTCCAAAACCAGACAAATTCCCCCACCCCAGGATTTCTCCACAACAATCAGAGAATATCATCAAAGGAATCTCTTCCCTACTGGGATGGAGAATATAAGATTCAGTTCTGTGTTGTACTTTGGTTTAGATTCCAGAAAGGTAACTCGGAAGATGAATGGAGCACCTGTCGGGCCCCTCTTTACAACAGCTGCATCTTATCTTGGAACAACGAGCTCCAAACTCTCTTTTGGAATCAAATGTCCAGTCCTATGAACAAATGTGACTGCCTGGTATTGCACTCATGTGATTGCTTGCATTTTTAGAGACTCTAGGCTTGGCCTCCAGCCATTCCACACAGCTCTAGCATAGCCATGTGCAAAGCATTGGTGTTACAGCAGATTGAGAGAGCTATGTGTTACATTCCCGTGTGCTTCCACAGACCAAGCAGGAAATGAAATCCTTTTTTTTTTAATTACCAGGAGGCAGCAAAGAAACCAGCCAACATCAAAATGCTCCAAGAGCTGACGGATATGCTAAAATAAACAATACGCTATTTCTATTCCAAGAGCTGGTATAGCCAGCCAGAATTTATCTAGCTAATATAATAAATGGAGATCAGAAAGCGCACTTCAGTCTGGATTCAGGACTTGGAGGAAGTGTGAATTGGAAATGGTGAAGCTAGCTAGTCTAAATGATTCATTTTCCAATTGTCCCTGATCCTGAAACTTCCATGGGGGTCCGGAAATCCATTTTTCCAACCTGCCCCTTCCCAGTTTCTTTGCTAATGCAAAATTAAATATATTAACACTGTTCTGCCAAGAGAAAGGCTTATCGCCTCTTAGCTGTTAATAAAATATCGACTGTATTTTGTTTTCAAAAAAAGTATACACCTGTTTAGTTTGCATGCTGAAAGCATACGCAGAGAAGGAAGGAAGAAGGTGAAGGACATGTAGACCAAATGTCCAGTGAAAAAAATCTGAAGGAAGTGATTATATTTAGTTTGGAGAAAGATAATCTTTAAGAGGTAATAAGGTAGCCTTGTAAATATCTGAGGACAACATTCCTAAGGATGGTGGAAGAAGATTGTTGCTTTGAAGTAGAGGTAGTCCTCAACTTACAGCTTTTGGGTTAGTGACCGTTTTGAAGTTCAAACGGCACTAAAAAAAAGATGATTCACAATCAGTCCTCACACTTAAAACACCTGCCCCCTAGAATCCCGTGATCAAAACTTAGTCACTTGTTTTGTGGTTTCGATGATTAGGAAAAAAAAAGAATAATGAGAGAAAGCTTTTTCATTTCTTTGTAACCATAGAGTAAGATTTCGTAATCTTGCAAATGTACTTCTATTTGCTTCTTTGTATTTCATTTTGTTCTCTCTTTCTGCACTTGTTTTTCTTTTCTCCTTTTACTCCTTATTAATTTGTGTTAGCTTTTATGTTTTTTTTTTTAAACTTTTAATAACGCGCGTGTTAAAAAAAAAAGAATCATTTTGCAAACATTACCTTAGCTCGCCAATATTATGTGACATTAACAGCAGTGGCTGCTGTGTTCACCCAGTCTTCAAAAGTTCATTATCTGCTGATATTTTTACAGTAGTACAAATATTTACAGGAGGACCTCAATATTTGCAAAGGCGTGCGTGCACGTGTCTGTTTGTGTATATGGGTGTGTGTGTCTGTGTGTATACACACCGCCACACACAGTCTCTTGCTGTGGGAATAATATTTTTAACCACATTAAAAATAAAATGCATCTCCTTTCCCACTTAAAAATTTACCTTCTAAAATAGAAGATATTTTATTACCTTTAGAAGTTCTTGGTTTAGTCTCTTTCAGGGTCTTGCAACTGCAATTCTTTTCATCTTTTAGCCAGTGGCTGAGGATGACGGGAACTGCCTTCACCTCTGTTAGAAGGAAAATAAATTGGAAAGGCTATAAACAACCCAAGCAGAGACTGCTGGGACGTTACGTTGGGAGGGATTTCAAGATGCTGGCCTCTCACCAGGAGGTGAGTGACCTTGCTGGGGAGATAGAAGAGAAGAAGAGAAGAAAAGAAACAGGGCCGTGATTGTAACTTAATATGTTCTGGCATCCCAGGGTAGGATGCGTGGATGCCAAAGGCGGCAGTTGTTTTGAATATGGCTTGGGTCAAGCCCCTCTCCAGATGTACTGGATGGTGGAGATTTTAATTGGCAAGTCTGCTGTGATTTTATTCATGCATTAATGATAGTCATGGCCCTAGTTAACCATTATTCCCTTTTATTTTGGCTGGAGTCCTTTTCAAGATGTGCTTATCTAGTGAGCAGAGCAGATGAAAGAAATTTTTATTTATTTATTAAATTTATAGGCCGCCCGTCTCACTCTGCAAAACAACTCTGGGCAGTTTACAATCAAAATGATAAATACTAAAGTATTAACAGTAGGCACAAAAAACAAAAACACAAAAAACCAAAACAAAACCAAAGGCAACAATGGTTCTTCCTTATTAGTCCAACAGCACTTCCAAATAGAGCACCCCCCCAAAAGAAAATTAGGGTTCCAAGCCAATCAGCAGAGCCAGGTTTTAACACGTTTCCAAGGGTCAAATGGGTGGGGGCAGACATCACCTCCAGTGGCAAGATGTTCCAAAGAGTGGGGGCCGTGGCAGAAAAGCATGTCTACTACTCCTAGCTGAATTTCCTCAACGGATGGGGTCGGCTGCATGCCCCGTCTGCCGGAGCGAGTGGGGCAGGTCAGTCCCATTGAGTGAGATGGTTCTCTCCAGGTAATCTGGTCTCATGCCATGAAAGTGTTTAAAGTTGGTAATCAAAGCCTTGAATTGGACCCAAAAATAAATGGATACCCAGTGAAGCTCATGCAACAGCAGTGCCTGATTCTGATTTCCTTCCGATTTTTTCCTTGATGTTCTTCTAAGTCTCCAACCCTTCTCCAGATTGGGACATTGCAAAATGCAGACAGATCCTTCCCTTGTAAAAGGTCACACGGGGAACACTTTCCTACTCTTGATTGGTTTCCAGAGATTGAATTTCCTGCTCTCTGTTGCTCTCTGGCTAGGGTCTAGATTGGCAGATAGATTAATTTTATATCTGAACCTCTTGGGACGTGTTCTCCGCTTCCCTTCATCATGCGTGAAATTGCTGATAGAATAGATTATAGAATTTGCAATGTTTGTTGTAATACTGTGTTCAGTATAACACTGAAAACTTGCAGATAGTTGTTGCCTTTATGCTCTACTAGTTGCTCTACTAGTGAGCTTGTCAGAGATACCTGGATGTTTTTCGTTGGTTATCTGATCTAGTCCATAATGTGGCTGGTGTCCATTGCTGAAAGATGCTGACGATTAGTTACAGTATAGGACAGTTAACATCTGGAAGACTATAGGATCTCCTCTCCTCTATAGAGATAAATGGAACTCTTAGCCTTACCTGGAATGGATGTTCTTACATTGGAACGGTCCTTATAGAGCTACTGACCAAGCATATATTGCTGATTTAATGTATAGGATAGGCTATCTTTGTCCCAGCCATCAAGAACCTGGGAATAGCACTTTAGATGTTTGACTCGCTTCCTTTGCTGATCAGAAATTTATTAATAAATTATGTGAAGTTGAGGATCAAAGATGTCACTCAATAGGCCAACTTTGCAAGAAGCTAAGGGAAGAAACCATGCTACGGTTATTACACGGAGGTTTCTCTTCCTTCTAAAAGTTCCAGCTGGTTCATGGTAATATATTCCAGTACCCTATGATTAATTCTGTTCCTCTGAGTTTCCTATTGGCTCCCTGTGCCTCTGATTGCTGTGATCTCTCAAATATCAAATGAGTGCTTTCTCCTTTAAAGGCCTCCTTGGAAGTGAGGTTGGAGATGAGATGAAATGGCTTTGCTTCCACTCTGTGGATGCTGTGCTACAATTATTGCCCTTTGTATCATCATCAAGGCAGTGGCTTGTAAAGGATGGGGGGAAGGGGGGAAGAGGAAAAAGAGGGTTCTGTTGTTAAAATAAATTAAATACCGTAATGATGTTGGATAAAACATCTTTCTGGCTTGTGTTTGACCATAAGATTTTAAAGGATGTGAATGGATTTGCTGAGTTTCTTTTGAGCAGGAACTATATTGGAAAATGTGCTGTAAGATTAAAGAAAGTCTGTGGAAGCCAATCAAACAACTATCAGTACTTTTAAATATAAGAAAGTTGCATTTCTATTTTGAGGCAAGGCTTGTTTGGGTAGTATCTGAATACTGGCTAAGAACAGAAGGATTCTGAGCTTTTGCTTGGATTTGTACATTTTTACATACTGATATTGCAGCTTAGTTTTGTGACTTTCTGAAGATGTCAGTGAGAACAGTGGAACTCTTTTTTCTGGGTCATTTTTCTTTTATTGTTTTAGGGAGGAAGGCAAACCACATATTGTCATCCTCTTATTCTTCCCCTAATCAATGAAACGGCCCAAAAACCATGCTTTTGAGTTTGGGTACCCAAATTGGTAAAATCTGTGCCATTATTCTCCTCCTGACCCAACAGACACTAAAAGAGTTGTGGCGGCACAATGGATAGAATGCAGTGTCGCAGGCTGACTCTGCCCACAGCCTGGAATTCAATCCTGACTGGCTCAAGGTTGACTCAGCCTTCCATCCTTCCAAGGTCAGTAAAATGAGGAGTCAGATTGTTGGGGGCCATATGCTGACTCTGTAAACTGCTTAGAGAGGGCTGTAAAACACTATAAGTCTAAGTGCTGTTGCTATTGCTAAATGTACTTACTTTGAAAAATTGTTGGCTGTTTTTGTTTCTAAGACTTAAGTTGGAAAAGCTGAAAGACCCAAGATTTGACCATGTCCTGAGCCTGTGTCTCAGAAATGAAGTATTTCAACCAAAGTTGAGTTTTTGAAACACACAAAAACAGAAGAAGAGGTAGGAGGCCAACTCAAGTAAATTTAGTCCACTTGTGAAGTGGGCTGGGGAAATGCAGGTTTATTGTATTTTTTTATGGATTAAACTTCTATACCATCCATCTTAATGAAATGATCTTGGTTTGGTTGTTAGGTTCTATCTCCCTTGTAAGGATGTTGACATCTGAGCTGCACTGAACCTGGGCCAACGTCTGCTCTAGCGTTGGTAGCAACCAAATTAAAATGTGGGATGGCGACTCCATCTGGAGCGATTGGAGAAGTCTCAGTCTTAATTCTTTTCTGGGCCATTAAAGCATGGCTAATATGCATTGATTGAGGATCTGGTCATGTTTTCTCCTTGACTGCCTCCTAGCTGGTGGCGGAAAGGTCCGTTGCAAACTATTGTTTTTGCCTTACGAGTTGTGTAGCAGTGGGACTTCATAGTGAACAGGATGTAGTGCATGAACAAAAGACCGTTCCTAATAGGAAGGGGAGGTCCCTGCTTTACAAAGCCATGGCTGATTTATGGTTTGGGGAAGGAATACCTAGCTGGCTGGCTGGCTGTGTGCCTTACTTTTCCAGGCAAAATTTCCAGAAACCATGAAATCTTGTGCCATAATAGACTTCTCGCCCTTTAAGCTTGACTGAAACTCTTGATAGCATAAGTAGGATACAGAAGTTGGCACGTGTCAAATTGGCGTTCAGAACTGCATTACAGTGGGTGAAACTGAATCTGTAATCACATGCAGAGAAATGTAATGGTAAGGAATTGAATAGTTTCTTGAAACACACCACTTATTCACCATGGGGACAATAGAGAAATAATGAAGCTGAGTAACTGCTTAAGAAAGAACATGGAAAAGAAATGTCTAATGTGTCTAAAAGGGAAAACGCTAGGATGATAAAGAGGATAATAAGCCACGGGGATAATAAAACAAAAGACATGAATGAGAAATGAGAAATAAATCAGAAGCTGTTACTATATTCTAAGTTCTAAATTAAAAGAGTCTAGCACTGTACAAAAAGAGAAAATGCAGGTGGTCCTCAACTTATGACTGCAGTTGGGACCAGGGTTTTCCTTGCTAAGAAGATGGTAATTGAGCGACACTTGATTTTACGGCCTTTTTGCCACTGTTGTTAGGTGAACCATGTGGTTGTTGGCGAACGTGGCTTTCTCCATTGACTGTGCTTGTCTGAAGCTGTCTGGGAAGGTTGCAAATGGTGATCATGTGACCCTGGGATGCTGCAACCATTGCAAATACATGCTAGTTGCTAAGCATCCAAATTTTTTATCATGTGACCTTCGGGATGCTGCAATGGTCATACCTGTGAGGACTGGTTGTAAGTCAATTTTTTCCCCAGTGCTATAACTTTGCATGGTTACTAAACAAATGATTGTATGTCAAGGATTACCTGTACACAGTAAAAGGACAGAAATAATGAAAACATAAGGATAACAAAACAGCTGGGGGATAAATGCTAAGAGTGAGATAAAGCAAGTTTTTATTTTGTATATAAAACTTCTTACAGGCCACTCTCTTCATGCTGCTGTTCCTTTCTATGAGCCAGAGGGGGAAATCCTAGAAAAAATTTGAAGAGGAAAAATGTGCCATTTGGAACGCTCTTGAAAGAAAATTATGATGTTCTTCAGGGGGAAAAAAACCAGAAAAACTTTTTTTTTCCTTTCCAAATGTTTCAGTTTCTCCTGCTTCAAGCCCAGGCAACTTTTCAAAGTTTAAAAACCAAATTAAATTCATATTAATATCGTATGGCTCTTACGTTTTCCCCCCTCTTATTCTTCTCTAATAAAATAATAATAGAAATAAAAAAACTGTTCAAAGATTCATACCACTCTCCTGTACCTAGAGTTCTAAGTTTAAAAGTAATAGAAATACTGGCTGGGGAGTTCTGAGAATTGAAATCCACACATCTTAAAAGTTGTCAAGGTTGAGAAACACTGCCTTAAGGAAATGGAAATAATCAAATCCATGATGATTATCTCTTCTGGATGTGTAGGAGATGGAGTGGCAGTACCTGGGGGCGGGTGGAGTTAAAAGAGGGATTAGTCTAGAATTCCTACATAGCCACAAGCAGACTGAGGCCAACCACCTCTTGAATTCAGTGACCCGCCAAGCACGTGCTAGGCATTAATTGAAAAGATTCCTGTGCATAGGCTGTTTAGCAATAAATCAGTTTAATTGAACCTTCCTATGTGGACCTACCAGGGACGCGGTGGCTCAGTGGGTTAGGACACTGAGCTTGTCGATCAGAAGGTCAGCAGTTTGGCGGGTCGAATCCCGAGTGCCGCGTAACAGAGTGAGTGCCTGTTACTCGTCCCAGCTTCTGCCAACCTAGCAGTTAGAAAGCACGTAAAAATGCAAGTAGAAAAATAGGGACCACTATGGTGGGAAGGTAACAGCATTCCGTGCGCCTTTGGCGTCTAGTCATGCCGGCCACATGACCACGGAAACGTCCTCGGACAAGCGCTGGCTCTTCTGCTTTGAAACGGAGATGAGCACCGGCCCCTAGAGTCGGAAACGACTAGCATGCATGTGCAGGGGAACCTTTACCTTTATCTTTATGTGGACCTGCTCTTTACCATCTGACAGGATGTTGAGATAAAGCCTTTGGAACCATAGTTTATTGTTATGAAAATTCCTCACCCTTTTCCTGGCCTTATCTGTCTTTGCATTTCAGAACAGCTTAATAAGGAAGCACCATTGTTTCCAGCTCTATTATTATGGCTTCCGCAAGGAAAACATTCATTAAAATCAAAAATAAATTCCCTCCCTGAATCAATGCACAATGACTTCCCACCACCCAAAGTCCATTTCTGGGGCAGCACTCAAGGAGTTAACCCGATGCCCCCAGCAATTTTATACCTTCCAAAATCACTTCCTTACAGCTCTGCACCTAAATATATCAGGACACTGAAATTCCACAGACAGATTCACAGTTCAAAGATTAATCTGGTAATATATGGAATAAAAACACCCTGCATGCCAGTATAACTTGCCCAAAGGAATGAAGAAAATTGTTTTTATAGAGAGAGGATTTCCATTCTTGGTTTAGAGAAAGGTCAAAGTCTCTATTCTTTGAACTTTTAGAAGATTTTAAGGAGTGACATGCTGTTCTAATGCAGTTTTTCTTCAATTATGGTGGCCAGGATTCTTTGGGGTAACTGCAACTTCTAGTTAAGGAGGAAAATTGGGGGATCCAATCATACAATGTAGGGCAGGGGTGTCAAACTGCTGGCCCATGGGCCGGTTGCATCTTGTGGAGGCTGCGCCACCCCAGTTCCGGCAATGCAAAAAAAGTCACGATACGCCGTGACATGTCACGTGACATGGTGACTTTGACACCAGTGATGTAGGGGATTCTTTGTGGCCATCTAGACTAACTTTCTCCCCGGTGCAGGCAACCCACCATTAAAGTAGCACCAACAGATAACTATCTAGCCTCTACTGAACACCTAAGAGAACTTACCACCTCTATTATGCATGTATCTAAAAGGTGAAATCATGGCAACTGGACCAAAGTTAATCTGAGACGTTTTGTTACTCATCCAAGTAACTTCATTAGTCATTTTTTTTAAAAAAAATATAGCCAGAGAGTCAGAGAGTCTTTGGAATGTACTAACTCTTGCCACACCAACTGCAGGCGTTTCTCCCCAAAATGTATTGCAACGTGCCAATGAAGACTCAATCATGCATGGTTTCCATTCTCAAATAGCTTTAGTTAGCAAATTCCTTCTGACATTTGGCCAAAATCCAATCGCCTACATCCTCAGATCACTAGATCTAATCCTATCTTGTAAAGAAGCAAAGAGCCAGTAATCCCCCCCCACTTCCATTTAATTCTCTTTTAATTTGGCCCTTGACTGAAGCTATCTTTAGGCTAGCAATTCCACCTGCTGCGCTGCCTCCCCCCCAAAAATAAAATAAAATAAAATAATAATGGAAATCACTCTGGCATTGATTCACGTATGACTGTGTAAATAAACAATCCGTTTAATATTGAGCTGTGACATCCCATTAATCAATTTGTTTAAATTGACAGAGGCAAAATAGGGACCGCACATAAATTGGATAGCGTTAAATTGTTGTGATTGAATACAACTATTTACTCCAAATAATACTCCAAAGATTGGAAAAGGCACTTTTCAAAGGGATCAGTGCCATTTTTTCTTCCTTGTGGGAGAACCATTCCAGGAATTTTTCTTCTGAGAAAGCGTCCGTGATAAGATGAATTTAACTGATTTCTTCCTTAATTTGCAGGCATCTCAGGAAAGTTCTGTTCAGGTTTGCTCAGGAATAAACTTTGTTACCACCAGCGAGGTCTATTCCCTTGTAGGGATGTGTTTTATAGCTATGGGTAACCTATCTGGAAGGGTATTTTGTGAAGCTACCAAAGTGCTCCTCTTAAATTGTTCCTCAAATGTCAAGGCACTTGGGGTCTTTCAAAGGCTCCATGGGTCTTCTTGAAGGTTTGTCCTGTATCACCTACATTTGTCTTTGTTGGTAATCCCAGCAGAAGCATCTCCTCTGCCATGAACACATGTTTCCATGCTCTCAGAGCATTTCCATGCACCAAGCTTTTGAGGAGATGCAGTATCTGGAAGCTTTGAGCATTTGGTTGAGAGGAGAGTTTTGGTCCTTTTGCAAAGCATCCCTCCAGATACCTCATCTACCCTCAGCTGTTGCATCTGGAACCCAAGTCTCGGATGATTAAGTGCATTTATTGGGTTCCAGACAGCTGCAATTAATATTGCGCACTATTTGCAGCTTCCGCTTTACCACCAGCGACATAAACTTAAGTTTGTTTGCGCAACGGATCCGCCGTTCCTCTTATTTCTGACCCGTAGGAGGGTCTATATTTCAGATCAAGCTATATAGCCAGCTTTGTACAAAGTGCAAATGATTCTGTTATATTCTTTGGAGCAGTCTTCGTGTATTAAGAAGCAAATAGGCAGAAGGTTATGGCTGTTATGTCATAAGTCAACCCCCGTGTTATACGGTTAATATCAACCAGCTGCACAATTTGTCTCCATAGCCTCGATTTTTTTCAAGCCTCCACAACACGGGTTTTAATGCACACAAGTAAAGTGTCCCATTCAATATGCTCCAAAACCTTTTAGCTCTTGCTCAATTAGATATCAGTTCCAATCTGCTTGCGGTAAGAACTTTGCAGTCTGCCTCGTGCGTTTTCACCCCGTCTTTGCATTCCATTTTTTCTGATAATTGGTGGGTTGATTTCTTGTGCTGATTTTGGCATGAAGGATTGTCCTTCTGTTCTTTGACTCCGCTGAAATGCTTTCAGGTTGTTACCGGAGGAGCTGAACATCTTGCCAGCCTTTTTGTATTTAAGATTTGGGAATTGTCACCAGCTGTAACATCAGATGTTGCCCTCCTCCTGGGTAACGACTGGCACAGGCAGCCCAAGCCATTTGGCCAGGAGTGCATAGCATGTCGTATCGACGTGATCCTTTTAATAAATCTTGCTGCTCTACTTAAAATCTGCAATTATTTCCTGCATGTTGGCAATTCCTCATTGATTTGACAGTCACATGTTTTTTTTTTCTTGGCTTGCTTTAAAGCCTGTTTTTTTTTTTAAAAAAAATGTACACGGGTCTTAAAGGGACGCGGTGGCTCAGTGGGTTAGGACGCTGAGCTTGTCGATCTGAAGGTCGGCAGTTTGGCAGGTCGAATCCCGAGTGCCGCGTAACAGAGTGAGCGCCTGTTACTCGTCCCAGCTTCTGCCAACCTAGCAGTTCGAAAGCAAGTAGAAAAATAGGGACCACTACGGTGGGAAGGTAACAGCGTTCCGTGCGCCTTTGGCGTCTAATCATGCCGGCCACATGACCACGGAGACGTCCTCGGACAAGCGCTGGCTCTTCAGCTTTGAAACGGAGATGAGCACCGGCCCCTAGAGTTGGAAACGACTAGCACGCATGTGCGGGGGAAACTTTACCTTTACCTTTTTACACGGGTCTTAAAAAGTAATTGTGTAAGATTGAAAAAAGTGATCCCCTGTGGAACTGGCTTCAGTTCTTAGCTCAGCTATGCATTATTGACACGGCTTACTTATTAGTCTCAGTTTTCTCCATTTGTAAAATGGGAATAAACCTCTCCCAGAGGCTTAGCGCAAACCCCTGAACGATAGTTGCTAAAACTGATGCTCAGATTTGTACAGTTCTACACAATGGGTCTTTTAGCACTCTAAAGATGAGTAGAATTGGTGCAATGGAGTGGTTAAAGTGCTGGGCTTGGACCACGGGGAAACTTCCTGAGTGCCTTTGGTCTGATTACCATTTCTCAACCCAGGGTATTTTAGCAAAAATTGAAGGTAAAGTGCAGGCTTTATTGCTTAGAACTCCTGTAGGACAGGCGGTTACAAATGTCAAAAGTTAAAAGTAAGAATGTAAAGTTTGTAATGTGAAGAAATATGGCTTAGATTTCAGTTTTGGTAGAAATAAATCAATATATAAAAATCAAATGATGTATTGAATTGTCTCAGATGATGTATGTGTCAGTTTCATTATGTCTTCATGATCCTGATTTCCCTTGTGGCCTACAATAGCCATTCTACACAATACTTTATACATACATGCGCACATCCATTCTACATAAGGCTGAAGCTCTTCCGGTCCTTCCGTTCAAGTCTTACTTTGATCTATTATGATATCTTCTTGGAGAACAGTGGCAAATTTTGTCCACTGCCCCAGCAGCGGTGACCTGGATGAGGAGCAGAATCCTTAGCTTGAGGCGTTAAAGAATTCATCAAGGATAACTCTTTTGAAAGATAAAATTGGCTAACCAGCTTTGTCAAAACATGGTTTATAACAGTACAGAGTAAGAGCCCAGCCATTGCTACCTGCAGCCAACCATTGTTAGGCAAACTATGGCTTAGTGTGATGTGTAAATTAGGTAGGTCGATGTTTGTAGTACATCTTTTAATGTAAAGAGGTAATATTCCTTTCTGTGCAATGGCTTGTTTAGAAGGCAGAAAAATTGTTAATTGTTTTCCATTTTGCATATGAGGAAAGAAATGGTTATATTGTAGGGTTTGTAAAAGTTCCTTGTAAGAGATCAAGAGCTTCAGCAGGGATTGGGAAAAGATGGGCTCTCTGGACCAAAATTATGTTCTGTCTATCAACTGTATACCCAGTTAGGGACAGGTGAATCAATTTCACATGATTAGATTCTGTCAGCCAACTTATCTATCTGGAAGAAAATCATAGGCAACTACTTCTTACATTGGGTCTCACAAAAGACTCAGCCTTTTAAAGAGTTTTTGAATATTGGCATGTTCAGAACTGGCTAGCATGACTGGGAAGCCACCAAGATATCACACGACTATCAGCTCCATTAGGAAGTTAAAAACCATTTGGAAAAAACATAGGGGCAGACTACTTTCCTAGTATTGCCCACCCCACTACCATCCATTGTTGTGTCCATATAATCACCAGGAGTTAAGTGCAGCTCATAGGAGTCCACCTCTATGTTACGTTCTGAGTTCTGTTGAGTCCTTGGTACTCTGAGTTTGGCTGTTTACTTGCAGACATTTCATTACCCGACTAGGTAACATCATAGGGTTTCCTCCTTATTTATATACAGTAATTTGCCCTGCCATTGTTGGTGGGGGTGTGGTTTTCTCCTTGTTCATTCCTTGATTTGGGTATTGCTTTCTGCTTGATTGTTTGTCAGGTGCTAAACCCTGCTTATCTGGGTGCAGGCTGCTGGAGACAATGTATTCTGTTTTTTTGTTTCCTTTTTTAATAGCTATTTTTATTGTCTCTTTTTATAGTGTGTAAATATGGATTACTTCTATGGCTGGTTTGTCTTAATGCAAAGGAATTCCTTAGTATTTTTGGATTTGGCTGGATCTAGAATACTCAGTTTCCCAGTTGAAACTACATGTTTTTGTGAGATTAAGGAGTTTTCGTTGAGTCTTCTGACTGTTAGTTGGTGTTCATGGATACACTTTGCTAGTCTTCTGCCTGTCTTTCCTACAAAGTGGCTATTACAGTCCTTAGACCATCCTATTGTAGATGACTTTCTTTTATTGAAATTCCAAGTGCTCCAATTCATTAGTGCATCTCTGCTCCCCTGAATACTGAGCTTTGATTTATCAATTGGCATGTTTTGGGGTGCCCTTTACATTTGTTTTTGTAAACCTTGGGGCTCTTCAAGTTTGCTGAGAAACATGCTGAGGACTGTAAGAAAGAAATGTGTTGTAGGTGGTTTGGCTACAAAAGAATTGCATTTCTCCTTTTTCTATTGGAAACCAAAGAAAAGACCCCCCCTTTTAAAAAAAACCCCAAAGCAGGGGTGTCTAACCGTGACAACCTTTAAGACCTGTGAACCTCTATTCCCAGAATTCCCTAGCCAGCATGGCTAGCTGGGGAATTCTGGCAGTTGAGTTGAAGTCCACACATCCATAAGTTGCCAAGGTTGTATACCCTGACCTAAAGAGTCTATTTAACTAACATGAAAATAACTTTCTCTGGGCCTGTGTGCAGGTTTGCAAACCAGGTTCTTGTCCTTGACTTAGATCTTGCTCCTTCTTTGATTGGGGGCTTAATAGGCTCCCAAAGTGGGGGGGGGAGAGAGAAAAGGAGAGCTTGCTGACATTGTAAAGCTCAGCTGTTGATTTTTTTCTTGCTATGGCTCCCCTCCTGAGCCAGGACTCCCGTAGGCAATGAAGGCAATGGATCAATGTAAAGCTTGTGAAGAAGGAAGATTCAGGCCTTTGGGGAGCATCATGCTTGGTAATTAGAAGCTGTATGGAGCTGCTACAGACCTGACATCTATGCCAAGTAAATGGTATACGGAAGATAGTCCCTGTTTAATATTTAAAGAGTGGCTAATGTTGATAAAGCACCTGCTTTTCTAGACATTCCAAAATATGCTCTTGAGTGTTGAGTTACAGAAGGGGCTCCAATGGGCTGGTGGCTCCTGGTCTGCTGGAACAGCAATGTAAGCTTGCGATAACAGCGATGTAGGACTGCTGGTCTAAACCACACAAACCCCCTTTTGAAATGTGTTGTTTCTCATTTTTATACATGATATTATGTGCAGATTATTATTTGCACAAAGATGAAAAGATTCGGCATTACCTGCCATGGAGGAATGGTTGGTGAAGAGAATGGAACTGGCTGAGAAGGTCCAATGGATTTCTTTGAACAGGGAAAAGACAATTTCTACGTTTGTTGTTGACTGGAAACCTTTTATAACATCAGTTCTCAACCTGTGATCGGTAGACCCCTGGGGAGGGGGCGTGATGTAGTCACAGGGGGTCTGCGAAGGCTTGAAAAGAATTATGTTTTAAATCTTGAGTTAAGTCTTGGGGGGGGGTGTTCATGGCCTCAAAAGGTATTTAAAAGGGGTCCGTAGTGAAGAAAAGGTTGAGAACCGCTATCTTGTGGCATTTTTGCGTGAAACACAAGAACACGAATGTTTGATTTATGGTTTGGATGATTAAACAGGCTAGATTGCATAAAAAATAGAATTACGCTGTAAGTATAAAGCAAGAGCTAAGTTTATGATTATCCTTGTGACGGTTGTAAAGGAAGATGGGAAGCTGCTTTTTTGTCTCTTGTTTTCTTTCTTTGCTCTTGCACTTTTAGTTCTTTTTTCGATTTATTTTTGTTTCTTTCTCTTACTCTGCATTAGTTTCTATTAGTTCACATTTTATATAAAATCATATAATTTATAGTTTCTCCCAAAGTGGGACTTGCTGCAAGAGGGAGCAGAATGCATGAAAAGAGCAGCCGTAGCTACTATAATCTTATTTGGCCATTAGTTAACAACACTTTCGGCACACCTTGCTTCCACCTGAGCTCTGTTTTTGAGAACAATGTGGGTCAGAGGTCAGCTCTCTATGGAGGGCAGGTTACGTGTAACCCCCCCCTTCCCCCAGTCTGTTGCTAAGCAAGATGATTGTTAACTCAGTTATGTCCGATTTTGTGAGCTTTTTGTCTTGGCTGTTAAATGTATCACTGCACCTGTTAAGTGAATCACAAAATCATAAAGCATGTCCTGTTCCCCCGTTGACTTTGCTTGCGTTCTTGACTCGGAAGGCTGCGAATGATGATCACATAACTCTGGGACACTGCAGGGATCAGTAATAGATGCTGGTTTCCAAGTGACTGAATTTTGATCACATGACCGTAGGGATGCTGCAACGATTGTAAGTGTGAGATCGTTGTAACTTGAAAGGGTCACTAAACGAATTATTGTAAGTTGAGGACTACCTCTAGCTCCATTACTTAATTGACTTCAAATAGTTTTAATGCATCTATTTTATTTTCAAGAAATCCTTCAAAGATCCTTCACACCTCCTGCTTGATAGAAATGGGCAGTGATGGGATTCAAATATGGGAACAAACCGGTTCTCTTGTGTGGATGCTGCTTCCGGAAGGCCATTCTGGGCCTGGGTAACAAAAAATTAGCTACCAGTTCTGTCGAAGTGGTGCGAACCGGCTGAATCCCACCACTGGAAATGGGCCCTTGTTACCAAAGGATGCACCCAGCCCAATATAGCTGTACAGTCATTGGTGGATTTTCATGCTCTGTAAGATGATATTTCTGTACACATGGGAGGATCACAACTATTTGCACACTTGGCATCTGCGAAGCAGAACCTGAGTCTGGAGGCTGTTCCTGAAATAAGAATACACACGAATGCTAATTGCCTTCTGGAGTTGTGGGTATTCCATCACTGGAGGTTTTCAAAAATAGACTGGACAACCATTTGACCAGGATGGTATAAGGTTGTCTGCTTTGACCATGGGGTTGGACTAGAAGACCTCTAAGCTACCGTTCAGCCCTAATGACTTTATTCTTCTGTGTTCTAATTTATTGTTGTCCATCATGCAGCCTGGTACAGATAGTCCTTGACTTGCAACCATTCGTTTAGTGACTGTTTGAAGTTACAGCAGCAGTGAAAGGAGTGACATATGAGTGTTTTTCGCGCTGATGACCATTACAGCATCCCCTTGATCATGTGATCAAAACTCGGACGCTTGACAATTGATTCATATTGATGATGCTTGCAATGTCCTGGGGTCATGTGATCCCCTTTTGGGACCTTCTGACAAGCAAACTCAATGGGGAAGCCAGATTCACTTAACAAGCGTGTTACTAACTTAAGAACTGCAGTGATACGATTACCAACGGTGGTAAGAAAGGTCGTAAAATGGGGCAAAACTCACTTAACAACTGTCTCGCTTAGCAACAAAAACATTGGGCTTAATCGAGGACTGCCTGTACCAATAGGGGAAGTTGAACTGTTTGTAGTTTGCGCTTCCCTTTGGGCTGACCTGTTGCATAAATTTCCATTGTTGGACATAGTAGAAAGTCAGCCTAACCTTTCAAATGGGAAAGTGTAGAAAGGTTTATTTAACCTTAAACTCATCTTTGGCTATATTTTATCAGACTTGGAGGAAAATTGCATGCATATTTGTTTGACTTGTGTACAGTTCTGGTAATGGCCTAGTAATGGGTTAGCATTTCTGTTAAACAGCTGGAGATCACCTTGAGCCCTGAGGCATGTAGGATGGATAGCTCCTATATATTTTTAGCTCTGCTTTACAATTGCAGCTGCTATTTTTCACGGAAATGTTTGATCGCTTCAAATTAATGAGTTATTTGTTCACCACACTCTTTTCCCCCTTCAGGCCATGAGTTCTACTGGTGGCTGCTGAGGAAAACACTTGCATTTCCAGCATTGGTGCTTTGCCTGCAAGGGGTGAGAGTAGTAAGTTTTCCCTGTAGTTCCTAATCTTGGCCAAGGTCACAAATGGAGAAAGCAACAGGATCCTGAGGGCAGTGTTGGGTGGAGGAGAGATTCCAGGTAGATTCCAGGTAGCCTGCTATGTGAGAGATTAAATAAAAGACCCTCCATCAGATTGATTGACTTGGAAAGAGAAGGAAGAAATGTTTTTTAAGCTTTTGACACAGTACGAGACATTTTAAAGCAGGGTTACTCTACCTTGGGATCTTGAAGACGTTTGGACCAATTCCCATAATTCTCTGACCAGCAGGCTATAATTGGAATATAATTCCAATTAGTTGGAATTCTGGGAGTTGATGTCCACACATCTTTTGAGTTCCCAAGGTGAAGAAACACTGTGCTAAAGAAATGGAGTCTTTCGTTGGTCGAATTGGTCTAGAATTTTTAATCACTGCCTCTTCTCTGAGATCCAGTCAGCTAATTTTAGACTTGGGACTAAACTGCTGAGTTTATCCACATCGCTTTTGATTGTGGTGAGCTCAGGATTTCTCAGAAGAGTTTCTCTAACTGGGCCACTGGCCCCCTATCTGCTCTTTCCTGGTTTTGTTCTGATAACTGCCAAATGACTTCAAGGGTCTTGGTAATTAACAGTGAGGCATCCCAGATTTTGTATTTTGAATGTCGAAGGTGTGGGAAGTCAGGCCCCCCACCCCCAGAGAAAGAAATATTTTTGGAAATATTGAAAAGACAGAATATATTTCCCTAAAGGATTTTAAAAGCAGAAACCAACCCCACCCCCAAGTCTCTCTGTCCCAAACAGAAACCAAGTCTGCAGAAATGCAGATGTGATAATCTTGTCAGAAAGACTGGAGTTAGGAAACTGTAGGTTGGCTCTGAATGCCTGTTAATTCTGCCTGTTAAAAGAAAGAGCAGGAGGAGGTGGCTATACCAAAAACAGACGCTAGGCTGGTCTTAATTAGTTTATTTCAAGTTCGCATCCTTGCAGTCGGCAAAGAAATCCGGTTTGAAAGCAGGAGGCTGTTTTACAGCACCTGGCTGTCATCCAGCACATCTCGGATCTGCTGAATAGTGTTAATTATCTATCACTTTGGCTGACAAAAGGACCCACCCACCCACCCATCCACACACCCACATATTCACACAAACATACAAACATGCACGCACAATAACTGTATACATAAAAAGGTAAAGGTTCCCCCGCACATGTGTGCTAGTCGTTTCCAACTCTAGGGGCCGGTGCTTATCTCCGTTTCAAAGCCGAAGAGCCAGCGCTTGTCCGAGGACGTCTCCCTGGTCATGTGGCTGGCATGACTAGACACCAAAGGCGCACGGAACGCTGTTACCTTCCCACCGTAGTGGTCCCTATTTTTCTACTTGCATTTTTTTTACGTGCTTTCGAACTGCTAGGTTGGCAGAAGCTGGGACGAGTAACAGGCGCTCACTCTGCTACGCGGCACTCGGGATTCGACCCGCCAAACTGCCGACCATCTGATCGACAAGCTCAGCGTCCTAACCCACTGAGCCACCACATCCCTTTTAACTGTATACATACACACACACATATACATACATACATACATGTGTATACAAGCTACGTATGTATGTATGTATGTATGTAGACACTTATTCTTTTTGAAATGCAGTATAAAACTGAGCCATCGTCTTTTCCTTGCTAACGTTGGAAGGTCTTCCATTAAGCCAATGATCTTTTCTTGGCTTGTAAACAAGCCTTGGTGGACGTGCTCTCTTTTTAAAAGCCCTCATGTGGAGGAGAATGGAAACAGAATGGTCAACGTGCTGTGCTTATAGCTAGTGAGATTTTGTCCTTTTTAGATCCTGTGTGGGATTGGGTGCAGAAATTCCAGAGGAATTTCATACATATACATATACACACACATACATATACATACTATCACACACACACACACACACACACACACACACACACACCCTTGTGCTTGTGCTTTGCTCGCACAAGCACGAAACCGAAGACACCAGCCTGAAGATGACGAGTGGGACCTCGTCGAAACGTCGCCAAGACACCCTCAATCCTACATGGGAAAGGACCCGAATACGCCAAGACCTACATACCTATACCCGTGAAAATCTATGTGTGTGTGTGTGTGTGTGTGTGTGTGTGTGTGTGTGTATACATACATACATACACACACACGCGCACACACACACACACACACACACACACACACACACACACACACACATAAAGTCAATCGCTGCAGTTGTTAAATGAATTATGCTGTTGTTAAGTGAATCTGGTTTCCTCCATTGATTTTGCTTGTCAGATGCTAGCTGGGAAGGTTGCAAGTGGTGACCACATGAGCCTGGGATGCTGCAACCATTGTAAATACAATGTGCCTGCTGCCAAGAGTCTCAATTGTGATTGTGTGACCATGGGGATGCCGCGATGGTTGTAAATTTGAGGACTGGTCATAAGTCACATTTTTCAGTGTCATTGTGACTTGGAATGTTCGCTAAACTAGTGGTTGTAAGTCGAGAACTACCCGTAGTAAAGGAAAGAAAATGAAAGTAACATTGCTAGGGCTCTTGGAGGTGTTTTTTTTCAGAATAAAACCTCATTTCCCAGCTGTCCAATATCTAAAGTACCATCTAAAGATTTAAAAGTGAAGAAAAAAAAATCCTGTTCAGCAAATGGGCATCCATCCACTTAAAAGCGGAATGGGATGCTAACACTTCACAACACAGCTGGGATTCAATTTAAAACTCTCCCTGCTGGAAAGAAATCAGGAGGAACTCGGGAGCACCTTTTCTGACCAACAACTGTTGTTAAAAGGCACAAGATTTCCTTCATCTGATGAAGGGAGCTGCAGCTCATGAAAGCATATGCCTTTAAATAAAGTTGGTGAGTTGAAAATGATGCTGCCAGACTTCTGATTTTTTTTTACTACCATAGACTAACACAAATTTCCTATAACCCCCTGGAAAGGTAATAGAATATAGGAACTTCCACTGTGTTTCTTTGCTTGGCCATTGCTGATTGACATGTACATCTATGAACAATAGATCATCTCAGGGATACACAGAGCCTGCGGAGAACAGTAGCTCATTTGTGCTTCATTTTTGCTTGGGTATTTGGGTATTTTGCTTGGGTATTTGGCTCTTTAGTCATCTTCTGACTCCCTTCTCCTTATTTACACGAGCACATTCATCTTTGCATCCTTTTTTGCTGCTCCAGGAGCAAAATATTGGGGGCAACTTCTGAAGCCCTGATGGTGCACGCAGACCACACCACATTTAGCTAAGTCAGTTAAAGCCCAAGCAGCTGCATTTCCTCAAGCTGCTCAGCTCAGATTGATTTATCTTTGGTTAGCTTTGGGTGGCTTAGCCAATTGTGTGAACCGAGGCCTGTTGGTGAGTTTACAGGTTGACACACTGTGCATATCCAGTAAAACAGAGAATTTAAGCCATCCAATGAAAAAGGAAGGTGAACAGAGCCATTGTTAGCAAAACTCCGTCTGCCTATTCAAGAGGGCTTTGAACCTCCAACATTTATGCCTCAAGAACAAATGCCTAAACAATTGTCAGGCAGAAGGAACCAGAATGACACTGTAAGCTAATCAAAGTCACTTCTTTATTGTTGCATGCCTATTTACAAGAATCTCCCCAAGCTGACTGCATTCTCTTGGGAACTACTAGATAAGGGTTTATGGATTCTGGGGCAGGTAAGATCTACATTGTTCCTGCTGTGCAAGGACTCTAAAGTTGTCTCCCTCTTCACACACACACACACACACACACACACACACCAACTCACAGATTCTGCCACATCGATACCGGGATAAGGAAATATCCCAGCTACAATAAACCTACTGGTGGCTCTGTCTTCCAACATACCATAGTTATTGTGTGCAAGAAAGTCTGATACACTCAATATTACTACTTCTTTTTGTGGCTTGTGGTTTATGTCAGCCTAACCAGAGGACTTCAATAGCGTATAATGTTGCTGCTGTCACCACCACCACCAAGCACAGCACATGTTTCTGCACAACTCAATCCAAGCTGGGACTGTTGGAGCCACATTTTAGCAATTTGTGGCCTCGCATGAATAATTGGGAGGAGGACTTTTCCTATGGCATTACCCCCCTTTCCACTGCAGCTTTGCAAAAACAGCTTGCCAGAGGGGTTTTTCCAGTGAAAAATGTTTTGTTTTCTCATTGTTCCCCAACAGAACCATGCCTGGCTGCCCTCTGAGTGAAGAGCGGAAAAGGGGGGAAATATTAGCAAAGGGGGAGATTGATTTTAGGCAGGGTGGGGCATGAGCAGCCAATAAAAGCCAGATTGGATAAGTTTAGTTATTGCAAAAATGTGAGAGTTCCTTTGTTCTCCCCTGGAATCACCCATCAGAAACTGCGAGTGGAAAGTGAGCTGATGGCAGTAGCTAGCCAGGGGGTCTAAGTGGGCAGTTCTTTTTTCTTTTTTTGCTTTTCTGTCTTTTTCTGCCTCTTCCTCTTTTCTCCCAATATTCTCCTTGTCCAGCCTCCTGCTTGTGGAAAGACAGAAGCCTCAGAGGATGGTCTAAATCAGGCCTATCCAACCTTGGCAACTTTAAGACTTGTGGACTTCAGGGTGATGGAAATTAGGCAGAGGGACTGTAGCTTATCATCTCTGTTACTTGTCTGGGCACCCACAGTTGAGGCAATAGATGTAAATGTTTCCTGCCCCTCCAGTCTTTAGAACCTTCCATTGACTCTTTTGACTCTATTAAGCAAGTATACTGTAATAGTTGACATTCTTTTTTTGAATTAAGGCATGATTCTGGATTTTCCCCCCCTTTGGTGGCAGTGCTTCTTATTTGAATGGAATAATTGGGCTGATTTCTGGGTCTATATATTCTGTAGATCCAGAAACATGAGAATGTAGTTAAGAGGTTGAGTGTGTTATTTGATCATAACTAAAGTTTCTAGTGGGATCTCTGTCTTACAGACTCAGTGGCAGTACACATCAGCACTCTGATCGCTTATTGCAGCCTATTTATACTTCCCTTGTTGAGTTCAGTTGAAAGGCTGCTTATCTTACTTAGAATGGGACCTTAACATTTGAGGGAAGGTGAGTTCACACACAAAGTCCATGCCTGCCCGTCCAGCTGTAGTCTCGCTCATCCTTGGCAAGGGAAAACAGATTCCAGCAAACACAGAAGGAACCAATTTGGGTGCCCCATGAAGTTTTTACTTTCTGGTGTAAAGGTTTCGTATCAGGTTTCGAGGGTCATCGTGGGGAAAGGGCGGGGATGGGGAATCAGCTGCATCTCTGTTCTCAAAGAAGTTGTAACTTCCTGTGTAATTAGCTGAATAAACACTCTTGACATAATAACTAAGTGCTGGTTGCAAAGCTGAATGCTGTGGTTGGGTAATTGAATTAGTCTATGTGGGTGGCTTTCAAAAGACTGTGTCTGCATGTGCTTCTCTCCCGACCTTTCACTGTGCATTAAGAGCTGGAGTGAAGTGTCAGAAATGTTAGTTTTTCTCAATTGGGTATTTCAATCCACAGACAATAGATTTCTATGGATTGCCTTTTTGTGGACAAATATGTTCTTCTTTTCCCCCCGGACTGTAGCATATCTGTGTTGCTGAATTCTGTCAGAGCTTCAGTTGATTCCTAATAACATTAAAAAGAATCTGAGGCAGTGGTGGGATTCAGCTGGTTCGCACCACTTCGGCAGAACCGGTAGCTAATTTGTTGTTGCTGAGGCCCAGAACGGACTTCCAGAAGTGGCATCCGCACAGAGTAAGGTTGTTCATCATATTTGAATCCCACCACTGATCAGAGGGAACAACTAACATTAATGTTTGGTCTTGCTTTTTCTTTTTAATTCCATGAACAAAATCATCCAATATACTGGTTGCTGGAATTGCGTATATCTAGTTTACTGAAAAGAAGGACTAGGGATGATACGATAGCAGTGTTCCAGTATCTCAGGGACTGCCACAAAGAAGAGGGAGTCAAGCTATTCTCCAAAGCACCAGAAGGCAGGACAAGAAGCAAAGGATGGATCTAGAAGTAAGGAGAAATTTCATGACAGTGAGAAGAACTTGCCTCCAGAAGTTGTGGGTGGTCCAACACTGGAAGTTTTAAAGAAGAGATTGGACAATGATTTGTGTGAAATAGTATAAGGTTTCCTGCCTGAGCTGGGGTGGGATGTTGGGGGGGGTTGGACTAGAAGACCTCTAAGGTCCCTTCCAATGCTGAAATTCTATTGTTATTCAGGTCACCAGTGTGAAAAAGTAATTGGCTCTCCCTATCCCACCTTTAAGGGGGACGCGGTGGCTCAGTGGGTTAGGATGCTGAGCTTGTTGATCAGAAGGTCGGCAGTTTGGCGGGTCGAATCCCGAGTGCCGCGTAACAGAGTGAGCGCCTGTTACTCGTCCCAGATTCTGCCAACCTAGCAGTTCGAAAGCAGGTAAAAATGCAAGTAGAAAAATAGGGACCACTACGGTGGGAAGGTAACAGCGTTTCGTGCGCCTTTGGCGTCTAGTCATGCCGGCCACATGACCACGGAGACATCCTCAGACAAGCGCTGGCTCTTTGGCTTTGAAACGGAGATGAGCACCGGCCCCTAGAGTCGGAAACGACTAGCACGCATGTGCGGGGGAACCTTTACCTTTACCTTTTTATCCCACCTTTAGCTCGGTCCATTCAGTTAAAGGGATCTTCTGCACCAGTTGTGTGAGCCCTTCCTTAAGTAACCATACACAGACTTTGGCTAAATGCATCCAAAGGAAGTTCTCACCATTCAGAAGTCAAGGAGCTTGTTACGCCCTACTCAAGAGAAAAACCTGAAGCCTTCCATTAAAAAGTCACTGATGCCTATTAGGATGAAAAAGGTTATAAAGGCAGTTCTAAAGCTCAGTCTATTGAAGAGTTGTATTTCCCCCAGAGTGGCTAACCTGTCAAAATCACTCCAAGAGCAATGTATAAAAGGAGGTCATGAAGAACCAGACAACACCATCCAGGGATCCGCAGGGCCGGCTCACCATCTAAAGTTCATGACTCCATCAGAACAGCACAGGGGAAAAAAAGCACGAGACTCCTGGGAGAGTAAGAAGGCAGATTCCATTGCTCACCAAGAAAAATATTGACATTACCCAAAATACCTGAATGACCTTCCAGCCCAGGGTTTCTTGACCTCAGCAAGTTTAAGCCAGCATGAGGTTGGAAAATTCTGGGAGTTGAAGTCCATAGATCTTAAAGTTGCTGAGGCTGAGAAACATTGCTCCAGGCAATAGACAAATAAGTAAAAAAATGGAAGGTTTCAGGCTACAATAAACAGTTATCTCCAGGAGAAAACAAACACTGCATTCACAATCAGAACCTTGTACCAGGTGGTGTCATGGTCTGGGGCTACCTTGGGATATTTCCCACTATTGGGGAGAAAAAAAACATTCTTCTTTGTATCATGATTCAGGAAAGTTTTAGGTCATCTATCAGTGAGGTATGTGGCAAGACAATAATTTCCAACGTGGCAAGACAATAATTTCCAACATGCATCCAAGTGTAGCTGAATCCCTCTACCTTGATGTTCAAATCAGTGTCATTTGGGATCTGCTACACATAATGTCTTTTTTTGCAATTAAAAATCTGCAGCCTCCCCCCTTTTATTAGAAGATGCATTTGAAGAAGATCACATTTTTCTGAAAATACATTATAAAGCAGAGTATTTTAAAGAGCTTATTCCAGCGCTTTTATGTTAGTTTTTATCACATTTTCTTTTGTTGTAAACATTTAAAAGGAAATTTAGGTGGCAATGAATATATCAAAGAAATTGGGATAATATACCTTTATTGAGAAATTTCCATTAAGAAGGACATATAGTAGGGGAAATTGCATAGGAAAGCTCTGTAAGTTAGAGAAGCATGCAAAAATAAACAGATGGGGATTTTTTTTTTAAAAAACACCAACCCAGATGATTAAAACATTTATAGAAAACTTATAAGAGCTGTGGTGGCATAGTGGTTAGAATGCAGTATTGCAGGCAAACTCTGCCCACAGCCTGAAGTTCGCCTGACCGGCTCAAGCTTTCCATCTTTCCCAGGATGGTATAAAATAAGGATTGTTGGGGGTAATATGCTGACATTTGTAAACCACTCGGAGTGCTGTAAAGCATTATGGGGCAGTATACAAAGTCTAAGTGCTGTTGCTATTGCTAAACTTGGGGGGATAAGAATATTGACCAGTTTATGCATCCCTCTATGTGAGGCAGATCCTATACCAAAGAGCAAATATTTATTTATTAAAATGTGTGTGCCCTCTTTGGAAAGACTTTGGAAAGTACATTTTTCCAGAATGTACCGTAGGTCAGTTTTTCTCAAAGTCTTGTCCAAGGACCCCTCTGGGTCTCTCTCAGTGGTCCGCAAAATCAAAATTGTTTGCTAACCTATGCTGAAAAATAATAATACAACATTAAAATCCCATGAAACAATCACGAGAAGTGGTAGTACCAAGCAAATGCATCAATTTTAATTTTCAGTGCAGTAAATATTGATAAATATAACCCATAGAAACAAACGCTCTTTTGAGGTCCCCCATATAATTTCTTAGAAGTGGGAAAGGGGTCCTGAGAGAAAAACATTTAAGAAGCATTGCTGCGTATGAATACAATAGACAAGTAGTCCTTGATTTACAATCACAGTGGGGACCAGATTTTCTGTTGCTAAGCAAGGCTGTTGTTAAGTGAGTCACACCTGATTGTATGACCTTTTTCGCCACAGTTGTTAAGCAAATCGCTGCAGTTCTTAACTGAATCACATGGTCACTAAGTTAATTGACTTTTTTAAAAAGAAGAATCAGGGGCAACATGATAGCAGTATTCCAGTATCTGAGGGACTGCCACAAGGCAGAGGGGGCCAGGTTGTTCACCAAAGCACCAGAGGGAAGGACGAGAAACAATGGTTGGAAGCTGATCAAAGAGAGAAGCAACCTGGAATTAAGGAGAAACTTCCTGATAGTGAGGACAATCAACCAATGGAACAGCTTGCCTCCAGAAATTGTGGGCGCTCCATCACTGAGGCTATTAAGAAGAGATAGACAGTCATTTGTCTGAGATGGTATAGGTTCTCCTGCTTGAGCAGGGGGCTGGACTATAAGACCTCCAAGGTCCCTTCCAGCTCTATTCTATTCTAATTGTTGGAAGTCGGCTTGGAAAGTAGCAGATAGTGATCACATGACCCCAGGATGCTGCAACTGATGTAAATACATGCTGGTTGCCAAGTGCCTGAATTTTGATTGTGATCATGATGATGCTGCAACAGACATAAGTATGAGGACCGGTTGTAAGTCATTTTTTTCCAGTGCTGTTATAACTTCAGACAGTTGCTAAATGAATGGCTGTAATTCGAGGACTACCTGTACTGAAGTCCCCATCCTTGAAAGTAGTTCCGCTTTCACAATTGTGCCACACAGTTGTGACATCTGCTGATGGTCCAGCCTATATCAGCCTTCCTTGACCTGGTGTTTTGGATTACAGTGCCCATCATCATGTCTGTGGACCATGCTGGCACGTGGCTGATGGCAGTTGTCATCCTAAATATCTGGAAGGCACCAGGAAGAGTGAAGGGGATCATATATCTGATGGCGCTTTCTGATTTGAGTAAAAGCAAATTGAATTTTCCCATCCAAATCTCATTGGGAGATGGTTTGCAATAACCAGAATTATAACGGTCGTATCTGAGAAAGAGCTTAGTTCTTCAGCTGAAAATGAATCCTTGGGAAAAAAATAGACTTAGCATTAATGGTTTTGATGATTAGAGAGAATTGATTGTAGAAAGAAGAGAGTCACGGCATGACTTTAGAGAGAGAGGTCAGTTTAAAATTGTACTTAAAATCGCTGTAAAAGGATAGAAAGCTGCTTCTTTATATCTGCTTTCTTTCTTTTCCATTTTCCCGCTATTCTTTTTTTTGCACCTTATTTTTATCTTTTCTTTTTTTGCTCTATAAATATCCCTCTCCCAAATTGCATCAGTGAAAACTAGGGAACAAAATTAGCTCCAGCCTCGTTGCTAATGTCTCTACGTCAACAACATGACCACCTTCCATTGTGGATCTCAGAAGCTGGATTAAAAAACAACAACATATAGTCCTTGACTTAGTGACATAGTAGCTTATCAACCATTCACTTACAATGGAACCCCCTCCCCAAAAAAGGTTTATGATCTGGTTCGGACAGCCAATTCCCCCATGGTCACATGACTGCATGGCGAGTGCTCAGCAGCCAGCCCGCATTTATGACTGCAATTTATGATGATTTTGCCGAAACCTGGCATTTACTTCTAGGTTTTGAGAAAAAACACTTCATGGCAAACAATGGGTTTGTTTAATAACTGTGGATCCATTTAACTATCATAGTGATTTCAATCAGAATAGTGCCGGAAGGGATCTTGGAGATCTTCTAGCTAGCCCAACCAGGAGTTGGGCTCAAGCAGGAGACCCTCTACCACATCAGACAAATGGCTGTCCAGTCTTTTCTTAAAAGCCTCCAGTGATGGAGCATCCACAACTTCTGGTGGCAAGCTGTTCCACTGGTTAGTTGTTCTCAATGTCAGGAAATGTCTCCTTATTTCTAGGTTGCTTTTCTCCTTGATTAGTTTCTATCCATTGTTTCTTGTCCTGCCTTCAGGTGCTTTGGAAAATAAGTTGACCCCCCCCCCCCCTTTTTTTTTGTTTGTGGCAGCCTCTCAAATACTGGAATATTGCTATCGTGTCTCTCCTAGTCCTACTTTTCTCTAGACTAGCCATACCCAGTTCCTGCAACCATTCTTCATATGTTTTAGTCTCCAGGCCTAACAATTGCTGCAAAATAAAATTGTAAAATCAGGTCCACCACGTGATGACCTGCATTACAACCATTACAAATGTAAAAGCAGGCTCCCTTATGCACTGATGTTTCTCGCCCTGATCAGAATTTCCTGGGTGAAAATGAGGACGCTTGTCTCTCCTTGCAACATCCTGTTCTCCCATTAGCAAAGAACAAACCGAACCCAGTCTCTCCTTGTCCCCAATTAAACATTACCAGCTGCATGGTGCATTGATTTACTTAGCACTTGGGGGTTAGGTTTTTGCTGAGTAAATGTATGCAGGCGAGAGCTGCTGGAGGGAAGCCGATTGCAAGGTACTTTTCCGTGCCTCTGTTTTCTGCTTAGAAAATAAAATAAAAGTAAAGGTAGTCCTCAACTTACAACCATTAGTTTAGTGATTGTTTGAAGTTACAACGGAATGGGAAAAAGTGACTTATGATTTATGACTCACGCTTACAGCCGTCATGTGATCAGAATCCGCGTGCTTGGCAACTGGCATGTATTTATGATGGTTGCACTATCCTGGGTCATGTGATCACCATTTGTGATCTTCCCAGCTGGCTTCCGAGAAAGCAAAGTCAACGGAGGAAGCCAGATTCACTTAAAGACCACATGATTAATTTAACAACTGCAGTGATTCACTTAACAACTGTGGCAAAAAACAACAACACCAGGTCATAATATGGGGCAAAACTCACTTACTTACTGTCTGGCTTAGCAATGGAACTGTGGGGCTCAGTTTTTGTCATATGTCAAGGATTGCCTCCAGCCCAGCTTTCCACTGGGGTTAAGACAATTTGTGGACTATCATGAGATGGTGATGGCCGAAAGAAATTTAAGATGGTGGTTTGATCGTACAACTGTAGCTGTCTGTTTCCGATACCCTCTGTCTCCACAGACTTCCTGGAATAAGAAATCACTTGGTGACTCTGAACTGTGATCTTTGGGACCCGCCCCTGATGTGAAATGAATGCTAGTGCTGGCTAGACATTGTACAACATGCCAACATGCTAAGGAGGCTGTCGGTTGTCTTTCTAGGAAGACTCGCCGTGGGAAGGATTTTGGCTTGCAAAAAATCCATTTTGAGCAAGAATCTGTTTGTGCCTCTCTAACCCCCTTGGGGACTTCCTGGGCGGGAGCAGCAACTGGCTTGCCTTTTCGTTTGACTTGGTTGACCCCATTACCTCATGTATTTGTCTCACTTTTGTGTGGCAGCTCCAGGTTGCAGAGGCTATGGGGAAAACCTGGAAAACAGGGCTGGCAAAGACAGGAGATGTCAGGCTTACAAGACAGAATAGTCAGGAAACATGAGCAGTTATAGTCAGGAAACATGAGCAGTTAAGCTAATTGTACTGTAATGTAAAGCCAAATTCTTAGCAGAATCTAGCTTAGTCTGAATACGCAGGTCTTTGGCTGCTACCCTTATGGCCTCATAACCTAGGGAGAGTCCCTCCTGAACGTGTCATTCTGCCCACTATACATCTGAGGGCTATGCTCCCTCTTCTCTCTTCCCCCATCCCTCAAGGTCATTCCCACATACTATTAAAGGAAGACAGGAAAGAGATTTGCCCAGATTTGATGTAAATATGATGGTGGAAGAAGGAACTTCTGTTTTAAAGAAGGGGAGCTGAAAAAGATATAAACCTTGGGAGAAAAAAAAATTGAAATGCACTTTACTTTTAGCTTTATTTATTTTTTAAGATTGGACAGCCACTTGTCTGGAATGATATAGGGTCTCCTGCTTGAGCAGGGGGTGGAAGACCCCCAAGGTCCCTTCCAATTCTTTTGTCCTATTACTTACAATTGCATTTCCCCCCCTATTCTTCCCAAATCCTATGAAGTAGTTTGGACTAAGCCCAATGGGGTCTGTGGTTGAGTAGAATCAGCGTTAGGGTTACAGTTAGGTTTTCCTTGATCCAAATCTAAAATCTTAACCATTATACTACACTGGCTCTCAGCCTCGTTTCAGATGAGTCCGCTTCTTTCTGAATCTTACCTTACAAGGGCTCTATTCAATGGCCAATACAGAATCAGGTTCTACCATTTTCACAACAGTGATGGACTAATGTAAACGTGGGGCTGTGCAAATAGAAACCCTAGATAATTATCAAGAAGGAAACATCAAGAAAATCAACCAGCTCCAGAAAAACACAAACAGCTGTATAATTTAGGTGTCTGAACAATGAACTTCTCATCTCTCTCTCTCTTTTTTTTTTGACTATCAGGCTGGAGATTTTGCTAAAGTATCTGACTGTTGGATGGAGTTTTTTTTTAAGTTGGAGAGAATCAATATTTCTTGTTTCTCCTTCCAAAGATTCTTGGCAGAAAGCATTTGTTGATGGTTCTGCCAACCTGGTGTTTTGGAGAAGCATTGACCATCAGCTTTCCCAGCTAACACGGCCTGCAGCAAAAGGCTGCGAGAATTGTAGTCCACATTTTTTTGAGATTGCCCGATTGTCTGCATCTAATTTGCTCCATTGCAGCTGCCTGAATGGGATTCTGTTAGCTTCCTTCAGTTTATTTGTTTTGATCCTTCATTGGCTATTTTGCATTTCCAGGAATACAGTGGCACACCGCCCAAGAACGGAGGTGAGATCTGGAACATCGTGCAACCTATTCTAGTGAACCACCGAGATGATCTTGGAAAAGCAAGGCAGTAGTTAACAAATATCACTTAAGCCCTCAAAAGGAAGAGAATGATAGAAAGAAACTTAAACTGATTTTACCTTAATTCTCTTTGGTATAAGAGAGAGGGAAGGGAAACTCTGTCAAGCTTTCAAGATAGTGTAATCTTGTAATATAGTGTAGCCTATATCAGTAGAATTCCAATATATGTGTTGGAGTCTGTTTCCTGATGTGGTCTAACTCAGAAAGCAGTAAAAACCCACTCCATTGCCTGGGTGTGTTTTGTCAAGTGGCTAGAAACCAGGAGACTGTGAGTTCTAGTCCCACCTTAGGCATGAAAGCCAATTGAGTGACTTTGGGCCAATCTCCAGGGGACTGTGAGTTCTAGTCCTGCCTTAGGCATGAAAGCTGACAGCGTACTTTGGGCCAGTCCCTCCCTCCCTCTCCCTCTCTCTCTCCCAACTCACTTCACAGGGAAATAGGAGGGAGGGGTGCTAGGTATGCTTGCCACCTTGAGTTATCAAAAAACATAATGGTGTGATTAAAAAATTATTTGCTTGTGCCTAGAAGAAAGTGAGGACTGCAGTGTTTTCATTTACGTTCTCTGTGTGTGTGCCATGAATGCATCGAATTTCACTCTGCTACTATTTGATACAAAATCTTGCATTTTTTAGCTGAGTTCAAACCCTGCACTAATAAATAAGAAGGTGGCTTGTTCAGTTGGGGCGTAACATGTCCTAATTTGCAAACCATGATTTATGGCTGAATGTGGTATGTAAAGGAAGACAGTGGCTTGTACAAACTCTGCGTTGTTGTGATATATAAATCCGGTCAGTTTCTCCCAATAATATATCAGTAAGCAGAAATCTCTGTGTGTAGGAGATTGTTAAGGAAGTTGTAATCAAGTAGGCAGGCAGTTTCTAGATGATCTTCTTGTGACCTTGAAGGCTGACAGCTAATCTTTGATCATCTTTTGAAGAGTAGCTTTGGGTCTGTTTACTGCAGTACCTAGGTAGGAGATGTCATATACTGCGTTGTTAAAAATAATATAACTTCCAAGCCCAGAAGAGTCTGGTCAAATAGCAATAATAAACAAACATGGCTTATGTGTGCTCCTTCATCAGTCATGTCAATTACAAAGCCAGCTTAAGCATGAGACACTAATCAAAAACAAGCAATTGTAATGCTAATAAAAAACACCATTATTCACTGCCCATAAGACCCAGGCTATCTAATAATCCATTCTAATTCTACTTGAATTAACAGGCAGATAATTAAAACTCTGCAACTTAGAGCACGGTCATCTATCTTAACCTGTTCTTTCTTTCTTCTAATCTGTTCTTGGGTGTAAATAGTAATTGTAAGTCCTTTTCTTGGAACAAAAAAAAACTATGGCTAACCTCGCCCATCCTTAAAAATGCATACAATTATTAAAACATTTGTATGTCATCCTTCAAAGTGGTAAAGTTTCCCAGGATTGCTTGCAATTCTTTTTTTTAAAAAATACATTAGTCCCTAATTTACAACCAATTGTTTGGGGACAACTCAAAGTTACAATGGCACTGAAAAAAGTGACTTACCACTGGTCCCCACACTTAGAACCATCACAGCATTCACACGGTCATGCGATCAAAATTCAGGTACGCTTTGCAACCAGGAAGTATTTGGAATGGTTGCAGTGTCTGGGAGTTATGTGATTGCATTTGTGACTTTCCCAATCAGCTGCTGACAAGTAAAATCAATGAGGGAAGTCAGATTTGCTTCACAACCACGTGATGTAGGAGATGAGCAGGCTGAGCCCGAGGGAGGGGGTTCAACGTGTCATAAGTCAAAGTCCCTGCATGCCCACAAGAGATCTAAGTCAAACCCACTTTCAATGCCTTCCTTATCTCCCACTCATTTCCCTTGACTGTTAGTTGGTCAGATTTCTGTAGAGCAGAAGTTCCCAACTTTTTGGGCACCAGGGACCGGTTACATGGAGAAAAGTTTTTCCATGGACCAAAGGGGGCATGGTTTTGTGTGCTGCCTGCATGCCAAAGATGGGGATTTGCTTGTATGTGTGGACCGGTTGCTGGCAGGCTGCGGCCCGGTACTGGTCCACGGACCAGGGGTTGGGGACCCTTGCTGTAGAGAGCTTAAGCTTGCAATAAATCTTTTATACTCATTTGAACTGCTCGAATCTCCTGATTTCCCTGCTGTTTGACACATGATCCACTTAATAACTGGAATTTCACTTAACAACCATGGCCAAAAAAGAAAACCTTGAAAAATCAGCCACGGCTCACTTAACAATCACTTGTTTAGCAGTGGGAATTCTGGGTCGCAGTTGTGATTGTATGTTGAGGACTACCTGAATTCAGAAAAGACTCCACCACAACCCAAATTGTGGAAATTTATAAATGCAAAAATGATGAAGATGAAAAGGACAAATCTACCCTATACAGAAAACTCAGACACATCCCCTGGGAGGTAATCTTATTCACTTAAGCACATAAAGGAGCCTTTTGAGGCTCACTAATTCAAAGTAAGTGTTGCCAATTATTGTGCACGCTTTGATTTTCCCTTATCTTAGGGATCAGAATGCAAGAGCTGCCAAAAACACTGCAAGAGAAAAAGGTTGATTTTTTTTTATATGACTGAAATTTTACAAGCTTCTCTAAAGCTTCAGAAGATTTTGGTGATCTTCCATGAGCTAGTGGTATTTATTTTTTAATAAATTTGCAGAAGTCGATTGCTGAAACTTTGCAAAATTTCAGGTGGTGTTGAAGAGGTGTTCTGAAAAATGATTTTTTTAAAAAACAAGAATCTTATTCCCATTTCCTCAAATTTGCAGGGGGCAAAATATTAAATGTGATTGATGTCTAAGGATGCAGTTGATGTTTTCCAACCTTGGCTACTCTATGAGGAGTGGATTTCAATTTCCAGAATTCCCCAGCCAGGAATATTGAAGTAGTAAATTTAGAGCCTTGGATTGTGTTTTGAAAGGCAAGAACTAATACTGTACAATAAAGGTCATCTTACTGTGCCTGGGAATATACTTCCTGTCTCTCAACCTCAGTCCAGTTGCCTTTTAGACAGCCATGACCTGGATGACTGAGAATTTCCATGGATATGAACCAATACGTTTCTTGGGCAACAAAAAACTTTAAATCGTGTGCCACAACTATGATGGCTAGACTTCTTGGTTGGAAACCAGTTAGTAAACTCTGCATTTTCTTTCTTGGATCATGAGTAATTTTTCACTTGCTTGAAGATATACTAAGCCCGTTTCTCCATTTGCAGAATCTGTTGCTCATTCAGTTGAGTATTGTTTTAGTCTCCTGCGCCAGTCCTGCTGGATTGGTAGCCCCCAGATGGACCTCAAAGTATCTTTTATTCAAAGAATACGTTACTGCCAGGCCCCCCCCCAGACCAGAAAATCAACTTCCCAAGAACACTTTATTGAGATTGGCAATAATAACGGAATTTTGAAACTCTATCTCCTCCTCCTTCTTATATTCCAGTGAGTTGAAGTCCACAAGTCTTAAAGTTGCCAAGGTTGGACATCTCTGATCTATATGGTACTGTATGTGATATTGTTGTTGTGTAGATAATCCTTGACTTACAACCATTTGTTTAGCTACACTTCAGCTACAACATGTCTGTGGAGATTCTCAAGTCATCCAGGTCATGGTTGTCCCAAAAGTGCATTTTCAAGAGGCAACTGGACTTTCTTGTTATTCTTTGAAGATGTTTCACCTCTCATCCAAGAAGCTTCTTCAGCTCTGAGTAGATGGTGGGGGAATGGAAGGATTTATACTCCTTGCAGACAGCTGGGCATTCATTTAGAGAGTTGTTGAGGCCACGTGGAGGTTTATCTGTGTCCTCGGGGTTCATCTACAACAGCACTGAAAAAAAAAGACTTATGACCATCGCAGCATCCCCACAGTCACGTGATGAAAATTGGGGCCTTCGGCAACTGGCTCATATTTATGATGGATGCAGCATCCCAGGGTCATGTGATCATCATGTGCAACCTTCCCAGCTGGCTTCTGACAAGCAAAGTCAAGGGTGAAAGATGAATTTGCTTAAAGTAATTCCACATATCTCAGCGGCACTTTGCAATCTCGGCCTTATTTCTTATCCAGCCTTCTTTTGGTTTGCATGCATTTATTTATTGGTTTGTTTTTAAAAACTGGGGTTTGTGGGGTCTCCCCCCTTCCCCCCCCCCGTTTTGTTTTACAACACATTCTTATCTGGGTGAGCTGGATAGTTTGTTGACTATCGATGCTTCTGCACCAAAATGCTAATTTAATTGCATTCCAAATGCCTTAGAGCTTTTGGCATGCTGTAATTTAAAGACCGTGAAGCAAAATGGAAGCAGATAAAATAGTTTTCTTCCCTTTGACAGGGGAAAAAAATTATAAAATTAGCAGAGAAAGTAGGAGCATAATAGAGAGCTCCCTCGGGTGATGTTTGCCTCAATAGACTATACCGGAGCCCTTCTTGCAAGCAGATTCCAGCAAAGCTTTTCCTTCTGCTCTAACTGGGAATTGCTCTTTCTGGTATTTAACTTCCCCTATAATTTTCCAGCCTTTGCTTGTCAGCAATATTTACCAAATGCTTGGGTGGATTAGTTTTCAAAGCTTAAATCTTACCTTTTTGTTCAGTGCTTCATGGAAAGCGGAGGAAATTTTTTTCCTGGCTGAGATGTTTGCTCTTTCCAAGCCAGACTTGGTCAGTGAGACAATTAAAGGAGTAGATTTATTTATTAATAAAATTTACATGGCTGCCCAACTCACTTATGGTGGCTCCAGGTGGCTTTCAAAAATTAAACCCTAATGCAACATAAAATCATATGTTAGATTCTATGAAAGGGACCTTGGAGGTCTTCTAGTCCAAACCCATGTTCAAGCAGGAGACCTTATATCATCTGGGTCAAATGGTTGTCCAGTCTATTTTTGAAAATCTCCAATGATGGAGCACCCTTAACTCTGTGGGGGGGGGAGGGAGGGCAAGCTATTCCATTGATTAATTGTTCTGTCAAGAAATTTCTCCTTAGTTCTAGGTTGGATTTCTCTTTAACAAGCTTCCACCCATTGCTTCTTTTCCATGGTGCTTTGGAGAATAGGTCAATCCCCTCTTCTCTGTGACAGTCCCTCAAGTACTGAAAGACAGTTATCATGTCTTTCCAATCCTTCTCTTTGATAGGCTAGATATACTTAGCTCCTTCAACCATTCACCATACAATTTGTTGTGATTCAGTGTCAGCCTGTGCTCCCAGCAGCTGAGTCCGATGAATCTGAGGAGGAGGAGGAGGGGTTTGGAGAGCCTTTGGTGTCAGAGGGAGGCTCTGATGCACTGCAGGACTCTCAGCCTGACCCCTCCAGTCACGTTCCTCATGAGGCTCAGCTGTGTGAGTACGAGGTGTCGGAGTCAGAAGAGTCACAGCTGAATCTGTTCAGAGACGCTAGAAGCAGAAGGCAATCCAGCAGAGCAGAGCAGAGAAAATCAATGAGGCAACTCAGTGAGAGGAGAAGAAGGCAGTGAGAAGCCACGCCTTGGGACTGATAATAAAAGGGCTGGTTGCTGAAGGCAACCATTTGGAGACATTCTAAGAGAATCCTGGTCTGTTCTTGCTACTTCTGTTTAACTCTTTGTTGACTCTTGTTTGATATTTTGATTTATTTATTGAAGGAAATTCTGTTGCTGTTTTGTTTGAACTGTAAATAAATTTGGGTTGGGTTTTTCCAGCCTATTGACTGTAAAAAGGAAAAAGGGGTTGTCCCTGACACACAAACAGGGCTGGTTGTAGGCTGGAACAGAACACGATTTAGCCTCTAGACTCTTTATCATCTTTTTTGCTGAACAAGTGAATAAACCCCCATCTCCTGGCAATGACAGTCAAACCAATAGCTTGATAGGCTCCATGTCACCCTGGTGTCCCCAGGCCCGCTGGCAAAACCATGTCTTCAGGGCCTTTCAAAAGAGTGTCAAGGTGTGGGTTGATCTTATTTCCACAAGGATGATGTTTTGCAGTGATGGAGCCACCATGGATCAGACTCTTCTTCTTGGTCCCACTACAGCAGCGGCTTCCAACCTTTTCTATACCCCCACCCCTAGAATGCTTTTGATATATTCTCGCACCCCTTCTAAAAGTTGGAAATAACGGCAACAAATTCTGCACATACGCTATAATTTTGAAGACCCAAGTTTTCGCATCCCCTGGAATATCATCTCACACCCCAGGTTGAGAACCTTTGTACAAGAGGGACCTTCTTAAGAGAGAGGACCCCCTAACATTCCCTGCCTTCTTGCTCTGCTGGGTTGGGTAGATATAACTGGGAAAAGACCATCATTCAAATTACTTGACCCTATACCAGTGATGGCAAACCTTTTAGAGACTGAGTGCCCAAACTGCAACCCAAAACCCACTTATATATCATCAGGTGCCGGCTGGGTGTGGCCCTTTGGGTGGGCGTGGCCCATTGGGTGGGCATGGCCCATTGGGTGGGCATGGCCCATTGGGTGGGCATGGCTGCAGTGCTAAAGGCAGACTGGGTGGGACTAAAAAGTTCAATCAATCAATTCCAACTTTGTGAGAACTTTTTTTTCCCCACGAGAATTTGAAATTGATTGATTGAGCCTTTTTTGTGTGTACATGGCGGTGGAGGCCTAAAGCAAAAAGGTTTTATAAAACCCAGCTGAAGGCCTAGGACTGGGGTGATGGCGCGCGTGCCCACAGAGAGGGCTTTGTGTGCCACCTGTGGCACCCGTGCCATAGGTTTGCCACCACAGCCCTATACAATGTCTTTGAAGATGACACCCAGCACCTTGTATTGGAGCTGGAAGCAAAAGCCAATGCAGCTCCCGCAAGAGAGGCGACACGTGTCCAAATCTAGGCTTGTCTAGAACCTTGCAGGCTGCCACATTTTGACAATTAAAGCTTGCGGATACTTTTCAAGGTCCATATCCAGGTCCATATCTTTTCTTGGCACATACTGGACCCAGAAGTCGATTTCCATCGCCACTCCCCAGTCGGAGCTGAGAAACCTTAATAACTGGATCGTATTTCCAGCACTTTATTTCAGGAGTTGAATCCTTCGCTTTTGGATCCCCCTACATAAGAAAATCATAACCAAACTCAACACGCTTGCTATTATTGTCTGTTCTTAAATTGTCTTGGGTCACTTGTTGCTAGCCACAACCCTGACTCTTTTTCCCTGATAATTCACAGGGATTATCGTCGTCTGCTAGGCAAGTGCTGTCCCCTGGAGCTACAGCCCAGGCGAATCACTTAACATTTTCTGCTGGCATTATTCCATCTGTTTTCTCCTTGCCTCCATGTCTTACTGAGTGCCTCTTAAGCATCCAGCGGCTGTACACGACAAAACAATAACATATGGCGTTTGGCGCAGCAGCTACCTGCTGCTGGCATTGGTTCCATGGTGAGGCTGGCAGTTTCAAAGGGCTCCCCGTTTTATGTTTGACTATTAAGAGTGAGTTCCTCCTTGCATCGGTAAATGTAAGCAAGATCCCAACGTCGGTTCCTCGTCTCTGCTCCGGCCTACCCTGGTATTCCTCATGCAGCAAGCTCTGCCTTCAGGGACATTTTAGGGCAGAGAGAAGCTTACAGGATTGGTTTGCAGTCCTTAAAACAAGAGTGGCATTAATGAGGGTAATTAGCATGCCAGGCGGCTACCTCTGAGTGACACAGTTGTTTCCTCTGTAAGGCTTCTCATTTGATGGCATGAGATATGCTAGTGAGCAAAGGGTGGCACGCGGCAGATCAGGATGGCTCAGGCACACTTGAGCAAGATAACCTTGATCACTTTTCCATAGCAACTGTTCTACAGGAAGATCATTGTCCCCTTGCTGCACGTGAAGGGAATTTAGAACTTCCTTGAGGTGGGCTTCTAAGCCGGACATGGATATCCCCTGCAACTCTCCCTGCAATAATATTGATCTCCTGGTACTCCTCCTCCATCCCCATTGGCTGATGATGGTTAGAACTACGCAGTTGCTGTTCAGCGACATCGGGAAGTCCATAGATGCTTCATGTTGGTGTTATCCATTCAGTCATGTCCAACTCTTGGCAATTCTATGGGTCATGTCTCTCCACATCTTCAGAACTTGCACTACTTTTTTGAGTTGTTCTATGCTCTGGCTGGTGTCAGCTTTGATGGGGTCCAGCCACCGTGTACTTTGGCAGCCTGATTTCCTTTTCCCGCTAACTTCCAAACATCCGCTTGAAACTTTCAAGTTTGTCCGGTGATTTCCCCCACATGACATGGCCAAAGTAAGTTTCTTCATAGGTACATCATAGAGAATGGAAGAATCTGGCAGAGACACTGGGTGTGAAATATGACACTTGAGTATTCAGTAGCTGCATTCAGCAGAAAAGGTTGGGCATCCAGAAGGCTGCATTATCTCATACAATACATATAGCAACCCCTGGTCCGTGGACTGGTACCGGACCGTGGCATGCCAGCAACTGGTCTGCACAAACAAGCAAAGCCCCACCCATGGGATGAAGGCAGCATACAAATCCACGCAGTCTCTGATCCGTGGAAAAACCTTTCTGCATGGAACCGGTCCCTGGTGCCCAAAAGGTTGGGGACCTCTGACATAGAGAATGTAGTTGCCCCATCATCCTTGGGGTGGCAAAGGAGAAGACCATCATTATTTCAAGGAGTGTAGTGACATATTTTGATTTCTCCTTCATATTAAGAAAAACCTAGATGTTTAGAGCTCATCCTGAGCCAATCTGCTTGGTTGTTTTACTTTGGTTTACCGAATAAAGGAGAAGTGGGGGAATCTTCACAAAGCTTCAAAGCTTTCATTGTGTGAAAGTCTCAGAATTTAGATTCCCATCCCAGTGTCAGGTGCTACCCAGTCAAGATAAGATCTTGCAGTTTCCTGAGCGTAGCAGGGCCCAGAAGTCATAATGCCAGGTTGTGATAAAAAGCTGGGGGGTTGTTATTTGTGGGGAGCAATGGAACCTACCACTGGGTACTGTGGGAACTGGCTGCCTTGGGGTACCTCTGTTGTCGTTATTAAGGAGCTCCTGGTAGCTTGTAAGAGATTTGGGTATCACCTTGTTTAGCCTGTACAGGTAGTCCTCAACTTAAAATACTTCATTTAGTGACTGAAGTTACCATGGTCACTACAAAGATGACTTATGACTGTTTTTCAAACTTACAACCATTGCAGCATCCCCCTGGTCAAGTGATCAAAATTCAGACAACTGACTCATATTTATGATGGTGGCAGGATCCTGGGGTCATGGGAGTACGTTTTGCGACCTCCTGACAAGCAAAGTCAACAGCGAAGCCAGATTCATTTAACAGCTGTGTTACTAACTTAACAACTATAGTGATTCACTTAACAACTGTATCAAGGTTGTAAAATAGGGCAAAACTCACTTAACAATTGTCTGTCTTGGCAACAGAAGTTTTGGACTAAAGTGTAAGTTGTAAGTTGCATGCTTTTTTATGTTTTGCTTTACAATCAGTTCAAGCTAATAATAATGCTTAAATTCCCTTTATTTACTGGAGTATCCATTGCCTTCTGTCATTTGCCCCCCTCCCCGCACAACTTACTGTAGTGTCAGTGTGCATGGGGGTGATTCTGCTCATGAGTACCATGTGCAAATAGGAGAAGTTGAGAACATCTCCCCCAGAAGTTATCTTTGCAAAATTTTGTCCCATCCCTCTGTGCAGGATTTTCAAAGACAAATGAAAGTGCTGTGCTCTGCTGTGCTGTGTTGTGCTGTGCTCAGCAGTCATGAAATTCTGCTTGTCTGTTGGAGAAGTATTGAATGGAATATTCTAGAATTGTCTACAAGGCTGATTTAAGTCCTAGGTAGGAGCACTCTGCAACCTTTGGTAGCTACTGCCATAGCAGTTCAGTCAATGGTAGTCCTCTTGGAAGGGTTTTCTTTTGTGTGTTGCCAAAGGATATTGTTCTAATTACTACACACATGTTCACAGCATCATCTGCAGAGTTGACTGGAAGAAATGAAGGAGGGAATGCTCATTGCACATCCACGTGCCAAAGAATTGTGTGTTCTTCCTTCTAAATTGTAAATAGAACTAACAACAGGCAGTTCTTTGGGAATTTGAAACATCATTTTGGTTTTCTTTGCCTCTTCTCATTCAGGGTCTTCCTTCTGTGTTTACAGCAACCTTTTGTAAGTGTGCAGTTTTGAGGCTCCTTCTGGCTGAACAATATTGTCTTATTGATCTGAGCATCTGGTGATAATCCCTGTTTACCGTTTGTTATGACAATATCAAACCAGGGTCACCTAAGCCGCAACCTGCCTTCCAAGTGAGAAGAAATCTTATTGTTTTTTTTAAAAACAACAACAAAATATTAAAGTCTCTTTTTAAAATGTTCTTCCAATTGACAGCACCCACATTCCACACCATTACTGAAGGTGAAGGTGAAACATCCACCATATACTT
The DNA here is from genome assembly GCF_964194415.1 of Vipera berus. Taxonomy (NCBI): domain Eukaryota; kingdom Metazoa; phylum Chordata; class Lepidosauria; order Squamata; family Viperidae; genus Vipera; species Vipera berus. The sequence continues at coordinate 11,598,345 of NC_138212.1, read as the reverse complement.
TCCAAATGTTCTTGGATTCATCATTAAAGCCGAGCCAATCCTTGAGGGAATAGATGGTGCATGTGTCTATTTGTTGAGTTTTAACATGGAATTTTATTTTAGAACGTAAGAAATGAAGAGCGATGACACGAAGTGGCATGGCGTAAAAAACATAACTCATTGCCCAAACAACGGGGTGAATTGAGAAGGTGTCAACTTAGTCAGTGTAGGCCAGGGGTAGGCAGACAACATGCTGTTTGCTAAATATTAAGAATGTTATTTTATAAAAATCTTAACCCTAACCCTAACCCTAACCCTATAAAAATTAATAATATTAATTTTTAGCAAAAGTCTTTTGCTGATGTTAATGCAGTTTGTGAAAAATTCTGAGTGCTTTGCATGACCCTGTCAGTAGAGGGGGCTGACTTCCTTGCATGTGAGGCTAAGTGGAGATTCTTAAGGCACAATTTAAGTTGTATTCCTCAAGGATCCTCTCCAAGTGTAGGATTTTACATACTACTGTATTGCCTCCAGTAACAGGAGATGAAAGAATGCTTAATCTTTTGTTCCCTCATTATGATTTTGACCTTAGACATTGGCTGGATTCCCTCTGTTGGGGATCTGCACTGTTTGGCTCTTAATTTACTTAATTGCTTTAATTGCTTCCATCACTGAGTTGTTAAGCAGAAGAGATGGGATGTGGGCTTGGTTGTTGCATAATTCTAAGTCATAATTAGTTGCTTGATTTTTGGCAGGACAGATGCTGGGCCAGCCCATCCATTATGTTGTCTGTTTCCATGTAAACCAGGATTTTTATTGCTTGGTCAACAAACTATTTATTTTCCAAAATTTCTGGTTACTGCATTATGTGGGAATGCAGCCAAAGAGAGCTTCCCAGCAGCAGAGTTGATTTTATACATCACTGGACAAAGTGACAGGATTACAGGATTGTGCATCCTTCTGGATTTGATTAGAAAATGGTGCATGCAGAGATGCAAACATAGCACTGCTTGTATCTCTTTAAAGCAGCTGCATCTTTTCTAGAGATTGTGGATTCCTAGGAAAAGAAAAGAGAGTCAGTTTAGACTAGTGCTTAAGGCACAAGGTTATAAACCAGGAGACTGAGTTCTAGTGCTACCTTAGGCAGAAAATCAATTGGGTGACTTTGGACCAATCACCAGGAGAGCTCTAGTCTTGCCTTAGGCATGAAATCTGGCTGGGTGACTTTGGACCAATCACGAGGAAACTGCAAGTTCTAATCCTGCCTTAGGCAGAAAAGCCAGTTCGGTGACTTTGGAAAGGTCACCAGAAGACTGTGTTCTAGTTCTGCCTTAGGCATGAAAGCCAGCTGGGTGATTTTGGGCCAGTCACTCTCCGAGCCTCTCACAGGGTTGTTGTGGGGAAAATAGGAGGAGGAAGCAGTATTAGGCATGTTTGCCGCCTTGAGTTGCTTATAAAAATAATCAAGTTATGATATTAAATAAAGTAAAAGGCATGTTTCCTGCAATCTAAAATCTCAGGACAAGATGTACCCCTTCTGTGTAGAATTGATGGCATGCACCGTGCTCTTCTTCGCCCAGACCAAATCAACTTTTTGCAACTGAATTCAAAGCACTGCCTTGCTTGGGCATCTGACTTTGATTTCCCTTCTTTCTTCCTCCGGCTTTCCCATCCCTCATTTTAAAAGGTAGAAATGGTGTTTTCTCATCTGGGAACGACTCCAAATACCTTGATGAAAAAGCAGTCTGGAAATGGCAAGAAATTATACACATTTCTTAAAATAACAGCTTTAAGGAAATGCAGATGCTAGGGTAGGCCGTCTAAGAAAATAAATAGGATATTTTGAGCTTTTCTTTTGCCTTCAAAGAAAAAAAGTAGAATGATGTAGAAATGTGGTGCCATAGACCTAGGACTGAATAGTTATGGAGCTGAATTAAATAAATTGATTCATCCAACCTTTCAATGAGGAACTAAAGCATGTTAAAAAGAAGGCACCTGCAGCAAGAAGAAAGGGACGAGAGAGGGGCTCGGCACAAAGTCAGATCTCTCTATCTGGAAATTATATACTAAAGTGCTTAGCTTTTCAATCTTCATTGGGGCTTTCAGAAGGCTAGGTGTGTGTCTCCCTTTCCTTAAAGCAGTGTTTTTCAACCTTGGCTGTTGTAAGATGGATGGACCTCAATTCCCAGAATTCCCCAGCCAGCCATGCTAGCTGAGGAATTCGGGGAGTTGAAGTCCCTCCCTCTTAAAGCTGCCAAGGTTGAGAAACTTTGCTTTAAAGCAGGGGTGGGGAACTATGGTCCTTTTATGACTGGTGGACTTCAACTCCCAGAATTCCTGAGCCAGCCGTGGCTGAGGAATTCTGGGAGTTGAAGTCTACCAGTCATAAAAGGGCCATAGTTCCCCACCTCTGCTTTAAACAAAGGCTTTGCTCCATCTCATTGCTTTTCCAACAGTGAATTCTAATTTCCAGTGATGCAGAGAAAAGGACAATTTTCTTGCAAGACTAACAAATTATCTTAAGGCAGGGCGGATGGGTTTATGCTGTCCTACATAACTTGTAGGCCAGGGGTCTTCAAACTTGGCCCTTTTATGACTTGTGGACTTCAACTCCCAGAATTCCTCAGCCAGGCACGCTGGCTGAGGAATTCTGGGAGTTGAAGTCCACAAGTCATAAAAGGGCCAAGTTTGAAGACCCCTGTTGTAGGCATTCCTTCGCAAGCTGATTCAGAACAGCTTTGGCTAAAATCAGCTACTTTCTAACAAAATGGAAAAAAAAATTCTTCCCCAAATCCAGCGCTGACCTTGAGTTTTAATGTAGGAAATCTCCACTTTTTCTCTTTCTTTCTCCCTTGCAAAGTCTCCAAGAGTGGTCACTGTGCCAAAATCAGGTTGTGTGCTGCCAAACAGTGGTGGCAGGATTGCATGCTGATGTTTTTGGCAGGTTTTTTATTTTTATTTTTATTTTTAAAAAAGGAATGGAAAAGTTGACTTGTAAAATCTGGGATATATTTTCTTAACATACGTAATTTTTATTGAAAGTTTAAGCAATGGTAAGAATGAGCACAAACTAAAGTATAATGAAAAAGAAGAAAGAGAAAGGGAGAAGCTAAAGAAAAAGCTAAAAAGTGCAAAAAGAAAACAAGTAGAAGAAAAGGCAAAAGAAAAAGAAAAAGAAAAAAAGCTAAAGAATTGGTGTTTAATTTTTATCACAGCTGTTATAGGTATATTTATATTTTAACCATTGTCTCTAAAGTTACATCATGACTATCTGTCTGCATCCATCCCTCCATCCCATCTTATCGGGAAATCACAAGTTCACTTTTTTATGCAAAAGTTCGATAGGGGTTTCAAGTCCCCAATACATTTAGATATTGTCTTTTCTCTAATTAAACAAATCAATTTTGCCTTTTCAACAAGTTAAGTCATATAAAATCTCAGATATGTTGTGCAACCTAGATTTTTTTTTAAAAAAAGTTATTTTGGTGGAGCAGTGGGCTAATGCCTCCTTAAGTAACACCAGATGCCTGCAATTAGTGCAGGTTCGAGTCCCACCAGGCTCAAGGTTGACTCAGCCTTCCATCCTTCCGAGGTAGGTAAAATGAGGACCCAGATTGTTGGGGGCAATTAAGCTGACTTTGTAATAATGCCGCTTGGGGTGTGTGTGTGAAAGCCCTAATAAGCAGGCATATACATAGAATGAAGGCCACTGCTAAGCTTGTAAGCCGCCCTGAGTCTTTGGAGAAGGGCGGGATATAAATGGAATTAAAATAAAAAAATAATAATTTTTTTTAAAAAGAATGTTATTTTTTTAAAAACCCCACACGTGATGAAAAGGGATAAAAGTGCAACCACTCTGCACCCAATTACACCGTCGTGACAGTCAACTTGACTGCCAAAAATACCTAATTATAATTAATCACACTCAAGTTAATAATAAAGCAAACGTGGCCTCAAGCTACTAAGATATTGCCTATCCTTCCCTAAAATAGAACAGGCCAAACTTCTCCTCCCAGGCTTCTTGAATTCTGTGCCCTGCCTTGCTACTCCATTTTGTTTTCCCCAAATTTACCTGGCAGTTGATTTGAGTTAATGCATGCTTGCAATGGGGATTTTCATTCTTCCTTGACATCTAGAACTTTCAAATAGCAATGGACTCCTTTAAACCAAATGTCAATCAAGGTCTAGGGGTGTCATGATAGCAGTGTTCCAATATGTCAGGGGTTGCCACAAAGAAGAGGGAGTCAAGCTATTCTCCAAAGCACCTGAAGGCAGGGCAAGAAGCAATAGATGGAATCTAATCAAGGAGAACTAATTTCCTGACAGTTAGAACAATTAATCAGTAGAATGACTTGCCTCCATAAGTTGTGGATGCTCCATCACTGGAGATTTTTAAGAAGAAATTGGATAACCATTTGTCTGAAATGGTATAGGATCTCTTGCCTGAGCAGAGGGCTGGACTAGAAGACCTCCAAAGTTCCTTCCTACTCTGTCATTCTGCTATTGTGTAAGGTCGAGCTTGAAGTCATAATGAATTTAGGGATAAAACTGTGCACATTCAGTGTAGGAAATTGTCCTGTTGCAAACTTCCATGGCATTGCTTGCTTGGGGAGGTGAGAACTAAATTGGAAAATCTTGATTTCACTCAAAAAGAGGGACTGCTGGTGAGCACCAGATTGTTTCCACCTGCCAAAGGACCACCTCAAGTGTCATTGCTTTTCACTGTCAATATTTCAAGGAGCTTTGCATGAAGGGACGCGGTGGCTCAGTGGGTTAGGACACTGAGCTTGTCGATCAGAAGGTCGGCAGTTTGGCGGGTCGAATCCCGAGTGCTGCGTAACAGAGTGAGCGCCTGTTACTCGTCCCAGCTTCTGCCAACCTAGCAGTTCGAAAGCACGTCAAAATGCAAGTAGAAAAATAGGGACCACTACGGTGGGAAGGTAACAGCGTTCCGTGCGCCTTTGGCATCTAGTAATGCCGGCCACATGACCATGGAGACGTCCTCGGACAAGCGCTGGCTCTTCGGCTTTGAAACAGAGATGAGCACCGGCCCCTAGAGTCGGAAACGACTAGCACGCATTTGCTTTACCTTTACCTTTGCATGAAGATGCTGACTCTGAATCTTCTCTAGGAACAAGTTTCTCCAGAACTGTAGAAGAACAGGAAAGCTGATCTCTGGGTTTTTCCTGCACCGACTCAGATGATTCACTTAGCCATAATCCTTAAGATCAAAGTTTTTTTAGTGATCCCAAAGCATTTCCCCCCCCCATAGCTCTGGCTTAATTAGCGTCTGTAATATAACCCTAATAAACAAGCGGTGGAGCACGAGGATTAAAACCGTGGGGGTGATTGATCTTTCTCCTGTATTCTAGTTCCTACCCAGCCATTGTGTAATGCGCATTTGATGTTTGCTTGGGTGTGCGCTGTCTTGGATCAAAGCAAAAAGTGTCACAAGGGCTTCCAACGCATCTGTGGTTGCCTGAGGTCCGAGACTTAATCAGCTTTTCTTCCAAAAGCTAGTTTTCAGCTCTTCTAGTTATTATCTCCAATCTTTTGTGAGCTCATCAAACATTTTTCCTGCGTGCTCCTGGATGCTCGAAGAAACTGCTGAGACTTTGTGATTTATCATTAATTCCCTATTATGCCTGCACAAACCTGTGGAGGTGAGAAGAATATTCCAGAGGGGGAAAAAACAGAATCCGACAAAGGAGAAGAAACAGGGTTTTCTCCTGTATGGAAAGGAATGCCTTTCACACTGGCATGCAGCTAGCCCTTGATCATCTGTCTGAAATTACAACAGCATTAAAAAAAGTGACTTATGACCAGTTCTTGCATTTATGGCCGTCACAGCATCCCCATGATCAAACCCCATGATCAAAATTGGGGAGAAGACTCTTGAGAATCCCTTGGACTGCAAGAAGGCCAAACTAGTCAATCCTAAAGGCAATCAACCCTGGCTGTTCTTTGGAAGGAGAGAGACTGAAGCTGAAGCTCAAATATTTTGGCCATCTAAGGAGAAGAGAGGACTCCTTGGAAAAGAAAGACTCTGATGTTGGGAAAGATTGAAAGGCAAAGGAGGAGGGGAGGGGATGGTGAGATAGAATGAGTTGGTTAAATAGTGTCATTGACACAGTGGACGTGAATTTTGGCAAACTCCAGGAGACAGTAGAGTACGGGGGGGGGCTGGTGTGCTGTGGGCCATGGGCTCTCAAAGACTTGGACACCACTTAGCAACTGAACAACAACAATAATGTATTTACGATGGTTGCAGTGTCTTGGGGTCTGGTGATAGCCATTTATGGCCTTCCCAGCCTGCTAATGACTAGCAAAAACAATGGGGGAAGCCAGATTCATTTTATGCCATGTGAATCACTTTAACAACTGCTGTGGTTCACTTAACAACCAGGGCAAAAAGGACGGGGGGGGGGGGAAATCAGGCATAACTCACTGAACAATCACCTTGCTTAGGAACAGAAATTCTGGTTCCAATTGTGGTCCTAGGTTGAGGACTACCTGTGTGCCATTTTTTTAAGCAGGAGCCTTTGAACTGTTCTGTCCCAGGAAAAAATGGTGAGATACAAATAAGGCTTTTGACCTTCATAGGCCACCCCTTTGCGTGAACCAATCTACCAAGAAACAAGTGGCTAATTATAGATAAAGCAGATCTGAAGCAAGCGCTGTTTACAGTTCAGAGAAAAGCAGGAGATGAAACTTTGATTTGAATTGGAGTTATGCCGTGTTTGTTCTGATATTACTGATAGTAAGAGAGAGGAAAGGAAAAAAAAAGAGAAGAGTCTGCCTAGGGAACTTGTGGATTTGTCTACTCTGGGGACTTTTAAGTGGAGGTTGAAGAGCCATCTCTCAAGAAAGGTTTAATTGATTTTCCTGCCCACTGAAGAAAGGTGGATTAGATGACCTTTGTAGCCCCTTCTGTCAGGCATGACATGAAGGTCCAGTTAAACTGATTTATCAGTAAACAGCCTATGCACAGTATCTTCTCAATTAAAGGTTAACATTTGCTAAGAGGTAAATAAGAGTCCATAAAATTTAAGGGGAAGGGTTGCTTGTGGCTACATAGAGATTCTAGGCTGATCCCTCTTTTAACTCTGCCCTGGATCCTTGCACTCCTCCTCCTGTGCCTTCCAAATTAATAGTTCTATGAGTCTGTTACTAATTATAGTATCACCATTTGGCTGGCCATTGGTTTGTCCACTCCAACCAGGCGGGAGGAGCAGTCCTCAATATGCCAGAAGATGTTTTTCTTTATATTTTGCTTTATTTAAGCTGGATTAGTTATCTGAGCTAAGACTGATAATTTATTAGAATTATTAACCATTGAAATTAACAATATTGGTATCCATGTGGTAATCCATATAGTCGACTTATGTTGTGATTCAGGGTCAGCCTGTGGGTTCAGCAGTTGGGTTGGACGATTCAGAGGAGGAGGAGGAGGAGGGTTTTTTTTGGAGAGCCTGCAGAGGACAGTTCTGAGGCTTCGCAGAGCCCTCAGCCAGGCCCCTCTCATCTGGTTACTACACAGACCCAGCTGTGTGAGCCTGACAGTGTGGATGAAGATGACCCACAGCTGGCCCTGTTCAAGGACGCCCGACGCAGGAGGCAGTCAATCAGGAGTAAAGAGAGGAAGGCAATGGGGCACCTCAGAAGGAGGCAGTGAGAAGCCACGCCTTGAACTGTTTAAAAGGGGAATGTGTGGGAGGGCTGGTTTGCTGAAGGCAACTGTTTGAATAGCTCCTGTTTCATGGTTCGTGTTTTTGTTTTGCTCTGTTTGCTCTGTTTTATGTCAATAAATTTGGCAGGCTTAGTTCCAGCCTCTTGCCTTTTTGTAAAGGGGTTGTCCCTGCCTTTTCTGCAGGGCCGGTAGTAGGCTGGAACAGAACAACTTATTTGTTGGCTTCAGTACATTGATATACCTAATTATATCTCTTGACCCAAACTGGTTCAAGTGGGTCTGTCTAGGTTCCATCCCAGTGAGACAGGAAGGCTATGTGGGTTTGAATGGGGCCGAACCATCTCTAACTCAATCCTATGACAATTGAATGGCAAGAGGTGTTTGGGCCACCCAGATCTGAGGATATTCCACTTCTGACCTTGGATGGACTTGGGCGTTTCCATTCCAGGATGATGTACAATATTGGGGTCTTCCTGGACTCACAGCTCCCACTAGATGAGCAGGTGGCAGCAATGGCCAGGCAGGTTTTTGTGCAGCTTCATCCTGTGTGCCAGTTTTCACTTTCTTAGATCAGGAGGCCCTTCACAGAGCCACCTCACAGTTTGACTACTGCAACACACTCGACATGTGACTGCCCTTGAAGACTGCCTAGAAGCTTCAACTGGACTAGAATTTTTGCAAGCTGAACTTAGGGCCAGTTTGAACCCAAACTTTCTGTTACTAAACAAGACTGTTGTTAAGTGAGTTTTGCCCCATTTTACGACTTTTCTTGCCACAGTTGTTAAGTGAATCACTGCAGCTCTTAAGTTAGTAATGCCGTGATTAAGTGAATCTGGCTTCCCCATTGATTTTGCTGGCCAGAAGGTCAGAAAAAGTGATCACATGATCTGCAGAGACTGCAACCGTCATAAATACATGCCAGTTGCCAAGCGTCTGAATTTCGATCATGTGATTCTGGGGATACTGCAAAAGTCGTAAGTGTGAAAACTGGCCATAAGTCACTTTTTTCAGTCGAGGACTCCCTTTAAAAAAGTCCTTCATAGTTTAGGGCCTTGTTACTTGAGGGAGTGTCTTCTCCCATAGAATCAGTATGGCTGAATCAATCCTGCAGGGCTCATGCTCTCAAAGGCCCTTTGATAAAACAATGCCATTGATCAGGACACTGGAAGTTCACCTTCGCTGTCACAGTGACTTCCCTCAGAGTTTCCCCCTGAGATCTGTATGGTCGCCATTTTGCTGGTGATACTTGAAGTCCTCGTTCTTTGCCCAAGACTTTGGTGAGGGTGAGCGAAACCCCCTTGGCTTGTGTGGACCTATTTGGTTTTTTTTTGTTCCTGTTCGGTTCTTGTCATCATTTAATCTTCTCTCTTATTGTATTTTTTAGAAATGATTTTACATTTGAGCCATCCGGTGTCATGAAAGGTTGGGTTCTTCTTCTTCTTCTTCTTCTTCTTCTTCTTCTTCTTCTTCTTCTTCTTCTTCTTCTTCTTCTTCTTCTTCTTCTTCTTCTTCTTCTTCTTCTTCTTCTTCTTCTTCTTCCTCCTCCTCCTCCTCCTCCTCCTCCTCCTCCTCCTCCTCCTCCTCTTCCTCCTCCTCCTCCTCCTCCTTTTTTGCCTCACCTGCTGATTGAATATAGTCAAGAAATGACTAAGAGGAGTTCGTAATTGTGCTATCTTTCATCACATTGTTATCTCTCCATTAGTTTGCAGACTTCTGGGCTTCTTATATTTCAGCTGATTCCAACGGAAGCTTTCCTGTGGGAACCCCCCAGGGGGCTTTTTCATAACTGGGAAAGTGGGCAGGCGGCCATTTTGGTTTCCAAGGGATGGAAAAATACCTCATAGCAAAGAAAAGCACCACCCATTGTTCTCCTCATCACCTCCAGCCATCAAATAAGCAGAAAAACGCCACTAAGAGTTACTTGAAATGAATTATCAAGCCCATCAAGTACAATATGCCCTCCCCTCCCAAAGCCTCTTTTGCAGTGAGAAATTTCAAGACAGATTTTTGCAAATCATCATCTTATTTATTTATCTGAAAGATTTGTGCAACCTCCAATCTTAAGCAAATAACTCTGGGCAGATAATATAGGGAGTCCTTGATTTATGACTCGTCACTTAGTGACCATTCAAACTGGTGGCCACTTAAGGCCCAGACTTGAAGTTCCAGTGGTCGCCCTGCCAGGTCACGTGGTTGAACTACGGGCTTTCAGAAGTTGGGCCATATTTACAACCATTTGCAGCATCTCTTTGTCAAGTGAGCAGATTTTACAACAAATCTGCTAAAACCTGGCATTTACTTCCACTTTTCAGCAAAACCGCACCCCTAGGGAACCACGAGTTTGCTTAATGACGGTGGCATTTGCTTAACAAGCACCACAATAAAGGTTTTAAAATCGGGTCAGTCATATGACTGACTCATATTATGACCATCACGACTTATAAACCATGATTGGCAGTCTCCTTTGAAGTTGTCAGTTAAGAACTACCTGTAATACAAACCAATAAAAAGCAATCAAAAATACAATTAAAATCAAACATAATATACATAAGCCGAGGCATCTCACACATCACTCTAAATCTCTCGTTGCTCTCAGACCTCAGGGAAAAGTTGGGCTTTTATGTATTTTCAACAGGGTTGGGGCTGTTCAGATTTCTGAGGGGAGGCAGTTTCCACAGCGCAACGACCACAACCGAGGAGCCACATTTCCTGGATTCTGCAGGATGACATTGTTTCTCTGCAGAGACCCAGAGCATGCCAGTCCTGTTGGATTTGGGATGGCAGAAACATAAGAGACAGATGATCCTACACGCGACTCATCATCATTCATTGCAGAATGAAAACCTCAGCAACAGGCTTGCAGCAGAAAAACAACTTCTTATTTCTTAAATACTGATCGTGGGACATCAAAACCGGATTCATAAAATTGAGCTAGTAAAACTTTCCATCTTGGAAAGTTTAAAACAGGGGTCTTCAAACTTGGCCCTTTTATGACTTGTGGACGTCAACTCCCAGAATTCCTCAGCCAGCGTGCCTGGCTGAGGAATTCGGGGAGTTGACGTCTACAAGTCATCAAAGGGCCAAGTTTGAAGAACCCTGGTTTAAAAGCTGTGTGATGAGGTTGGAATTGCTGGAACTGAAGTTCTGTGTGTTACAAAGATAACATGGAGCCCACAGACTAGGAGTCCGCTTTCTTTTTTTATGAGGTGTGGTGACTCTGATTCCCCCCCCATTGAAGAACCGTTTGATGGCGAGCTAGAACACTTGGATTAATCTGGGTTACAGAAATCTACGCCAGTGCTCTCCAGCTGGTGTTCAGGAAACACTTTAAGTTCTTCCTGTTTGGGCAGGTCTGTAGAAACAGGGAAGCCTTTTTCTTGTTAAATATCTCAGCCTCAGTCCCCTGTGGCAAATAATTTATTGTGGAAGAAGAAGAATTCATTCTAGCATGTTTTTGTTTTGAGACAGGAGACATATAAATAATTTAATGTCACTGCACACCTTGTGCTTACCAGTTGAGATGCTCAATCTATGAGGTTCTAATTGAGCTCTCCGACTAAAAAGACTGAGCGGTTATCTAATTTCACGTCTTTATATTACAGATTCCATGACATCACACAGGGAGAACTGCTTCAGTGCATGATCCCGGGGTCAAATAATGTGCAAAACCACAGGGATATGTATACAGAGATGGTCAGAATGTGAAAATGTAGCACCTGTCCGTATTTTTTAGAAAGAGCAACTTGCTGAAGTATGCTTAACATGAATTTCCCCAGATAAATTATGGCAACAAGTAAAGTCTCAGTTCTTGGGAGATGGGATTAATTTCATAACATCCTGTATACTTAATGTCAAAACCAGATCTGTTTCTTATTTGTAAGGAGAGAGTTTCTTGCATGCATGCTGCCATCACAAAGCTGTGAGGATGGCTTGGCATTATCAAGATTCCGGCTTAGTCTGAACATGGAAATAATACCATCACTGGGTGCTAAGAGCAACGTTTCTCAACATCAGCAATTTTAAGATGTACAGATTTCAACTCCTGAAATTGCTGGCTGAGGAATTCTGGGATCTGAAGGTCATTCATTTTAAAGTCACTGAGGTTGAGAAGCACCGGGCTAGAGGAAAATGGGGTGAACTAACTAACATTTAATGTGGGGCTGTGGTAGTCAGCAACACTAGCAAAGTCAAATTTGGAGCTGTAGAAAAAGGAAGAGGGAAGAAAGTTGTCTGACCGTGATACGTATGGTCTCTTGCACACAACAAGGATACTTTTTGGTGAGAGAAGTAGAATGAACAGACTATGATATCTTGACTCCAAAAATATTAGGCCTTCAACAAAATCGGGAAGTGAGGATTTTAGAGCTTAAGGGATGCCTACTGGAGACCTTTGGACCAATCTTCTCCAACTTGGGATTTCTCCAAAGCTATTGACCTGGGGAATCCTGAGAGTTGATGTGAACACTGAAGCTTGGGGAAAGCTCCTCTGGACACCTGTCTCCTCTCTGAATTAGTGGTGGAGACACCATAAATCTTAGCCAGCCAGCCTCAATGTAACCAGTGTTTGAAGCAACAAGGCTTTTTCTGATCTTTCTGAAGCTTTCTAGAGCAATCCTGACTGCATTACTAACTGCTTGATGGAAGAGTCATAGACCAGTGCTGAAACAATGCCTTAGTACAGGGGCCTTCAAACTTGGCCCTTTTATGACGTATGGACTTCAACTCCCAGAATTCCTCAGCCAGGCACACTGGCTGAGGAATTCTGGGAGTTGAAGTCCACACGTCATAAAAGGGCCAGGTTGAAGACCCCCTGGTTTAGTATAAGCCCTTATAACACTGCTCTTAGGTTTCCTTGAGCTTCTGCTATTACAGGCTACTTTCCTGGATTCTGATCCTTTGCTATTCATCCGGACTCCAACTTGGGGAAATGATTGTACTTGAGTATCTGATCTCAAGTTTCACCGTCTTGCAACTTGAGTACAGAACAGACCTTTCTCTGCAGTGTGAATAAAGACCAAGAAATAAAGGCATAGGTCAGTCACTTGTCTAACTGTAAAGAACTGACTCCTCTAGTTAAGGCACTGCCCAATTCCAAGTCCCATGGAAAGAATCCTAGGAAAGAAAACTCAATTGGAGCATCACTATATAACACCCGGCCTTCTCTCCTACAATGAGATGTAGAATTATAGCATTTCCCCCCCCCCAAATTTTTTCCAATTGCATCTATAGATATTGTCCCATGCAATTCTGGACTGTTGCCCTTGCTTGTCTTTTTGGGAAGGTTGGAGACACATTTTCTCCTTACACAAAGAGCTAGCTGCTGGCTTTGTACTAGAGCACATGGTTTGCATGCAAGAAAGATCCATATTTGGTCTCCTTGAAAGGCTTGTCATTCCTAATAATGATAGGAACCCCATCCCCAAGATTCTGCTCCTTATTCTGTGTTTCTTTTTGACCATTAATTGGTCTCCTAATGGATGTGAGAATATATCCCCTCTGTTAGCAACTATTTGGAAGCATCGCAAGTTGTTTCACTTGGTAGCTAATATTCTTGATCCATAGCTTCCTTGATGTTCCAGATGCTGCTGCGGGTCCTCAGTCACGCTCGCTGCATTTTGTGACAACGCTTGTGTAGGAGATGACCAGTCTGAGCCCAAGGGTGGGGTCAAGAGCATCATCAGTCTCAAGTCCTTACGTGCCCACGCAAGACCTAAGTCCAGCCGGCTGCAAATTCCATTGACTCTTATTTAACGCCGGTTTGCCTTGACCGTTAGTAGATCAGATCCATGTGCATGGGCAGCATGAGATAAACTCATAGTACTTTTGAACTCTATTCTGGCTCCTGGTTTCTTGTGCCTGACAGCTTGTCTGCAACAGTTATAAAAATCTTTTGTCTCTTTTTAAAATTAAGTCCCTGCGGTGCTTTTTCTCTCAAGCACCTTGCTTTGCTTTTCTTTACATGTGAATCGTAGTTGGATGTTTCTTTGTTTCTTTATGTAGTTTGTGATTTAATTAACCCAAGGTTTCTTTTTCGATAAGTTCGACAAAAATGCAAAAATGTTGAGGCATTCTAGTAAGGAGGGAAAAGACCCCATAGGGAGAAGCATTGGTCAAATGCTAAGTCTTTAGCTCCCTCTGCTGGTTGCACATAAATCAGTGTCATCTTATCTAAGGATTGCTGTGATTTCAGTATGAAGCAGAAAATGAACAACACACACTCAAACACACACAAGACACACACAGAGACACACACAGAGAAACACACACACACACACAAAATATTAAAACTGAAAAAGAAAACAAAAATTGCTTTAACGTTGCAATCCAATACACCAATAAAGGAGTGGTGAAAATAATAACAACTGTTGCCTCGAATTTTGAATTAGCAACAGTTTTTTTTTCTTAAAGTGACGGTATTCGAATAGAATTTGGATTTGAGAATTAGCGCCCAGGGACTTGTTTGAAACTGTCTGCCTGCCTGTTGTAAAGGAAATGTGCTCCGGAAAAGAAAAGGGCATCTTCTCCTATTGTGTGTGTGTGTGTGTGTTTTAAATGTTTATTCGCTTCATTGGTGTGTTTCATTGCCATAAATGTAGATAGCTTTTGTTTGGGCAAAGTTAATCATTTAGCTCAGGACAAGAGCCTATTTTTCTTGCAGAAGTCAACATTGTTTCGATTGAAACGTTTCCTGGTATGCTTTTTGAAAATTGAGGAAGGGAGTAAGAGCATTTTCAATATATCTGGGAGCCATTCAGAAGGTAGGACTAGGCCAGGGGTAGGCAACCTTGGCTCTTTTATGACTCCTGGACTTCAACTCCCAGAATTCCTGAGCCAGCCATGCTGTGGGGAAAGGGAGAGGTTTCCAAGCTGAGCCATGCTGGCTCAGGAATTCTGGGAGTTGAAGTCCACGAGTCATAAAAGAGTCAAGGTTGCCTACCCCTGAACTAGGTTGTGATCTTCACCTGATTAGTTCTCCTGCCCTTGTTTCAAGGTGGTCTGAAAGTTGAGGGAGTAATGGACAGGGCTTTCTCAGTTGTTCTCTTGGATTTCACCTGCCAAAATATATTTTCTGTACAGGACGTTCCTGACTTATGAACACAATTACAGAGCTTCCATTGCTAAGTGAGGCAGTTGTTAAGTGAGTCACGGCCAGTTTTACGATCTTTTGGCCACGGTTGTTAAAGTGATTCACAAGGCCATTAAACGAATCCAGCTTCCCCTATTAAGTTTGCTTGTCGGAAGCCAGCTGGGAAGGTTACAAATCACGTTGACTGTGGGATGTGGCTGCTGTCGTAAATTTAAACAGTAGCCAGTAGCCAATTGCTTAAATTTTGATCTTGGGACCACGGGGATGCTGCAGTGGTTGTAAGTGTGGGAAGTTACTTTTTTCAGGGCCATTATAATATTGTAACTTTGAATGGTTTCTAAACAAATGGTTCTAAGCCAGTGATGGCAAACCTTTTAGAGACCGAGTGCCTGAACTGCAACCCAAACCCCACTTATGTATCATCAGGTGCCGAGTGGGTGTGGCCCACTGGGTGGGTGAGGCCAATTGGGTGGGTGTGGCTACGGTGGTAACAGCAGACTGGGTGGGACTAAAAAGTTCAATCCATCAATTCCAACTTTGTGAGATCTTTTGTTTTCCCGGCGAGAAGTTGAAATTGATTGATTGATTGCACCTTTTTTTTTTTTGCACACGGCGGCAGAGGCCTAAAGCGAAAAGGTTTTCTAAAAGCCAGCTGAAGGCCTAGGACTGAGGCGACGGAACTGTGTGGCCACAGAGAGGGCTCTGTGTGCCACCTGTGGCATGCGTGCCATAGGTTCGCCACCACGGTTCTAAGCCAAGGACCACCGGTGTGTATTCCCATACGGTGGTATTCATAAGACACTCCCTCTCAGCCCAACTTGCCTTCTGGGGTAAATGTAAGACAACTTCCTACAGTTTGATTAGAACATTCAAGCAATGTTCCCCTTTTGCTCTGTGGGACTCCCCCTTCTTGCCTCATTCTTTGGGAATAAACCCCTTTGAGAAGACAACAACTTCAACTTGGTCAGCTTCAGCTTCAAGTTAGGCCAGATCAGGATAAAGGATGACTAGAACTGTATTTATGGAGGTAGCCTGGGAATATCAAGGAAGCAAATCAATAGATCATTGAATAAATCAATCCAGAATTTTCCCTTGAGGGACAAATAACCAGGCTCAAATTGTCCTACTTCGGACACATTGTGTGAAGAACGACAGCAACCCTGCAGAAAGCTCTAATTTTGAGAAAAGTGGAAGGAGAAGGAAGAATAGGATGACAAGAGTTAGCTATAAGACAGGCAGCTATATAAATATTTTAAATAAATGAGTAATCAGCCGCAAAGTGAATGGGCTCAGTTATATCGGCAATGGCAAGACCATTTGAAGACTGAAGAACCAGGTTATAGTCAGTTCATTATGTAGAAAATCCTGTGTGCGTAGTTGATAAGAGTCAACACCAGCTTGATGACTCATAACCATATAGAATTGAATTTTCTGAACTTGTCCCTTTTCTTCTTCCTTCTGAAGATCAGGTCCACACGTGGCGCTTTGATTAAACTGATTTATTGCTAAAACCGTGAGCAGAAATCTTGTCAACTAATGATTGACACTTGGTTAGAGTTAAATAAGAGCCGATGGGAGTCAAGCTGGGTTGGACCTAATTCACTGGTGGCTATGAAAGGATTCTAGGCCAGGGGTGTCAAACTCAATTTCATTGAGGGCCGCATCAGCATTGCGGTTGCCCTCAGGGGGCCGGGTGGGTGTGGCCTGGGTGGGCGTGGCCTACTGGGTGGGCGTGCCCAGAGTGTGTATGGCCTACTAGGTGGGCGTGGCCAGCTCTACATCGTTCGCATCAAGGGGGCCCATGGGGGAGCCTGGGCAGGAGTGGGACAGATCTGAGGGTCTCTGGCAGGAGGAGGGTCTCTGGGCCAGGGCCAAGGCAGTGGGGGCCGTTCCCTCACTGTTTCCAGGATGGCTTCGCGGGCCACATGAAACCACTTCGCGGGCTGCATACGGCCCCCGGGCCTTGTGTTTGACATGTCTGTTCTAGACTGATACCCCTTTTCACTTTCCTTCTTCTACATCTTCCTTGACATTCCAGGAAGTTGGGAGCAAGACTAGCTTCTTTGTTATATAGCCTCTCACCTCTCTGGTGTTTCCTATGCACCTAATGTTTTCCTTGCAGCCGCTAAATCCCTTCTCCCTGGCTTCTTACAAACTGCATCCTGTTGCTTGCAAAATTTGGTCTGTTTTAATTCTAGCTTTCTAGGGGAAGGCCAGGTTAGGAGAAAGCTGAATCCATGTGTAACACATGTCATGTCTGTATCCCCACCCTTTTAGGTGCTGCAATAATGAAATTGCATTGGCAGTTGCCATTCAGCTGGCACTGGAACTATGTTTTGCGAGTTATCCTGGTGCTAATGAATTAGCTCAGGGATTATGTATATATTTGGGGCATATACCTTCTGCCATAAAAATGTTAAACACGTTGATGGTTTTTTTGCTTTGTTGCGGGAGGCCAGATGTCTCCTCTTCTCTAGTGTTGGTTATTTAGATTTATGGTTTGTTTTCTGGTTTGCTTAGAAGGTGCCTAAAGTTTTCTAAGGCCCGTGTAAATCAAGAAAATATTCCGGATTGCTGGCTTTATCATTATAATAAAGAAAAAAAAGAGGTGGGGGTAGTGGTGAATGAAGAGGAAAACACGAATATTTCCATAAATGACACTGCATGGTGCATTAGCAGCTACTGAGAATGATGGTGCCATTAAACATATGCTCCTTTGGAAGCAGCATTGAGAATATGAGCGTTGCAGCTGAGTTTGCATTTCCAAATTTGGGTTTCTGGGATATGGAATCGGAAAGCAGATTTTTCTCTCTTTCAGACCCAGTGAAACAAACGGAAGATAATCAGCAGATGGTGAATTGCAGAAATGGGCTTTTGGGATGCCTCTGAATCTGAGAACTCCCAGTTTTTCATATCACGTCACTAGTCCTCATGATTGTACAACAAATACCTCTTTTTAAAAATAGTAGGAATGCAAAATTCTGGGACCCGGTAAATGACTCTGCAAGAGGCAAATGTGTGAGGGATTACATCACTTGCAATTCCTAGATTCCACCCTCTGTTTAATGTAATCTGCAGCAAAATGTTCAACTGTCCTTAAAAAATAATAATTGTAATGATTAAGTCAATGCTAATGGGAGAACGTTGTAGTATAGTGATAAAGCACCTGCAAAACACCTAAAAGTCAGTCTCATTTGCTTTTTGGATTAATAAAAAATTAAACTATTTTCAATGGCTCAGATCTCTCGAAAGAGGCCAATCTCCTGAGATTGTAACACACTGAACCGTTCTGAGATCCCCCTGCAACATCTTGAGGTTTTTAACTCATCAAAGTCTTGCTAGCATTGCTGATGACACGACAGTTCAGCCATTTCTGTCTTTGTGTAGATGGCACCTAGGTCTCGCTATGGGACTGTGCAGGGAAGCCTGGGGCTTGAAAAGGTTTGCTCATCCTGGCCTAGGCGGGGCTGAGCCACATGGATAATGGGTTTGACTCGGTACAAAGCAGCTTTCTGTGCCAATCCCACAAGAGATTTCTCTAAGGAGGATTTTGACAAATATACTTCTGAGAAATATCTTTCTTCCCTATGGTCACATTTTTTTTTAAAGCCTGACTAGCTGGACTGCACTTGCAGCTTTCCAGATGAAACACTCAATCTTTGATTCCCTCTTTCCTCTGCTCCAAGGCTGGATTACTCTGGCTGTTGAAAATTAACATTGGCTGGGTTTATTCCATCAGGTTTTGTCACAGGAAACGTTGGTTTTCCTATTCTCTTCCTTCCTTCCTTCCTTCCTTCCTTCCTTCCTTCCTTCCTTCCTTCCTTCCTTCCTTCCTTCCTTCCTTCCTTCCTTCCTTCCTTCCTTCCTTCCTTCCTTCCTTCTTAAAAAGGTAAAGGTTCCCCTGCACATGCGTGCTAGTCGTTTCCAACTCTAGGGGCCTGTGCTTATCTCCGTTTCAAAGCCGAAGAGCCAGCGCTTGTCCGAGGATGTCTCTGTGGTCATGTGGCCGGCATGACTAGATGCCGAAGGCACACGGAACGCTGTTACATTCGCACCGTAGTGGTCCCTATTTTTCTACTTGCATTTTTACGTGCTTTCGAACTGCTAGGTTGGCAGAAGCTGGGACGAGTAACAGGCCCTCACTCTGTTACGCGGCACTCGGGATTCGACCCGCCAAACTGCCGACCTTCTGATCGACAAGCTCAGCATCCTAACCCACTGAGCTAGTGCGTCCCTTCCCTCTTACTTTAACTCTATTCAACATGAAGAAATTTTCCTTTCTACTTGAAAAAAAAATCCTACTAATTGATAGGATAGTTGTTGGATAAAAAGATTAATAATTAACTGTTGCAATTTGGAATTGAGTGGAGGGAAGGTGTTGTCAGAGGGAAGGGTGACATGAAATTACAAGGGCGAAGAATGAGAGAGTTACAGTACAAGAGCAGATGAAAGAAGCAAGGAAGGAAACAGTGATTATTTTTCATCCATTGGCATTAAGATGCTTAAGAGGCAGTGCAGAAAGCCAGATGGGTCAGATATTATATTTTATAATATTTATGTTATTGTTTATATTATTTTAAAATATTTAGATTTTTAGCCACTTTATAATATTTACTCTTTCCTGATCACCATGTCTTCACACATCATACTAATCCATAAATGGGAATGAGCCAGTTGCAACTGTTCTGTTACCAAATTGCAGCGATGTATATAAAGCAAAGAAATCTAGTCCTTTTTCACTAGTCTAGTCTAGGACTAGGAGTGACATGATAGCAAGTATTCCAGTATTTGAGGGTTGCCACAAAGGAAGGGGGGGGGGTCAACTTATTTTCCAAAGCGCCAGAGGGCAGGACAAGAAACAATGGATGGAAACTAATCTTTATCTTTATCTTTATCTTTATCTTTATCTTTATCTTTATCTTTATCTTTATCTTTATCTTTATCTTTATCTTTATCTTTATCTTTATCTTTATCTTTATCTTTATCTTTATCTTTATCTTTATCTTTATCATCTTTATCTTTATCTTTATCTTTATCTTTATCTTTATCTTTATCTTTATCTTTATCTTTATCTTTATCTTTATCTTTATCATCTTTATCTTTATCTTTATCTTTATCTTTATCTTTATCTTTATCTTTATCTTTATCTTTATCTTTATCTTTATCTTTATCTTTATCTTTATCTTTATCTTTATCTTTATCTTTATCTTTATCATCTTTATCTTTATCTTTATCTTTATCATCTTTATCTTTATCTTTATCTTTATCTTTATCTTTATCTTTATCTTTATCTTTATCTTTATCTTTATCTTTATCATCTTTATCATCTTTATTAGACTTATATACCACCCTTCTCCCGTAGGACTCAGGGCGGTTCACAAGGTTTTTACAATAACAATACAACAATTACAAAAATTAAGAACAGTTAAAATAATTACATTTAAACCTTGAATAAATATAAAACGCCAATTAAAATCCAATTAAAACCCCAATTAATACTCTCAGTCCAGGCCAGAAAGCTCAAAGAGCCAAGTCTTCAGGTCCCGGCGGAATGAGCGAAGGTCAGGGGCAGTCCTGAGCTCTACGGGCAGCTGGTTCCAAAGGGCAGGTGTGCCCACAGAGAAGGCCCTCCCTCTGGGTGTTATCCGCCGGCAATCTTTTACCAGTGGTACCCTGAAAAGACAATCGAGAGAAGCAACCTGGAATTAAGGAGAAGCTTCCTAACAGTGAGGACAATTAACCAGTGGAACCGCTTGCCTTCTGAAGTTGTGGGTGCTCCATCAGTGGATGCTTTTAAGAAGAGACTGCACAGCCACTTGTCTGAGATGGTATAGGCTCTCCTACTTGAGCAGGGAGCAGGTTGGACTAGAAGATCTCCAAGGTCCCTTCCAACTCTGTTATTCTGTTAAGTCACACCACAGTGACCTGATTCATACAGCATATTTTGTTATATGTCACATTCTGGCTAAGATGAGGCAGAACCCATTTTAAAAGAATGCCTTCTGATTTCGTAAGCCGGGTTAAAAAGCGAGAGAAAGAGTGCACGGATGGAATAAACCCAATTTGTCAAATTTATGGAATGTTTCAGTGTAATTATGGGAAAGAAAGACTCACAGACCAAAACTGGACTTCTCATTTTCGATTCTTTGGTCAGCAACGTGCATCTGCGGGCCACTGGGACCTGACCTCTTCTACAAAAATAATGCAAGGTTGACTAGAAAAGCTTCTTCGAACCATAAATGGGTTTGTTTTACGCTCAGTCTGAAGCCACTGCAGTGTTTTATCAAAGCAAAACAAGGAAAATTAAGTGTTTGCCCCCATATTTTTAAAACGATTTCCCATCAGATAAAAAAAAATATGTCCGTGCAGACTCTTTGAACCTTCCCAGGGAATGGATTTTTGGCCTTTGGCCATGTCTCCAGCTGGGGCATTTGATTTCTTCCCAACTGGTTTGTCTGGCTCTAAGGATTAACAAGGCACATTCTGTGTTGAAGTTCTGCTTGTGAGAGACAGAAAGTGCTCAATCACCAATGAGTTTATTTATTGAGATTATTGTTCTGCCTAATGATTGTCTATCTAGACGAAGATTATAATTCAATGGCAGGGTCACAGTTCAACCAACAGCACTTTCATGGCTGGAAAGGAATCATGGAAAAGCAATACTGGGTCAGGAATTTGGGTTCTGCAAGATTAAAGGCAGCTTCTTCTAACCTTGTTGATTTTTTCCCCAGTGACTGCTAGCAACTTTTCCAGTGGAATCTTGGAAAGGTGATATAATTTAGGCAACTTCTTTTTCCCAAGTTTAATGGTTGGTTTATCTACCCAGACCAGGGATTTATTTATTTTTTTTAGATTGGCAGGAATTCTTTCAAATACTAGGTGGAGATCTTTCTCACCACCTCTTACTGGAATAAACCTTTGAACTTGAAGAATGCAAAATGTGCTCTCTCCACTGAATTATGGTCCCATGGGGCTAAATGTTAAGCTACATTCCTCTCAGGGACTTTTATTCTGAATCCCTAAGTAGAGAATGAGGGTAAAATGGGTTAAGCAAAGACATGGTTCCCTCTCCATGAGAATCAACTTATATTTAGTGACCCATTTTAAACATTTAAAATAGTTTACTATTTAGTTTGAGATTTAGTGTATAAAGATTAAAATGCAATAAAATGTGCAGCTGTAATAAAGAGATATGTGTAGTAGAAGAGCAAGCAGAGCTGGGTGGGGGGCAGAGTTAAATGCATCATCAGCTTAGAATTGTTGTGTTCCCACAAGTGGTCCAAGTTCAATCCCTGTTGAATTCCATTGACCCTTATCTGCTGCCAATTTAATGCTGACCATTACTTGTCTAGATTTTTGTGTATAGGCTTGAATAAATCTTTTATGCTGCAACCTAAGGGATGGTCCTGATTCTTTACGCCAGATAATACCTTGATTGTGTGCCTTCAAGTTCTCAGTGGGTGCGCCTGCCCTCTGGAACCAGCTGCCCGTGGAGCTGAGGACTGCCCCCGACCTCCGTTCATTCCGCCGGGACCTGAAGACCTGGCTCTTCGAGCTCTCTGGCCCAGGCTGAGAATTTTAATTCTAATTTTAATTGGGGGTTTTTTTACTTTTTCAGGGACTGTTATAATCTTTTAAATTGTTTTTAATTTTTGTATTTCTTGTTTTAATTCCCTGTAAATTGCCCTGAGTCCTTCGGGAAAGGGCGGTATACAAATCCAACTAAATAAATAAATAAATAAAGGTAGATTCTGTCTGTGACAATCTGTCCATATTCTGCCCTTTCAAGTCTTCCAGCTTCAAGTCTTCCAGTGAAACTGAGTCCACCCACCTGGGTGATGGTCATCCTCTTCTTCCTCACTTTCCTCCCTCCTTTCCCAGTGTTAGATTCTTTTCCAGAAAGCAAGGTATGGGCTTGTCTTCTTGGCTGCCCACAGTATCCTCAAGAGTCTTCTCCAACACCAGATTGTAAAAATGTCAATATTTTTTTTCCTACTTTGCTTCTTCGAAATCCAAATAAGGTGACAGAATTCATGCAAATATGTAAATAAATAAATAAATGGGGATTTAGAGTTTTTTTTAAAAAGCTAAGGGGATTAATATACAGGAAGAAGAAGGAAGAGCCATAGTCAGAAAAGGTCAGATGTCATCCAAAGCCATGGAAGATATGGAAGAAGGTTGGACAACTCGATATAGATGATCTTGCAGAGGTTCTTGGGTAGAAACTGTGAAATATTTGTGGATATTGACTTTCTGAAAGATGGCGATTTCCTAGTGTCAAAGCTGTGACAAACCGAACTGAAACCATTTTCATTTTGTTTTCATTGCCACATTTTAGTTTAGAGAATTTAGATGGAGGAGGGGGAGGGATGTGTAGTTCTCAGTTAACCAAAACAAGTCATATGTGTGAGAGCCAAGGTCAGTTCTGATAACATTTTGTCGGGCTGGGGAGCAGGGAGGAGAGCCCGTGTTTTGTAACAATTGGTGAATGTGATTTATGACAGCAATTTGGGGTGGGAATTGCAAATGTACCTTTGTAACCAGCGGGAGGGGATTTTTAGTCTTGGGTTCACCTATGCACGTGCCGATATTTTGTTTCCTAAATAAAATGTTCTTTAAGGAAGAAATTTTGCTTTGAAGTTCTTTTAAATGGTTTCATCTAACGGAACCATGACACCTAGGTTTTTCTGAACAGTCACAAGTTTTTATGTGAGAACCCTGCAATCTTGGATGAGATTTTGACGTTTTTGGATGTATCACCAAAAGCCTTGAGAATTCATGTCATTTGAGGCTGGAGGTGCTCCTGTACCAGATGATGTTATGTTGTTTTGGGGCTTGACAAGATTGCTGATGCCGTGACAGGGGAAATCCCAGTTGGTATAGTTTTCAACTTTCTTTCAATCATCACTCTTTAAAACCAAATGCCTGAAGTAATAGCTTTTGTCTCTTTCTCTGTCTCTGGTGCATGAAAGAAAAAGTTGAACATCAATTGAAGACAGTTTTTTCCCCCCACTAGCACCTTTTTTGGTTAATAATTATTCTGGCTTCTACTAGACCTTGGCAGTCATTGCTTTGAAGGCATGGAAACTTGCCTTCTGTACTTAGAAATTGCCTGGGAACCTTTTGTTTACTTGTATAGGAAAAAGAAAATGTAAGTGTTTAAATCTTACAAAGTTTAGACTGGGCAATAAGGATAACTGCTGTCGAATTGGACAGAAGCATCTTAGATTTTAAGGGTCTGGAACGTGGGTCTGCCCTGGGACAAAGACATGTTGTTGTTTTTTTTAAATTAAATTTTTAAAGTTTCATTATGAGGTTAAAAATACAGAAACAACAAAAATGGGAAAACTGGAAGAAAGAAAGATGGGCTTTAAGTGCAAAGTAAAGGTATCAATTTCCCCCTATCCAGCTGTGTCCAAATCTAGGGGGCATTTCTTAGCCAGCATCCACCTTTCTGTGGTCATGTGGCCAGCATGACATCACACTGCAGTGCAGACAGTGTGGTGAAATACAAAATCCTGTTACCTTCCCACTGAAGTGGTACCCATTTATCTACTCACATTTTCAAGCTTTTGAACTGCTGGGTGGGCTGGAGTTGGGGCAAGAACGGGAGCTCGCCCCATTGCGCGGTGCTTGGGTCTCGAACCTGGGCTGTCAGCTTTGCAGCTTACAGGCTCAACTTTCTTAACTGCTGAGCCATCCCTGCCCCAAGTCCAATAAATAAATAAATACTAAAAAATGGCCAGATACCACATAATTGATTGTTGGTCACTATTGGCAAAAAAATGGGCTTGGGAGCCATGCACAATCCTGCACCATTGCCCCACCCCTGTTTTAAGTGCAGAGGAAGTTGGGGCACTCCTGCATGGCAATCATCATGGACTCTACCATTCAAGGACTCTACCACCTCATTCGCTCCATATTCTGCTATGCCCAGACGCTAGAGTTTCAAGAAGAGAAAGCTATCAAAAAGGCCTCTTAAGCAATTTCGGAATTGAAACACACCTTTTCTTTTGTAATGGTTGATGCTCATCAAAGAAGAAGCTTTCTGTCTTGTGCCAGATTGTTTGGTTCTCTCCACCACGGCATCTCCTCTCCTACAACCTGTTTTTCCAACCCCAGGAATATGCTCCTTGTTTAATTTGTTGTGGTTGAACCAGAACTGAGCTCGCCACTCCATAGAATGGACTCCACAGAATGGAGGGACTGCATCAAATGAGCTCCTTGTCTTTAATTGCCTTGATAGCTTGAAAACCAATAAAACATCCTATGTATTCGGGCTTCCTGGTGGAAAACACAAAGACATCAATGCAATGTCACTTCATTCCAGGGAGGCTCTGCCTTGTAATTTATTGACACCAGCTCAGCACGAGGCTGCCAAGTCTACCCTTTGCTAAGATTCAGGGAGGCTGAATCATTGCTTCCTTTCTCTGTCTGTCTTACCTCCCTTGACACTGCTTTCTAAGAAAATATGAGACTCTGGATCTGAAACTTGGTGAAATGATCTTGGGGATCAAAGGTCAGCCAAAAAAGCTGCACTCGGACCAGCATGTTGTTGGCGTCTCCTTGTCTTAAAACTTTGGGGCCAGGGAAAGAAAGTTGCATGTGCTTTCAATGATGCAGTTGATGACTTAGTCTTAGAACATAGAATAAAAGAGTTGGAAGGGACCTTGGAAGTCTTTTAGTCCAACCCCTTGGTCGAGCAGGACATCTTATACCATTTCAGACAAAAGGTTGTCTAGTCTCTTTTTGAAAGCCTCCAGTGATGGAGCACCCACAACTTCGGAAGGCAAGCTGTTCTGTTGGTTGATTGCTCTCACCATTAGGAATTTTCTCCCGAGTTGTTTCTCTCCTTGATTAGTTTCCACCCATGGTTTCTTGCCTTGCAAGACAAGAAATATACCTGTAAGTATACTTGTAAATGTATTTGTAAATATACTTATAAGATAAGAAACCATGAATGGACATTCCAAACTCTGCACCTTGGTGCTTCATTTTCAATGATTGGTTAGGTATCCAAGCAGAAATGTTTCTTGGGATTTATTGGCACAAGGAAGGTTTATCAATAAGGCTTTTGTTTTCGAAAAACATTGGGATAGTTTTCTAGGAATGTGTTTTTAGCATTTATAGCTTTTCTGATTTACAGTGATAATGACAATGGGAGACCAGGCTGGGTTCCATTCTTGTTATACACAAAAATATTGTTTTAACAGAGCTAAACTATGGTTTGGTATTTCATGAATAAAATTATACAGTCAAGAAAGGGGCCATTATGAGCCATAGTCTAAATCCTCAGCTCATAGTTTGTGGCTTTACACAATAATTAATTCTGTTATTGAACTATTGTTACCATAAGGAAATTGTTCCCAAAATTCAGTTGGAATCCCCTTTCCTATTACTTAAGACCATTAGGTCTCTGTCTGTTTTTGGAAAAGTTGTATCGTATTCCTCAGTTGTCTTAACTTCCAGTTGTTGCTTTTTCTGAATCTATTCCAGTTTGTCTAAATCTATCCTTTTCTTTTCTTTTCTTGCATTGATTTCTGAGTAGATGCCTTGAATCATGATAATTTGCGATTGCATCTTGACATCTTGGTCAAACCATATTGTCTTCCACAGCAGAATGGTACATTTCCTAGTTCATTTCCTAGTTTCTGGTAAACTATAGTTAACAATTGCAACTTGACAAGCCTCCCTCGGCAAAGCCACATTGCCATCCACAAGGCTGGATCATAATTGGCGGAACTGGCTTTGCAGTTCCATTTCTGGAAGATTTTGTGCCAGTTAGAGTTACAGTAAACTGTGGTTTGATTACAGTGGGAAGTAAAGACCAAAAATGGGAAGGCACAGAATTGAGCGGAACAGTTTAACAGTGGAATGCACAGAGTTGGGTGGATTTTATGGAAGGGAACTGTCAGGCACAAGAAATTAAGAACCAAGATTGTTCAAAAAAGCACAAGTTTAATCCATGCTGGGTAGCACTGAGGCTCAGTGGTTAACATGCTGGGCTTGTTGGTTGGAAAGCCAACAGCCCAGGTTTGAGACCCAAATGCCATGTGACTGGGTTCTTGCCCCAGCTCCTGCCAACCTAGCAGTTCGAAAGTATGCAAATGGGAGTAGATAAATAGGTACCACTTTGGTGGGAAGGTAACAGGAGTTGCATAACCACTGAAATATCTTTGAATAGTGCTGGCTCAATGGCCTTAAAATGGAAATGAGCACTGCGCCCTATCCTGGGCAACGACTAGTGGAGTAAAATCTGCAGGGCCTCCTTTGCCCTTTACCTTAATCCACACTTGCTCACTACAAGAATCTGAACTGCTAACTGTCAAGGTAAATTGGCGGTAGATAAGAGTCAATAGAATTCAAGGAGGGCTGGATTTAGATCTCTTGTGGGCATGAAGGGACTCCAGACTAATGACACACTTGACCTTTCCCAGGCTCAGCCTGGTCATCCTCTACAGCAGGGGTCTTCAAACATGGCCCTTTTATGACTCGTGGACTTCAAGCTGAAGTCCACGAGTCATAAAAGGGCCAAGGTTGAAGACGCCTGCTCTACAGAAACAGGCATTGCCAACTCCAAATGACAAGT
The DNA here is from genome assembly GCF_964194415.1 of Vipera berus. Classification (NCBI taxonomy): domain Eukaryota; kingdom Metazoa; phylum Chordata; class Lepidosauria; order Squamata; family Viperidae; genus Vipera; species Vipera berus. Next base: position 11,571,000 of record NC_138212.1, on the reverse strand, counting down.
TTTCATTCTCCTCTGTTCTCCATTGAGTTGTTAGATGATAGCTCCAGGTTCTGGTGGTGGATTTGGAGCATGCATATCGTCTTGTCTCCTGATGTGGAAGCAAGAGCCCTCTAGGCTGACAACAATGATTAACAAACCTTCTTCCCCAACCTGACATGCTTGTGGCATGCTGGATCCCAATTCTCAGAAGTCCCAGCAACATCTCCTGAGGACAGGTCTGGAAAGCACTAAGTTGGGACAGACTGCTACAGGTGAACTGTTCATATTTAGTTCAGCTTTTTTTTTTAATGCCTGACGGTATCAGGGTATTAGCGCAATCAATAATATTCTTCCTGGCTGCCAGCTGCGGTGACTTGGTGATTGATTTGCTTGCTTCAGTTAAACTGCTACCTACTGCCTCAGTTGTCATGCTTCTTTTTTTTTTCCAGTTGGGTTATTTGTTTGTTTGCATGCCCTTTTCCCCTGAAATATTTAATTTTAGAAATTGCCACGCTGTTCTGTACCAATCTTTGCCCCATCTTTAGAACTGGGAGAAAGCTACAGAGAATAATAAGAATTTTATTGTTTATTGGGTAAAAAAAAGAACATATGCATTTGAAAGCCTTTTGAGGATCAGATATTACAATTTTAACGCTGTAAGGAAGGACAACTGTATGAAAAGGAAAAGCGATGTATGCATCAAGGTGTTTTCTGGAAGTTAATCAATAAAGCAATGCACACAGACTGTTCCCTTTAGTTATGGATTCTGATAGAATTCCAGTCTTAGCACTTATGCTGGCTTCAGAGTTGTTGCACACTGCTTAAAAAAAAAATCACATCTGTGGGAAATTTTCCTGCAGAAAATACATTAGGATGGGAAGAGGCAATCCAAGTTTGCATCCTGAAAACTTTCTGCTTTGGGAAAGTGAGAAGATACTGACTAGCTCAGGTTTGTAACTGACAAAGAAACAGTGGCCAGATTTTGACAACTTAAAAACTTTCCAAACATCAGATTCTGCTTAAATGAATATGGGCTGCCTTGCCTGATAGTGGCAAATATCCCTAACTTTTCAAAACAATCCCCTTTTTAAAATGACAATATGTAACATTAAGAAAACCAAGATCATGGCATCTGGCCCTCTCAATTCCTGGCAAATAGATGGGGAAGAAATGGAGATAGTGACAGATTTTATTTTCCTGGGCTCCAAGATCACTGCAGATGGAGACTGTAGTCAAGAAATTAAAAGACGCTTGCTCTTGGGGAGGAAAGCCATGGCAAATCTAGACAGCACACTAAAAAGCAGAGACATCACCCTGTCAACAAATGTGCGTATAGTCAAGGCTATGGTCTTCCCAGTTGCTATGGTCTTCCCAGTATGGCAGTGAAAGTTGGACCATAAGAAAGGCTGAGCGCCAAAGAATTGAGGCCTTTGAACTCTGGTGCTGGAGAAGACTCCTGCGAGTCCCTTGGACTGCAAGGCGATCAAACCGGTCAGTCCTAGAGGAGATCAACCCTGACTGCTCTTTAGAAGGCCAGATCCTGAAGCTAAAACTCAAATACTTTGGCCACCTAATGAGAAGGAAGGACTCACTGGAGAAGAGCCTAATGCTGGGAAAGGTTGAGGGCAAGAGAAGAAGGGGACAACAGAGAATGAGGTGTCTGGATGGAGTCACTGAAGCAGTAGGCATGAGCTTAAACGGACTCCAGAAGATGGCAGAGGACAGAAAGGTCTGGAGAAATGTTGTCTGTGGGGTCACGATGGGTTGGACATGACTTTGCAACTAACAACAACAAAATGTAACAGGAGCCGTGGTAGCGCAGTGGTTAGAATGCAGTATTGCAGGCTAATTCAGCTGACTGCCAGGAGTTTGATTCTCACTGGCTCAAGGTTGACTCAGCCTTCCATCCTTCCAAGGTTGGTAACATGAGGACCCAGATTGTTGGGGGCAAGAGGCTGACTCTGTAAACAACTTAGAGAGGGGCTATAAAGCACTATGAAGCAGTATATAAGTCTAAATGCTCTTGGTATTGCAACATTACATCCATTTACCTGGATCAGTGTTCCTCAACCTTAGCAGTTTAAAGAGGTGTATGGGTCAACTGCCAGATTTCCTCAGCCAGCCTGCCAGCTGGAAAATTCTGGGAGTTGACCCTAACACTTCTTTAAGTTTCCAGGTCTGTAAATCATTAGCCTAAATTGAAAAGGAAAGTCCTGACCTTTTCTTTGTTGACCTGGCTGGCTAGTGAATATATAAATATATTCATGGAGTTTTCTCAGCAAGAACGTGGAAATAGATTGCAATAGCCTCCTTCTTAGATATATTTCCGATCCCCCAAATTAGCTTACAGCTGAGCTTTCCTACTGGATGCCCATCCAAATCCCAAACAGATCTGACCCTGTTTAGCTCTCTGAGAATAGCCCAAGTTGGCCAGATGCCATCACCCAATACCTTGAGAAGATTTACTTACTGTAAACTCCCCCCCCTCCCCTCCACAAGTTGGATTCTGCTTCAGAGCTGCTTTTATCTTCCTTTAAAATGAAACAGAGGGTTAAGTATTTTGTTCTGTTTTGGCTCTGAAATGCATCTGCTACTCTTTTTCCCTTCCCTCTACACCTCCCTCCCCCCAGCCATTGTTCAGATTCAGGGATGCGTTTATTTAAAGAATTGTTTATATTCCAACTACCCAAATTAAAACAATAAACCAAAAGGTCTAGCTGAATCATGAGCCTGTACGTCATTTTTCCTGACACAACTGATCTCAAGCGGCCTCCGAAATAAAATAATCCTCACCTGAAGGCTAAACGTGATTTGTTTGTTCTTACATTTGTATCCCATTCTTTTACCAAGCAGGTTGGGGAGATATTAGGCCATATCCCCTGCCATACTTTGCCAGCTCAAGAAGGTCAGGATGAAACAGAGATGCTTTTTGTTCCCACACTAGACAGTGTCAGAGCTAACTAAACCGCCATTTTGACTTACTTCTGGGTGGGAAACCAGTTGTTCTGCTTTGTGTACGATTTATTTATGGAAGCCAAGAAGAAAATGTGGCCGTCTCTATTCCATAGAGAGCCAGTTTGGTCCAGTGGGGAAGACTTATTTTATTTTATTTAGTTGAAGTGTTGAGCTTTTAAAACATTTGGAAAAAAACACTTTCCTAAATACAATTAATAAACTATACCATCATACTAATATATAGCAAAACAAATGTATTTTCCAAGATATATGGGAGAATGTTCTTATAGATGACTCAATATAAAGAAAGCTAGAGACTATCCAACCGAAGCTAAGGTTAGTTATTGAGTTATTTCCTTTCTGATACATTGTCCTTTCTGACTACTGAGTGCACCATCATAGCCCTGACCTGGATGTTGCTGCAGTGTCTCAAAACACTACATCTAACCGATGAGTAGGGTGGATGGGTTTTAACTTTTATTTACATTGAGTGCAACCAGAAATTAGATAAACCCATTAATTTAAATTAGGCTTTTATGTTTATATTTTGTTTAGATCATATCCATGCCTTTAGAATGTTTGCAGTCTGGAATGAAGTTATATTATAATTAGGGCATAACGTCTAGTATAAGTTCTTTATACTAGGAAAAAGGCAGGGGATGCATATTATTAATTATTGTTTTGTAGTAACCCAAAGCATATTCATTTTGGTATATTCTTTAAATATTTAAACTTTTCCTTTGCAGGTGTAGAATAAAATCCAGTATCTGCTGTTCAATATTTTAAATATCTGGTTATATAATATTTAATTGTTTTTTAACTTTTGTATTTCGTTTTTATATTTATTGCCCTGTACACCGCCCTGAGTCCTTCGGGAGAAGGGCGGTATAAAAATATAATAAATATATAATAAATAAAGACACCAGGCTAGCAACCAGGAGTTCTAATCCCATTTTAGGCATGAAAGCAGGTTGGGTGACTTTGGGACCGTCACTCTCTCTCTCAGCCCAACCCACCTCACAAGTCTGTTGTCGTGGGGAAAAGAGGAGGTGTGTTGGATATGTTTGCCCCCTTGAGTTATTTGTAAAAATAACTAAGATGGGATACAAATAAAGGAATGAAGGAACTGAGGAATGGAATGCAATTGAGTAGAATGGTGTGGAAGTTCAACTGCATCGTGAGATTGGTAGGACCATCAATCTAACTTTGAGAGTGTCAACCACAGTGTGTGCAATACACACAGTTCTCTCCTCCAGGGCCAGGGAATTTGGGAGAGAGTTTTGGCTGCCTAGGATGGCAGTCCAGAGGAGGAGGTGCTAATGCTACCAGGGCAGTCATCCAAAGTTGCAGTGCTTTATCAGGACATTGGCAAACTATTGGAAGAAGTGGCAACTGCACATGGGATAAATATGTAGGTTGAAAATGAAGGCTTTGTAAATCTCAGCTCAGGCAAGGATATATGTTTTTTGTATGTTGTTGTTGTTGTTGTTAGTTGCCAAGTTGTGTCCGACCCATCACAACCCCATGGACAACATTCCTCCAGGCCTTCCTGTCCTCTACCTGTTTTATTGTATAGGGACAAGCAACCCAGTTGAGCTTTGAGACTTCCCACCACTGAGCTTAAGAAAGATAACAAAGGATGCATAACAATGACACTTGAATATCTGCTATTGGATTTTAAAATGTCTTACAGTACAGATGGTCCTTGACTTATGACCACAATTGAGCCCAAATTTTCTGTTTCCAAGAGAGACATTTTTTAAGTGAATTTTGCCTCATTTTAAAACCTTTCTGGTCACAGTTGTTAAGTGAATCACTGCAGCTGTTAAGTTACTAACCCAGTTCTTAAGTGAATCTGGCTACCCCCATTGACTTTGCTTGTCAGAAAGTTGCAAAAGGGAATCACATGACCCCAGGGACACTGCAACCGTCATAAATATGAACCAGTTGCCAAGCATCTGAATTTTGATCATGTGACCCCGGGCGAGCTGCAATGGTCGTAAGCATGAAAAACAGCCATAAGTCACTTTTTCAATGCCGTTGTAATGATGTGCAGGTTCTGAGGTTTTGCTTGATAAAAAATACAGGAAATCAGAAGTTGCCTTCAAGCGTTACGTTTTTATTCAGCTGAACAAAGACGGGCTTCTCTAAAAAGAGAAAAGCCCCAAATATCAGAAAAGGCTTATTTTTATACCTTCTTTGATTGCATAAGCAATTCACCTAGCAAAGCTGACACACACATAAGATGAAGACTTCGCCCTTTAAGGCTGGCACACTATAGGTAAGAAGGAAGAAAGCAGAAGTAGCTAGAAATGTTTGTTTATGTTTATGTTTATGTTTATTGGACTTATAAACTGCCCTTCTTCCGTAGGACTCAGGGCGGTTCACAAGGAATTTAAAATAACAATACAAATTACAAAAGTTAAGAGCAATTAAAATAATTAAATTTAGCCCTTGAATAAACTAAAACCCCTATTAAACTCCAATTAAAACCCAATTAAAATAAAATTAAAATTAAAATTCTCAGTCCTGGCCAGAAAGCTCAAAGAGCCAGGTCTTCAGGTGCCGGCGGAATGAACGAAGGTCGGGGACAGTCCTGAGCTCTACGGGCAGCTGGTTCCAAAGGGCAGGCGCACCCACAGAGAAGGCCCTCCCCCTGGGCGTTACCCGCCGGCAATCTTTTGCCGGCGGTACCCTGAGAAGACCCTCCCTGTGGGAGCGCACAGGACGAAGGGAGCTTGATGCCGGCAGCAGGTGTTCCCTCAAATATCCCGGACCCAAGCCATTTAGGGCTTTATAGGTCATCACCAGCACCTTGAATCTCACCCGGAGGGCAACCGGAAGCCAATGCAGCTCACGGAGCAGAGGTGTTACATGGGAGTATCGGGAAACCCCCATCACAACTCGCGCGGCTGCATTCTGCACCAGCTGAAGCCTCCGAGTGGTCCTCAAGGGCAGCCCCATGTAGAGAGCGTTGCAGTAGTCCAACTGGGAGGTCACGAGCGCATGAGTGACTGTGCGTAGGGCATCTCGGTCCAGATAGGGCCACAACTGGCGCACCAGGCGAACCTGGGCAAAAGCCCCCCTGGTCACGGCTCCTATGTGGTCTTCAAAACTGAGCCGCGAATCCAGGATGTTCCCTTTTGGGTGTTCCCCCAAGTCACCATATGTTCCCTTTTGGTTGGTTTAGGTGTTTCCCTCAGCCACCATATGTTCCTGGGTGGATTAGGATATTGGGTGTTTCCTTTGCTGTCCTGTTATGACCTTGCATTCATGGTTCTGCAAGTGGCCAGAGATAGCGGGGCCATCTGCACATATTCACAATTGCTACTGTCCCCTAAGTCCGGGCCAACAGTAACTTTGAACAATCACTAAACAAACTTTTGTAATTCGAGGACTATCCGTAGTTGTGCACATTTTAAGGTTTCTTTTAAAAGTGATGCAACTCTTCATAGGACTGGTCTTGTTGGTAGAAATAGTGGATTGATGAACTCATAGATACCAATCATGGCCTACCTAAAAATTAACCTAGGTAGTTTATTTATTCGGCCAAATGACTATATACATTCATGACATTTTGCAAAACAAATCAATGGAAACATCCACGGCAATTTAAAAGGTCCACGGTAAATAATCAGCCCAACCGAGAGCTAATCAAAGTTACAATAATAGAGGGATAAATTATGCTAATGAAAAAAAATAAAAACAAATCATAATAAAACCAAGCTGTATCAGTAAATCAATCAGAGTAATTCAAAGTGAAATAAATTAGAGATGTTGAGAAGGAACCACTAAGTGCTGTCTGGAAAAATTCCCCCTCTTGCAACTTCTGAATCGTCAGAAAGTATGGAGCAGCTGAGCAAACCTTAATTCTATAGGAAGGGCATTTCACCATCCTCAGAAAGAAAGTTTTATTGTAATGCATTTCTTTGTACTGTTAAAAGGTCTTCGGGATAATGATCACGCTTCCAAGCAATTGGAAATGCTTTGTTATATAACCCAACTGATGTGTATACATAGGCTGCCCCATAACAGAGTTCTTAGGGTGACTCGGAACAATAAATCAAGCAATTTAAAATCCACAAAGAGAGCAAAATGAATGTATTAAACGGCATAGAAACATCACAATGAGTCAAGGAAGAGGTTAAAATTAAGCCGAATTAAATGGCTCCTGCTGACTGCTGCACCATGGGAGAGTTGCTAAATTGCAAGTGGCACCTTCCCAATCCTTCAGGGTCCCCAGGCCCACCAACAGATTTTGCCGAATAGCAAAGAGAATAAAGAGGACTTCCTACATCAACGAAGGGTTGCTTATATTTCAGGATCTGGGAGAGACTGGATAGGCTGAAAAAGGCATGGACGGGAAAGAGGTTTGCGAATAGCTGATACACGGCTTATAAAGCTAGAAAGAAGAGTTTCCAAATGGTTAAAGGGTCTCTGTCTTAATAAACTCAGTAATAAATGAGGGCTGGGCGTTCTTATCACACTTTTCAAGATTCTGTATGTTCCTTGCATTAAAGCTCCTTATGGAAGTATGAAATTCTAGTTTCTTGGATTGTGCCCCGCTATCACAAGCTTGTTGAGTCTGCCTAGAGACTTCTATCCTGCTTGATGGTCCATCCTGACTTCTGGCATGTTTTTCAATCCTTTGGTCTTCCTGCTAACCGTTTGTTGAGTATGACTTCCTATTGTAGGAGAATAGCAGGCAGAGCTGGAGGGGGTGGGGCAGCGGAGGTAAGTGCGTCATCAGCTTAGAGTCATGGCACACCCCAAGTCCAATCCCTCCTGAGGTCCATTGACTCTTATCTGGTGCCAATTTAAGTGTTGAATGTAAATAGCTTACACAGCTTCTTGTGTATAGGCTTGAACAAATCTTTAGCCTTACCAATGTTCCTGATTCTTTGCCCTGGTAGCGCAGGGGTTAGTATGTAGTATTGCAAGCTAACTCTGCCCACAGTCTGGAGTTTGTTCCTGATGGGGCTCAAGGTTGACTCCACCTTCCATCCTTCCAAGGTCAGTAAAATGAATACCCAGATGGTTGAGGGCAATATGCCGTCATTGTAAGCCACTCAGAGAGCACTGTAAAGCACTATGGGATGGTATATGAGTCTACGTGCTATTGCTATTTGAATCTGACACCTGTTTCCCTTTCATGCCTCAGTGCCAAGATTGGCACACATTGCTTTTTTTTCTCCAACCCACCTTGTGGCAGGGTGTCCATTTTACATCCCTGACATAAAGCGGGAGGGTCCACAGCTCAATTTTTTAATCCCAAAATGGAAAATCTGTCATTAGCTCGGGGTCAGTGCGACATAACTGAATCGCAAAGCAGCCAACTGTGGTTGCTCATTTTGTGGTTTACGGTTCAGTGCGTTGTGTACCTCCAGAACATTGGATTCATTGAATAAACCATGTTTCATTTGAATGCAGGCAAACGTATTGGGCAAACAGAATGAAAAATGCCAGCACTATTGTATTGCTAAACATGGGTTCTAGTCTGTTATTTACAATGGCTCGTGCAAAAACAAAAGACGCAGAACCCAGTCTCTTGAGGGACTTTCTGTCTTTCAAAAAAGGAGAGCAAAGACAGAAATCGAACCTCGGTGAAATTTAACTTAATTACAGTTAAATGAATTCTTTAGTTAACATGATTACTCCATCTGCCGTGTTAAAAAGTGCAGACCGTTAACAGGAATGGGAGGGGCTGAGATGGCTTTTCAGGATAGGTGTCTTTCTGGGCCAAATCTGATTATGTACCCCTTCCATTTAGTCCTCCTCTTTTGGACTGGTGTATTACTGCCCTCTAGTGGAGAGCTTTGGAATTTTAGATGTGCCTTTGGCCCTGAAATGAGATTTTTGTCTACAGTCTCTCTCTCCTAGTTGAACTTGACAGTATATCTGAGGTCTCTCAGGAACACAGGTGGAATTTTCAGAGGGCATTCCGTGAATCAGTTCACATTTGAATTAGATTTTGGTTTTGGTTCTGCCTGGTGCAAATGAAATGATCCAAATCTCAGTCTGCACTTGCTGACTGATATAAGGAAAACCAAAGGGTGAGGCAATGTAGGACTTGTTCTGTAGATTTAAAAAGAGTACATGTAGCATATGTTTGGAACAGGAATAGAAAACAACTCTGAATTACTTAGGAAAGAACATGTAGAATAATGGTGAAGAAGTTGTCTGTATAAGAGGGTGAGAGACAGGTATCTTGGTCTATATACCAAACGAATGACCCATTGGGATCCCCATATCAAAATAACTTATCTTATGTCCGGTCAGAACTTGAAAATAACATTTAATGTAGCACAGTATTTAAACAAAATGATCCGGTTAAGATCTGCATATGTGGGACTGATTGGGGTAGATTGTAAGGGCGACTCCGAAATATAATGTTATATTTTATCTATATCTTAAATTTGTATTTTATTACTATTTCATCTTAAATTGCATCTTATTTAATTCCATTTTAAATTGTATTTTATCAAATTCCATTTTGGATTGCTTTTATCAAGTTTTAGTGACGGTTTGTTGCTGGAACTTTGCACTTTGATATGGCCCAAGGGCTAATCAATAAAGTTGTTGTTGTTGTTGGTGAAGAAGAAATTGTGCATAAGCATAAAGGAAACAATGTTATATAAAATTGGTCTTTTCCCCCTTATGATTATTTGCTGCCTCTCAGGAGAACATTTTTCCAAAGCGAATCATGATCCACAACCTATATGAACTATCTTCAATATACACATATATTCACACATATATTACAATATACACATATATTCACACACACATTTCTCCATCCCCATCCCCATCCCCATCCCCATCCCCATCCCCATCCCCATCCCCATCCCCATCCCCATCCATCTCCATCCCCATCTCTCTCTCTCTCTCTCTCTCTCTCTCTCTCTCTCTCTCTCTCTCTCTCTCTCTCTCTCTCTCTCTCTCTCTCTCTCTCTCTCTCTCTCACACACACACACACACACACACACATCAGGCTGGGTGGAGACAGCCAGTGGTTAGTGCATTGGACCAAACATTAGTTCAACATCTCATTCATGCATAAAAGTCTCTTAATAGACTTGGACCAATTAACTGCCTTACAGCTTAATCGACTTCAAATCACATGTTGCTCTTCCAAGCACCAGAGAACTTAGCATCAATTCAGAGGATATAATTCTTCATGGTAATCTACTAGGTCTTAACCCTTTTAGGAGAATCCCAAAAATGCAATAATGGTAGGTTTAATTGGTTATGCCTGGTTCTCTTCCCATATGGTCACATGATACTGGACAGTTTCATCACCAGAGATGGCCAGGAACCAGAAATGAAAGCGGAATTTTGTGATGCAAATGGTGCTACTTTGAAACTTCCTATATTTCTGGGCAGAAATAAGCTCTGTCCATATCATCATCATCATCATCATCATCATCATCATCATCTCATCTTATAACAAGAGCAAATCCTACTCCTTTCTAGCACTGATTACGTTAGGTAGTTTGGTAATGAAACATCTGTAAGAAAATGGCCAAGCTCAGAGAGCACAAAGGACTTCATAGTTCAGCCCTGAGCTACACATATTCTCTTCTATCTGCTCATCTCATTTGCTTTATTTACAACAGAAAATGGAATCCTTTATTAAATATTGGGTGCCATTATGCAAAATCGCACCATACTGTCTATAGAAAAATCCAGTTCTAATAAGATTTCCATAAGACCACAGGATTTCAGCAGGCATGATCCTAAATCTTGCTTTAGATCAGAGGTGCCCATTCCTGATCCTAAATCTTGCTTTAGATCAGAGGTGCCCATTCTGGGAGTTGAAGTCCACAACTGTTAAAGTTGTCAAGGTTGGACACCCCTGCTTCAGATCGAGGAATAGTGATATACATTTTATTATTAATTGTTATTTCAGTTATGTTATCTTTCATGCACTGAATTTCCGGTCACTACAAACAGTCTCCCTGGCTGCCTAACCCTCTCAGTCTGAGAAAAATCCATGGGGAATTGTCTTCTGATCTCTTTCCTTGAGGTGGAATGGAAGCATGAGAAGGGAGGGAAGCTGCAAGCTGTATTGTACAAGGAACAACAAGAAATTGCCACCCAACCTTTCCCATGTTGTAACGAATAAAAAGTTATTTCCTTATACGCCATCCATCAACTCTCAGCTGACTTTCCTTCTTTTTTTTTGAAGACAATTTTGAAAGCAAATACTTCCATGAATTTGAATGAGAACTGAGAGATTTTTTTTCTGCATTGCACTATTAAGGAGGGCAAAGACATTCTACAGACCTTTAGTGAGCTCAGGTATCAAGGGAACTTAATCTGTACAGCAAATTTCTGATGCATTATGAGTAGAATTATCAGCTTCTTCTTCATCCTAACTTTCAGAGAGAGCGTTTCTGGGGTCTTTGGATTTTTTTTTTAAGCTTACAGAATAACAGAGTTGAAAGAGACCTTGGAGGTGTTCTAGTCCAATCCTCTGCTTAGGCAGGAGACCGTTTAACATTCCAGACAAAAGGCTGTCCAGTCTCTTCCTAAAAATCTCCAGTGTCGGAGCACCTATAATTCCTGGAGGCAAGCCTTTCCACTGATTAATTGTTCTCACTGACAGGAAATTTCTCCTTAGTTCTAGGTCGAATCTCTCTTTGATAAGCTTCCCTCCATAATTTGTTGTCCTGCCCTCAGGTGCTTTGGAGAATAGGTTGACCCCCATTTTTCTATGACAGCTCCTCAAATATTGGAAGACTGCTATCATGTCACCCCTGGTCCTTCTCTTCATTAGATTAGATCAGGGGTGTCAAACTGCCAGCCCATGGGCCGGATGCGTCATGGTGAAACGGCATCCACCCCATTGCCGGCAATGGAAAAAAAGTCATGATATGTGACCTTGCGAGTTTGACACCCCTGGATTAGATTGGTTCATTCATGTAGAATTGAAGGGATATAAGTCCAATAGAGATGCCTCACCTTGGTGAGAATGAGGTCAGCATCAGATGCTATTTAGATCTTGAACATAGGGGCAGACAATGCACCATATTTTAGCAAGGTATTTTAGAGGCATTCAGAAAACCTTGTCCACCTGTTGGAAAACATGGATGGTGACAGGTTTGCCTTGGTAAATCCTGATTGCCACCACTTGATGTTACCATGATTATACACCTCCAACTCTCTGTATAAATGAGAAGTGAGTGAAGAGGACAGTGATGGACATGGAAGATTGTGATAGGCCTTTGATAGACCTACCCAGATTGCTTCTTTAGATGGAAAAGCTTTATGCTCCTTTCATCTCTAAAGGGACCTATGACTCTTCCCTCATCTTCTTTCATCCTGGGGTGCAGAGGACAAAGCTCCCTGTTATATTGTTTTGATTGAGAATATCTTGCAGAGGTAGCTTGATTCATACACGGGGAAGTTGTATTGAAATTCACTGTAGTGTGACTGAATATCTTAGGAGATGGCCTGGTTTGAAATGCAGGTCCTGCATCCTTCCCAAATGTGCCTGGAATCAAAATAGTATTTCAACGCTTAGCTGGTGAATAATAAGAGCCTATGCTTGCTCTGGAGGTACTAAAGAACTGTGGGAGTTAGGAAGTTATTACATGCTAATGAAGTGGAAGTTAATTATTAATGCAGCTTTATTGCTGGTTAGTTTCTGGATAATAGCTCAAAGCATGACGGCATTGGGCCAAGAGAGCTGAACAAACAATACCGTCCCTTCCCTTCTAAGGGTAGTGCCAGGAGCTGCTGGCCATAAGGGATGACATTCTTGAAATTGGCTATAAAGGGTGGTGTGATGTTTTAGTGCATCGCCTCAACATTTCTTCTTGATTCACTTTAGGAACATTGGAATGAATGAGGCATCTGAAGAACAGCAAAGATATAGCACTCTTTCAGTCAGCCCTCCACCATCAGAAAGCTGTAGATCAATTGAAAGAAATAGTGACTGCCTATAGGTGGGCCCTACTCCAGCTGTCACCAGGAAGTGGTTTCATAATCCTAGAATAATAAGTAGAGCTACACATAGTTTGAGGGGGCAAAGTTTTGATGGGTGGGGGTGACCCCTATTTTGTTTAGAGAGGCAAAAGTTATGGTGGGGAAGTGGCGATGCTAAATGGATAGCACTATCTCAAAATGGACGTGATCAGGATTTATTTAGCTGTGAAGTCTGGAGTTTTTCTTCCTTCCTTCCTTGAGTTCATACCAACATTTTCCTACATGTCCCATCTAAAAAAGGGACATGTAAAATCTCTGCCTGTGCTTTTTGACCATTGGGATTGGGGAGATCTTCAGGGTGTCAATAAAAAACAACACAGAATTCAAAACATACAATGTCAGTTTCTTGGCTGAGGTATTTTTTTTTTACAATTTGTTAGGTCAGACAGAGTCAGCATATTGCCCCCAACACTCTGGGTCCTCATTTTACCTTCCTCAGAAGGATAGAAGGCTGAGTCAACCTTGAGTCGGTGAGAATTGAACTGCTGGCTGTCGGCAGAGTTAGCCTGCAATTCTACCTTCTAACCACTGCGCCACCATGGCTCTTGATGAGTGGTAAATAAATCTAACAAACAAACAAATGCAGGAGAACACTTCTGTAGTTTGGTCTCTATCTGGTGCTTCCCATGGATCATGTTAGCCCAGCGTGATGTACATCTATAGACCACAGAGCAGATGAGAGAGGTGTATAAAAAGCCCATTTTCCCTGATTATAATCCCAGTGGCTTCTGATCATGGATTTTTGCAGTGCAAGAGAGAAGAAGGTGTGTGTTTATTCTGATTCCTGTGAATCAGCTGCCTTTGTCCTTCTCATATTTGCATTTGTAAATTTTAAGGTTATTGAGAATAAATAACATGTGAACCTTTTGTGTTGCACATTGGGTTGCTTTCCTGCCTGGAATCCAATTGATCTGAACCCCATGCGTTTACTGGAACTGTTAATGTTTACACATTAGCGTCTTTGGCTTAATATACGAGCCTTCAAGTAGCAAATTGATGTTTCTCTGAGCTGAGCAAATTATTTTTCTATTAAACGCAATATTTAAAATGGCTTAGAAAAAGAAAACAAACGACTAGGGAGAATTTTAATACAGCTCCTTCCCACCGCCTCCTAATCAGCTTATATCAGCTGCTGGAAGTCAGTAATGGCTTTTTAAATATTTCTATTTTATAAAAAGTGGCAAGGTGGGATGGAGGAAAAAAAAAAGAGCACTCACAGCAAATGGCGGTGGGTATAAATGTCAGGCATCATGTTTGAAATAATTTTCATTAACCTGGTACCTTTATATCCTTACACTGAGCCTTATAATAATACTAAGTTAATTAAAACTTTCACATGGTTTAATTTGATGGAAAGCAACAGGTGAAATTCTACCCGAATATGTTTTTGCAGTTGCATCCAGCCTTTGATCTGTCAAGCCTCCCTTGTTCTTCCAAGCCGCTCCCTCTTTTTCTCACGTAACTATAATAATAATAATAATAATAATAATAATAATAATAATAATAATAATAATAATAATAATAATAATAATAATAATAATAATAATAATAAGTTGGACCTTGGAGGTCATCTAGTCCAACCCCCTGCTCAGGCAGGAAACCCTATACCATTTCAGGCAAATGGCTGTCCAGTCTCTTCCTAAAAACCTCCAGTGTTGGAGCATTCACCACCTCTGGAGGCAGGTTGTTCCACTGGTTAATTGTTCTAACTGTCAGGAAGTTTCTCCTTAGTTCTAGGTTGCTTCTCTCCTTGACTAGTTTCCATCCGTTGCTTCTTGTCCTGCTTTGCCTCTGCTATCAGCTACGGTATTGTTGGCCCTACCAGGTAATCCAGACAAGAACCACAACCAGGAGTTTATGGCTCTTATCGTTTTTGTAAGGTTACATTAACAGGATCTTGCACAACTGAAATAATTTCATCCCTGTTTTCCTTTTACAGGTGTTCCTTGACTTACAACCATTTGTTTAGTGACCGTGGAGAGTTACAAGGGCGCTGAAAAAAGTGACTTATGACTGTTTTTCACACTTGCAACCCATTGCAGCATCCCCCATGGCCACGGGGTCAAAATTCGGATGCTTGGTTCATATTATGATGGCTGCAGTGTCCCACAATTTCCCTTGCTAAGCAAGGCAGTCGTTAAGTGAAACTTGCCCCGTTTTACGACCTTTCTTGCCACAGTTGTTAAGGGAATCACTGCAGCTGTTAAATTAGCAACATGGTTGTTAAGTGGATCTGGCTCCTCCCATTGGCTTTGCTTGTCAGAAGGTCGCAAAAGGGGACCCCATGACTCTGGGACATCGCAACCGTCCATAAATACGTGCCAGTCGCCAAGCGTCTGAATTTTGATCACATGACCACAGGGACGCTGCAACGGTTGTAAGTCTGAAAAATGGTCACATCGCTTTTTTCAGTGCCCTTGTAAACTTTGAACGGTTCCTAAACAAATGGGTCGTAAGTCGAGGATTACCTGTAGTCTTAAGTGGGCCCCGGATGGCAAACGGTGACGTGCAGCCATTGTTCGTGGGTTAGCAAGTTCTGCTCCATCCCCCTTGAAGCTGCAGAGAAAGCCTCTCTTAATCCGCCTTCCGTATTTTTCTTCCTTTGTTTGTTTATTATTGAGATTAATTATTTTTTTCCTTTTTTGCCGCGTAAGGATGCTTTCATGTTTTCAGACACTGTTCCTTGGCAAAGCCAGTCACAGCTGTTAAACATTCTGTTTGTTTTCCTTTCTGCTACCCATTGTGCGTCCCAGAATTTTATCCCACACAAGAATGATTGCTTGGTTGTTTTCAATAAGTCTTCCTGCCTTACGCTTCTTCCTTCTATCTTGGCTTCTAGACAGCCCCCCCCCCACCCACCGCACTTCTTATTTTTTTTTCCTGCACACACCATGGTTGTCTTGGCTTGTGATGGCCTGTGTTGTTGTTTTTCTTTTTGTTACACATTTAATTTCGAGTAATTATTTGTTTTTAAAAATGCACCCGTTCTCAGCTTTTGTTTCTTTTGAGTTCTGCCTGATCATCTCCTTGGCCTTTGCTTTCTTCCTGGTTCTCTGTTGCTCATTAAGCCTCCCCCCCCTTTTTCCCCCCTTTTTGAACTGTGCATTTCACACCTTTGTACTTTATTCTGATTGCTCCTTATTCATGAATCTCATCGCCAGCTGATATTAATTGACTCCCTTTCTTCTTTTTTTTAAAAAAAATAAGTATCTCCAGACTTATATATTCCAGCTTTAGCTGATGATTAAGAGACACAATTTAAATTTCAATATCCCTCCCCCCACCTTTGTTTTAATTGATTTGTTTCTGTTTTCTTGGTGAGGTGGAGGAAAACATCTCAGCGAGAGGTGCTGTCTTAAGCATTCTGGTAGTGCTTTAGATCTCAGACTTCTTCCGTAGGGAAGGAGAGCATGGAAGATGGATCCTTAACTTTTTCTATCCCTTTATTGCTGATAGATAAATATGAATGCAGTCACCACTCATTTTTACTGGGTCTTCTCCTTCTTCTTCTCCTCCTTCTCCTTCTCTTTCTCTTTCTCTTTTTCTTTCTCCTTCTCCTTCTCCTTCCCCTTTTCCTTCTCCTCCCCCTCCCCTCCTCCTCCTCCTCTTCCTCCTTGAAGTTCCACCACCATTAGGCCTGTTTGTGGTCTGAGAAGGTGCAGAGATTGGTGTCAGCGGTCTGGTAGTCTATGCCTATCATAGTCTTATCTTTACTGCTGTTAGTGAAGCAACACACTGGTATATTCATAAGTAGTGTGTGTGTGTGTGTGTGTGTGTGTGTGTGATTCATCCTGATCTGATTTGAATCCTCAATTTGACTTGAAATATCAAAATGTTTTGAAATTATTATTCCAGTCTGAAATGTTGAAATGATTCAATTTGGACTGAAGATTAGAAGTGTTGAAGTGATTCAGTTTGATGTGTTGAATCAGTTCAGAAAACAAGCTCCTGCATATTTTTGCACCCACAGTTGAGCTGCGCAATGAAGACCTACCTCTCATTCTATCAATACGAAGGGCTTGTTCCTCTCTCGCCCTCCCCTCTTCTCTAGTATAAGGATTTTAATTGATGGGATTTTAATTGGCTTTTATATGAGCCGTCTACTGTGAAGGAAAGTCTGGTGCTAAAAGCAGTGCAGTAAGATGATAACAACTTGAGCTTAATGCAAAGGAACATTTCTTGTTCTCTTTCACTCTGCTGAATATCATCAAAATATCACAATTATATTCTTAAAGCCAATTAAAATAACCAAGAAAAGTCCGTCAATTGTCAGCCAAATCACAGTTCACTGCTTCATGGGCATGGGATTATGCCAACTCTGGCTAAAGATCTAGCCCAGTGCTTCTCAAAATATTCTTCACCAGGGAACCCCTTTAAATACCTTTTGTGGCCACCGACCATGGCCACGGACCCCCAAGACTCAAGATTTAAATCATAACATTTTTTTCAAGGCTTTGCAGATCCCATGTGATGACATCAAGGCCTGCCAGGAGTCCACAGACCTCAGGTTGAGAACCACTAGTCTAGCCTGCATTTTGGATATATGCTCTGTTTGACAATATTTTTTGGTTCCATTCAATTTTGTGCAATCTT
This sequence comes from Vipera berus, assembly GCF_964194415.1. Classification (NCBI taxonomy): domain Eukaryota; kingdom Metazoa; phylum Chordata; class Lepidosauria; order Squamata; family Viperidae; genus Vipera; species Vipera berus. The sequence continues at coordinate 11,553,483 of NC_138212.1, read as the reverse complement.
CAAGGACTCCCTGGATGGGTCACTGATGTTTACTTGGCACGATTTTCAAATGTGATTTGCCATTGCCTCCTTCCTAGGGCTGAGAGAAAGTGCCTGGCCTCTTGCCTAAGGTGGAACTAGAATTTCTAGTCTCCTGGTTTCTTGGCTGATGACTTTACCCACTATACCAAATGGGCTAATATTTGATAATATTCTCGCTAAGTAAGAAAGTCCATGTGCTGCAGATAATCTCCTAAAATCTCTGCTTCGGAATGTGTAGCCTGCACTCTCCTTGTGAGTGATTTACCCACAGACTATAGGACAGTAACGTTGTACTCTGCAGTCTGCTTTAGCACAGAGGATTCTGTCTTGTTTCATATCAAATTAGGATAAAAATGCAATTAATTAATGGGAAAGTGTGTTGCTGATTTCTGAATAGCTGAATAGAATAGAGCTGGAAGGGCCCTTGGAGGTCTTCTAGTCCAGCCCGCTGCTCAAGCAGGAGAACCTATACCATTTCAGATAAGTGGCTGTCCAGTCTCTTCTTAAAAACCTCCAGTGATGGAGCACCCACAATACCTGGAGGCAAGCTGTTCCACTGATTAATTGTTCTCATTGTCAGAAAGTTTCTCCTTAATTCCAGGTTGCTTCTCTCTTTGATCACTTTCCAACCATTGTTTCTCATCCTTCCCTCTCGGTGCTTTGGAGAATAGTTTGACTCCCTCATCTTTGTGGCAGCCCCTCAAATACTAGAATACTGCTAACATGTTACCCCTATTTCTTCTTTTCTTTAGACTAGCCAAACCTAAGTCCTGCAGCCATATGTTGAAGTCTCCAGGCCTTTGATCATTTTAGTTGCTCTTCTCTGAACTTTTTCTCAACATCTTTTTGGTAGTATGGTGACCAAAATTGATTGCAGTATTCCAGGTGTGGTCTTACTAGGGTTTTATAAAGTGGTACTAATACTTTGTGTGATCTTGATTCTATGCCTCTGTTTATACAACCCAGGATTGTATTAGCTTTTTTGGCTGCTGCTGCAACACGGCTGGCTCGTGGTCAAGTGATCGTCCACTAGGACTCCAAGGTCCCTCTCACAGTTGGAGTTTTTGAGCCAGGTCTCACCTAATCTGTACTTAAACCTTTGATTTTTTCCCCTGCCTAAATGTAAAACTTTGCTTTTCTCCACATTAAAACTCATTTTGTTGGATAAGGCCTATTGTTCAAGTTTGTCAAGCATTGCTTTAGCAGTAACATATCATGGCCTTCCCTGTGGTCGGGGATCATGAGAGCTCTAGGCCAAATAAAGCAGGAATAGGAAACCTCCCAGGTTTCTCCTGAATTACAATGCCCAGTAGAATCAGCCAGTATGGGCAATGATGAAGGATGTTGAGAGTCACAATTCAACATCTTGAGAACAGTGGTTGCCCCACCTTTATCTAGAACAAAAGCCCACAACTTGAATTCCCAAGGCAACATATGGTCCCTCAAGGTCTTTGATGTGTCCCACTTGAGGACTCTAGGAATTGCTACCAAGTTTGTGTAACTCTCTGTGATGAACAGGTAAATGATTAAACAGCTGATTGAAGAGTCACCATATTGATTTTATTTATTGGATCTTTATCGCATCTTTATTGTTTTTAATTCTATTGAAATAGAAATCACTTTTTAAAAAAATCCTGGCTCACTGATGTTTGGAGGACAGCAATAAATAATAATAATAATAATAATAATAATAATAATAATAATAATAATAATAATAATAATAATAATAATAATAATAATAATAATCATAATCCTTTATTGTCAAAGTACAACATGTGTACATTGAGATTAGCTGAGCCTCCCCCCCCCGTGCTCTCTCCCCCCAACACACAGTGACAACAAACCCTCCATCCCACCACACTATGTGAACCAACTACACCACACACCGGCCTCCCAAGTCAATTCTGCATAAGATTATGTCCCATTCAAAAGCCTAACAGCCCACGGATAAAAGCTATTTTTTAGCCTGTTGGTACGGCTGGCTATATTCCTATATCTCCTACCGGATGGTAGGAGAGTAAAGAGATACCGTCCAGGGTGTGAGTCATCCCTGAGAATCTTCCTCACTCTTCCAAGGCAACGAGCCCTGGCGATGTCATCCAGTGGTGTCAGGGAACAGCCCACAATGTCTTGTGCTGTGCTCACTACCCTCTGTAATACTTTCCTATAAAAATAGCACTTAGACTTATAGACCGCTTTACAGTGCTTTACAGCCCTCTCTAATTGGTTTACAGAGTCAACTTGTTGCCCCCAACAATCTGGCTCCTCATTTTACTGACCTCGGAAGGATGGAAGGCTGAGTCAACCTTGAGCTGGTGAGGATTGAACCCCTGGCAGTCGGCAGAATTAGCCTGCAATACTGCATTCTAACCACTGTGCCACCACAGCTCTTGTCATAATGCTTGAGGACCAAGCATGGTCTTCGACCTGGAAAAATGGTACATCAATAGTCTAAAAGGATCCAGGTTCTGAGATATTGTCTTAGAACCTTAATAAAATAGTTTGGAACAAAAACATATTTTTGAAATTGACCTGGCATGATGTCTGAAGAGTCTTCCTTGCATAGAGTGAAGGCTCTTCGTAGAATGTACAAAAGCCTGTGAGAGATGTGCTGTATCTCCTAATGTAGCTGGCTGATAGTCTTCCTGAGTGGCGTTATTGACTGGTGAATATCTGAACGACGTCAGATAATGTTTATCTGCCCAATATAGTGACCTGAATTAATTAGACCCTGCGAGGTTCAAAATGGGCACAGGCTCCCTTTCAGAGTCCAGATCCCCACTTCATTATTTGAAGGAGAGGTAAAAGCTTTTGGAGGATAAAATTGCACTGCCTCATCATGGCTGAGTGGCTCACAAAGGCAGCGATATGCACTCCCGGACAAAGGATATTTGTGTGGATGGATAGGTGGGTGGGCTTTCTTGAATTGGATATTCAGGTTTTCATAAATGTTTTGGGGAGAACTGAGCCTATTACTGTTTGTATTAATGACCATGGCACCAAACTGGGGAAGGGGCAAAATGCATTGGGTTGTTCTGATTCATCTCTGCCTTGGAAATGATTATTACGATTCATCGCACAGTGATCCAGATGTTCAGACTGGATTTGGCATTTTTATCTACCTGTCGCGTCCTTCCAAGGACCTGGGATGGGCGGATGTAGAGGTATTAGAGGCATCATTGCAGGATGTGAGCTGTTCCAAACGAAGCTGCCTTATGCAATTGACTGATGGTGATTTTATCAATGCCAAAGTTGTACAAGTGGTGCTTCCAGTTTTTTTTGGGATTGCACCCAAGGCGCCAATGACTATCGGCACTAACATTGCTTTCTTTTGCCATAGTCATTCTCTTTCTATTTGCAGGTGTTTGTATCTCGTTATCCTCTCCAGTTCCTTCTCTTATTCTTATTATATTTATTTGCTGCCCATCTTGCAGTTCGAAGCAACTCTGAGAAAGAAACTAGAAGAAGATACATCTTTTGTATGTTTCCCAGTACTGCCCTTGTCCTTTTCCCAGACCTTGAGTTGGGTCTGTTTAACTGGCATTTCAGTTTAATAGCCTCCTTCTTCCCCAAACAACGAGGTGGTCTCTTCTAGCTGTTTGAGTATTTGCAGGCAAATTGTAGTTTTTAATCAGTGATTCGCTTAACAACTGTGGCAACAAAGGTCATAAAACCACCTTGCACAGCCATGGAAATTCTACTCCCACTTGTGGTTATAACTCAAAGACAATTAATGCAAGAATAATATAGGTAGTCCTTGACTAGCGACCACACAATGGAGCCCAAAATTTCTACTGCTGAGTGAGACATTTGTTAAGTGAATTTTGTCCCATTTTACAAATCTTCTTGCCACGGTTGTTAAGCGAATCACTGCAGTTAAGTTAGTAGGACAGTTTTAAAGTGAACTTGGCCTCCCCATTGATTTTGCTGGTCAGAAGGTCACAAAAAGTGATCACACAGCAACTGTCATAAACACATGCTAGTTGCCAATTATATGAATTTTGATCATGTGACCATGGGGATGCCGCAAAAGGTTATAAATGACTTTTTTTCACTGCCGTTGTAACTCTGAATGGTCACTAAAAGAACTGCTGCAAGTTGAGGACTACCTGTATTTGAAGGATTGTTAGAGTGCATATGCTTTCCATGCATCCTTTCAGAGGTGATAAGAGGGAACTGTGAGTGATGTTGCAGTGCAGAATGCTTTTCCTCTGGGATTCTGACTTTGTTCTGCTCCTCTCCTTACTTGGTGCTCCATTATTCCTTCTAACAGTTAATATTTAATGCCCGTCAAACATGTTTATTTATCAGCTTGCTAAGGTTTTTAAGATTCTCTTGATGGTTTTGCTTTTCCGAAACCTTTCTGCTTGTGCAAACCCCAGGAGTCTCTGCCGTCTCTTACGGTTGGTGCCATTTTGGAGATGTAAGTAATAGTACCCAAAATCTGAAAATTGCAAATAAGCCATAAATAATGTTTTGGGGAATAAGGGTACAAGAGCGTCCGTTCATTCATGACCTGTCTCTCAGGCAGAAAATTCTAGGCATGAGGGTAAACGCTATTGTATGAAATGGATGCCTAACCTAATTTAGCATAAATGATGATCTATTGCTGTGGAAAGCTTTGAAGGTTGTGTGGGTCCCTTTGGCAGAGCTCTGTGTAAGCAGCTCTTCAGAATTATTCCACAAAGCAACAGGGGTCCTTGCTTCTAACAGAGAAGCAAAGTTTGTGCCTGCCTTCATTTTCCCTGGCTTCCAGTAGCTCAAAGAAGTTACAGCTCAGGGAGAAAAACTTATTCCAGTTATTAGGATTGCCAGTTAACATGCTGAGATGATGCGAGCAGAATGAAACCGTCTGTTGGTTTTGGTAAGACGAAGTGTCATGCTCCCAGACCACAAAATGTGTGTTTCTGGGTACAGTTCAAGGTGCTGGTGGTTACCTTTAAAGCCCTACATGGCTTGGGACCGGGGTACCTGAGAGATCTCCATAGATTTGGAAGGGGCTATTTAGTCCAACTTCCTTCTTGGTGCAAGTTGGATGGGTGCTGCCCCAGATACCTCTCCAGATGTGAATTTGGAGGAGGATGAACCAGTCCCAGGCACTTCAGAAGGGGAGTGGTCAGTGGCTCTGAACAGCCAGCTGAGAGTGATTTGGTTGAAGCACAGCTGCAGCAGGACAGCCCTGAGGCTTCAGGTAGGGAAAGCATGCAACTGCAGCCGGTCAGTGATGAGGAAGAGCAACTGCCTTCTGCCTTTGATCCGAGAGCACGCAGGGCAGAGAAAAGGCAGGAGCAGCGAAGGTCATCCTAATTATTCACAAGGAGGCAGCCTCGTGCCTCTTCATGGGCTGCACCAGACAGCAGACAGATGGAGACCATGCTGGGAACAACGTGTACATTTCCTAGCTGTGTGTTTCCTGGTTGTGATTCCAGCCTTGCCTTGGGTTGATCCTCTGCCTTGACTCTGGATCGTGCCCTCTCATATTGTGGATTTAATTTTGCCTAGTCAATTGAACTTGTTTGGGGAATTTTCAAGTGCCTTTCGGACTCAGTGGCCGTTGCTCTGTTGTAGTCTGCTTGTGGCTGGACGGAATTGGGGCAGTTCTGGGTTTTTGGTGAAGGGAACTGTTGTGGAATATTAATAAACCCACTAAACCAGACATGTCAAACACAAGGCCCGGGGGCCGGATCCGGCCCACGAAGTGGTTTCATGTGGCCCGCAAAGCCATCCTGGAAACAGTGAGGGAACACCCCCCCCCCCGACTGCCTTGGCCCTGGCCCTGGCCCAGAGACCCTCCTTCTGCCAGAGACCCCCAGATCTGTCCCACTCCTGCCCAGGGCCCCATAGGCACCCTTGATGCCAACGATGTAGAGCTGGCCACGCCCACCCTGTAGGCCACGCCCACCCTGGCCACACCCACCCGGCCCCCTGAGGGCAACTGCAATGCTGATGCGGCCCTCAATGAAATTGAGTTTGACACCCCTGCACTAAACCACTGTTATGTGTGCAAGTGAGTGAGCGGGACCACACAGCAAGTAAACTATTGCAACTAACGATTGCTCAGTCTCTCCTTAAACGCATCCTTAAAGAGAGGCAGGGCAACCAGTTGCGATAGTGAAGGGAAGCTTTTCATGTCTAAGGACGATGAGCTCTAATGCCAGACCGGTAGGAGGAGCTTTTTTTTTGTCCCCCCTCTCGAAGGCTGAACAAGAATGGGTTCTTCTGAAACATAAAAACGTGAATTCATATTCTCTATTCTGCTGTGAAGGAGAACAAGGAAATCAGAAGAAAGAAAAAAAACCTGAAGGAATCCATGGGGGACATTTACCCACATACAGAGCATGGGTACCCTGGAGAGATTTGCAGAACTCGGAGTCTCAAGCAAAGGCTGCACTAATTATTGAGACAATAATTGTGGCTATTAGGAAGTTAGTCTTGTTTGCAGGCAGCTTTCCTCCTGTGTAGGCCACATCATCTCTCATTAAGTCAAAAGTACCTATGGGGATTGGCAGCAGAGTGTCAGTATGTTATAAAGGGACTTGGTCCATTCTTTTCTTCTTTCTCCCTCCCTTCATTTTCCTCCCGGGCAATCTGGTAGTCATTACATCGTTGTGAGGTTAAATAAGCTGGAAATTGGCTATTGTCAGCTGCTAACTTGGTTGCCCGAGGATGTGACAAAGCCATCTTACTTGGCATCTTGTGCTCACTTAACACTTGTGCTCTAGAGGTAATGAATTCCTCCTTGGCTTGCGCACCGCATGGTTTTGACCCTGAGCTTTGTAGCGCATAGAAGCCTTCTTCTGTCCTTCAAATCAGGTGGATTGGCAGTCCAAGGATAGCAGGAACTGAGGTCAGCATTTGAGGAGACAATTCTGTCACTCCGAGCGGAGAAGCAAATGTATATTGATGTCTTTGCAGAAGCTGACTGAAGTGGAATGCCCTCCAGATATAAACCAGATCAGGATATGCTAGTTAGCCTTCTTTGAGCCCAAGGGGAAAAAAAAGGCATGGAATATTTCAGGGAAGAAGACTTTATTCAGGGTCTGTGCAGTACCTTACTAATGAGGTAGAAAGCATACGGATCCACCTTGGTTGGAAGAAAAAAAAATATCTCAGTACTTGCATTGAAGGATAGCTTTATTAGGTCAACTTGTGGTTCGAAAATTGTATGGACGGCTTTGAGGTTACAAGAGCTTTAAGATGATCAACGAAAGAGAAGAAGAGGCTGAAATTAAAGACACTTTTAAAGCAGAGTTTGCAAGGCTTTATTTAACTTATCACATGAGAGTAGGCTGCAAGTACAATACAACCTATTGGGAAGGCTGGTGTGTAAGAATTCAAGTCAGGTACTTTCAGGAATAAGCAATCAATAATAGACCTCTAATTTTTTTTTTTTACTGTAAGGAACCAAATGATTCTTTGAAGGTGTAAGGGCTTAGGTCAATGTACTTCACAAGGTAGTTAAGGATTCAGGAGCAGCATTTGCACCCTGGTTGGTATTAACTTTCTTGCAGGGCTGATATATCGTGTGAAACTAAATTGTTTGGTTAATTTGTAGTTTATAAGTACTCCTCAGTTAACAACGGAATCTGGGACTGGAATTTCTGTTGCTAAGCAACACGGTTGTAAAGACAATGTCATGTGACGGTGCTGCTTAACAGGGGCCCTGCAATAGCTAGAATTTTGAGGACCAGTGATAAGTATCACAACTGTGATGTCTGAATTAAGGTTTACTGGGTTCGCAGAATGCGCCAAGTCACTAAAAAACTAAGCTAAGCAAGTACAAATGTTGGGCAAAATCCTTTTCATGTACACAAAGTTATGTGGAAACTCGCTTTCCATTTGGCCAAGAGAAACCTGGCATTTCTTTCTGCTGCTTTAGAGGACTGAGATCAAAATCGTACTGTCCAACTTTATATCAGAACTCCCCTTTGATTTTGGTTTAATTGCAGTATTTTTATATTCTTTATGGGAGCAGCTGAGTAAGAATGGAATTATATTTCCCCTCCTAGCAAATATGGAAGAACTCTTCACGCAATCACTTTTTCGAAAGATAAGTTACTTTCAAAAATAGGAGGCATAAAGCTTGCTGAATAGCAGTCAAAGCAGGAGAAGCCACAAAAATAGATAGACGGGCTCGGTGTAACAATGGAGAAGTATAATAATAAATAACAACAAGTCCAAGCAGAATCGATAACCAAGTGCAGATCTGATATAGATCGTAGCACAGAAAATGGATGAAGCACAAAAGAAATGCTAATGTTCCCAAAGAAGGAAGCCATAAAAGCCTGGAGAAAAGTTTGCTTTATTTCAACATGTGAAAGGAATACATTTTCTTCTGGTGAAAGAATCAAAATGTTGATTCTTCTACCTAAAAAAAAAAAGAAACCAAGTATATAATGCCTATGTCATGGTTCCGACAGATGAAACCCTTCCAAAGAACTTTGAGGCATTGTTTACCTTAAAGAATCTTTTATTTGGGAAACAAAGTATCGGCACTACATAGTTGAACCCCAAAACTAAATTTCCCTCCCCTGGATACAAAGTAACAAATTACAATTCTCACCTCCAATAAACAGTCATAAATCACATTCCCCAATTAGCTTGAAGCACGGGCTTCCTCCCCAGCTCTCCAGCTTGCCAAAATGCTATCAGCTCTGGACCCAATGTCCTTGGCTTCCCACGGCCGAGTTATTACTGTTATGACTAGCTGGACTTTCATCCCTATCCCCCCCTCCCAGCATCAACTAATTCTTTTTTTTATTGAAAAGTTTTACAGTACATTTTATTTATAACAAAACAAAACAAAACCCCTCCCAACCCCCTCCCCTCTTCCCAACCCTCCCCAACACCTCCCTCCCTCCCCCTCCCCCCTCCCCGACTTCCCAGAGCTAAATACAAGGTATAAAAGTAGAAACAATCATAATCTACCATATGCAAACAACAATAAACTATTAAATCTATCGCACTTTAACTCTTATAAAATGACTACAAGCAATATAAATATCACATCAGTGCTTATTCAAATGCTAAATGAAACTTTTTAGTCCCATATTTATTCTGGATGTAATCAATCCATTTTTTCCACTCCACAATATATTCTAAAAGCATAGAGAAAATGGCTGCATTTTCATCTCTTGTCAAAGCAAGAACATCCAATGTTAGCAGCATTGACAGCCTTTTTATATGTGGGCTGGAGATAACAAGCTACTGGTGAGCAACTTAAGATTTCCTGTTAGATGGACAGGGCTGTCCAATTGCGGGCAAGAAGAAGAAATTTTCTTGGTCAAAGAATCAGTCACAGCATGTCTCTAAAACTGTTAGGCAGTTTGGTCTAGTGGTTAAGGCACCAGGTTAGAAACCAGGAAACTGAGTTCTAGTCCCACCTTAGGCGTGAAAGTTGGCTGGGTGACTTTGGGCCAATCACCAGGAGACTGTGAGTTCTAGTTCCACCTTAGGTATGAAAGCTGGCTGGGTAACTTTGGGCCAATCACCAGGAGACTGTGACTTCTAGTTCCACCTTTGGTATGAAAGTTGGCTGGGTGACTTTGGGCCAATCACCAGGAGACTGTGAGTTCCAGTCCCATCTTAGGCATGAAAGCCAGCTGGGTGACTTTGGGCCACTCACATTATCTCAGCCCAGTTCACTTCACAGGGTTGTTGTGGGAAAAATAGGAGGAGAAAGAAATATGAGGCATGTCTTGGCTCTGTTCTCTTCAAATCTCTGGGCGCTGCACATGCAACACGTGTTTTGCAATGGTTGGGAAGTTAACGGCATTTAGTTTTCATTTTTAGGTGGCAAAGAACCCAGCAGGTCCTATAAACACATGTTGGTTTCTCTTTATAGACCCAAGTTCAGGATGAATTGGGACCTGGCTGAATTTTATTCATTTCTAATTGATCCCATGAGGATCTGTGTTTTGGGCAATTGGGCTTTGCTTGCATTCACTGGAATTAGTGTGAAATATTATAAATTCTGCTTACTGCTTTTAGCTTTGATTATATTTATCATCCTTGAAGAGTGGGAGGAGAGGGAAGAGTCTTTGGGGAAAAAGAGGTGGCGATTGCTTCAACAAATTTACAGAGAAGTTGATTCGGTGATATCTTTGTTATTGTTTATTGTTTGTTGCAATTGGCATCTTCTTGGCAGAGATCAGAACAAAATGCAGTGGCCCCGAAAATAAAAAGATGAAATGCTATGTAAATATAGACTTCCGTAATAATATGTGTCCAGCTTACAATTCCATGTTTGTTCTGGTCCGTTACTTGCATCTTGATTCATAACGCATTTGCTTTTCTAGCTGTGGGAACTTATGAGCAACCAATACAAGACTCATGATGGGAAAACCATGGTTTATATACCTGGGTGAGATGTAACAACATCAGTACTGGTAGTCCTTGACTTTCAACCATTCGTTTAACAACTGTTACGTTGATGCTGAAAAAAGTGATTTACAATCACGCCTTGGATGAATGACTGTTGCAGCATCCCCACACGATCATAATTTGACACTTGGCAACCAGCACTATGAAGGTCATGTGACTGCTACTCACAAGCTTTCTGGGGGCTTCTGATAAGCAGTCAATGTGGGAAGCTGGATTTGCTTAATGACAGCAACAAGAAAGGTAATAATATGCTGTACGCCACCCAGAGTCATTGGATACAAGACATAAACCAATAAATAAATAAAATGGCCGTGTCTCACTTAATGGCCACATCGCTTAGCGGCGGAAATTCCAATCGCAACTGGTTGCAAGTTGAGGACCACCTGTATTGTGTCATTTGTGTAATGACAGGATGTGGCTGTCATTATTTTGATGTCATTGTGATTCATTAGGACAGAGGTCCTCAACTTTTTGGGCACCAGGGACTGGTTCAGTGGAGAGAGGTTTTTCCGCAGACCAGAGGGGGTGTGGTTTTGTGTGCTGACTGCATCTCACGGACTGGTTGCTGGCATGCCATGTCCTGGTACTGGTCCACGGACCGGGGGTTGGGGATCCCTGCATTAGGACACTGCTGCATCCAACTTCAGTATGTTTACCAAGAGGTAAGTTTCGATAATTTCAGCAATGTTGGAGCTTAAAGCACAGATGTGTTTTCTTAGAACAGAGTTTCTAAAGGCCATTTTTAAGTCCTTCTCCAGCAAGGAGCTACTGCTCGCACCTTCACTCACTTGCTTGCCACCATCTAATTCTCCACATTCAATGTTTTTTCCCTTCTCAATTTCTGGGGAAGTTTTATACTACTTTTAGTGCTCTGTGTTAATTTGATATTTCAAAGCCACATCTTGTGTAAATGCCAAACCATATAAGGATGAAACAATAGCTCTCTTCAAAGAATTTGGCTCTAGGTTTAGCCAGAGCACAAGGGATGCTGGTGAATGATTGCATGTTTGAGTAACACCTATTGTACATAAAAAGCTCTGCCTTTTCATGAAAAATACTTTGTCAGGAGAAGGATTACAAGAGCACTTTCCCCACTAAATGCTTTTAGCAAGTTTAGAATGCTGCAGAATAGCCCGTCAGAACTTTGAGGAGAGACAGCCCAGGATGAATATATCTAAGGTGAAATTGCCTTGGCTTCAAAATTTGGATTTGTGAGCAATGCATGTCAGGAGCTATGCTGATGCCTGATGTCACTCTTCAAAGGATGCCTCTGAAACACTTCAAGAGAAGACTAAAGCCCATTTCTATTGACACAGGATGGTTCGTTGAGTTTTTGTGAAAGGCCGCAAATGAAAATTTAATCAGAACCATGCAAGGTTATTTGTATTGACTTGGTTGCTTGTCATTTCTGTGGAACTGTTCAGACAATCAGTTTGGGAGGTAGCAGAACAAAGCAAGGGGAAGGGATGGCAGGAAAACGAAGGGCAGTGATGAAAGTAGCTGTCATCCTGGAGGCTTAACTGGGGTCCGTTTCAATTTAGTTGATGGCATGATAAATTAGACCCTATTCCACATTAAAGAGTCATTTTAGCTGTTGATTTAAATAAGACAAGCACTATAGGCTTAACATCTGCCCTCTTCAGCTTGGTCTTTCATAGCTGATTTAAAGCAAGCATTAAAGCAGCTTCCTCCAACCAGTTATTTTTCATATTTGTTTGACTAAATCTCCCAGAACTAGCAGCTAGCCGGACATTTGAGTTGTAATCTTAAAACATCTTAAAAGTGTAACATTAGGAAGGAATGAATTAGTGCTTTGAAATTATGACTAGACTATCTGGATTCTCCCAATGCAAGATGAATCACAGGGGTGTCCCCAAATATGGCAAATGGCGTGGTGTGGAGTCATAGCAGTAGGTCCTGCTTGGACCATTTTCTATCAGCAAAACGTGGGTTCACATGCAGCCATCTCTGGTGGGCTTACCTCTGTGCAATGACTGGTTTAGAAAACAAAGCAGAGAAAAAACATTCTCAGGTACAGTTAGTGCTCGCTTATCAATGACCTGCTAAAAAAAGAAACTTTGCAACCAGTCCTTGCATTTACGCCTGTCGCAATGCAAGGATGGTCACAAAATTGCCTTTTACTGCTTTGCAACCAAATTGGGGGCAAGCACAGTTCATGTAGAAGGCGGAAGTAAAATCCTAAATTGTGACCATGTGATTTTTTCCCCCCCACTTAGTGACGGCAATGCTTTGCTTAATAACTGAAGGAGAAGCAAGATCATAAGCCAGCTGTGGTCATATGATTTTCTGCTTACAAACACAGCAATCAGTGGTTGACTTGCCAATCCCAATTATGGTGACTATCTGAATGGAGAAATATTATACCACGTTACAAGGCAGACTCACGAGCTTTTTCAGGTCTCGTGTGTGAAATTGCCTGCCTCCATTTGCTATTACTACTGTTTAGTTTTTGCAGCTTTCTAACCTGAGAAGGAATTGGTGGTATTGAACATGTTTAGTATGCAAGATTAAATCCCTTGCACCTCCAGTGGAAAAAAAAAATTCAGATAATAGTGATAAGAAAGTTTTTAGAAAATTTGTTGGGGCAATTCTGGGTTGCTTAGGGGATGAACAAGAGAGAGAAAGAAGAGAAATAGTATAAAAATTTAGACTTGAGACTTCTCATTAATGATTAAATTCTGGGGCATGGCTCTAGATCAGGCAGCTTAATTATTACAACCCTGAATTTGGTGATAGAGTTTTTAGATTATTGTTTCTATTGACTGTTTCCATTATTTCTGTTTACTGTTCATTGATTGTAATCTCTTCTGAGATCTGTTACTATAAGGCGAGTGATACACATGTCTATAAAAGATAAAAACATCCTTCAGGTATTCAGGCTCCTAGTTGCTGGTTATCTGTGAACGAATTGTTGTTTTTCTTCTCTTATAAACTCCAAGAAGTGCAGGAATCCAAAGGAAAGCCTTCAATATGGGAGATCAGTTCAGCCTCCCTCAATGAGAGAGAGTTCTCTGAGTAATTGTTTCTGATGTTTTGAAGGAAGGTTAGGAAGTTTTTTCTCTCTCTAACATTCCAGTGGAATCTGCCTTCCTGTAACTTAAAATCCATTACTGTAGGAGAAGAGCAGGCAGAACTAGAAGGCGGAGTTAAATGCGTCATCAGTTTAGGGTACCTGTGTTTCTACAAGAGATCTAAGTCCAGCCCCTCCACTTGAATTCCACTGACCCTTATCTAACGTCAATTTAGTGCTGCTCTTTAGTTGATTAGATTCTTGTGTATAGGCTGTAATAGTAAATCCTCTGGGCTTAAACTCAATGAATGATCCTGGTTCTTTGTGTCTGACATTATTTCATGTTTGGCCTTCTAGTATGATGGTGAGGAGATGTGGAAGTTGAATATGGCAATTTTTCAGGTAGTTCAAAAATGCGATCCCATCCCTCTCTCCCCCAGTATTTTTCTCTCAATGCTTAGATATTTCCAGATCCTTTAATCACTTTTCTACTGGATTCCTTCTTGCACCAGATTTTTAGGATCTGTAAATCTGGCTATCCCACCATCTATATCAGGGGTCTTCAAACTTGGCCCTTTTATGACTTGTGGACTTCAACTCCCAGAATTCCTCAGCCAGCCAGCCGGAGTTGAAGTCCACAAGTCATAAAAGGGCCAAGTTTGAAGACCCCTGATCTATATGGATGCAATCTGGATATCTATCACCCCTTTTTTCCCCCCTCACCCAATTTTCTCACCTTCAGCTTCTGTTTTCTCAAAGATCTGTTTCACTTTGAACAGGAGAATTACTGGAATTACTGGAATAGGAGAATTACTAAATCACTTTGCAGCTGGATGTAGGGAAGTTGGTTTTGGTCCATGCTGTCAAATGAGAGGAGTCACCACTCTTGGAATACTGCATCCAGTTTTGGTCACCATGATATAAAAAAGATGTTGAGACCTTAGACAGAATGCAGAGAAGAGCAACAAAGATGATTAAGGGGCTGTAGACTAAGTTATATAATGAATGATTGAGGAAACAGAGTATGTCCAGTCTAACGAAGAGAAGGACTAGGGATGCTATGACAGCAGTCTTCCAGTTCTCGAGGGGCTATCATAAAGAGGGGGGGGGGGTCAACCTATTCTCCAAAGCATCAGAGGGCAGGAAAAGACATAACAGGAGAAAGATAATTAAAGAGAGGTCCGACCAAGGAGAAATTTCCTGACAGTGAGAACAATTAATCAATGGAACACCTTACAGTTCCTCTGGGAATTATGGGTGCTCCATTACTGGAGGTTTTCAAGAAGAGACTGGACAGCCTTTTATTCAGAGTGGTATAGAGTTTCCTGCTTGAGCAGGGGGTTGGACTAGAAGACCTCCAAGTTCTCTTCCAACCCAATTATTCTACATTATGGTCTATGTCAGTCGCGGAGGTTGTTGCTTGCTTCACGCACAAGTCTGAATGTAGCAAAGTAGCAGTTGGAGGAATCAGCTTTCATAAGCTGTTGAAGAGTGCATTCGGGGTTGCATATAGGAATTGCCTCTCCAGAAAAAGAGAAGACCACAAAGGAGGGTAACATATTGGGAAAGCTGGCTCATATTTTCAGTGAAAATATAGTTCTAAAGGCAATCGAAGCTCCCTTAGATGTTTCGTTGGAAACAGGATGATGATGGCTTCTGAACTTAGCAATGATATTGAGCTAGAATGTGCCTTTTTCAAATAGTTTGATGGTGAACAAACTACTCTCCACATTTAGGGTGTTAAGTCAAAATGAATCAAGTTATTGTATTGGGATATCCACTGAAAACAGTAGAAGTACTCTTATTCTAAGCTATCACACATCTATACATTGGACTTTATAACATCCTTTACATGTCAATCTCCAATGATATAACTCATTCTATACTTTTAAGTTATCCCTTAAAGAATAGCTAGAGGTAGACTCAGAAACCTCTGTCCAATGTGATCAGAACAGTAGCTTTTTGCCTCTTAGACAGTGATGTATTGTTATGTTCTCAATGGGCTCTGCTCACTGGGTCTTCCAGGCAGAAGATGCTCCTGTTTGTTCTGGTATTATTCTCTCATTAGGAGAATAAAGTCTTATTTGCTCGTGTGTGTTCCTGAATGTCTTGCTTAGAAGATCTCATTAGACTGAACAATTATAGTATTGACAAGCAAGTGGTGGAACAATTATAGATGGAAAGAGGTGGAGGTCACTGGCCCATTTCACCATTCATAATTGTAAACCAGGTAATAAAATTTTATTTTGTCCATTTAAATAAGGAGGGGTTAATATACACCTTGTTTTTCAAAGCTCCTTTTCAGATATAACTAGTCAAAGAATTCTGATCTAGCACGAAGAAGGCAGGAAGGCAGGAAGGAAAGAGGGAGGGAGGGAGGGAGGGAAGGAAGGAAGGAAGGAAGGAAGGGGCAAAGAGATGAAAAGGGTTGTTTTTCTCTCCAATGTTTTGACCCTCCTCATTGTCAACATGCAACCTCCAATTGAATCTAGTTCTGGGCAGGGAGCATGTTTTTCCCTCCTGTGATTTGAATAGCTGGCAATATGATTTCAATGAAAGCTCCATAAATCTCTTAAATGTCAGGAATGCCAAATATGGAAATTGCTTGGAAGAAAGATTGTTTGTGTTTTCACATGCACATATGCTATATATATTCCCAACTTTTCATCTAAAATTGGCACACAAAGCTGATCCCAATTAAATTAAATTCAGTGCAGGAGACATTGACTTCACCTGGCTGTTGTTGATCAAGTCAGATTTAATCCCCCTCTTTTTGAAAGTTGCAGTAGAAAAACAGCTCTTTTTCTAAAAAGACTCAGAATATCTTTATCTACATACATATACATATGAGCCCCGGAGTTTAAATCACAGCCCTCTTCCTCTTACCTCTATGAATCAATGGACTTTAGGACATTTTTATCTCAATTTTTATTTTATTTCTGAGATTTCAGTTCCACATTTCTGTAATGGTTCTGTTTCATACAGCCCAGCAGTAGGGTGCAGGTTAGCAAGAAGGTTTTTGCTGAATGTCTGCGAAGATTCTCAGTCATCCAGGTCAAGGTTGTCCTAAAGATGCTTTTTCACGAGGCAACTGGACTTTTTTTGTTTTTCTTTGAAGATGTTTCACTTGTCATCCAAGAAGCTTCTTCAGAATGAAGTTGAAGAAGCTTCTTGGATGAGAAGCAAAATGTCTTTAAAGAAAAACAAGGAAGTCCAGTTGCCTCGCGAAAAAGCATCTTTGGGATAGGTTCCTGCTGGTTCCTACCTTGCTAACCTGCACCCTACTGCTGGGCTATGTCAGTCAATTGCAAGCTGTGAGCCCAAACTGCATTAGAAGTTTTTGTTGTGGTTGGGGGGGGAAAAATCGCAGGAAGAAATGCTGTGTTGGCTGCTCTCAATGAACAAACGTTACATTAAAATTACATTTGTCATTTACAGTGTTGCAGTGCTGTCTTCCCTGGGAGTTAGTTAAAAAGTCTGGGAATTAAACTGCCAATACAGCTAGAGGACAGCAGCTTAAGGAAGCCTGGCATATCTTGCTGTGAAATTGCTAAACTAACCCTCCTTATTCTGATTAAAGAAAAAAAAAAACACCTTTGTGTATTATGCGGTGTATAGAAAGCATTTAATACTGGAACTGGGGATTTGAAAAGGTGATGTCAAACTCAGCGTGGTTTCATTGAATTGGCTTCGTTTTCTTCCTTTAGCAGTTCAGTTCTCTCTTGTCCTCGATTTCTTTGATCATCTTAAATCTGTTAGCAGCCCGGCTTTATTCATAGCTTGCCAAGGCCATCTGTCAGTAGTTGGTGCCTTTTCCTGCTCCCTCCCTCTTTTAAAATCCTTGGAGCCTTCTCGAGGGGATTAAGTGTTCTTAACTAGTTAGGAAGCAACAAGCAGCCGCCTCTTGAAGACTGGAATTACCTCTGCCAGATGGTTCTTGGAGATGCGGGCCTTTAATTTTAGAGGTCAGAATACCTTTTGGGTTGTATGTTGTTTGGAAGTCCACATGAGATGCAGTTAGTGTGTTTGTGACTGCGTAGGTGGGCATGGAACGGCTTTTGGTACAAAGGAATGTTTAAGATTCTGCTCCACCCCTGCTTTTTAAATACCCTCAAACTTGCTACTTCCTCTTGTTTTTACATAGGTTCTTACAGACCGGCCTGCTAAGATCCGCCGATCACATGGCAAAGGATCAGGACTTTAGCAATAGCAATATATACCGCTTCATGGTGCTTTATAGCCCTCTCTAAGTGGTTTACAGAATCAGCATGTTGCCCCTGACAATCTGGACCCTCATTTTACTGACCTCAGAAGGATGGAAAGCTGAGTCAACCTTGAGTTCCATTATGATCAAACTCTAGGCTGTGGACAGAGTTAGCCTGTAATACTACATTTAAGCACTGTGGCACCAGTGTTCACTTTAGTTGAACATGCAGATTTAATTTATGATTACAGAGCTAGAAAGATATGGTGCAGTCTAGAACCCAATGGAGGAGAAGTTATATTTCAGAGAGACAGGAAGCTCTGCTTAAAAAAAATATTTAAAAATAAAAATGTAATATTCATCTCAATTTGAGTTATCATTGTCCACTTTCCTTTCAGCATTCTCTCCTTTCAGTTTCCTCCCAAATCATTTCATGATTTTTATTTGTGATTCCATTCACATTGTCGTAGCCTCCTTGTTTAGTCCTTGTCATCCACTTATATTTTAAAAAACTCCCATCAAAATCTCTGCATTTTTCCTCTGCCTCTTTTGATCTTTTCAGTTTCTTGCTCTCCCATGGATGTCACCTCAGATGGTCTCTGTGTCGGGTTTTAATTGCTATAAAAGGAGATGATTGATTAAATCTGGTTATTTGTGTGGATATTGCATGCATTCTATGATGCTCAAGTCATCTTCAAGATGAGGCAAAGAACAGGAACTTGGTACAGAGGTTTGCGAACCTGGTGGCGGAATCTAGTACTGAGATCTCGGTGGAACCATTCTGTACAACATCTCTAATCCTAGTTTTTGGAATTGCCTTCAAGCCCATGAGATATGACACCATCACCTCCCCTAAAGCAGAGGTTCCCCACCTTTTGGGTACCGGGACCGGTTCTGTGGAGAGAGGTTTTTCCGTGGACTGGAGGGGGCGTGGTTTTGTGTGCTGCCTGCATCCTGCAGATGGGGCTGTTTCTGCGGACCGGTTGTTGGGATGCTGCGGCCCGGTATTGGTCCACGGCCCGGGGGTTGGGGACGCCTGCACTAAAGGGTACAGAGCTGAAGGAATGCCATATTGCTTGCAACTGCACTGTAGAAAAGTAGTCTGTTTCGGAGTAATTGCTTCCTTAGATTTTTTTTTAAAGAAAGTCAAGTATATAATGCCTATTTATATATGGCATGAATGAATATGTGCTGAAAATAACAGGCTTTTATTGAGTGACTTAGGATGGGGCTGGATGGGGCTGTTCAATGGAAGAGAAGAAGAAGTTACCTTTTTGGTCAAAGAATCAGAATCAGAGCAAGTCTCTAAACCTCTTACCCAGATCGGTCTGGTGCAGGGGTCTTCAAACTTGGCCCTTTTATGACTTGTGGACTTTAGCTCCCAGAATTCCTCAGTCAGGCACGCTGGCTGAGGAATTCTGGGAGTTGAAGTCTACAAGTCATAAAAGGGCCACGTTTGAAGACCCTGGTTTAGTGGTTAAGGCACCAGGCTAGAAACCAGGAGATTGTGAGTTCTAGTCCGATTTTAGCCATGAAAGCCAGTTGGGTGACCTTGGGCCAGTCTCTCTCTCTCTCAGCCCAACCCAGACATCAAACACTGAAGGAGTATTAGATATATTCACCACCTCGAGTTATTTATAAGAAGAATAAAAGTAGATATAAATTAAATAAAGAAAATAAAATACTTGGAAGCAAGCTAGCACTAGATATTCCAGCTTTTGCCATTAACTCTGATTAGTGCCTAATGGGATAGAGACCAGGGGTTTCTAACATCAAAGTGAGATTAGAGCAATCGGGCCATAAGCATTTCCTTCTCCTACAGTAGAAGGGTGGTATATAAGTCTAATAAAATAAATAAAATAAAAAATAAATATAGAGAAAAGTAGGCAAGAAGTGACAATTTGAAAATACTATTTTTTGGAAATACTACCTTTGGAATAGTATGTTTCATAGCACTGAAGCCAAAAATAAGAAAAAAAAATACAAATAAAGGAGCCATTGTTCAAATGACGAGGGAAGGGTTCTCCACCTGCTCTGTTCCATAACCCCATCATAGCCTCCAATCCTAAGTAAGGCTAATTGAGCTCAGTGTGACTTATTTCAGAGCAAAGATGCATTGGCTTGAGTTAATAGGATTTTGTGGCGCCGCCTTTGTCTACAGAGTTTTAAAAAGCATGCAAGATTTATCACTTGAACATGATTTGCTCACAGGTGAATATTTTTTTTTAGTCTTGTAATTTATTAGGGCATACTTCTAATACTGTGGTTTTGCCTAATCTTACATCTAGGCACAGTGGGAGCTAGCTGAGTAGATTTCAATGGCTGGAAATATAAGAGTATTTAGAATGGTGCTGTTTTCAACCGAGGGAGAAAGTAGAAAAAAACCCTTGTTCGTTTTTTGAATCAGACAAAGCATGGTGGGTTTGATGAACCCAAACAATTTTCTGGAGAAACAAGGGAAGCCTCCATTAGGATCTAGGTCAGGGGTAGGCAACCTTGGCTCTTTTATGACTCGTGGACTTCAACTCCCAGAATTCCTGAGCCAGCATGGCTCAGCTTGGAAACCTCTCCCTTTCCCCTCAGCATGGCTGGCTCAGGAATTCTGGGAGTTGAAGTCCACCAGTCATGAAAGAGCCAAGGTTGCCTACCCCTGATCTAGGTTCAAAAACAATTTATATTTGATATACAGGTAGCCCTCCACTTACAATAGTTTGTTTAGTGACTTTCCAAAGTTACAACGGTACTGAAAAAAGTGATTTATGACTGTTTTTCACACTTACAACCATTGGAACATCCCCAGGGTCATGTGATCCAAATTCAGACGCTTGGCAACTGACTGATATTTATGACGGTTGCAGTGTCCCAGGGTCATGTGATCCCCCTTTGCCACCTTCTGACAAGCAAAGTCAAGGGGAAAGCCAGGTTCACTTAACAACTGTGTCACTAAACTTAACAACTGCAGTGATTCACTTAACAGCTGTGGCAAGCAAGGATGTAACATGGGGCAAAACTCACTTAACAGTTCTTACTTAGCCACATATCTTTTTCTTGTTTTTTTGAAAATATTTTATCTTTTGCAGAAAGCTTTTTTTGTTCTGTGAACCATTACATGAGGATACTAAGAGAGCCAGTTTGGCATAATGGCTTAAAGCAGAAGCCCCCAACCTTTTAGGCACCAGGGACCGGTTCTGTGGGGAGAGATTTTTCCACGGACCGGAGGGGACGTGGTTTCATGTGCTGCCTGCATCCCATGGATGGGGCTTCACTTGTTTGTGCGGCCCAGTTTCTGGCATGTCGCGGCCTGGTGCCAGTCCACAGCCCAGGGGTTGGAGACCTCTGGCTTAAAGGCACTGGGCTAGAAACTAGGAGGCCATGGGTTCTAAATCTGTTTTGGGCACAAAGCCAGTTGGTTGATGTTGGGCTAGTTAGTCTCTCTCAATCTATAATAAAACCATGGAGATGCCTTCGAGGAAAATAACCAGAAGCTATTGTTAAACCAAATGCAGAAGCATGTTTTTTGATCCAGTAAAGGGGAAATTATTAGAAAGAGATTCAGGCTGATCATTCCTGTGTTTCTACAGTAGGGTTTCCCAAACTTGGTGTCAGGTGCAAAGAATCGGGACCTCACTTTAAGTTCTAGTTAAGCTGATACCTATACACAAAAATCTAGTCAATTAACGGTCAGCACTAAATGGATGCTAGATAATAGTTAATGGAGTTCAAGAGGGGTTGCATTTAGACCAGGGGTCCCCAATCTGTGGGTTGTGGCCCACTACCGGGCCATGGCCTATTTGCAACCAGGCCGTGTCAGTGGCAGGCTGGCATGCGTGCATCCCCACTTGTGTGAGTGGTGCCTCAAGGCTTCTCCACTTGTGTGAGTGGAGCTGCGCATGCACGTGCGTCGGCCCACCACCCATGGGGCCCAGTTCCCCTCTCCCCCACCAGCCGGGCTGCCAAGCTGCTGACTTGGGGACTGCTGACTTAGACCACTTGTGGGAACTTAATGATTCCAGACTGATCTCTCTCTTGACTCCACCTCCATGCTCTGCCTGTCCTTCCCCTACCTTGGGGAAGTGCAGACAGAGTCCAGAGAAGATGGGAAGAACTTTTTAGTTACATTGTTGCAATAAATCCATCTTTCCCAAAGTTTCATTGCATTATTCTCATTGTTTGTGATCATTTGATATTGGGATTTTTAGGGGAGTTGGGTACTTAAGATTAAAGGGGAGTATGAGGACAAGCCTAGGCACTTGCTCTAGGATGTAAGAGAAAGGGTAATGAAAAAAAAACAGATTTGCAAGATTCAGCTGTCTATTTCTATAAGGAATAGTTCTAGTCTTCTTCTGGACTCTGTTTCCTGCTCTGGACAACCTTGAAGATCTGACACAGTTCCAGAAAGAAGGCAGTGGCAAGCTGTTTTTGAAACACTTGCCAAGAAACCTGCAAGAGCTTATGTATGTGGTTGCCAGGAATCCCAATTAACTCAAAGGCCAAAAAAAAAGGGAAAAGAAAACATGCAATAGAGTGCCAGTCCAATTTACAAAGTATACAGACTCTTGAAGATGAACATCTCTAGAACATTCTTCTTCTTAGACAATTGCAAATGAGCTAACCCTTTCTCTGAGCTCTTCCTATGCTTGCAAGGCTTCCTCTCATTCATCCAAAACAAAGATTAGGGGGGGAAAAATGCTTCAGTTGTTTCTATCTGCTATATAAAAATGTTCTTTTTCTTTTTTCTTTTGCTAAGAATGGTGTTTTTCTTTCTTTCTTTTCTGCTGTGTCTGGTTAAACCCTAGAGAGAGATCTCTGATTCCATTTGGTTGGCGTGCTACCCTTTTCCTGATTATTTACTTTCATTTTGGAAAGTCCACGTTGCCCTGGATTGCATTCCCCCCCCCATCTTTTTATCAAGACTTTAAACTGGCAGTGAGCGTGGGCCACACGACGGGCAGTATTTCGTGGTTTGTTTATTATTTATTTATATCCCGCCTTTATTATTTTTTTTACAAACAACTCAAGGCAGCGAATATATCCAATGGACTTTCGATCTCCTATTTTTCCCACAACAATAACCCCGTGTGTTGGGTTGGGCTGACAGTGAGCGACTGGCCCAAAGTCACCCAGCTGGCTTTGATGGCTAAGGTGGAACTTGAACTCACTGCCTTAAATCACTAGACCAGGGGTCTTCAAACTTGGCCCTTTTATGACTTGTGGACTTCTACTCCCAGAATTCCTCAGCCAGACCCCTGCACTAGATCAGGGGTAGGCAACCTTGGCTCTTTTATGACTCGTGGACTTCAACTTCCAGAATTCCTGAGCCAGCCATGCTGAGTGGAAAGGGAGAGGTTTCCATGCTGAGCCATGCTGGCTCAGGAATTCTGGGAGTTGAAGTCCACGAGTCCTAAAAGAGCCAAGATTGCCTACCCCTACACTAGATCAATGTCTTTCATTATGCCCCATACCCATTTGCTAAGGAAGTAGTTTTCAAATCTGCTTTTATTTGGGATGCAATATTGAAATGGCAGCCAAATTTGCCACTAGGATGAAGCATCGCTTATGTAGAGCTTGGCATCTTGCTCAGTGATCAATGTCTGGGGGGAAAAAAAAGCAAAACCTCTGAAATCCTTACCCTTGAAAAGCAATAATAGTAAAGTTGTCCAAAGAGAAAAGATTGACTCAGTTATGGGCACGAGTACACGTTGCTGTGAAATATCTTTTTGTACATAATTGCATTTTAAGCTTTCAGCAGTCACTAGTCAAAAGGCTTTCATTATGGCAGGATATTAGGACAAACAACAACCATGTTGATACGAAGGTGGTATTGAAAATTGCTTATGAAGCAATAGGCAGAACATTAGGACTGTAGGTTGTTTCCCTGTTATTTATATTTTGATATTTATTTCCCTGTACACCGCCCTGAGTCCTTCGGGAGAAGGGCGGTATAAAAATTTAATAAATAATAAATAAATAAATATTGTGTCTCATCATCTTCTTGGTTGTTGTTAGTTGCGAAGTCGTGTCTGACCCATCACGACCCCATGGACAATGTTCCTCCAGGCCTTCCTGTCCTCTACCATCTTCTGGAGTCCATTTAAGCTCATGCTTACTGCTTCAGTGACTCCATCCAGCCACCTCATTCTCTGTCGTCCCCTTCTTCTATTGCCCTCGATCTTTCCCAGCATGAGGCTCTTCTCCAGTGAGTCCTTCCTTCTCATTAGGTGGCCAAAGTATTTGAGTTTTAGCTTCAGGATCTGGCCTTCTAAAGAGCAGTCAGGGTTGATCTCCTCTAGGACTTACCGGTTTGATCGCCTTGCAGTCCAAGGGACTCGCAGGAGTCTTCTCCAGCACCGTAGTTCAAAGGCTTCAATTCTTTGGCGCTCAGCCTTTCTTATGGTCCAACTTTCACAGCCATACATTGCAACTGGGAAGACCATGGCCTTGACTATAGGCACTTTTGTTGACAGGGTGATGTCTCTGCTTTTTAGTGTGCTGTCTAGGTTTGCCATGGCTTTCCTCCCCAGGAGCAAGCGTCTTTTAATTTCTTGGGTGCAGTACCCATCTGCAGTGATCTTGGAGCCCAGGAAAATAAAATCTGTCACTACTTGGTAGGACCATTCTAAACTGGATGTGATCCCAAAAGAATTTTATTGTTGGCTCTTGTGAGGGTGCACAAGTTAAGGAGAAACAGTCGATGCCAATAGTCTCCCTTAGATTATCACTCAGTAGGTTCCACAAGCCAGAAGTATTGACACCATAGGAACTAGTCTTTCAGAACCCCATGATCTCCTAACATAGTATCTACTTAGTAGATACCCCAGAATTATACCTCTGTGTCAGGGGTCCCCAATCCTCGGTCCATGGATTGCATGCCAGCAGCCGGTCCACACAAATAAGCAAAGCCCCATCCATGGGATGCAGGCAGCACACAAAACGACACCCCCTCCAGTCCACGGAAAAACCTTTTTCCACGGAACCAGTCCCTGGTGCCCAAAAGGTTGGAGACCTCTACTCTGTGTGGAAACATGTTCTGGATTGTGGACTGTATGAAAAAGACAAAGCGATGGAACAACAGCTATACAGCTACTTCTTAATGTACAACTACTCATTTAGTGAGTGTACAAAGTTACAATGGCACTGGAAAAAGTGACCTATGAACATTTTTCACATTTACGACCATCACAGCATCCCCATGGTCAGTCATCTGTTGCTAAGTGAGACATTTGTTAAGGGAAATTTGCCCCATTTTGTGACCTTTCTTCCCATAGTTGTTAAGTGAATCATTGCCCAGTTGTTAGTAAGACGGTTGTTAAGTGACGTTGCTTGTCAGAAGGTTGCAAAAGGGGATCACAGGATCCTGGGACACTGCAACTGTCTTAAATATGACAGTTTTAATCACATGACATGGGGATGCTGTGACGGCCGTAAGTGTGGGAAATGATCCTGTCACTTTTTTCAGTGCTGTTGTAACTTTGAACAGTCACCAAATGAAGCGTTGTAAGTTGAGGACTACCTGTAGAATTGACACCTCAGGGTTGTTGACAATGATTTCAGAATTTTAGGCAGAAGTCTTGGTTGCTAAGGAGCGATCCTAGAACTTTGTGGATGCATGGTGAGCAGCCTGCAGCTGAACTACAATCTTACCTTTTTAATACTCTTGAATAAACATAGGGATTGGCTCTCCCAATGTGGGCTGGATGAGAGTCTGGGAGAGATCTGGAGAATTCCCCAAGGAGAGATCAAGATAATTTCCATCCTGAGCTCCTACTGTATCTCCTGCCTGCCTGCCGGAGGGGGTTATGTTTTCATGGGCTTAGCTTCAAAGCAAACCAGAAGATAGTCCCTTGGCTTCCTATAAAATTACTCATAGTGCTTTTGCTTCTTTACATGAACATTGGCAAGCGTTTTGTGACAGCTGCAGTCTATTGAAAACTGCCTTTTTTTTTTAACCAGTTGGTTGGAATTGTCTCATGTCACCGCAACTCAATTTTTCTTTTTCTCCGCCCTGGCCAATATTTTCAAATAATAATAATGGCCTTCAACGTTGACAGAATGAGGTTGGTTCCTGGAGTGACCTTATCTCTTCTTTTTTATTGGTTAAGTTAAAAAGGCAAACTAAAAAAACAAAACTCAAAAAAAGAGAGATACATTTACATACATAAATGATAGTTAAAAAGTTTTTTTAATTATAAAAATCCTCACAGGGTTAAAAAAAAGTTATAAAAAGGGCATTCTCATAGCCATCTTCTCTCTTTTTCTCCACTTCCCCCCCCCCCAGCCATTAATTGCTACTTGAACATATTATACTTCGGACATTATTACTAGTTTCTGTTTGGGTTACAAGTGGTCCTCAGCTTATGATCACTAGTGAGTCCAACATTTCTGTTGCTAAGTGAAACAGTTAAGTGAGTTTTGCCCCATTTTTGCAACCTTTCTTGCCACGGTTGTTAAGTGAATCACTGCAGTTGTTAAGTTAGTAACATGGTTGTTAAGTGAATCTGGCTTCCCCATTGACTTTGCATGACAGAACGTTGTAAAAGGCGATCACATGACCCTAGGACCTTGCAACCATCATAAATATGAGTCAGCTGCCAAGCATCTGAGTTTTGATCACGTGACCCTGGGGATGCTGCAGCGCTCTTAAGTGTGAAAAATGGTCATGTCAACTTTTTTAGTGGCCTTGAATGGTTGGTCACTGAATGAAGTGTTTTAAAAATCAAGGACTATTTGCATGTGGATTACTATTAAACTGGTTTCTCTTTTTCTGCAAAATAGGTTCTAAGTATTTTCTTTGGCTTGTGTGATATGGTGTATGTACAGTAAAGAAACCATTCCTACTTGAATCTGGTTATTCTTTTAATATAGTCATTTTTTTCTACAGCTGTATATTCTTATATTTCAGTCTTCCAATCCTGTATTGGCAGCAAGGTTTTTCTTAAATATTGTGCCAATTTGATTCATGTCAGTGTATATCTTAATAATCTTCAGTGCTGTTCATCTATATTCTCTGGGATCGTACTTCATAAGAATATTTGTGCTTTTAATCTGAATTTTATATTCCAATGAACAGTATATTGCAAATTTATATTATGATGCATATCAGAATTTTCTGATATATTTGTTTCCAGGACGGTTGAGACTTTTTGCTTAACCATAACATTTTTGTTGTTTTGGTTCCCTGTTATCAAATACGTATAGGCAGAGCCTAGCAACTGGTATTTTTAAACAAGATAAGTCTTGTTTGGAAAAAAAACTAAAGGAAAAGAACCCTTAAAGTCACCAGAATATTATGGGATGTTCATGAGAGCCAGTTTGGTCTAGTGATTAACACACCAGCCTAGAAAGCAGGAGATGGTGAGTTTAAGCCCCACCTTAGCTATAAAAGCCGATTGGCTGACTTAGGGCCAATCACCTGGTGACTGAGTTCTACTCCCACCTTAGCCATAAAAGGTAGTTGGGTGACTTTGGACCAATCACCAGGAGACAGAGAGTTCTAGTCCTCCTGCAGCCATAAAAGGCAGCTGGGTGACTTTGGCTCAATCACCAGGAGACTGTAAGTTCTACTCCCACCTTAGCCATAAAAGGTAGTTGGGTGACTTTGGCTCAATCACCAGGAGACTGTAAGTTCTACTCCCACCTTAGCCATAAAAGGTAGTTGGGTGACTTTGGCCCAATCACCAGGAGACTCTAAGTTCTAGTCCCACCTTAGCCATAAAAGGTAGTTGGGTGACTTTGGCCCAATCACCAGGAGACTGTAAGTTCTAGTCCCACCTTAGCCATAAAAGGCAGCTGGGTGACTTAGGACCAATCACCAGGAGACTGTGAGTTCTAGTCCTGCTTTAGGCATGAAAGCTGTCTGAGTGACCTTAGGCCAGTCAAACACACTCAGCCCAACAACCTCACAGGTTGTTGTTATGGGGGAAATAGAAGTATTAGATATGTTTGTCACCTTGAATTACTTATAAAACAACAAAGGTGGGATATAAATAAATATAAAGTGTAGGAGAACCACCTTCAGGATCTTTTGAGGGAAAAGAAACTTAAAAACAAACAAACTTTGAGTCGAAAGTTAGGATGCCATCCCTTCTGTTGGCTTCACTGCATTATTCTTCCACTAGTTCCAGAGAAATCCATTTCTGTTTTCACTTCCAGTTTGGAAAATGTGATGGGTAAGACCTGCCAATGTGTGGTGCTTAGCCCTCAATGCACAGGTCAGTTTTAATCTGCAAAAACATGACTGCCACCTCAAAAGTAACATTTCAAGTTGGGGGAGGGAAATGATTATACAGATATTGAACAAACTGGACACAGTAAAAGAAAAAAACACACACCCTAATACACCTGCTTTCCCATAACTCCTATACTATGCCACTACTCCTGTATTTTCCTATTTGGAATTTACAATTTACAGACTTCTTTTAATCCTACTATTCTTTCTTCTTTCTCCATGAAGTACCCATCCCAGCTTACAAATGTCCTTTTTTGTCGCCATCTTTTTCTGGTAAGGAGGGAAAATGTCAGCCCCAACGCACCCCAAATTCTTCTCCAAGTTGGTTACATTCATCTCCAAACTGTAGTAATGAAGGTTTTGGAAGAACCTTGGAAGGTTTTGGGAGTCTTCAAAATTACCCTAAATGTTTTTTTTTGCTTTCCTCTCATTTTATATACACTGTCATTGCAAAAGAAATATTCTTGGTGTCTTCTGATTGGTACACATCCCAATTGCTGCTCAGGGACAACCATGGAGATGCAGAAAGCCTTGCTTTTAAAGGATCAGTATATTTTGATGGCAGAAACCGACGTAGATTGGGTATGCCATTTAGTTGTTATTGCCAGCTCCCAGGGTGCAAGAGTCTTCCTCCCCTCGCTTCACAAGTACCACTGGCATTTTTTTCAAGCAACTTTTAATAGCAATGCCGGGCACTGGATTTTGTGTTCCTCATGTTCCTCTTCTGCCAAGAACAGAAACCATTCTTTGAAGAGATTATTATCATCAAAGCACTGGAGCTTATTTTATTTTCAAAATAATAAAAGACCAACAACGGGAGGCTAGGTCTGGGAAATAGCATGGGTTCCGGCCAACGGCTAAACATAACAAGAGGAGCAGATCATTCTGTTCTGGTATAAATAAGAAAATGAGGCAGGGCTCCCGTTTCATTACTCCTCCAGTTGCTGATTTTGGGTGGCTGGAAACAGAAACAAACTTCAACCTATATAGTGGACGCTCCCAGTTTTTGACCGAAATATTATATTTGGCCTTGACTACTTTGCCATTTGATTTTGGCATGTGTGTGCTGTGCTAGCTGTGAGCAGTGAGAGGCCTTGACCTGGGATTGGATTAGCCCAGTGAAACTGCTAGGGTTGGTCCAAGAGGCCAGGTCTGGAATCTGGGAGAATCTGTGATGTTTCTGAGTTAAAAAGAAAAAAAAAAGAGATTGGACAACCACTTACCTGAAATGGTATAGGGCAGGGGTCTTCAAACTTGGCCCTTTTATGACTTGTGGACTTCAGCTCCCAGAATTCCTCAGCCAGCGTGTCTGGCTGAGGAATTCTGGGAGTTGAAGTCCACAAGTCATAAAAGGGCCAAGTTTGAAGACCCCTGGTATAGGGTCTCCTGCGTGAGCATGGGGTTGGATTAGAAGACTTCCAACGTCCTTTCCAACTCTGTTTGTCTATGGAGATTCTCAGTCATCCAGGTCATAGTTTTTTTTTAATCCCATTTATATCCCGCCGTTCTCCGAAGACTCAGGGCGGCTTACAATCTAAGAAGCACAAATCAATGTGCTTAGCAATAGCCTTCATTCTATGTATATGCCTGCTTATTAGGGCTTTCGGGGCCCCCCAAGTGGCATTATTACAAAGTCAGCTTACTGCCCCCAACAATCTGGGTCCTCATTTTACCTACCTCGGAAGGATGGAAGGCTGAGTCACCCTTGAGCCTGGTGGGACTCGAACCTGCACTAATTGCAGGCAGCTGGTGTTACTTAAGGAGGCATCAGCCCACTGCTCCACCAAGGCTCTTATCCCAAAGGTGCTTCTTCAAGAGGCAACTAGACTTTCTTGGGTTTTTTTTGAAGACGTATCGCTTCTTATCCATGTAGCTTCTTCAGCTCTGAAGAAGCTTCTTGGATGAGAACCGAAACTTCTTGAAAGAAAAACAAGAAAGATCAGTTGCCTCCTGGAAAAAAAATCACCTTTGGAATTCCAGGCCTGTTATTCTGTTATTCAGAACAACACTTCATTTGCGGATAGGCAAGTAAATGCTGGAGGGTAGCAGCAAGTGATGCTAAGAGAAGGAGGCAGCTTAGGAAAGGAGGCCATGTGGTGCATGTTGGGGATAGGGGGCAGAGATAGTTGGTGCACACTGCCATCTCTCTCTCCCCTCCCCCCCTCATCCCCCAAGTAAAGCTAAGAGGAAGCATCTGGCCAAAATTACCCAATGGGCGGGTTGAGAACATGTTCAAACTATCCACATGCAGTATTCTGTAATTGGGGATAACATGATAAATGTGGCCTTATTTTCTGTTAATATAGTCTGAGGAAGGAAGGTTTATTTACAGGAAATATAGCTCCTAGCTACCTCAGAGGTGCTTTTCCAAAAGTCAACTGGACTTTATCTTTTCCTTTGAAAACGTTTCACTTCTCATACAAGAAGATTCTTCAGTTCTGACTGACTGGAATGGAATGGAAGGGCTTATATTCTTTGTGGTCATCTGAGAGTCAGTGAGGCCATTTGGGAGTCTATCGGTATCCTGAGAGTCACCTGAATCAGAGCGTAGACTGGTGTGGAGCCTTGTTGAGACTGCTGAAAGGAGAAGGTTCCACAACTTTACGTTTACAGTCTGATTCAGGTGACTTTCAGAATACCGATAAACTCCCAAGTGACTTCAACTGAAGAAGCTTCTTGGATGAGAAGCAAAACATATAGCTATATCTTGTCAAAAGGAAAGTGGTTGGCTTGGGTTTGAAGTTGGGAAGAAGACCCTGAGATTAGCATTATTAGTAACAATCTGTGTTGTGGTTGGTAGGTTTTGAGGAGATGAAGAGTCTATGTTCTTCATCTCCTTGGAATTACTCCTAATTGCAGTTAAGTCTCCAATTCTAAGTTGGGCAAGATGCTTTTTGAAATGTTTTTATTTTTTATTTTAATGTTTGTATAATCATGGAGAAAATGTATGTAGTTGATAGGAGTCAACACCAACTTCACATAATGATACATAACCAATCAATTATCACTCAGCTATTCTTGTTGCTGAAGAATTCTTCTGTTGAAAGTCTACACACGTAAGCTTCTTTCATAAGATCAGAGGGTTGGTTGAATTCAAACATTTCACTGGCTGTGTTTTCTTCCTTTGGTTCTGTGCCCTGAGACAGTTGGTGACCCAGCTTTATGGTTGAACTTCAGTTTATTCAACAAGCCATAGAACCATGATAAAAAAAAAACAAGACATGCAGTGTGCAAACTCAGCCACAAGGCTGTGTATCGATAGTTGCTATACTTACAGGAAAAGATGAGGCTGCTTTAAAGAGTTTACAGATTGAAATTCGTGCCTGCCAACAGATTCCCAGGGATTGTTCTGAACATGAATTTGAAGCACTTCACAGTTTTGGGTGTCAGAAGCAAAACAGCTGGCAAAGAAAACAACCTCTTCCAACAGTGTATATTTTATGCACTTGTGAGAGCATAAGAAAACAGCTTGTTTTTTTTACAACACGTGATTTTGTGTTTGCTTCCAAATGAGGGGGGGGGGGAGGTTTGGCTTCTGTACTGTCCATACTTGAGTGTGTGTGGCCAAGCTCAGTATTCACACAGTTGTGTGTGGGGTGGTAGGCACAAATATCTAAAGCCTGAAAAATAAAAAAAATAAAATGCAGTGGGGAAGATATTTTTTTTGTTTTAAAATCTTCTCTTTGAAACTTGCATTGTTTTTGTTTTTCTTACCATTTGTGGAAATTGGATCTCTCTAAAAAAAGAACTTACTGAAGATGTTGAATAATATGTTTTTATTCCTGGCATTTTTCTATTTCTTCACTTTTTTGAGAAGCTGAAGAACAGAGGAAGAACTTCAGGTTTGGGTGCACCAGAATAGCATCTTCATTTTTGACATCTTTGTTAAAAGTAGGGCTGGAAAAACCCGTAATTTGACAATTTGGAAGTTTGGGGCTAATTGGAGCGAAGAACACTGACCTCCATAGACCAGTTGCAGTCTCAGGATAAGGAAATATTTGTAAAACTTTTATTTTGGGAAAATATTTCAACCTACTCTTATCAGTATGAAAATATGAATCGGCTGTCCCAAGGATTGTGATCTCTTATATCAGATATCTTACATATCACTTCCAAGAAAGTATTTTTATTTCCTTTGGAAAAAATCAAGTCTCTCCTTTCTGCCTCAGCCGCAGCCAAATCTCAGTTAGATTAGACTGGTAGCCTTGTCTCTGATTAAGTTGTGGAGTGACAAATGGCTTGATATTTGAGATGGTGACATCACACTGTTTGTCTAAAGCAAGTGCGCATCCTGGTCCTAAATCATTTGCCTGAGATAGAAACAAATCCATTTGCTTTGCATGAAGTGAGCAAATCACTTGTGATGTAGTAGCAAGTCAAAGAAGAGTCCTGCCAAGCATGAATAAGACAAAAATATATGTTTCCCATGGGAAGCAGGTAATACATGAGTGTGCACACACACAGCCATACTCTTGCACAGTCCTGGGTGTGTGCTTTTTCCTCCCCTCTCTGCTGAAAGACCTTTGGCCAAGTTGACCTTGAGGAATGGGAGATTCTCTAGGCCATATGTAGGGGTGTGGGTCTATATACATATGTATATATAGTATGGTTAGGTGTGTGTCATGTATGTGTTGCATTTTGAGAGCGGGCAACTAAATTTCATTTTTGATGTGTGCCATTGTGCCCACAGTAAAAAAATGACAATAAAGGTTATCTTATCTTATCTTATCTTATCTTATCTTATCTTATCTTATCTTATCTTATCTTATCTTATCTTATCTTATCTTATCTTATCTTATCATCTTATCTTATCATGTGTTTCTCAACCTTGGCGACTCACTCACTCACCAACGGTGTTACCTAGTTAGGTAATGAAACATCTGCAAGCAAACATCCAGGAGTTCAGAGAGTGCCAAGGACTCCATTTTTCCCCCAACTGTGGAACTTTTCTTTCTTTGACCCAAACGTAAAACATTCTGTCTAAAAACCAGCTGCGCTAAATGTATAATTTAGTTACGCAATGAAGTTAGTCACTCAGAACACCAGTGCGATCTTGTGCAAACCTCGTAGGTGTCCATCATAATGCAGAATCCCTGGGCTTTCTGATGCGCATATTGTGTGTGTTAGTAAGTCGAGGGCAACCTATGTTCTAGCTGAATTCACACCCAAGGGGACTTTCAAAATAGGATTTTTCTGGTTTTTATTTAACCCCCCCTTCCTCTCTCTCTTTTTGTCCGCAATATCCCTTCTCTATGTTGGGCTCCGGAAACAGGCAGCTCATTACCTTATGCTGATCTTGAACTTGTCACCGAGAGAAAAACGAAAACCTGGGGAGAAGATGTGACCAATGGCAACCTGCAGGGAAAGAGAGGGGGGAAATTATTAACAAGTAACGAAATAATAAATTGGTTCTGAGAATTGGTTGGTGCCGTTCAGGGAACATTTTTGCCTTTGTTCGTTCTGCTTGCTCAGAGCTTTTTTTAATGTGCCTGCACTCGGCCCAAGGGGTGGCATTAATTATTGCTGAAGCTATGCCCTGCTTGTAATCGGTGGTTTTAATGGAACAATAGGTCAGCTCACAACAGGCTGGGCTGCACCAGTTAGCATGCCATACTTTAGTGTGTGCGTGTGTGTGTGTGTTTGTGCATGTGTTTGTGATGAACCACCGACCCAGAGAGACTTTGAGGCATAGCTGGAATAGAAAGAGTGCAGTAGAGCACCAAGCAACCCTAAAATCTCAGCCCAGAGGGGAAGATTTGCTTGTTTTGTGTGCGCGCATATTTATTTGTGTGCGTGTGTGCGTGTTTGTAGAGCATTTGCTGCATGAAATGGCACAGCTGGGCTGCTGGGTGTTGGCTGTTTATGGGAAGAGAGCTTGATGGATTGGTAACAACATCGCTGAATGATTGATTTGGAGGTTGAACTCCAAAATTTTCCCCCTTGGTCAATTTCTGAGGCAGCCCTTTCTCCCTCTCCCCCATGCACAAGTTCCTTTTAAAAAGGGTTTTTTAAATTTTTTTTTAAAAGAAACAATACTTTTTGGAGAGTGGATGATATTACTCTCCCCTCTTGTCTAATTTATTTTTCTCCGGGGTTCACCTGGAAGCAGAGCTGCCTCAGGCTCTTCACTTCTGTGTGGGGAATGTATAGGTCAGGGGTCTTCAAACTTGGCCCTTTTATGACTTGTGGACTTCAACTCCCAGAATTCCTCAGCCAGCGTGAATGGCTGAGGAATTCTGGGAGTTGAAGTCCACAAGTCATAAAAGGGCCAAGTTTGAAGACCCCTGGTATAGGTAGTCCTCGGCGTACAAGCGTTTATTTAGTGACCATTTGAAATTGCAACGGCACTGAAAAAGGTGACTTATTGCTATTTTTTCCACACTTAACAACCGTTGCAGCATCCCCAGGGTCCCGTGATCAAAATTCAGATGCTTGGCATCTGGCATGTATTTATGACGGTTGCAGCATCCTGGGGACATGTGACACCCCCCCTTTTGTGACTTTCTGACAAGCAAAGACAATGGGGAAGCCAGGTTCACTTAAATGAAGCAAACAACTATCATTTAACAATGAGCAAACAAAAGTCATGTGACAACTATCTTGTTTAGCAAAGGAAATTTTAGGCTCAGTGTGGTCATAAGTTGAGGGCTACTTTTGGAACATATCTATCTTAGCTTTCCTTCCTTCCTTCCTTCCTTCCTTCCTTCCTTCCTTCCTTCCTTCCTTCCTTCCTTCCTTCCTTCCTTCCTTCCTTCCTTTTTCCCTCCCTCCCTCCCCTTGGGAGTTGGCTAGTGGCAGCTTAAATATTTATTTGGAAGCAAGTCCACTTGCGCAGGAAAAGGACAAAAGGTGAATTGAAGTTTAAATGGTGAAGAGATGCTGGAAAGCTAAAGGGTTGGCATGGAGCAACCTCATCAATTGGCCTTCTGGGGAAAGTGTTTTATAAATGTCCATCGTGGCAACTATTTGGTCAGTGTTTCTACAAGTAGTGCACATTGACCCTTAATTGCATCTTTGCTCTGCTGTAACAAAGTTGGGGTGGTTGAGATCATTCAAAACTTATAGTCTTGATGTCTAATGGAAACTTATTTGTCTACATAAACATAGTTGTCTACATAAACTTCAAATTTTGTTTTTAGAGCTTGGCATTCTATACTCTCTTTCCTGAGGATAATCCACACTGAACCCAGCAGAGCTTTTGTTCTGTGCAAACATAAATGTAACAATAGAACTTATTGTTAGCCTGCATGCTTATTTAGGTACAAATCTCACTCAACATAATGGGACTTCCAAGTGGGTATGTAGGTTTATGTTGTTAATTTTAGTTTCCCTTAATATTTGGCATTCACGTCTAATGCATTTATATTATTTCATAGGCTTAGAGGCAGTTGATATTTGCATATGAGCCATAACTATGTTTATCTAAGATGCAGTTCTAATTTAATAGGATTATTCATATAGATTTGCTTGATGCTGCAGTTTGATAACAATTTCCTCCAACTATTGCAATGATGTTCTTTTGGGCTGGGTATCTGATGTTGACTGGGATTCAGGGTTGGATGGCCTGCCCAAACTGGTGTCCCTTCCCATCATTCATTGCTTTCTGGATCGCTAGGAGCTAACAAACAATTGACATCCAATGCTGCTCTGAATTGTGCAAACAAAGAAGTGTTAAGAAAGCAATGTCCCCCATAAGCTCAAGTGAAGCCACTTCAAAGAATTCCCTGTCTATTTGTCTAGGGCAGGGGTAGGCATAGCTGACTCAGGAATTCTGGAAGTTGAAGTCCATGAGTCATAAAAGAGCCAAGGTTGCCTATCCCTGGTCTAGGGGGTTCTCAGCCTTGAGTGGCAGTCTGTTCTCCACCAATCAGAAAACCCAACCCATATAACAAGGGAGGAGAGAGAGAGGGGAGGGATGAGAAGATGACCTTGAGAAGAACTAAGGGGTAGGCAACCTTGGCTCTTTTATGACTTGTGGACTTCAATACCCAGAATTCCTGAACCAGCCATGCTGACTCAGGATTTCTGGGAGTTGAAGTCCACAAGTCATAAAAGAGCCAAGGTTGCCTATCCCTGAACTAGGAGAACTTGAGAAAGGAGGAGAAAACTGAGCCAAAAGGAAGAGCAAGGAAGAGTATGAAAAGAAGGGATTGCATACAAATTGAGGAGAAAGCAGAGGAATCATTCTCTGATGGGGAAGCCATGATGACTGATAATTTATACTGTGGTGAATCTATGATTAGGTTTACACATACAGCCCTACAGAGGCTTGACACACCATTTTTCAACTGTGAACTGTGAGGAGTCTAAGTTCAACCAACCCACTAAATCATAAAGCTTGGTATCTATACCACAGTAGAACTACTTCATTCAACATGTTAACCCAAAACCAAATAAATCATATCATTTTTCTTTATACATTCTGTTTATGCAGTTTGGCCTAGTGGTTAAGGCATCAAGCTAGAAAGCGGGAGACTGTGAGTTCAAGTCCCACCTTAGCTATGAAAGCTGGCTGAGTGACTTTGGACCAATCTCAGACCAAGTTACCTCACTGGGTTGTTGTGGGGAACATAGGAGAAGGAAGGTGTGTTGGATATGTTTGCTGCCTTGAGTAGCGTAAAAATAATAAAGGTGAATAAATACAAATAAATATATAAATAGGAAGTCTTGGCATATTGGGTTAATCAGTCCTTTGTCACTAATACGGTGACTCCAATGAACAGGAAAAAAAAGTAGGGTATCTAGAGATATGCAGAGGACAGAGTGATTCATTGTGTGTTCTTACTTCGAAGGAAGTAAGGACACACAATGTTCTTCAACACTGTTGAATCAACATCCTTCAACAGAAGTTACTGTTCAGCGAGTGTGCTTAGGCAGACCATCTGAACACGGTTTGGATTTGCATGACATTTACAATCGATGACTGGAGATATTTTCTTCTCCTGTGCTTTTGATGGATGAGGGCTGTTCCGTCACAGTCCTGCTGTTCCTGCACGCTCCCGCCCCCCCCTCCCAATCGTTTTGCTGTGCTTACTGTTGTTTTGATTTCTAATGTCTTAACAATGTCTAGCGTGATGGACCTCCTGTAGGGAAAATGTGAATTTGCTTCCATAGCACTGATTTCTTTCCATTCTTTTAGGCAGCGATGCCTGGCGCCTTGAAAATGGTTGTTGAAACTGCTGAAGGAGGCAAAGCAGAGTAATAGTGGAGGGGTCCTTCATTTCTAAGTATTAGAAAGAGGGAGTAAACACTGCAACTCTTAGACACCAGCAGTGTTTGCCTGGGCCATTGCAAATGTGGATTTGTCTGGTGCTTACTATGAAACCGGCTTGCTTGGAGAGCTGGACGTAAATTTCTGCAGTGTTTTTAACTTAGCTGGTGCTCCAAAGATCTGTTGCATTTTTTTCCCCTGTCAATTTTCAATCTGAGTAGAAGAATATAGAATAGAATATTCTTTATTGGCCAAGTGGGATTGGACACATAAGAAATTTGTCTCCGGTGCAGAAGCTATCAGTGTACATACAAACAACAAAGTCTATATAATTATAAGATATCAATAGTAGAAGGTAAAAGGAAAGATGAGAAAGATACTAGTAATACAGTCATGGGTAAATATGCCTAGGCATAAAGACAGTACTGTGGGAATTAGTAGAGTACAAGGGAAAAACCTGCCCCGGTGTCTAGTTCTTTTGGCATGCAATGCCCTGTAGCGGCATCCCGAGGGCAGAAGTTATGTCCAGGATGTGAGCAGTTGGTACATATTTTCTCAGCCCTCTTTCTGACCCATGCAATATACAGGTCCTCTAGGGAAGGCAGGCTGATTGTAATTGATTTTTCTGCAGTCCTAATGATCCTTTGAAATCTGTACACCAGCTGTATGGTTGGTGATGGAAGAGAATCTGCTTTTAAATTTTGGTGAAAATCACAGGACTGGGTTGGGTGTTGTTGTTTTTCTGTTTGGGTAGTGATTTGATGGTCAAGGGATTTGTCTGAATGTTCCATATGTTCTCACGCAATATTCTCTCTGATTTTACACATTACCATTAAGTCTTAAAGAAGAATTGTATAAGGAAGAAAAGTAGGAAAACAGATTGTTTTTCACAGGGAAAAAACATCTGCAAAAATCACATTGCAAGGCAGATTTTGATGCAAAATTTTAATTTATTTTTATTTATGAATTAAATTTATATGCTGCCCATCTTCCTGTCATGTGACACTGGGCAGTTTATAACATGATAAAACATAATAAAACATTAAAATATTAAAACAATAAAAAAGAATGCATAGTTTAAAATTAGTTAAAAGAATGACTTAGGCCTAGATCTCTTTCAAGGTTGCCATCCCATAAAAAGAGCACACATCTTTTGAATTTCACAGTTCTGTTTTTCTCCCTTTCTGAAATCATGCCACCATGATTACATACCTGGATTAATTTATCCATTTTTTTTCTATCTATTTTTGAACAACATAACATTCAGTCTGATAAATGCAGTTGTATAAAAGCTGTTGCCTTTTTGTAGCTTTTTGTTGACTTTAATAGAGGCATTAATTATCCTGTCATATTTTTTTTCTTAATAATAATCCTCAAAGCTGCTGTAAACATTTTATTAATAGACCGATTCACTTTAATAGACCATTTCACTTGTGTTTTCTTCCACCCCTGACTTTTTTTTTTATTGCAAAACTGTGCATCATCAAGTTCTCCAGCAACTTTAAACTCAATCACAAAACAAAATAGAATCATGAAGGATCGCTAAGGTGGACATTGTTTGATTGGCAAAACACCAAAGAAAACAACCTTTTGTTATCTTCTCCATTTGTTGAGAAGGTCTTATGTTGAGAAGAAATTTTGAACAATAAACCCAACAACATCTTTTAGTGCTCATACTCTATTGTTAATTCTAGGATTGCTTTGAAAGTAAAGGACGCTGTGTGGAATGATTTTCTAATATTTTAAACCTTAATCTAAAACTCTTTCTTTTTCTTTTTTCTTTTTTACTAAGAATAAAAATCTTTTGATAGCCTGAATTTGAATGCCAGCCATTTCTCGACAGTTTTGATCCTTCAACAGAACAAACCCTTGGAAATGTTTGTTAAGTTTCCTAAACTACACTGAAAAATAATATTTCTGTATTAAGATCTTCGTGCTTACTTTGTTTTCACACACAAACCTTGTGAGTTTGGGATTTGCTTTAGCCAGATGGCAGGGAAATTTCCGTCTCACGAATGAAGTCCTCGACTTACGACCACAGTTGAGCCCAAAATTTCCATTGCTAAGCAAGACAGTGAAGTAAGTTTTGTCCCATTTTACAACCTATCTTGCCAGAGGTGTTAAGTGAATCACTGTGGTTGTTTTGTTAGTAACACAATTGTTAAGTGGATCTGGCTTCCCCATTGACTTTGCTTGTCAGAAGGTCGCAAAAGGGGAATCACATGACCCTGGGACATTGCAACCATCATAAATATGAATCAGTTGACAAACATCTGAATTTTGATCACATGACCCTGGAGAATGCTGCAAAGGTGATAAGTGTGAAAAATGGTCATAAGTCATTTTTTTCAGTGCCGTTGTAACCTTGTATGGACACCAAATGTTGTAAGTCAAGGACTACCTATATTCGTGTCCCAGGTTATTTTGCAGGATCCAATCTAGGTCAGTCATTGGGACAGGAGGTTTAGTCCAGTGGTGGGATTCAGCCGGTTTGCACCACTTCGGCAGAACCGGTAGCTAATTTTTTGTTGACCACACCCAGAATGGACTTCCGGAAGCGGCATCCACACAGAGAGCCGGTTGTTCCCCTATTTGAATCCCATTACTGGTTTAGTCTTCCGAGCTTTCAGACTCGTGTTGAATCCCATCCTCAGGGAACTTCTCTCTCACCAGAATGTGAGGTTTCCATCTGAATAAACTAAAATTCTCCCTTTATTTCTGGGGATTGTATGGCTTGTGAGTGCACCAGGAGGTCTTGCCGAGTTGCATTTCTCAATTTATTCACTCCTATTTTCCTGTCATAACTGTGAAAAATCACGGGCATACACAGGATTTCACGCTTAATGCTTTGTCCTCCAATCTTCTGAGAAGCGTAAAATGCAAGGAGAGACAAAAAAAGGGGTGGGGGTGGGGGTAAAGGGATTTGAGGACAAAGAAACATCTTAATTTACTTATTCCAGTTTCCATTGTTTCTCTATAGACCAACTTCCTCTGTTCTGTGAGTGGGTGGATTTAAAAGCTCAGAATTTTCATCCGGTGCCATGCTTTTTGCTAAAAGAATCCGAGGCCTTTGAAGTCTACTTTTCTGGACAGTGGCACAGATGAGGAAGGCTGTTTAAGATGAATGAAGGCACCTAGACGTGTCCCAGGATAATGTTGCAGGATCCAGTCGGGTCAGTCACGGGGACTCTTGCTAGAGCCCATCCTCAGAGACAAGGGTTAGAAAGGCAAGAGAGAATTTCCCTGAGGCTCAAGTCCAAAAGCTCAGAAAACAAATCCTCTGGTCCCCGTGACCAACTCAGATTGGAGCCTGCTATTTAAGATGTTTGTCCTAGCAAACTTTGGGTATGTTACAGGTTGTTGTTGTTAGTTGCGAAGTCGTGTCCAACCCATTGCGACCCCATGGACAACGTTCCTCCAGGCCTTCCTGTCCTCTACCATATTCTGGAGTCCATCTAGGCTCACTCCTACTGCTTCAGTGACTCCATCCAGCCACCTCATTCTCTGTCGTCCCCTTCTTCTATTGCCCTCAATCAAGAGCATTAGGCTCTTCTCCAGTGAGTCCTTCCTTCTCATTAGGTGGCCAAAGTATTTGAGTTTCAACTTCAGGATCTGGCCTTCTAAAGAGCAGTCAGGGTTGATCTCCTCTAGGACTGACCGGTTTGATCGCCTTGCAGTCCAAGGGACTCACAGGAGTCTTCTCCAGCACCAGAGTTCAAAGGCCTCAATTCTTTGGCGCTCAGCCTTTCTTATGGTCCAGCTTTCACTGCCATACATTGCAACTGGGAAGACAGGTAGTCCTCGATTTAACAACAGTTCATTTAGGGACTGTTCAATGGCACTGAGAAAAACCTATGGAGATTCTCAGTCATCCAGGTCATGGTTGTTCCAAAGGTGCTTTTTCAAGAGGCAACTGGACTTTTCTACTGAAGAAGCTTCTTGGATGAGGAGCGAAACGCCTTCAAAGAAAAACGAGGAAGTCCAGTTGCCTCTTGAAGAAGCACCTTTGGGACAGCACTTAAAAGAGCGACTTATGACCATTTCCCCACACTTACGACCACTTGCAGCATCCCCATAATCTCACGATCAAAATTTGGAGACTTGGTAACTGCCTCATATTTATGACGGTTGCAGTGTCCCGGAGTCATGTGATCACCTTTTGTGACCTTCTGACAGGCAAAGTTCATGGGGAAGGCTGATTCACTTAACAACCATGTTGCTAACTTAACAACTGCAGTGATTCACTTAACACCTGAGGCAACAAAAATTGTAAAACAGGGCAAAATTCGCTGAACAAATGTTTCACTTGGCAACAGACATTTTGAGCTCAGTTGTGGTCGTAAGTTGTGGACTATCGTCTGTATAAGCTCAACTGTCTTGCTTTAAAAAAGCGAAAAGAAAGTTTTGGTGTTATAATTTTTATCGGTGATGCAGTTGAATGATACTGTTAATTTCAAGATAAAAAGGAAACATGAATTAAACATATTGGTGGGGGCCGTTCTGGACTTTTTTTTTTTGATTCAGGGTTAATAACCAAGAGAAAGGATCTGTTTATCTGTCGGTTTTACATGCATTCTGAAACCATTGCAGTGGCTTTCTTAAAATTTGGCTCCAAATGTCAGGATTAGAACATTCCTTCATTTCATTTTGTTGAATCTTTGCTAGCTCGCTACTTAAGGTCAGTTCTTCTTTCGAACTTTTCATTGCCATTGGTGGCCATTTCCTATTAAAGATCACAACCATGAGACATTCTTTATCGTTTCTACTGGTGATTGATGGTCCATGAGGAAAACGGCAGGAGCTCCGGAATTTTTGAAGCCTTCCTGGAGCTTATGGAACTTTCACACCGTCTCTTCTTCTTCTTCTTCTTGCTTTGCTCTTCCTTTCATGGTTCTTGATAGGAAGCCTCATTTTGCATGCGTTTTACAACCTCCACCTGCCGTTTTATGTTGCGTTTAGAAAAAAAGGAAAGAGATTATTTCTTTTAAATCACTCCCATCTTTGAAACGGCAAAAGCTTGAAACCGGGGTACTTGCTGCTGTTTGTCATTGGTCTTGCGTACATTTCAGGAGAAATGCATTGATGTTTTTGGCTGCCACTGTTAATTCCTTGTTCTCCTGTCTTACTTGGATAAAATCACAGATATATACAAGATCCAAGTAGGTTGGACAGCGCCTGTTAATTCGGGTCCTAATTTTCGACCTACTTTGATGTCCTTGCTTTACAGGCAGATCTCTATGAATTGACTTATGCATACTTTTTGACCTTTTGACATGACAGGTAGTCCTTGACTTATGACCACAGTACCCATTGCTAAGCAAGATGGGATTGTCATGGTTGCTAAGTGAATTTGGCTTCCCACATTGGCTTTGCTTCTTGGAAACTTGGCTGGGAAGGTTGCCAAAACGTGACCCTAAGACAACCAATGAAAATATATGCTGGTTCCAAGTGCCCAATTTTTGATCAGGTGGGGAATGCTATAATGGTCGTGTGAGGACAGGTTGTAAATAACTATTTCCTGTCCTGTTGTAACTTTGAATACTTGGTAAACGAATGGTTGTAAGTCAAGGACTACTCTACTTGGATCCCTGTGTAAAGAATTTCTCTAGGAGCATGGTGCTTGGTGTACACAAGTCACTTCATTAGCTCTGTTCATGGGCTCTCCGTATCAAGATTACTCAGAGCTCTTCTCTGTTCTCTAAGTAAAATATTCTAGGTTCAGAATTATTATAGCCTTTCTAAAAAATTCCAAGCACCAGTTAAATGTAAGAGAGCTCTGGGGACACAGTGGTTAGAGAATGTAGTATAGATCAGGGGTCTCCAACCTTGGCAACTTTAAGACTTGTGGACTTCAACTCCTAGAATTCCTCAGCCAGCTTGTTTAAGTCCACAAGTCTTAAAGTTGCCAAGGTTGGGGACCTCTGGATAGGTAATCCTTGAGTTATGATCAGAATTGAGCCCACACTCCATGTTGCTAAGTAAAACATTTGTTAAGTGAATTTTGCCCCATTTTATGACTTCTCTTGCTGCAGTTGTTAAGTGAATCATTGCAGTTATTAAGTTAGTAACATGGACATTAAGTGAATCTGGCTTCCCCATTGACTTTGATTGTCAGAAGGTCGCAGAAGGGGATCACACGACCCCAGGATCATGCAACCGTCATCAATATGAGCCAGTGGCCAAGTGCCTGATCATGTGACCATGGAGGATGCTACGCAATGGTTGTCCATGTGAAAAACGGCCATAAAGTCACTTTTCTCTGATTTCATTGTAACTTTGAATGGTCACTAAATGAATGTTGTAAGTCGAGGATGACCTGTATTCGCAGGCTAACTCTGCCCACAATCTGGAGTTCAGTTCTGGCAGGCTCAAGGTTGACTCAGCCTTCCATCCTTCTGAGGTCTGTATAATGAGGACTCAGATTGTTGGGGGCAAAAGGCTGACTCTGTAAATTGCTTAGAGAGTGCTGTAAAGCACTGTGAAGCGGCATATAAGTCTAAGTGGTATTGCTGTTGCTATTGCTACTGTAAATCCCTCCTCAAATTACGGTGAGCTTCACAAATCTGAAACTCATGACTAGCTTTGGTGAAAATCTGACTTGAAGCAGGACAGGCAGTTTCGTTCAGGGATAATGGATAATCATACTCTTTTTTTCTCATGGAGAAAAAAAACCAAGAGTCTGCCGAGGAAAATAGTAAGGAAGGAGTAAAGATGTTCCACGAGGGATGGATTCTCCTTTTGATTTTCACTCTATAGTTAGCTTGCTTCTTCTATCTATCCGTTCAGCTTCTCAACTGCCCTGTGATTGCAGTTCTTTTGACAGCTTTTTAAGAAAGTGGCGTGCAAACCTCTTTATACCCCTTCACTGTAATCAATGAAACCTTTTTGTAGAGGAAAATTGAAACACTATACTTAGAGGTCCAGTGGTGAATGAGGAAGCTTAGCTTCTCATATCTGACAAACAAATGTAAGATATATCTCTATATCTAGAGCAGAGGTCCCCAACCTTTTGGGCACCAGAGACCGGTTATGTGGTTTTTTCCGTGGACTGGAGGGGGCATGGTTTTGTGTGTTGCCTGCATCCCGCGGATGGGGCTTTGCTTGTTTGTGTGGACCAGTTGCTGGCAGGCCACAGCCCAGTAGCAGTCCACAGACCGGGGGTTGGGGACCCCTGATCTAGAGGATGATGCAATGCAGTGCCTCATTCCCAATTGTATAATATCTGCAATATCTACATACAGGTCATCCTCGACTTGCAACAGTTCATTTGCTGACCATTCAAAG
This sequence comes from Vipera berus, assembly GCF_964194415.1. NCBI lineage: Eukaryota > Metazoa > Chordata > Lepidosauria > Squamata > Viperidae > Vipera > Vipera berus. The sequence continues at coordinate 11,509,124 of NC_138212.1, read as the reverse complement.
TTACAATACTGTTTTTCCTGCTTACGACAGTTGCAGCATCCCCATGGTCACATGATCAAAATTCATGATGGGGTCTTTTAATCACCTTTTGCGCCTTTGTGACAAAGTCAATGGGGAAACCAGATTCATTTAAGAACCACATTGCTAACTTAACAGCTGCAGTGATTCACTTAACAACTTTGGCAAAACCTACTTAACAATGATCTCGCTTAGCAGCAGAAACTGGGGGCTCCATTGTGGTCGTAAGTTGAGGACTGCCTGTATTCTTTTCTTCCTCACGGTTGGTTCTGCCGAGGGAGGTAAGAGGAGATATTTTGTGAGCGTTCAATACTTCTCATCCATTTTTACTGGCAAAAGTTTCCTGCACCTTCCTTTTTAGAATTCTTCAGTGTTAAATGCTTCAGTGTTAAATGCAAACCCTGATAATATTTCCCCATGATTGGATTCCTATCTAGGATGAATTACTTATGGCATTTGTTTTCCACTCTGGAAGAACTTAATTATAAATTAATGCAGCTTGGGAACTGGCAGGATGGTTTCTCTGTCAAGTCTCAAATATATCTTCTTAGGATATTTGGGTCCAACTTACTTTACCGTTCATTTTTCAAGTTTATTGTTTTTAGGCCAACCTTTAGCCATGGTTGGTGAGAGGCATGAGCAAAATAGTAAACTATCAGTAGAAAATATTTAAATACATTTAGTCAAACAAAATAGTAGCTTTCAAAAGCCCATTGTGCAGTCTTAGCAAATTAATAAAATTGTCCTATTATTGACTCTACTTTTGAAGCACCTAGTTAATAAGAACAGTATTAATCTGATTCTAAGTAATAGTAATCTAAATAATTAAAATCAGAAGAAATAATCTAGTAACAGCTTTGAAAAGGATATATTGTATGGCGACCCAAAGGATTTGCCTCCCCTCCACCCCATCCAATAGATAGTAGAAAAATCTAGAGAACTTCTAGAAGGCAAATAAGATCTGCCAAAATATTCTACAATACCTTACATTGAAATAAAAGACTTTATGTATTTAGCAGGTATTGCCAACTGCTAAATTTCTTTCAAATGCTGCAAACCCATTATTATAATAGCCTCAAAGGTGACTATCCAGCCATAAGTATCTTAGGAAAGTGAGTGTGTATTTTTTCAGATTAGTTTATTCTGCTGCTAAAGGTAATTCCATCAGGAAATTCTCCTAATATTTAGTGAAATTCTTCACATGTTTTGAAATTTTACAACTTCCTGATTGTTGAATCACTGTTCAGTGTGAATCAATAACTTGGAGATTGTAGATGGACTCTCTGAATATCTTTTGGGAAGATTATCAAAAACTTACAATCCCCCTTGCTAAATGCAATGGTTCTTTGAAAGTGTGAAAAAGAAATTTCAGCTGCAGAAATATCTATAATTTATACGCGCTTTGGAGAAATATCTATAATTTACATACGCTTTGTCATTTTCCTGTACTCTGTTAGGATGCATTTTCTGTACATTTCTCAGGGTTAAGATGCTGTTCTTCACCTTGACATGTCTCTGAATTTCTTTCATAGCTGGCTGCACATTTGAAGAAGACGGGGATCTAAATCAGTGTGAATATAGCCAAGGTGCTGAAGATGACTTTGAGTGGGAGCTGATCCGAAGCTACCTTCTTCCCCATCTGACATCTGACCTTCCTCATGGTAAGCCTGAGTCTTAATTTAGGGCAGTTTAAACTGATGACGAAGAAGGCACAGTGTAACACTTATGTTACAAAGGGAGCTTAAACATGCTATGTCAGGAACAGTAAGTGTAACGGTATAAGAGGAGCCCTGGTGGCGCACGGGTTAAAATGAAATATTGCAGGCTAATTCTGCCCACAGCCTGGAGTTCGATCCTGATGGGGCTCAAGGTTGACTCAGCCTTCATCTTTCTGAGGTTGGCCCACTCAGATTGTTGGGGGCAATATGCTGGCATTGTAAACTGCTCAGAAAGTATATACATCTAAGGCAGGGGTAGGCAACCTCGGCTCTTTTATGACTCATGGACTTCAACTCCCAGAATTCCTGAGTCAGCTTGGCTGGCTCAGGAATTCTGGGAGTTGAAGTCCATGAGTCATAAAAGAGCCGAGGTTGCCTACCCCTGGTCTAAGGGCTATTGCTATTGCTGTGTGGGAATGATCTTCGGAGACAAGGCAACAAGACACGATCAAGGGAACAGTCAAATAAAAGGTAAGCTAGCCATAAGCAGGAATGTGGATGGGGCAAGAGGCTCAGAACTGACCCTTTCTAGTTTCTGTGTGATAGAGGGGAAGAGAAGAGAGACTTGCAGACTTGCAAGATTCTCTTAATCTAACCTTACAATAAAGTAGAATTAACTCATCTGGTCATGTTTCCTGATGGTGTACTTTGTAAGGCTGACAGTCAGAATGTACCATGGGTCAGCAACTGTGCTTGTTTTGCATGCATTGTTGTTCCCAGAGGCACACTTGGTAGTTTCCTTGATGGCATTTCCTGAAATGTGCAATTCTCTGTGGGAAGGTATATTTTATTTGAGTTTATTTGAATTTCATTGACAGTGGAGGACATTTCTTTTTGACATTTCTCTTGGTTTTTGTTTATTTTGTCTATTTATGTATGACCAGTTCTGGCTTTTGTGATTATTTGCTATTTTTTTTCTTACATTTTTCCAAAAAAAGTGTTGGCTACTGTTCTTTTAATATTCGGCCTTAATATTATTCTTTTTATTGGAAAAGTGAAGTCAGATATGCACCAGAAAGTGGCAATACATGGCTGATTTTGCTGGGCTCAGAAACTAAGCATGATTGTGGGTCAAGCATGATTCATATTTTGATAAGAAACCATAAAAGATGCTAGCCTAGGCTAGATTGGAAAGTCAGAATACATCCAAGAAGAAGATAGTTGCAACCATTTTTGAAGAACCATTGTGGTGTAGAGATTAAGGTGTTCAACTAAGACGGCTTTGAGCCAATCACTGTATCACAGCACAACCTATTTTACATGGCTGTTATTGATAAAAGCTGAAGATCAGAGTGCTATGTTGACCACCTTACACAGAATGAAAGATGGCATGAACAAACAAACATTGTCAAGAAAACCTCCATGAAGTCACCAGGAGCTTGGTTCAAAGGAGACTTCAAACTAATAGGGGATATTAAGTCTTCAGATAAGTGCTTTTAATGTAGGCAGAATCTGTCTGCAAGTAACTTTTTCGGATTTTAGCTTTCCTGCCTAAATATTTTTATGGAAGCTGGGAACCATTATTCAACCTTGACTGAGATTTGATGGGAGCTGTTCCATTTTCCATTTGTAAATTGGAAATTCGGTGTAATGAAAGGCAGAATTAAGAGACCTGAATTGTACTTACAGTAGAAGTTGGCAAGGACTTTCACAGCTTATGAAGTGAGAAAAATTGTAAGCCAGCTGATGGCCCTGCTTTAGTTTTGCTCCAGTTATCCATGCTGTAATAACTGACTATTTAGACTGCTGCAATGCATTTATATGGGATTGGTGCCAAAGGGAATCTGTAAACTTCATTTAATTCAGAGTGGGATATGTGAATACCTCCTGCCAGTACTTTACCGTGAAGGGCCCTGAAAAATCAAACACAGTTGTTGCTGTCTTCACACATAACATTAAACCAGCATATTTTAGTTATGTCTTTGATGCATAAACCATACTGTACTGGTTTACACATCGGAAAGCTGCCACCAATTTAATTTGCATTGCACATGGTTCCATTTTATTTTTCACCCAGGAGAGTATGTAAACCCAGCTGCCTAACTGTGGGCCATGTCACACAGGACTTGCCAGAGAAACATGATTAAGTGAACAGAGAATATAGCCTTGGATCTTTTAGATCCATTTATGAATTGGGACCAGGGTATCTGAAGGAATAGTCCCCGTGCACATTTTTGTTACAGCCTGAGATTGTCTCCAGTAATCTTTTTCTCTGAACTCCAGCTGGTAAACAGGATCTTTGAAGTGATGTCAGGTCCCCAAACCCTTGTTGTTTTCCTTGCATATATATTCTTGTGCTCTTGTTTTGGGGCCTGCCATTCTGCTGGGGGGAGGGGGGATGTTTGCTTTTGCTTGGGATAGCTTTCATTTTTTACTTTTCTTCTCCCGCCTCTGACCCCTTGAGAAAGGAATGTGTCTCCCTTATCAGGGAGATGGTTACAGAGAAACAAAACTGGAGAAGACCTTGAGATACACACCAACTGTGCCAGTTACACACACATGGTGCCACCTGTGGATTGGCTGGATTTCAGATGGACATTATAACTCTGGTTTTAGGAGGAATATTGCTGGTTTAACTATACCATTTAAGAGGGATTTCCCCCAGATCTCGCCTTGACTTCCCTACTGTCACTGACCCCTAATAAAAGTTTCCTTTTGAGACAATGCCTGTTTCAAGAGTTCTGCTTTCTTGGGTGGTTAGCTGAGATGGGTCTTTACAAGAACCTTGACTTACAATTGGCCGCTTAGTGACCATCTGAAGTTACATTGCAACCCTACCCCAGGTTAACTGAAGAATTGGTTCTGACATTTCAATGGCCAGGCCATTGATCACGTGATTGCATTTTGGGCTCTCGACAACCAGGCCTGCATTTTGCAGCGTCTTGCGATGGCTATGAGGACTGTGATTTACAATATTTTTGCTGAAAACTGGCATTTACTTTCAGTTTTGGGCAAACCTCCCCTCCCTATTTTACGTGACTACATGTCTATGGAGATTCTCAGCCATGCAGGTCATAGTTGTCCCAAAGTTTTTTTTTTTTTCCACGAGGCAACTGGACTTTCTTGGATGTGAAGCAAAATGTCTTCACAAGAAAAACAAGAAAGTCCAGGTTCTTCGTGAAAAAGCATCTTTGGGATATTTTACATTGTTGTTACAAATGCAAGATTGGAGTGCTACCTCGGCCACCTTAGCTAGAATGAAAGATGGCATAACAAACAAACTGTCAATGCTGCTAACAGCGGATGTTCTTGCTTGACAACATAGGGAGATGTAGCCTTTATGTTACTTTTAGAGCTAGAATTAGTGGACGCTGGGGGGGGAGTAGGGAGAATGTATCTCAAGACTGTTTGTAATAAGAGAAGAGAAGAATTGCTGGGTTGAAGAAGGGAGGGAAGGTTTGCATTTTAAACTAATTGGAGAATGTGATTTATGACTGTTAATTTAGGGGGGGGGATTGTGCTTTGATACCATGTGTTTAAGGGAGGAGAATTCAGATCTTGGCTTCGACCATGTATCTGCCGAAGCTATGCTACTTGATTAAAAGATTCTTTAAGGTAAACAATGCCTTGAAGTTCTCGGAAGTATTGCATTTGTCTGTCGGAACCGTGACACAAACATTGTCAAGAAAACCTCCGTGAAGTCTGACTCAAAGGAGACTTTAAACTAATATTAAGCGTTCAGATAAGTGCTGTTCATTTAACAACTGCAGGTCATAAAATCAGATTGGTCACATGATTGCCACCATGACTTACAAGCTTCCTTAGGACTACCTCTATGCCTTTTTATTCTTGCCACTTCCATGGAATAATCATACCTGATTGAATAAATAAATAAAAATATCCAGTTCTTATTTTGGGGTAGCCATATCATTTGTATCCTTCTGTAGCAGGGAGGTGAAACCTGTTCTCCCCATATGTTGCTGAGCTACAGGTCCCAGCATCCCCCAGCAGTGTCCCCCCCATACAGGAAGGGCCATGGGAGACCACACTGGAATTCAGGGACCCTTGTGCTTTTAAATTAGGAGAGTGATGAACTGCTTCCTGCATTCTTAGTGAGATGCATTATACAGTATTTTTGCTTAGAAGAAACAAATCTTTTTGCATGAGTCTGATATACCCATATACTTTTTGACAAGCATCTGGAGCAATTTGCTGCCGAATAAAAGTTTTGCAAATGATGTAAAGATAGAGGCAACTGAGGATGAATACTGATGAGGACTTGGCAGGCATACACAGCACAATGCAGACTGCTTGGTAAGCTCAGCTTGTTCCAACAATACATGCATTTAAGAAAGCCAAACACTTAAGGTCATGTATCTAAGAATGACAATATAGGTAATTTCCTGTGGATTATATTTTAAAAAGTCAAGCCACTCTGGAAAGGATTTAATGGCCACTGGCCTTTGGCCTTTGCAAACTTTTTATTTCCATTCCACTAGGCAATTATTCTTCCCAGCTTGCAATTAGTTTCTTTCCATACAAGAATACGTTCTTCCACCCTGGTGGAGCTGTGGCAGAAGAATAACCTTTGTTGTCTTTTCTGTTAGGAAGTTGGGGAGTTGCTAATATTGAATTTGATTATTTGTTCATCTGACCCAAATAATTGGCAACTCAAGGTCTGCAGGCTGCATATAGCCTTTGGCTCCCATTGTGTGCTTCTTAAAATGTTCCACCATCACCCTGCTGAAAAAAAAATACAATTTTGATTTCTTCGAAACAGTTATACACATCCATCTATCTTTAAAAACCCCAATCTCCTCAAAAGCATCTCTCTCTTTTCACTTAACAACAACAACAACAACAACAACAATAATCCATTGATATTGGAAAATCAATTGCAAAAGGCAGCCTTACTTGGAACAGCTTACATCCTGCTAATGATAACACCATCAGACAACATTTGCCTATCCCAGGCTCTTAGGAAAGACTTGATTTGTGGACAAAAATGCCAAAATCTGGTCTAAACATCTGGCTGACTGCATGTCAAACCAGAATTAAAGGCCAAATTTTCAAGCTGGTCCACTGAGGAAGAGTAATAGCAGCGGAAGTAGTGGTTTCATTTCCTTTTTTTTAAATAATTAAGCACAGTACAGGTAAATAATAATAATAAACCTTTATTGTCAAAGTACAACATGTGTACATTGAGATTAGCTGAGCCTCCCCCCCGTGCTCTCTCCCCCCAACACACAGTGACAACAAACCCTCCATCCCACCACACCATGTGAACCAACTACACCACACACCGGCCTCCCAAGTCAATTCTGCATAAGATTATGTCCCATTTAAAAGCCTAACAGCCCACGGATAAAAGCTATTTTTCAGCCTGTTGGTACGGCTGGCTATATTCCTATATCTCCTACCGGATGGTAGGAGAGTAAAGAGATACCGTCCAGGGTGTGAGTCATCCCTGAGAATCTTCCTCACTCTTCCAAGGCAACGAGCCCTGGCGATGTCATCCAGTGGTGTCAGGGAACAGCCCACAATGTCTTGTGCTGTGCTCACTACCCTCTGTAATACTTTCCTGTCCGCGGCTGTCAGACCAGTATACCAAACCACAATACAGTGCGAGAGGACGCTCTCTATAAAGGTAAAAGGTAAAGGTTCCCCCGCACATGCGTGCTAGTCGTTTCCGACTCTAGGGGCCGGTGCTCATCTCCGTTTCAAAGCCGAAGAGCCAGCGCTTGTCCGAGGACGTCTTCGTGGTCATGTGGCCGGCATGACTGGACGCCAAAGGCGCACGGAACGCTGTTACCTTCCCACCGTAGTGGTCCCTATTTTTCTACTTGCATTTTTACATGCTTTCGAACTGCTAGGTTGGCAGAAGCTGGGACGAGTAGCAGGCGCTCACTCTGCTACACGGCACTCGGGATTCGACCCGCCAAACTGCCGACCTTCTGATCGACAAGCTCAGCGTCTTAACCCACTGAGCCACCGCGTCCCTTTACGCTCTCTATAGTAGACTGGTAAAAGAGGGTCATTAGCTGTTGTTCTACCCTGTTCTTCCGCAAGACCCTAAGAAAGTGAAGCCTCTGTTGGGCCTTTCTAGCCACCTGGGTTGTGTTAACTTTCCAGGTCAGATCTTCACAGAGGTAGACTCCCAGAAATTTAAAGGAGGAAACTCTCTCTACACAGTTCTCCCCGATGTAAAGTGGGGCAGGTTCCTCCTTTTTTCTCCGGAAGTCTAACACTATCTCTTTCGTCTTGCCGATGTTTAGGTGCAAGTTGTTGTTACTACACCATATGGATAGTTTTTGTACCTCCGCCCTATATGCTGTCTCATCCCCACCTGTAATAAGACCCACCACAGTTGTATCATCTGCGAACTTGATTATCGTAGTGGATGGGTTAGATGATACACAATCATAAGTGTATAAAGAGTACAGGTAGGGGCTAAGCACACAGCCCTGTGGCGTGCCGGTGCAAATCAAAATGATGTACAATATAAACCAATACAACAACAAAACAATATAATAATCAGGGCAAGAATTTCTTAGTACAACATCATGATCAATAAAAACAATTCCTAATAGCAGAATAGCTTTAATAGGACTTTTGGCAGGACTGTAAAAGCAGACATCTGTAGGTGATCTTACAATAATTACTGGATGAATTCTAGGCATTGGAGAAACAGAATGTCATATGTTTACAAACCCCTGGAACATCTGCAACTTTTCCTTAAGAATGTGGGATAGCTTTTTTAGAAAAGAATCCAAAGGCTTGTAGATTCATAGGATAGTATCTTCAGCTGTCCTGCTCCAAAGCTTTTTGAGACTTATAGTGCAATAAACTCCTAAACTGTGATTGGAAATGGATCGGTAGCCAGCAGTAATACAGTATGTCAAAAGCTTTGAAGAAGTTTAACTAAACAGAGATATCTTGGAATGACAAAATAGTCTATTTCTAGACTGTGCCAATTTGGCAGGTACTTCCAAGTTTCAGATGATGGTGTGATAAAAAAAATCCTTGAAAATGCATATTTTGATAAGTTTTTAAAAATGTCTGTGGTTCTTTTTTTTTAAAAAAAAGGGAAAACAGAAGGTTTATGTCTGCAGCATTGTAGATTAATTGGTTTATGTACTGGAGCAAAACAGCAAACCTACGCAGTATGTAAGAAAGGCATAAAAGGAAGTTATTGAAAATTCCCTCTTTTTGCCTAAATGATTATATCCTTTTTTAATAGTACATGCCAATAATTTTGATAAAGCTTTAGCATTACCAATTGTCATTATTAATGGGACAACACTATCTACCTCTATACGTATGTTTACAACAACAATAAATCTCTTGCAGGAACTTTGTGATCCCTGTTACAATAAATTATAAGATCAGGCCATTTCTCTGGACAGATTATTGATTTTTTTTTCTATGCACACATGTCACCATTTTGTGCTATTAAATAACAAGATCAAAGATCTTGGCTCTCTAAATATGCATTTCTAAGCATATTTGGTCTTGGAAAAAAAGCACTACCAAATGAGTCTTGATGTGTATTTTTAGTTGGTCTGCCCCAAAGCTTGGAATAGCGATGAAGATTTCCTTTAATGTGCTCTGTGAAATAAAGTGGTTGTTGCATCAATGCTGGGTTGTATCAAATGGGCTGCTTTGCTGACTTTTCATAAGTTCTGCAAGAGGACTTGCATACATGCAGAAGAAAATTGTATCAGAGTAAAACCACCTGCTGTGATGCTTTTAATTGGAGACAGACTATCTCTCTTTTTTGAAATGAAGTGTGGCCTCAATCAGATGCCCCAGTGACTGGAGTGAAGGAGTCTCCAGAACTGAAGCAATACCTTCTCACAGAACTAATTTTAAGCCAAGATATGCATCAGTGCATTTGGGAAGGTCAAAAGTTGGTAGATAAACACAGTTCCAATCTATATATTAATCTAGGAGCTGCTGTACACATGGCACCTTGGAATTTTGAAGGGTCATATTTCTTGAGTATCACTGAATTTACCAGCTTAGCTAAAGCAAGGTTTAATTCCTTGGAATGAGCAGGAGTTGAACAACATAATCACTATTTTCAATCCTACATTTGCCCTTCCCTTCCCTTCCCTTCCCTTCCCTTCCCTTCCCTTCCCTTCCCTTCCCTTCCCTTCCCTTCCCTTCCCTTCCCTTCCCTTAACAACAACAACAACAACGATGTTGGAAGGGACCCATGGAGGTCATCTAGTCTAACCCCCTGCTTGGGCAGGAAACCCTATACCATTTCAGTCCTGTCTCTTCTTAAAAACTTCCAGTGTTGGAGTATTCACAGCTTCTGGAGGAAGGTTGTTCTGCTGATTACTTTTTCATTAATGCTTCATTATTTTTATAAACAAGTCAAGGCTGCTAACATATCTAATACTCCTTCCTTGGTCTATTTCCCCCCACAATAACAACCCTTTTAGGTTGTGGGTTAGGTTGAGAGAGAGTGATTGACACAAAATCACCCAGCCAGTTTTCACGCCTAAGACAGGACTGGAACTTCCAGTCTCCTGGTTTCTAACCTGGCGTCTTAGCCACTGCACCAAACTGACCTCTGTTCTTACCTTGAAGGCTCCATAAGCAAATGCACCGAAAAAAGCTCCTAAAGCACTTTTGAAAGTAGCTCCACCTAAATATATCTGAAGGTATAAAAATCAGAGATCAGCAGTAAGGGTCTAAATGCCATAATGGCGCTACGGAGTGCACCGTTATGTGGATTCGACACTTGCATAATATTGTGGGAATGAATCTGGAAAGCAGAGAGGAACAGTACTAAATAACCGAAGGTATAATTTCTGGCAGAGAGCCTGCAGTCTGTGTGGGATGAATAGTTCCTCTATAAATCCCAGGGTCTTATAATTTCGCCATTATCTCTGTGAGATAAGACATCTGACCCTAGGAAGGAAACCAAGGACAACTCAGAATGAAAAATTGCATCTAAAGTGATATACCTTTATCCCTGCAGAAAGCTTATAGCCTACAGTATCTTCCAACAGGAGAGGGTTTAGGCCGCTGTAATCATGTCACTTCTAGACATTTTAGCTAGCTTCTTAGCGTAGCTGATGAGATACGATACATTCCTTGTCCTAAAAATAACTCAAGGTTCTACCTAATGGTAACAGTTCGGTAGTGTTGCAAAATACTTACGTGTGCGTTGTGGAATTTTAAATATTATTGCAATTAGCTATAGGTGTAGCCCTCTGGGCCAGCTGGGAATAATTGAACGCCATTTAAATTAGCCCTCTCGGTTGGAATTGTTTTTTGAGACATCACCCTCGGCTATTATAAGCCAAACCTTTTTATTGTGGATTAGCTAAAGATAGAATCATACATCCCGTCCTAGCTGCTTATTTATTATTTACTGCATTTATGTCATATCTTTTTTTTTTGAGAATTCAAGATAGGGTCATAAGAATCTCCTTGAATGTTCTCTCCACAACAGACCTGCTAATTTTTTTAGGATGACAACATGGCATTTGTTTTGCTATTTGTAAAACACACCATACCTCAGCCTTTATGATCAAAGCTAGCCCTTGATTTAGGACCACAACTGAGCCCCAAATTTCTGTTGCTAAGTGCATTTTGCCCCATTTTACAACCATTTTTGCCATAATTGTTAAGTGGGTCACCATGTTAAGTTACATAGTTGTTTTTGGCTTCCCCATGGACTTTGCTTGTCAGGAGGTCGCAAAAGGTGAACACCTGACCCCGGGACACAGCAACCATCACAAATGCATGCCAGTTGCCAAGCCTCCGAATTTTGATCATGTGACCATGGGGATGCTGCAACAGTCGTTAAGGGTGAAAAAACTGGTCATCAGGACACTTTTTTCAGTGCTGCTGTAACTTTGAACAATCACTAAGCAAACTGTTGCAAGTCGAGGACTACCTGTATTTACTATGTTTTTTTTAAAATTTGCTAGGTCAGAATTTGGTTTTGCTCTAGATCAGTGATCATGATAAAGTTTATTGTCCCAGGTAGTCCTTGAACTTACAAGCATTTGTTTAGTGACCATTCAAAGTTTCAAACAACGGCACTGTAAAATGTGACGTAAGGCTGGTCCATGCACTTAACAGCCACTGCAGCACCCCCATGGTCAGATGATCAAAATTTGGGCACTTGGCAACCAGCATGTATTTATGGTGGTTGTAGCACCACCAGGTGATCACCATTTGTGATCTTTGCAGCTAAATTCCAACAAGCAAAGTGAGTGGGGGAAGCCTGATTTGCTTAACAACTGTGTAATTCAGTTAACTTCAGTGATTCACTTAATAACCGTGGTAGAAAAGGTCATAAAATTGGGCACGGCTCACTTAGTAACAGAGATTCTGCTTCCAATTGTTGTTGTAAGTTGAGACTACCTGTACTACTCCTACTTCTGCTATTAGACTGACAAAGAATGACTGGTTGAAAATCACCTATTGGGCTCTGGATTTGAGTAGAACTTAATAACTACAGGTAGCCCTTTGAGCAAGCCTTAACTACAGGTAGTCCTCGACTTACAACAGTTCACTTAGTGACCATTTGAAGTTACAATGCCACTGAAAAAAGTGACTTACGACTGTTTTTCACACTTATGACTGTTGCAGCATCCCCATGGTCACGTGATTTACATCCGGATGCTTGACAACTGACTCATACTTATGACGGTTGCAGCGTCACAGAGTCATGTGATCCCCCCTTTTGGGACCTTCTGAGAAGCAAAGTCAATGGGGAAGCCAGATTCACTTGACATCCTGTGTTACTAATTTAACAATTGCAGTGATTCACTTAACAAATGTTGCAAGAAAAGTTGTAAAATGGGACAAAACTCACTTAACATAAATTTTGGGTTAAACCAGGGGTAGGCAACCTTGGCTCTTTTATGACTCGTGGACTTCAACTCCCAGAATTCCTGAGCCATCCATGCTGAGGAGAAATGGAGAGGTTTCCAAGCTGAGCCATGCTGGCTCAGGAATTCTGGGAGTTGAAGTCCACGAGTCATAAAAGAGCCAAGGTTGCCTACCCCTGGGCTAAACTGTGGTGATAAGTTGAGGGCTACCTTTATTATTATTATTATTCCCTGGCTTTCTTTCATGTTTAAGCTCAGTGAACAATTTGTTTAGGAAATAGAAGAGAATTTATCAGGATTGAACTGTTGGGTTCTAGGAGTTCTCTGAGTTTGGTTATTTTCCTGCAGGCATTTCGTTACTCAGCCAGATAAGGTCATCATGTGTCACGGTCTGTGGGGATGACCTTAGGAGACTGGAGGAGGAAGTGTAGGCTGGACAACCATCCTGCAAAAAATATCTCAGTCCACAAAAGGAAGGGAGGGCATGGGAAGCACTTCAGGGAGGAACCTCCCCTAGTTTTTCAGAAGCTAAAAGGAGAGGAGGAGAGAAATAATTGCAGACTTGCAAAGATTCTTTTAATGTAATCTTGCAATAAAAATATATTCATTGTTGTGCTGGTCTGTCCCTGAAGGGCTAACATCAAGGTTATTGCAAGAAAACAATCAAGCTCAGAGGGCCTCAAGAACCCAACAATTTGATTAGTAACTTAATACTTCGTTTGTTTTTTAAAAAATTGCTGCCTGCATCCATCAACATCGCACCTGTAGCAAATAAGACATGCATTTATTTTCAACATCCCTCACATCAGAATTATGCTTGACGTATAATACATTCAAACTTCACAAGCTGGAGACATTTGCATTCTGCACTTGGAAGGGATAAGTGCTGAACGCAAGAATGAAATATCGTTATGATCAAAAAAGCAGCAAGGAATAACCAATTTTTTTTCAGCATAAGTGCTAACTGATTGAAAATATGGATAGAAATCCTGGTTTCCTCCAGGTGTTTATAGATTTTAATACTCATCTGTCAAAGCCATATTGTGGGAGTTGTAATCCACGAATCCAGAACAGGGATGTCCAACCTTGGTACTTTAAGACCTGTGCTGTCTGGGGAATTCTGGGAGTTGAAGTCCACAAAGTTGCCAAGGTTGGATACCCCTGATCTAGAAATTTGCCTCCCCTTTTTAGATTAATAAATTAAGGCTTCTTCCATTCTAGCCTAGTTCTCTGGTTCAGAAGTTTTGTCCTATTCTGTTTGTTTGTTTTGTTCCTCCACCTTTGTCCCACAATTAATTCTCCCAAAAACCTGATCTGATATTTTTTTTTTCAATTTGGCTAATTGTGAAAGGCCCACAAGACTATACAAAAAATAATTCATTGTCAGGAACAGAGAATGGTCTACCAAATATTAACATATAACTTATAGATGTTTACCTGGATCCCAAATAAATATAAAATTAAATTTATTGCCATTTATCAAGATGAAGGAGACATGTTTAATCGCACATTATGTTATAAACCTGAGGTCTAAGGTTAAATCAAAAATCTGTATGATCTCTCCAAAGCAGCTATATATTGGAGCATCTTTCCAGATATTGGAAAGATCATGTTTCTTCAGGCTATTCATTGATTCACTGCAGGAATAATGAGATTTGTCTGTAAGTGGTGATCTTTTCACTTTGATTCTGCAATCTTTTGTGCTCAACTTCTGGCTCTGATTCCTGGCTTATGGTCAATTGCTTCCTAAAGTTCAACTCTGATATACACACACAGCCAACAAGCAACTGGATCATGCTATGTTACTAATGTTGTCTGACCTTTAGGTTCTCAGCAGAGTAAACAAACCCCAAACAAAGAGAGAACATTTCTCCTCTCATTTCTAAAAAGTAAATCAGAACTTCCACTGCTGTCTTTATAATAAAGCTGTATGGTAATTGACCTTCAAGGACTAACGTGTTGCAAAATAGCTGGTTAACCCCAGTTGAATTGTTGATATGGCAGCTGTTTTGAGTCTTTTTGCTGCAAAATTAGTTTTGAAGTAATTATGGAGTACCAGAGGAATGTGAATTTCACATTCAATGTGGTCAATTTTTTCTTAACAAGTAGATGACAATCTAAATATCAACTTCTGGCTGGTATCAAGCACTGCTTAAGATGCAAAGCATACATTTATTTAAAGAATGCCAGCTGGAATATTTACTGGAAAAGATCACATTTGTGATATGGAAGAGTCTTATTTTTGTAAACTGATAGTAGAGGGCATTCTGGCTCAGAGGTTCACCAGCAATCTAAACACTTCATTTATTTATTTTATTTATTAATAATTATTTATTAATTTTGTTACCTGCTGCCATCAAATGTTTGTTGGTAGGTTACAATATTTTTCAATATGTTACATTAAAACATCCACAATACAATACTAGTAGAGTGAAATAAAACGATTACCAAATCTAGCAATAAAATTTAAAAACAATAAGTAAAATAAATAGATGTGTCATTGACAATTCAAAAATTGCTGCAAATAATATTGATTTTTAAATTTTTTTAAAAAGTTTGGGAGATGGTTAAAGAAGATGGTCTGGAAGAGACTGATAAGGATGTGCAGAGTACCTCTTGAGCTAACAAGAGCGTGCACAGAAAAAGAGGATACTGAGAGTAGTCAAGTTTACGCAGCAACCACACAGATACACTGAGGTGTGTAAAAAAGGTTTACTTGTGGAATAATACAATATCACAGTCCCATATAAAACAGTTCAGGTCATACATGAGTAAAGAGATGATAGCAAATAACAATAGTCCAAGGAGTATCCAATTCAGAGTCTTCTTACCAGTCGGTAAGTCAAAACACAGTTCTTCAGGTTTAGCAAACAGTAGCAAACCCACAAACCACAATAATCAGCAAGTAACAGCAGAGAGAATCACAGAGAGAAAGAAGCTATGTCTCTAGCTCCCTCTTATGGCCGTTGGAAAAACAGCGTTGGCCAATCATCACACATTTAAAGTGATATGATACAGTTTCTATTACAACACCACAATCATAGTTTATATATATTGCCAACCCAACCAGTTAGGCCATAGTCATCTACCTAACAGAGACCTTGAAGAGAAGGACTAAAGATTTAAAGCAGCATTTTGAGTGACATTCAAAATCCAATAGAAAGCCAGAACATAGGTATGGTATACTCATGCTGGTGTATAAAAGGCAATAGTTGGGCTATAGCATTCTGAAATTAATTGAAGCTTCTGGATTATTTGCAAAGCAGCCCCATTGTAGTATGCATTCCTGTAGTCCCTGTGAATAGTGATGAGTTGTGAGTCACTGTTGTGAAGCTCTCACAATCCAGCTAAGGCTGCATCTGGCACATCAGCTGAAGCCGGGTGAAAATATGATACTACTAATAAGATAATACTATTCTTCATGAATATATTTGGATTTACTATAGATTAAATTACAATTTTTAAATGAAAGGCAGCACATAATGGAACAAAATAACACTGGAAAGATTGTTACAAACTATTAACAACATTTATGTTATGTTATTGGCATGTCTGTATTTCAAGTTGAAGCTGGTAAGAATATTCTGTGAATATACCATCGGCCAAGGAGGATGATCAGTACCATGGAGAGTTCCCTACTTTTGCTAAAGACCCTATTATCCACATATGGTCTTATGTCCTATCCCTTCTGAATGAGCATAATTGAGCACAGCATGTGGGGTTTTTCCCCCCCAGCTAATTTAGGTACTTCTGAATTTCCAGGGAGTTTTTTTCTATTTCATACCAACACCCAAAGGCAGGAGGGAAGTTCAGAAGAGCAATTGAATGTTCTTTATAATTAGTGGTATTGATTGGCTTTGGGTCTGGCTTAGCTATTCATGCTGCCTTATTGTTTTGTGATAATGAGCTTATTATGGTTGATTCAAGATGTATATGAATGCGGCCATTTCTTAATAAAAGACTTAGGAGTTTATGTCATATAAGGCAAATTCAGTTTACATAGATAAAATCTCCAAAGCTCTGAGCATTGTGCATTTGCTGTATTTATGCATACAAGATACTTTTATTTTTCCTGATATGAGAACTGATAAAAATAAATATGTTCTGGCAGAAAATGGTAGGATGTTACTGAGGTTCCTTTGGATGCAATTCAGTATTTCAGATTTTGAAGTACAGTGCTATTGTAATACAGTCTAGCTTTGTATATCTGGAGTGACCAAATTTTCTTAGGGAATACCTGTTTTTGTGAGTGTCTGTGAAATGTTTTGGATTCAGTTTCCAAAAGTTGGTTTGGAGCATGCAAGAGCACACATGCAGCATCTGCACGCAACACCTTCAGATTTACAAATTTTATTGGTTTATCAAAATACAAAAGCATACAAAGAAAAATAAAGATAATGGAAAAATAAGGGAAAAGGGGAAGAGAAAAAAGTGCAGGGCAGAGGGAAAAATTTAAAAAAAGTGTTGACTTCCAACTCCTTTTGATGCAGTAGAACAGTGTTTCTCAACCTTTTCTTCGCCATGGACTCCCTTTTATGGCCATGGATGACCATAACATTTCTTCAAGTCCTTGCAGAACCCCTGTGATGACATTGTAGCCCTCCAGGGGGTTCTGCGTACCAAGGTTGAGAACCACTGCAGCAGAATATAGTAGTAACTTAAGACCTCAACTTTTTACTTTATATAATAATATCTATTAGCTATTTCTAATAACATCAAACCTTATCTAATCGGCAAAACCCAAAGTTAAAATTTCATTTTTCCCACCACAATCACACAGTCCAAAAGTGGTTCCCAAGTAGAAACAAAATTAGTTGTCTTCTTTTCTTTACTTAAAACAGTCAGTTTGGCCATCTCTGCTAACTCCATCAACTTTTGCAGCCATTCGTCCATTGTGGGAATCTGCTTGAAACTTCTTAAAGCAATATTGTCTTTTCCCTGATATCATACAGCATCTGTAATGAGTTTAAGAACTGGGCCTCCTTTAATTCCTTACCTTTTGCTGTGAGTGGACAGAAAGGTCATAGTCTTTTTTCTCTGGTTTATCCCAACTGTTAGGTGGAAGAATCATATTTCATATCACTAGGGCCTCTCCGGAGAGTGCTTTGCATGGAAGACTTTTGACTTAAGATTAGAGTGATTTTTATTGGATATCTGCCAATTTCAGAGAACAGGGAATTTATTTAAACAGAGGCTGGTAGTTAGCCATCTTCTGTCTTTTTTCCCCCCAGATTGTTTTCCCCCATTCTTTCAGTGTTTGTTTTCTGCTTCCCTTTCACTTGATAAGGATATTTTTTTTCTGCTTTATAGTCATGCTTGTTAACCCATTCTTAACTGAAAGGATTATATGCAAGAACATATAGAAGAACAAGAGGCAGATATTTGTGAGGCGTTGGGCTGAGTTAGTGCATCACAAATGAAGGGGGAAAAAAAGAGTTCCAAGACAATTTAAGCATGATGTTGGAAATGCAAATGTTGGGCATGTTGAGGACTATGATTAAAGGACTTTTTAATTCAATGATCAGCAAATAATAATAGTAATAATAATAATAATAATAATAATAATAATAATAATAATAATAATAATACTGCAAGAAGATCGCACAGACTGACTACAAGCAGCGGCATGACAAAGTGGCAAGAATGGTGCATTGGAAGATCTGCAAGAAATATCATTCGCCTGTAAGCAAGAACTGGTGGGATCATAAAATAGAGAAAGTCATAGAAAATGATAAAGTTAAACTGCTCTGGGACTTCAGAATTCAAACAGACAAGCACCTGCAACATAACACCCCGGACTTAACAATTGTCGATAAGAAAGACAAAAAAGTCTGGTTAGTGGACGTGGTGCCTGGAGACAGCAGAATAGACGAAAAAGAACTGGAGAAGATAACAAAATACAAAAACCTACAAGTAGAAATAGAAAGACTGTGGCAAAGGCAAGCAAGGGTAGTACCAATAGTAATAGGCACCTTGGGTGCAATCCCAAAACAACTGGAGCACCACTTGAACACCATTGGCATTGACAAATTTGCCATTAGTGGCCTTACTAGGAACTGCTTCCATTCTGTGACAATATCTATAATACCATCAAACATCCACATCTGCCTACCCCAGGTCCTTGGTAAGGACTCGATAGGTAGACAAAAATGCCAAATCCAGTCTGAACATCTAGCTGACTGTGCGATTAATAATATTATAATAATAATAATAATAATAATAATAATAATAATAATAATAATAATAATAATAATAATAATAATAATAACAACAACAACAACAACAACAACAACAACAACAACAACAACAATAACAACTGCTTACTGCTAAGCTTGTAAGCCGCCCTGAGTCTTCGGAGAAGGGCGGGATATAAATGGAATTAAAATAAATAAATAAAATAAACAATAACAACAACAACAACAACAGCAACATACTACTACTACTACTACTACTACTACTACTACTACTAGTACCTTGGAGATCTTCTAGTCCAACCCTAGGAAACCCTATGCCATTTCAGACAAATAGTTTTTCAGTCTCTTTTTACAAGCTTCCAGTGTCGGAGCATTCACAATTTCTGGAGGCAAGTTGTTCCACTATATTACATTTATATTACATGTCAGTGTTTCTCAAGATTGGCAAATTTAAGCTGTATGGACTTCAACTCCCAAAATTCCCCAACCAGTAGGATGATTGGAGAATTCTGGGAGTTGAAATCCATATAGCTTAAAGTTGCCAAGGTTAAGAAATCCTCTTATATATGAATGGGTATACAATCTAATGAGTAGCCATATTGGCATGAAACATATTGGAGATAGGACAGAGTTTAAGAAACTTTTAATTGACAGGTGAGATTGTGTAAATGTTGCATGTGTGAATGCTTTGCATAGTCCATGTTGTATGCGGTATCAGTGAGCTCATAGCTGCCTGCTATATTAGTAATTCCGATGAGTTGTCTAATAGGAAAAAACAAAACAAAAAGTAATTATGTGTATTAAAAAAATCCAAAATCATGAATGTTCAGAGGTAACGTTCTTATTGTGCCCATTAAAGTTTGCTTATATTGCACTTGCAAAGCTTTTGAATTCTCTAGAGCTGTTACACAGGTGACATGTTTATCAGGTTGCTAATAACAAATGATGAATTCAGAGGCATTTTCCGCAGTTGCAACTGGAATAATTGTTTAAAATGACACTGCCTTTACTTAACTCTCTCTCTCTCTCTCTCTCTCTCTCTCTCTCTCTCTCTCTCTCTCTCTCTGTGTGTGTGTGTGTGTGTGTGTAGTTTTCTCTTGAACTAGTTCTTGTCAGTGCTCATTAGATCAAGAAAGCAGACAGAGTGATAGTAAATGGAGAGTTTTGAACAATATAGGTAGACATTGACTTGTTGTTGTTGTTGTTGTTAGCTGCGAAGTCGTGTCTGACTCATCGCAACCCTATGGACAACGTTCCTCCAGGCCTTCCTGTCCTCTACCATCTTCTGGAGTCCATTTAAGCTCACACCTACTGCTTCAGTGACTCCATCCAGCCACCTCATTCTCTGTCGTCCCCTTCTTCTCTTGCCCTCAATCTTTCCCAGCATTAGGCTCTTCTCCAGTGAGTCCTTCCTTCTCATTAGGTGGCCAAAGTATTTGAGTTTTAGCTTCAGGATCTGGCCTTCTAAAGAGCAGTCAGGGTTGATCTCCTCTAGGACTGATCGATTTGATTGCCTTGCAGTCCAAGGGACTCGCAGGAGTCTTCTCCAGCACCATAGTTCAAAGGCCTCAATTCTTTGGCGCTCAGCCTTTCTTATGGTCCAACTTTCACTGCCATACATTGCAAAGACATTGACTTACAGACATTCATTTAGTGACTGTTTGAAGTTACAACAGCTTATATTTATGAAGATTGCCACTGTTGCAGAGTCACCTTTTGCAACCTTCTGACAAGCAAAGTCAACGGGGAAGTCAGTTTAACTTCATAACCATGTTACTAACTTAACTGTTGTGATTCACCTAACAACTGTGACAAGAAAGGTCATAAAATGGGCCAAAACTGACTTAACAACTGTCTTGCTTAGCAACATAAATTTTGGGCTAAACTGTGGTCATACGTTGAGGTGTAATTGTACCCCAAAGTTTTTGTTAGTGGTATATGTCTATTAAAAGAGTCCTAGGTTTTTCTAAGCCAGGGGTAGGCAACCTTGGCTTTTTTTATGACTCGTGGACTTTAACTCCCAGAATTCCTGAGCCAGCCATGCTGGCTCAGGAATTCTGGGAGTTGAAATCCACGAGTCATAAAAGAGCCAAGGTTGCCTAACCCTGTTCTAAGCCAATGTTTTGTCCTTTGTAATTTGCAGAACGGTGGGCCTTTACCAAACCACCTGTTAAATTTCTAGTGTCGTCAATCCTCAATGTATTTGCTTGACTTTCTCTTTCTATAGAAACTTCTTAGTGGTTCGAACCTGATTAGCAAATGGTCCTCAATTTCTTGACAAGACGGCTCAGAATGCCTCTCCCAGGAAGGGCAATAGTATCTGAATCGCAGCCAATGTGTGGTATAAAAACACAATTACAAGCTTGATGGATGTCTCACTAGCTTCCTACTTTATCCTGCTTGACCTTAGTGCATTATGTAGCAGAATCAATGACGTGATTTTATTATTGCAAGGGAGAAATGTCAAGGATTTATTGATTTAATATTTTTAAATTTTCTGAAGTCACACAGATCCAAAGGCCACATATTTCTTCCAAACAAGGATCTGTTGGTTGGTGTTTTTTTTTAAAGTTCCAGTGGCTTGATGCAATTAGATGCCATTGCTCCTCAGGACATGAACTCACTTGGCCAAGGGTAAGCATAAAATGAATTCACAGAAAGGCCAATCAGAAAAGAAGAAGGAGCTGTACAAGATATGGAGGACTCTGAAGTTTGCTCAAGTACCAAGAGTAGTCCTGGCTGAGAAATTAATAAACAGCAAAGAATTATTCTAGACAAAAACTTAAATTAAGGAATGCTTATTAAATTGTTTAGTGATACTATATTAATAAGAAATTTATTTGGGCTAGGGTTTTTGTATTAGTTTATTTATTTCCTGCCTTTATTATTTTTCTAAGTAGCTCAAGATAGCGAACATACTTAATACTCCTTTCCCTTCCTAGTTTCCCCAGAACAACAACCCTGTGAGGTGATTGGACTGAGAGAGAGGGAATGGTCCAAAGTCACCCAACCAGCTTTCGTGCCTAAGGTGGGACTAGAGCTCACAGTTCCCTGGGTTTCTAGTCTGGTGCTTTAATCACTTGACCATACTACAGATAGAACTAATGAGTATCCAAATACATTTTGTACTTTAAATTCTAACAACTACAAAATGCAGGGGGAAAAGAAAGGAAGGAAAAGAAAAAGGGGTTTTCCATGGGAGAAGGGAAGACAGTCAAGAATCTTGAAGATGGCATAACTGGTGAGAATCCTGGAAAAAGCCATTTCTTTTAGCAGGTGCAACTCTGCATCACATGGAAAGTTTACTTAATATAGTACTAGTCTGAAAGAGAAAAAAAAAGATACACTGGCTTGTTATTTGTATTTTAAATAATCAGCATGCATTGGGGCTCAACATATTTTTCATTTATCTTCCATCTTTTTCTTTCATTGATGGCTTTACCAAGGCAGAAATGGAAGGATTGGAATATGTTCAAAGCCATCTCAAAGCTGAGCTTATATTTCAACATCTCCCCTGTAGGAAGATAAGGCGCCTTGGCTGTAGATTGAACGCATCTGAGTTTTGTTTGCTGTTCATGTTAAGGCATAATATGTGCTCTGTTCTGTTGATTTTGCAATGTGGACGTTGTTTAGTCAATCACGGAATAAAGTAGACTTGCGATTTAGAAAAGCAGTTTGCTAGGAGTAAGAAATAAATTCATGGGTATTATCGGTAAACACAAATCCCTTAATAATTGCTTTTGAACTGAGATTTTGTTCTCCATGCCGGTGCTTCCATTAAAATAGTTATACAACATGTGTGGAGTTACACAGTAAAAAGTAAAATCTAGCTTTGGAGATTTGTGCCAATTGATGTTTCCAGTTAGTCACAAAAGCAGCAATCCTGAAGAATACCAACACATGCACCACCCTTTTAAGATTGTTTTTCATGAAGAGATGATGTTTTCATATTAGCTAAAGTTTTTATGGTTCCACAAGTCTATAATTTTGAGTATTAATTTTACAATTCACTTGCATTATGTATATTTTTTAAATTCACATACTTGGAGGCTGAAAACTGGGTACTACCATGTGGAAGAGTTTGAACAATTAATCAGCTTGCCTCCAGAAATTGTGGGTGCTCCATCACTGGAGGTTTTTAAGAAGAGATTGGAAAACCATTTGTCTGAAGTGGTATAGGGTCTCCTGCTAGAGCAGGAGTTAGAAGACCTTTTAGGTCCATTCCAGTCCTGATACTCTATTATTCTGAAACCTGCTTAGGAGAAGACTAGAATAAAGACGTCATTCCTCAAGATAAGGAACGTGTTATGATCTGCAATTTTGTAGCAGTAATGGTCCATGGAGTCTACAACTATTCCCTAATCATATGAAATTATTTCTTACATGTCAATTTTGTAGGCTCTTTACGATAGCCTAGTTGTAACTTGTATGTTGATGGATGACTTTTCTTGAATCAGAAGCTGCAAGACTTGGTTCCTGAACAGATTAACAGCTTTTGAGAAAAACAACTTGTTTCTCCAGTTAGGCTTTAGCTAAGTGAGTGACAAGGTACAAATGTTCAACTGCGAGACAGGTGCAGCTCCTCCTAAAGTCAGTGGGAGTTGTATAAACACGGAGCTCACCATGTTTTACCAACTATTTTTTCAGGTGAGCTCTTTTCCATTTGGTCTTTGCATAGTGCTATATTATTTCATTCCTCTCCAGATCTTAATATGATCTTGTAACTTTTTTCAAGAAGGCTTTAGTACAGTTGAAAAACAGAGAGATAGAAGAGACTGTTATAGCAATGTACTTCCCATCCCTTTTAAAATTACATTCTGCCAGACCAGGGGTAGGTAACCTGGGCTCTTTTATGACTCATGGACTTCAACTCCCAGAATTCCTGAGCCAGCTTGGCTGGCTCAGGAATTCTGGGAGTTGAAGTCCATGAGTCATAAAAGAGCCGAGGTTGCCTACCCCTGTGCCAGACCAAGGATGCAAACAGCTGCAAAGAGGGACCAAACATATGGTATGGCTACTCTATTTGGGCTGTGGAAATCCTGACAACAAATGGTAGCAGTTCAGAGTTAATCTGATGATCATTTGGATTTCTGTATCCCAGATATGATAGCTTTATGGAAACATAAAGCTATCATATCTGGGATACAGAAATTAGTTGTACCAACTAATTCTGGAAACATTTTGATTAGTCCTTTCACATCAAGGAGAATGCATAAATAGCTATTATGGGAAGATTTGCTTTAGAGCAATATTCTCAACCTTGGCAACTTTAAGATGTATGGACTTCAACTCCCAGAATTCTTCAGCCAACATGGGAATTCTGGGAGTTGAAGTCTACACATTGTATAGCAACCAAGATGGGGAAACAATGCTTTAGAGTCTAAGAATCCTTTACTGCCAGAGAAGTCCCCTCTAGTCTTGATGATTAATCATCCATGTTACTGGTAGATTTTTAACAGCAGGATCAATTAAATGCAAATTTTGAAGTCTGAGATCTTATTGGGGAATAAAACATTTCTTCCCAGTTCCTGTTTTTGCCCTATTGAAGGCATTGCAAGTGTGCGGTGACTGATGAACGATTTCAGCGCTATCTGTATATTGAATACCAGAGGATGCTTGACTGTTCAATGCGGGGAAAAATGTTTAATCCCAGTTTTCTGCAGAGTAAAGATTACAGTATCACCATGTTTGATGGGCTGGGATTGGCTCGTGATCTGAAGTGAATTTCCCCCTTCTTCTTGGTGATACATTTTGTTTTGTTGAAGGAGATTGCTGAAAGGTTGTTTTTTTTTTGAATTTTGAAGGTAGTAATAACGTCTTTTTGCCAAAGTGAAATTTGGACAATTTTGAATGTTTACTAAAATAATGTTTCCACGGATTAACTTACATTTTCTTTTTTGTTGGAGATTAGTTTCTGGGAGAGATCTGCTGTGGCTGATTATATTACTATATCAGGTTTCATCGTGATAGATTTATCCAGCACTACATTCCATGATGTTTTGAGGTTTTGTTTCCAGTAATCTTTGTACCTATGTAGATTGGTTGAAACTCGATGACAATTTGTGATTTATGCCAGGGTTTGGGATGAGGGAGCAGGCTGAAGTCCCAAGATCACCTGCAGCTCCTAAAAGACTTGGACAAGGGTCCCAGAGCCTCTTCTAAACCTTGTAATATTTATACTGGGCCCAATGTGGAAAATAATTAAATATAATGGCATGCTCGTGTTAAATGCATTTAATATTTCAATTGAACCTGAATTATAAATTAAATCAGGCTTTGATTTGGAGACAGTTTCCATTCTCTTGCCCCCCCCCCTTTTGGAGGGAGTTTCTTGATTCTGCCTACCTTTTCAAACATAATATATATTTGAATATAGATGTATCAAAATGGTATAGGCAGCCCACCTTCCTTTGGGCTCTCAAAGAGAGAGAGCGATTCGGATTATGTCATGCCCCGTGTATGAAGCTTTCCATTATTTCTATTTTTAGACAGTGTATAGTCTACTCTATGGAATGTTTATTTGTCACCAGGATGCAAGGTATGACTGGTTTCATTCTGAATTGGGACTCATCAGATGTATGTAGCCAGCTCTTATTTTACAGGGTTCATCTGAGGTTCCATGTAGAGGGTTTGAATCCCACAGAAGAGATCTGGTTACATATGTCTGAGGAGTTCCAATATGGAATGAAATACAGGTGATGTATTTTCTCCCGATAGCAATAGCGCTTAGATTTATAGACAGCTTCACAGTGCTTTTCAGCCCTTTCGAAGCCAGGGGTCCCCAACCTCCAGTCTGTGTACCAGCACTGGTCCACAGCATTCCAGAAACTGGGCTGTGTAAACAAGCGAAGCCCCATCCATGGGATGCAGGCAGCATGTGAAATCATGCCTCCTCCTGTCCGTAGAAAAACGTCTCTCCACGGAACCAGTCCCTGGTGCCCAAAAGGCTGTGACCCGCTGTTCTAAGCAGTTTACAGTGTCAGCACATTGCCCCCAACAATCTGGGTCCTCGTTTTACTGACTTGGGAAGGATGGAAGGCTGAGTCAACCTCAAGTTGGTGAGGATGGAACCCCTGGCAGTCACCAGAAATAGCCTGCAATACTGCATTCTAACCACTGCACTACCACTGATGCTCTCTATATTGAGAAATGGCAAATTCTTCTTTGCAAAGGGAAGTGATGTATTTATAGGATGCAGCAAATCTCTAACTTAGCTACCCTTGCATGGCCACCCAAGTCCAAATCTCATTCTCCACAAAGACCGTATCTTTCCTTTCATCACATGCTGTCTTTCTGATAGGAAACTGCTTTTCCCTTCAGTGGTTTCCCTTGGTTAAGTGATATAATCAGCGTAAGCTGGAAACCAGATGTATTTTGACTTTGGTGAGTCTTTCATTAAGCATTTCTGGGAGGGAAAGTCTTGCTAACTGGTCCAGGGTAGGATTTTCATAGTAACCCTTTGGGGAATTGGGAGAGATTTGCTACACAGCAGCTTTCTGGGCAATAGGCACGAAGAGAAACCATTTTCCTTCCTCTGGACAGAACTCACATTTGAATTACAATTTGATTAAAGAATTGCATTCTTTTAGTCTTTCTAGGTTTTTTTTCTAATTGGCTTGGGCTTTGATGGAATGTCCTAGTTAATTTCCTTATTTTCAGAGCTGTCTCCAAGAAACAATATGTGATTCACTTAGTATAGTATTGCCACTTGATTTGCACTCCTTCCTTCCTTCCTTCCTTCCTTCCTTCCTTCCTTCCTTCCTTCCTTCCTTCCTTCCTTCCTTCCTTCCTTCCTTCCTTCCTTCCCTCCCTCCCTCCCTCCCTCCCTCCCTCCCTCCCAACTGATTCCCCTGGCAAAACAAAGCAATATTTGAAGAATTAATGACTCTTTATGCTTGCGGGTGTGTGTGTAAAACCTAGGACAGTGATGGCGAACCTTTTAGAGACTAAGTGCCCAAACTGAAACCCCAAACCCACTTATGTATTGTCGGGTGCTGGGTGGGCGTGGCCCATTGAGTGGGTGTGGCCCATTGGGTGGGCGTGGCAGAGTGGGACTAAAAGGTTCAATCAATCAATTTC
The DNA here is from genome assembly GCF_964194415.1 of Vipera berus. Taxonomy (NCBI): domain Eukaryota; kingdom Metazoa; phylum Chordata; class Lepidosauria; order Squamata; family Viperidae; genus Vipera; species Vipera berus. The sequence continues at coordinate 11,482,316 of NC_138212.1, read as the reverse complement.
AACTTTGCGAGATCCCTTTTTCCCCCCACGAGAAGTTGAAATTGATTGATTGATTCAACCTTTTTTTTTTTTTGCATGCGGCGGCGGAGGCCTAAAGCAAAAAGGTTTTATAAAACCCATCTGAAGGACTAGGACTGGGGCGATGGCATGTGTGCCCACAGAGAGGGCTCTGTGTGCCACCTGTGTCACCCGTGCCATAGGTTCGCCACCATGGACCTAGGATAAAGAAAGGGTTTGGGGAGATGCCTTCCTGCAAGTATCTTATTCTATTATGAAGGATGGGTAAATAGCGGATATCCTTCCTTACCACTGTTTCAGCAGAGCTTTATACAAGCAGGACCGATTTCCTACCAGCCCAGTTGAGTCTGACTGTACACCAGGTTTATGACATTTTTCCTGCAGCAAAGCGCAGTAGCTATTTCAAGGAGCCAAACAGTTGTTGCTGCAATTGTTATAGCTGTTCCTATTATTCAGTTTCTTCAATCTGAGGCTTTCCCCGAGTTCACTCATTATGCTGAACCATGATTTGCTTAATCACTGTGAACGGGATGAATCACAACTGGTTTGGCTTATACAATGTGCTAAAACTTAATTCATGGCTTAGAAACCCTGTTGGCAATTTGCCCTCTACACCACGCTAAAACCAATCAAATCACATTATGATTTAGTGTGAAATGTGAATGAGGTCTGTTTCTTTATTTTCCAGAGAATTTAGGAAGAAATAATTCATTTTCATTGAAATATCCAAAGATCAAGCTAAACATGCTAGTGGCCATATCTGTACTACACAATGTGTACTAACTATCTGCGGAGATTCTCAGTCATCCAGATCATGGTTGTCCCAAAGGTGCTTTTTTACAAAAGGCAACTGGGCTTTGTTTTTCCTTGAAGACATTTCATTTCTCATCCAAGAAGTTTCTTCAGTTCATTCTCTCTCTCTCTCTGTCTCTCTCTGTCTCTCTCTCTGTCTCTCTCTCTGTCTCTCTCTCTGTCTCTCTCTCTGTCTCTCTCTCTCTCTCTCTCTCTCTGTCTCTCTCTCTCTCTCTCTCTCTCTCTGTCTCTCTCTCTCTCTCTCTCTCTCTCTCTCACACACACACACACACACACACACACACACACACACACACACACTACTATATAGGAGATAATACATTACATTAAGATAAAACCATAGTATATGTATGTATATAAATATATGCAGGGTTTATTTTGTCATAGAACACACCAGAATGGAGTTCCAGCATCTTTTTTCGACAGATTTTCCAGAGTTGCCTTGAACAAAATCCTAATCTTTTTGATACACTAAAAATCGAAGGTTTTTTTTTTCAACTACAAAGGTAAACCTTGTAGGGTAGGCAAAGTGGGTTGTATGATGTCTGTGAGTTCCTGCACCTTTTTTTTTTTTTTTACAAAAAAAGCACTGCATATACTTATATGTTGTTCTCATGTTCACATATTTGAATCCCACCACTCTATGTATTGTGTATACACATACATACAGTGGTAGGATTCAAATATGTGAACATGTGAACAACAGGTTCTCTGTGTGGATGTTGCTTCCAGAAATCTATTCTGGGCCTGGGCAACAAAACATTAGCCGAACTGGTGCGAACCAGCTGAATCCCACTACTGCATACATATACATATATTATTGTTTTATCTTAATTTAATATATAATCTATATAGTATTGTATGTATGTGTATATGTATGTGTGTATGTGTATAAAATCTAAATAGTATTGTCTATATGTATACACACACACACACCTGTGTTTGTGTGTGTGTGTGTGTGTGTGTGTGTGTGTATGTGTGTGTCTATGGACAATACTATTTAGGAGATAATATATTAAATTAATATAAATCCATAATAAAATCACCATAATATGAAGCCATAATGTTCCAATGGGATAGATATTATAATTTGATATCTAAGGAAACTAACCATCTACCTGCTTCTGGTGTGGCTGTGGTGGGATCATCCCTGGTGCCTTAAAATTTCCTGAGGAGACATTCTTGAACTGTATGTGTTGTAGTTTGTTCCGGTGTGCCACCACAACTGTATTATGGACTCTCAGCCATTCCTCACTTAAAAAGCTTTGCCTTAGTTCTGGCATGGCCTGTCCTGATTCTATTCAGGTGGCTCCATCTTTTTCAGGGCAACTGCATTCCTGGAAGTGCTTTTGGTGGGTCTATGTGATCTGTTTGGTTGTGGTTATTAAAAGCCACTCATCTTAATCGCTATTCTTCATCTAGATTATAAAACTATGGTACATTATTCCAAACTGTGGTTTCCTATATTTAAGCCTGGTGAGAGGTTAGAGAGTCTAATCTTTTATGCATTGGAAGATCTCTAGGAGTTGATGATGTGTTTATCTTGTTCTATTCTCAACAACTGTGTGTTGTTGTTATCCAAGATCAATAGGGGCAATGTTAGAAAGAACATAGACTCAGGAGTGCGGTGTGGATTTAAGAGGTCCAGACATTATTCTCATTGTGTCATTGAGGTGAACATTAATCAGGGCAGGCTCAGAGAAAAACACTATATAATTTTTCTTTCTCTACCTTATTAATTGCTCATTGGGAATAAAGTTCCTTTTAGCATATGGAGTATGAGGGAAGGAGCTTTGTGATCTGAATTGGGGTCCCATAGCTGCTTTTTAGCTATAGCACGAATATTGTTGAATCCAGTTTAATATCATGGTCATTTCTCCTAATTCCACAATTTAAGAATATGTATGTGATGACGATCGTGCTGATTGCATCTTAAATTGGAATAAGATAAAAAGAAATGTTGAATAGAGAATAAATTTCAGCTGGTGCTGAGCATTTTCTCAAGAGTCTGGTCTTTTAAGGTCTCTCCGATGTTACACTCCAAAATCATTAGCTGGATTCTTGGATGGCTTTTCTAAAGAAAATTTAAGACTCACTGGAGCCCAATCGAACATTATTTTTCTCTCACACTCTTACATGGAGGCATAGAGTATTGATTCGCTGGATATTTTTGATGACAGGATGATACATAGAGTGTGTGTGAGTCAGAGTGTTGCCGTCTATCCAAAGTCTTGAGGGATACAGAGGGAAGCTGCAGCCAAGCTGAAATATATATCTGAAATTGGATGGAATAACTAACATTTGGTTCTTATGTAATTTTGAAAGGTATCCAAATCTGGGGCTTGATTCAAATGGCAGGAAAATAAGAAAAGGTTGGTCCATCTGCTGCAATACTATCAATGCTTCAAGGCCTCAGGCAGAGCCATTTCTTATCACCTGCTGTCTAATTCTTTCAATCCCTGGCAGTTACAGTTTAATCAAGGGCATCAGCATTCAGTGTGTATTAGAATACTTTGCTGTATTCTAGAGCAGGGGTCTTCAAACTTGGCCCTTTTATGACTTGTGGACTTCAACTCCCAGAATTCCTCAGCCAGCATGCCTGGCTGAGGAATTCTGGGTGTTATCCACAAGTCATACAAGGGCCAAGTTAGAAGACCCCTATTTTAGAGCTATATTTTCCACCTCAGACACTTTAAGATGGCGGGGGGGGGGATTTCAGTTCCTAGAATTCTAGCTAGAGAATTCTGGGAGTTGAAGTCCACACATTTAACAGAATAACAGAGTTGGAAGGGACCTTGGGGGTCTTCTAATCCAACCCCTGCTCAAGCAGGAAACCCTGTACCATTTTAGAGAAATGGTTGTCCAATCTCTTCTTTGGAATATCCATAACTTCTGGAGGCCCATTCCACTGGTTAATTTTTCTCACTGTCAGAAAATTTTTCCTTAGTTCTAGGTTGCTTCTCTCCTTGATTAGTTTCTGTCTGTTGCTTCTTTTAAAGTTGCTGGGGTTGAGAAACGCTGTACTAGAGCATATTTATGGCACAAGAACCCGTCTTTGAGGCTGCAGTGGTCTGTGAGAATGTTTTGAGAAAAAGGGGCAGGAGGAGCAGCAGACTAGGTAGTGGTCAGATAAAAGACAGCTTAGCCCACAGAGAAGCAATGGGGACGTGGCAAAAGTCTCAGAAATGACCCTCCCTAGTTTTCTGGACTGTAAAGGCAAGAGAGGAGAGAAGGTTTTTTTCTCCCCCCAGATTTGCAAGATTTTGTTACTTTAATCTTGCAGTAATTGTCATCTTCGGAGAAGGGCGGGATATAAATGGAATTAAAATAAAAAATAAAATAAATCTTTCTGCTCGTGGCTGGTACAGCTTATTTGGGCTGTCTCTGGGGGCTGATAGAGCCCGCCCCCCCAGGAGACTGAATACAATCTTTCAATAATAATGTTCAAAACTATGCAAGCGTTTCATGGGGCTGGCAGTCATTCTCTTTCAGGCTACCCATTTTGGATTTCACAGGCAGTAGTTCCCTTGGATTGCATCCTGTAGCAGAAGACACATAAAAGCCCGTCAGGTACAAGCTGAGCTCTTTTAATTTAGCAGCTTTGACCTATATTTATATACAAAAGGTAGGATTGCCAGTGTTAAGTGACACACACACACACAAGCACACACACAAAAGAACTATCCCCTTAGCTTTATTTGGAAAGATAGAGGAGAAAAGAAAGCGTGATCTGTGTTGCTGATGTCAGTTAAAGCTGTCCTTAAATTGCACTGAGCCTGGTGAACGGGCTGGAACAAAAGAAGAGGAGTATTGATCTGCTTGTTAATGGACTCCCTTCTTAGCCAGAGATGGCAGCAGCTACTGCTTTCCTCCCAATCTCTTTTTACCAGTATGGAGTCAGCTTTGTTTGCCAGATTAACTCCTTTTGTTTTCATGGCAAACCAACTTGAGGGATGCTTTTTCCCCAATAGGGACCATATGGACCAGGGGATGCCTCTTCAAATATGGACCATATGGACAGCGATGCTTTTTCAGAGACAGACCATATGAAGCAGAAATGCTTCTTCAGAGACAGACTATATGGAGCAGAAATGCTTCTTCAGATATGGGGCCATATGGACCAGAAATGCTTCTTCAGATATGGGGCCATATGGACCAATGATGCCTTTTCAGCTATGGATCATATGGACCGGTGATACTTTTTCAGAAACAGACCATATGAATTAAAAATGCTTCTTCAGAGACAGACCATATGGAGCAGAAATGCTTCTTCAGATATGGGACCATATGGGCCAATGATGCCTTTTCAGCTATGGATCATATGGACCGGTGATACTTTTTCAGATATAGACCATGTGGAGCAGAATTGCTTTTTCAGATATGGGACCATATGTACCAATGATGCCTTTTCAGATATGTATCATATGGGCCAGGGGATGCTTCTTCAGATACAGACCATATGGACCAGAAATGTTTCTTTAGATATGGACATTTGGACCAGGAATGGTTTTTTCCAGATATGGACCATATGGACCAAGGATGCTTTTTCAGATACAGACCATATGGACCAGAAATACTTCTTCAGGTACAGACCATATGGACTAGAGAGGAACCTTCTTTCAGATATGGACTATAGATGCTTTGTCAGGTGTGGACCATATGGACCAGGGGATGCTTCTGCAGGTACAAACCATAGAGACATAATAGAAGTGAGGAGTAAAAATTGCTGGCATTGTTTAATATTTAGTATGACACAGAAGAAGAACAGGTGCTTTTTCTGCTCCCCCCCAAGTATATTCTGAGGAGACAAAATGTACAAAAAATACAGTACAGGAAACTTTGATTTGTGGAGAAGAATCACTTTCATGGAAAACAACAACTCCTCCTCCTCCTCCTCCTCCTCCTCCTCCTCCTCCTCCTCCTCCTCCTCCTCCTCCTCCTCCTCCTTGTGATAACCATGTAGATAAAAAACTTTAACAGCTCGTTTTCCACCGAGTGGCCCCAATCCAAATTCTGCCCCCTCACTCTGCAGCTGTCAATCCAGGCTTGACATTTCTATGATTGAGCTACTTTTGTTCTCAATTTTGCAGCTGAGAAGCATTTCAGATGTACAAGAATAGTACAAAGTACAGCTCAATTTTTACCAGTTTAGACAACAAGAGGAAATTGCTGTACATTTTAGGCTTAAAGCATTAACGCAGAAGGATTGAATACGTGTGTGTGTGTGTGTGTGTGTGTGTGTGTGTGTGTGTGTGTGAGAGAGAGAGAGAGAGAGAGAGAGAGAGGGAGAAGTTTGAAAATCTAGTCATGTTGTCTCCTGCATGCAAAATGAAGCGGGCAGAATCTTTGGTTTTACTCACAATTTCTTCATTCCACTCGAGAGTTGACACCGATAAGGCCTAGGACAGGGGTACACAATGCCGGCTCAGGAATTCTGGGAGTTGAAGTCCATGAGTCGTAAAAGAGCCAAGGTTGCCTACCCCTGGTCTAGGACAAAGCTGGAAAAATATAGGTTGCTTTGATTACAGAAGTCAAAGAAGCTCTAAAGTGGAAGGTCCCATAGGATCTATGAATCAAGCCAGATTTATATTGAGTATAGGTACTGTATCTTTTGCTCCTTATTGCTCCTGTCCTTATTTAATAGATTTTTTCCCCTGTTCACTTCTCAATGTTGTATGTCGAAGGCACAATTCTGTCTCATCATAGGATCTTTGATTCTGGCTTTAACAGCTTTAACCTTCATAGAAGTGGTAAAGTTAAGAAAAGGGTGTACCACATTCCCCAAGCAGAGTTCTCGACTTCCCTTTGATTAAAGAAAGAGTCTTCTTATGGTATAAAGTGGTGTTCCTCAACCTTGGCAAGTTCAAGAGGGATGGACTTCAACTCCCTGAATTCATCCACCCGTCTTAAAACTTGCCAAGGTTGAAAAACAACAGTGTAGAGGTAAGCAAAAATTAATGCTAGTCTCAAAACATTTTACATTATGGATAGATTCTGTTATGGTGTTGAAAGGTGATATCCTAATTAAGGGAAGATTGTCTGCAGAGATGGTATATTAATAGAATAGGTTTCTTTCATGAATCCTAGATTATGAGACCAATAAAAAAGATTCCATGTAGAAGATGACTTATGTCTCAAGGGAGACTGGAGGCATTTCATCATCTGATATAGATAAGTATCGAATGATATTTCTATCTAATCCAGTCCCCATCAAAGTAATTAATACCCCATCCAATTATTTTATTACCTAAGTCAATATTCTGTCCTCTTTCTGACAATCAGGAAAAATGATGAAATAAATAACTGAAAATGCTGTTCTTTAATGACATCAATAATTAGTTGCCTAAAGTGGCTAACTTAAGATAAGATAACCTTTACTGTCACTTTTTTTTGTAAACACACTGGGCATACATTAAAAAATGAAATTCTAATGCTAATTCTCAAAAGAAAATGTATACCCATTCACAGACATGCACACGCATAAACATACGCTATATATAAACACACACACAACACACACATATAAAATCACAGTCCATTTTGAAATACATAGGGGAAAGAAAGTCTTGTGAATTAAAAAGGTTGATACTATATGGTACAAAGCTATTACAGAATCTAGTTGTTCTGCTTCGGATACTGCAAAGTCTCCTCCAAGAAGGTAACAAAGAAAACTGGTCATGGAGAGGATGTGTAGTATTCCAGACAATACTGTGGACCCTGGTCAAGCAATACTTCTATGCCATGACCTAGATAGAAGGAAGTGAACTTCCAATAATATTTTCTTCTGTCCTCACCACTCTCTGCACAGCCTTCCTGTCCAAAACACTAATATTTCTAAACCACACAGTAATACAGTATGACAGGATGCTTTCAATTGTCCTTCTATAGCAGAGGCACAGGGAACTATTCCCCTTTATGACTAGTAGACTCCAACTCCCAGAATTCCTGAGCCAGCCATGGCTCCCCAGTCCTGCTCTATAGTAAGTGGTAAGGTCAGAGGAAGAAAGATGTGCTCTTCTTAACTTAGGATTTGTCCCATGATAGGCCTTGGAGAATGCGAGACTTGGAGAAGCATAGCATAGAATTTCATAGGCCAGTCTTTTTCTGAGCATCAGAATAAAAAGGTAATGCAACCTGAGCTCATTGCTTCCGATGCTGTCAGTACAGATAGTCCTTAACTTACGACCACAATTGAGACTGGAACTTCTATTGCTAGGTGAGACGGTTGAGTCACATCCAATTTTATGATGTTTTTTTTTGCTGTGGTTGTTAAATGAAACTCATGGGTGTTAAGCAAATCCGGCTTCCCTTATTGACTTTGTTGGAGGCCAGCTAGGAAAGTTGCAAATGGCAATCACATGACCCAAGGACACTGCAACCATCATCAATGCATTCCTTTCCTTTCCTTTCCTTTCCTTTCCTTTCCTTTCCTTTCCTTTCCTTTCCTTTCCTTTCCTTTCCTTTCCTTTCCTTTCCTTTCCTTTCCTTTCCTTTCCTTTCCTTTCCTTTCCTTTCCTTTCCTTTCCTTTCCTTTCCATCCCTATCCTTTCCTTTCCTTTCCTTTCCTTTCCTTTCCTTTCCTTTCCTTTCCTTTCCTTTCCTTTCCTTTCCTTTCCTTTCCTTTCCTTTCCTTTCCTTTCCTTTCCTTTCCTTTCCTTTCCTTTCCTTTCCTTTCCTTTCCTTTCCTTCCCTTCCCTTTCCTTCCCTTTCCTTTCCTTTTTCCTTTCCTTTCCTTTCCTTATAAAAATGGGAAGATCAGTACTAATTTTGCAAGGATACCAAAACCGGGAAATGTTGCTTTATACCAGCGGGCTGAATTATGTAGCAAACCCATCACACAAATATCAGTTTTTAACAAATTCTATATCTCTCTGAGATGATATCCAGGTAGAGACTTTAATTAGCTTTCCGGCAAATAAAAAGTCCATTGGAGTGCAGCTTCCTTCATGAAGCCTCCTGTAGGCAGAGTGGGATGTGGTAGCTTTAGTAGTAGCATGGAAGGTGAAATCACATGTAGAGTGAGAAAAACTCAAATCTACAGAATTTCCCAGCTATAAGGTAATTATGCTGCACTGCAGGAGGCATTGTTATTACCTCTCTGTGGTGGAAAATCACACACTGGGTGAAATTCTGAATTCTTTCCAATTCTTAAAGATGCCTTATAAAATTATGCTGGAGAAGACAGCCCCTCTGGAGCCCTCTTGTACAAACCTATTCGGAAAAATGGTCTTTGTGGTTGCTAGGCAATTTTCAGCTGTTAATAATTTGGGTCCCAACTGTTGAAGCGCCTGCTAGATGGATAATGAAACTTCTTGATGCCCTTTGAGATCAATATTCTTTCTGCCTAATGAAAGATCATCTCAGTTCACATTTTTTTTCTTATTCATTCAATAAAATGATATCTACCCTACTTTTCTCTATATAAAATTTACAGTATAATTTGCATAGTAATCTATGGGGACCCAACAACACAATTTTGCAATATGGACTACGGTTAAGAATTCCACCCAATCTCATTTTCCCCCATCTTTGCCTCTTCCCTTTGTTTGCTCTTGGACATGAGACTCTTTATCTGGAACTGATTGTTTGTACTTTGGTAAATTTAAATTTCCTTCAAGCCTGCTAGCATTCCCCTTCTGTGAATGGGGGTATGTTATCTTGACCCATCAAACAAATGTATTCTTATGGAATAAATGTGCTTTTAATATATAGGATATGGAGATGTGAGCGCTTGCCTGCTTAGCACACTTTGGTGAGATGCTAAAGGATGAGACAATACTGTGATCCAAGGTTTTAAAAATAATGACAACAGCTTTGAGATGGTTATGCCTCAAAGCTGAGTCTGCAGCTCATCCTCAAAATCTCCTTAAGAAGCTGTTATTTGACTCAAAGGGGTTGCATTTGGTTTCATGTAATGCCATGGAAATATTTTTTTTATTTTCTCATTTCTTAAAACAAAAACCTCCCACCTCCCTCCCTCCCTCCCTCCCTCCCTCCCTTCCTGGAGGAATGATCTCTGCACATGTCATTTCATGTTCCCTGTGACTTTGGCATTATAATGACATGTGTCAACCCCTTGTCCAAATTCAGCACAAGCTTACTATAAAGATTTTGAGCCTCTTCTGTTTCTTAAAGTAGCTTCCCTCAATAATGTTTCCCTAATTACAATTTGTAAACTTGTAAAATTTCTTTTCCAGTTCTCTTTATTTTCTCTCTTGGTTGTGCTTGTAACCCTCTCCTAAAATAAAAATAAAGAGAAGACAAAGAAAAATGGAAGCAATATTATTTGTTGTTGTTGTTGTTGTTGTTGTTAGTTGCGAAGTCGTGTCCGACCCATCGCGACCCTATGGACAATGTTCCTCCAGGCTTTCCTGTCCTCTGCCATCTTCTGGAGTCCATTTGAGCTCACGCCTACTGCTTCAGTGACTCCATCCAGCCACCTCATTCTCTGTCGTCCCCTTCTTCTATTGCCCTCAATCTTTCCCAGCATTAGGCTCTTCTCCAGTGAGTCCTTCCTTCTCATTAGGTGGCCAAAGTATTTGAGTTTTAGCTTCAGGATCTGGCCTTCTAAAGAGCAGTCAGGGTTGATCTCCTCTAGGACTGACTGGTTTGATCGCCTTACAGTCCAAGGAACTCGCAGGAGTCTTCTCCAGCACCAGAGTTCAAAGGCCTCAATTCTTTTGTGCTCAGCCTTTCTTATGGTCCAACTTTCACTGCCATACATTGCAACTGGGAAGACCATAGCCTTGACTATACGCACTTTTGTTGACAGGGTGATGTCTCTGCTTTTTAGTGTGCTGTCTAGATTTGCCATGGCTTTCCTCCCGAGGAGCAAGCGTCTTTTAATTTCTTGACTACAGTCCCCATCTGCAGTGATCTTGGAGCCCAGGAAAATAAAATCTGTCACTACCTCCATTTCTTCCCCATCTATTTGCCAGGAATTGAGAGGGCCGGATGCCATGATCTTGGTTTTCTTAATGTTTAGTTTCAACCCAAGTTTTGCACTCTCCTTCTTCACTCGCAACAAGAGACTCTTCAGTTCCTCTTCACTTTCTGCCATTAGAGTGGTATCATCTGCATATCTTAGGTTGTTGATATTTCTTCCAGCAATCTTAATTCCAACTTTTGATTCATCTAGCCCTGCCTTTCTCATGATGTGCTCTGCATATAAGTTAAATAGGCAAGGCGACAGTATACAGCCTTGCCGGACTCCTTTCCCAATTTGGAACCAATCAGTGGTTCCGTGTCCAGTTCTCACTGTTGCTTCTTGGCCCGCATATAGGTTTCTCAAGAGACAAATAAGATGTTCTGGTACTCCCATCTCTTTAAGAACTTGCCACAGTTTGTTATGATCCACACAATCAAAGGCTTTAGCATAGTCAATGAAGCAGAAGTAGATGTATTTCTGGAACTCTCTAGCTTTCTCCATGATCCAGCGTATGTTGGCTATTTGATCTCTAGTTCCTCTGCCTCTTCGAAATCCTGCCTGTACTTCTGGTAGTTCTCGATCCACATACTGCTGGAGTCTAGCTTGTAGGATTTTAAGCATAACTTTACTAGCATGAGAAATGAGTGCAACGGTGCGATAGTTTGAACATTCTTTGGCACTGCCTTTCTTTGGAATTGGAATGTAAACTGATCTTTTCCAATCCTGTGGCCACTGTTGAGTTTTCCAAATTTGCTGGCAAATTGAGTGTAGCACTTTTACTGCATCGTCTTTTAAGATTTTGAATAGCTCAGCTGGAATACTGTCACCTCCACTAGCTTTGTTGTTGCTCAGCTTTTCTAAGGCCCACTTCACTTCACATTCTAGGATGTCTGGCTCGAGGTCAGTGACCACCTCATTGTGATTATCAGGGACGTTAAGCTCATTCTTGTATAGTTCTTCTGTGTAATTTTGCCATCTCTTCTTAATCTCTTCTGCCTCTGTTAGGTCCCTGCCATTTTGGTCCTTTATCATGCCCATTTTTGCATTGAACGTTCCCTTCATCTCTCCAATTTTCTTGAAAAGATCTCTGGTCCTCCCTATTCTATTGTTTTCTTCTATTTCTTTGCACTGTTCATTTAAGAAGGCATTCTTATCTCTTCTAGCTATTCTCTGGAATTCTGCGTTCAATTGGGCGTATCTTTCTTTTTCTCCCTTGCCTTTTGCTTCCCTCCTTTCCTCAGCTATTTGCAAAGCTTCCTCAGACAGCCATTTTGCTTTCTTGCATTTCTTTTTCTTTGGGATGGTTTTGGTTGCTACCTCTTGTACAATGTTGCGAACCTCTGTCCATAGTTCTTCAGGCACCCTGTCTATCAGATCTAATTCCTTAAATCTATTTGTCACCTCTACTGTATATTCAACGGGGATATGATTTAATTCATACCTGACTGGCCTGGTGCTTTTCCCTACTTTCTTCAGTTTAAGCCTAAACTTTGCAACAAGAAGCTCATGGTCTGAGCCACAGTCAGCTCCTGGTCTTGTTTTTACTGACTGTATAGAGCTTCTCCATCTTTGGCTGCAGAGCATATAGTCAATCTGATTTCTGTGTTGACCGTCTGGTGATGTCCATGTGTAGAGCCGTCTCTTGGGTTGTTGAAAAAGAGTGTTTGCTATGACCATCGTATTCTCTTGACAAAATTCTATCAGCCTGTGCCCTGCTTCATTTTGTACTCCAAGGCCAAACTTGCCTGTTATTCCGGTTATCTTTTGGCTTCCTACTTTAGCATTCCAATCCCCCATGATGATAAGGACATCATTTTTTGGTGTTAGTTCTATAAGGTGCTGTAGGGCTTCATAGAACCGGTCAATTTCATCCTCTTCAGCACCGGTGGTTGGGGCATAGACTTGGACTACTGTGATATTGAATGGTTTGCCTTGGATTCGAACTGAGATCATTCTGTCATTTTGAGGATTGTATCCCAGTATTGCTTTTCTTACTCTTTTATTGACTATGAAGGCTACTCCATTTCTTCTGAGGGATTCTTGCCCGCAGTAGTATACCTGATGGTCATCTGAATTAAATTCACCCATTCCTGTCCATTTTAGTTCGCTGATACCTAAGATGTCGATGTCCAGTCTTGTCATCTCTTGTTTGACCACGTCCAGCTTGCCTTGATTCATGGATCTTACATTCCAGGTTCCTATGGAGAAAAAATCTTTACAGCATCGGACTTTCCTTTCACCACCAGACATATCCACAGCTGAGCGTCCTTTTGGCTTTGGCCCAGTCGCTTCATTCTTTCTGGCGCTACTAGTACTAGCCCTCTGCTCTTCCCCAGTAGCATATTGGACGCCTTCCGACCTGAGGGGCTCATCTTCCAGCGTCATATCGTTTTGCGATATTATACAAAATATATTAACCTTATGTACATCAAAGCCCCCTTCATGGATTACTGCCTTGTCATGGCGAAGGGGCTTGTGTAATTCAATGAAGGTGAGCTATGCCGTGCAGGGCCACCCAAGACGGAAAGGTCATAGTAGAGAGTTCTGACAAAATGTGATCCACTGGAGAAGGAAATGGCAACCCACTCCAGTATCTTTGCCATGAAAACCCTATGGACAGTACCAAAAGGCAAAATGATATGACGCTGGAAGATGTGTTAAGTAACACCAGCTGCCTGCAATTAGTGCAGGTTCGCATCCCACCAGGCTCAAGGTTGACTCAGCCTTCCATCCTTCCCAGGTAGGTAAAATGAGGACCCAGATTGTTGGGGGCAATTAAGCTGACTTTGTAATAATAATAATAATAATAATAATAATAATAATAATAATAATAATAATAATAATAATAATAATAATAATAATAATAATAATAATAATAATAATAATAATTTAATTTCTATACCGCCCTTCTCCCGAAGGACTCAGGGCGGTGTACAGGGCAAATACAGTAAAAATACAATGTACATGCCGCTTGGGGTGTGTGTGAAAGCCCTAATAAGCAGGCATAAACATAGAATGAAGGCTATTGCTAAGCACATTTGATTTGTGCTTAGATTGTAAGCCGCCCTGAGTCTTCGGAGAAGGGCGGGATATAAATGGGATTAAAATAAAAAAATAATAAAAAAATAATAATGTAACACTGCCATCAGAGGCTGTCTCCCTATTTCAGTTTTGTCTGAACTGCTTCCAGAGCCATCTCAAACTGAGGTTTCAGGTTAATGCAATTTCTCTTATTATTTCTGATAGTGCAACTTTAGGTGTCCTTTGTGAGGCTAAAAGGCAGCACATCAGATTTAATTAAGAGAAAACTTACAAGAGAAAAGTGTAAGTGTATTTTATTTTACATAGTTGTTCCAGGGTCGTTGTTGTTTTTTTGTCTCTCTTTCTGTCTTGATCCAAATCATAATTAAGGAACATCATTTCTGGAGCTAAGATTTCTTAGTTGGGAAAATAGGCAAAACAACAGTCTCACACTCTTTTTCCTAACACTGCCAATTATTTCCTCCTTGTTTCTGTTTGACTCACCTTCCCCCACCTCACCTACCCTTTATTTTGGGTAGATAAGCGGTGGTCCCTGAGCCCAATCCCAAAAGCAAAGGAATGTGGCAGATGCCCATACAAAATGGCAGAAGTTCTCCCCATCCCAGCTATGGCTTGGATTTTATGGCTATCTTTAGTCTTTGGATCTTATGTCTTTGCAAGGAATCCCTGCAAATTGTGGGAGAACTGCAGTGTGTTGTGAGAAGGGAGGTGGTTTTTAGCTCTGTTGACACCCAGTAGAAGGCAGGGAAGAGTTGTGTGGGTGTATGTCAAATTGCTAACCACCCTTCTGGTGAATTAACTGCTGCTTCCTCTCTTGGGCTGATTCTATTTGAAGAGTAATTCTGCAAAGAAAAAAAGGAAGAAAGGGAAAGAAAGAAAGAAAGAAAGAAAGAAAGAAAGAATAAGAAAGAAAGAAAGAAAAAGAAAGAAAGAAGAGAATTATATCCCTCTGTGTAAATTAAATGAATAAACACAATTAAAAATTAAAAGATTGCTATTGGGAAACCGAGACTTGATTTAAATAAATGGGATCCTTCTTGTTACTTACAGAATCCAAGATGATAGAGCATGTTAAAAAAAACAAATAAAACCCCAGTTTAGTGTTGTTGGTTTTTTTTGCCCAGTGCCTTTACAAATAGTCCTTGATTTATGATACAAGGGAGTCCAAACTTTCTCTTGCTATGCTGGACAGTGGTTAAGTGAGTTGAGCCCTATTTTATGACATTTTTTTGCCACAGTTGCTAAGTGAATCACTGCAGTTGTGAAGTGAATTATGCAGTTGATAAATGAACCCAGCTTCCCCCATTGACTCTGCTTTTTTGCAAGCCAGCCACGCTGGTTGCCAATGGTGATCACATGACCTCAGGTCTGTGCAACTGTCATAAGTACGTGCCAGTTGCCAAGCACCCGAATTTTGATCACATGACCATGAGGATGCTGCAACGGTTGTAAGTGTGAAAAATGGTCGTAAGTCACTTTCTCACTTTTTCTCATAACTTCACTCACTAAATGAATAGCTGTACGTCAAGGGCTACCTGTATGCTTATTTTTGTTTTCTTGGTCAAGTGATGTCCCTTCTGGAAAACTGCCGTTAGGATGGGGAAGGAGTATCTTTGGGGAATTTTCTTTGTGGTCGTGTGAACAGGATGCAGTAGCTCAGTGGCAGTTCCCATGATCTGTCTGGGGAGAAATCTTGTGGCCAGCTGCTGCTGATCAGAGTTGGCAGAACTGAAATAGATGGGCCAGATGGCTTGAGTATGTATAAAGGTGCTTTTTCTGTTTATATAACAATATTGCAGCAAAACTAGAATGGGGTTATGGCAAAGAACAGGGACAAGCAATCTGTTGTTCACCGGGACTACAGCCCCCATAATCTTTTACCATCAATTGCTTTAGAAGTCAATTTGAGAGATGGCTGTTGATCCAACATAATTATCAATGTGTGGTTAGAGGGGACAGCATAGGTCCAGGAGCAGAGAGACCTGGATTTAATCCATCTTTAGCCATTGAAGCTCCTGGGGTGACTTAGGCCTTGGCGCTTTCTTTTAGTCCAGTTGTTATTAGGGGGGGAAAAAGGATAAAAAGCTAGGTATGGTGTGAAACAGAAATCTCTCTCTCTCTCTCTCTCTCTCTCTCTCTCTCTCTCTCTCTCTCTCTCTCTCTCTCTCTCTCTCTCTCTCTGTGTGTGTGTGTGTGTGTGTGTGTGTGTATAATATAATATAATATTATATGTTTATGTTTGTGTGTGTTAGAGTTACTTGAAGGGACATCAGTGCTCACCTAGAGGCCCCAGGTAGTAATATACTGTACAGTATCCTGAGCCACTCCTTGTATCATGTTTCCTGATATTTCCGGAATAATGGGAAGTAAAAATTCTGCAAATTTTGATCCAGGATTTCCTCCAGGAAAGACAGGTAGCTGCTCTGTTCTCCAGCTGCCAAGAAGCATCGAGGTTTATTTCACTGATGGCCTCTGGGTATTGTGATAACCAACGGAGTGCAGTTTAGTCAGAAGCAACTAACGTTAAATGATTCAAGAAAGCAGAATGGAAATTAAATGGCTTAATCCAGGTGGAGTTAGGCGTTTCAGGCAATGAAGACTGTAGGAATTCTAGAGGAAAGGTAAATAAGTCTCATGATCTCCTTGACGATAATACAAGCAGTGATTGTGTTTGCATGGCATTTAGTTTGTGTGCATTTGTAAAAATGTTGTGTCTTTGGAGGTGATCAGGTGGGGGGTTCCCACCCTTAAATTTCCACAAGAAGAAGCCAAATGGGATAAAAACCTAATTTTGGACTGTTTTTATATTCTCCCAAATTCTGCCATAAACGAACGAAGATCTACTGTGAGTCACTTAACATGTTGTTGTTATGGGGGGGGGGGGTTCAAGTAGCCTTAGTCTACTTTCTGCCTATTCCAGTCAGTGTTTTTGCCCTGAGGTCCAGTTGACTGGCTTGAAGCTTTGGACCAGCATTAAAAATCTACAAGTCTGAAGTATGCCATGTCTTGTTAGGCACAAAGGATCAGGACTGTACCTTTGGTTACAGTTCAAAGGTTTCCTGCTTAAGCCTATACAAAAGAATCTAGTGAAATAAAGTTCAGTACTAAATTGGTGCTAGATTAGGTCAAAGGAACTCAAGAGGGATTGAACTTGAACCATTGATGGCAATGTAAAGACTCTTAAGCTAATGATACCCTTAACTCCACCCCCAGTTTACTAAACTGGATCGGTAAGGTTGCTGGGAGTACAAAGAATGGGAAGAACAAGAAAAGTTACTGCGGATTCATGCCCAAGTTTCTTATGCAATTATGAGTTTATGTCAGCATTATCAGATATACAGAACCTCAGGTTCAAATATTGCTGCTTGAACAAATTGTGTTCTTCTCTTTTACCATTACAGGTTCTTATCTGATGGTCAATTCCTCCCAGCACAATCCAGGGCAGAAAGCACAGATCCTCTTCCAGACATTGAGCGAAAATGACACTCACTGCCTCCAGTTCAGCTACTTCATGTACAGCCGGGATGGGCACAGCCCTGGGACTTTGAACGTCTTTGTCAAAATGAATGGAGGGCCACTGGGAAGTGTGGTGTGGAATGTCTCTGGCTCTCATGCGCGGCAATGGCATCAGGTGGAGCTTGCTGTCAGCATGTTTTGGCCCAACGAGTACCAGGTAAGAGGAGGGTTGCTGTCAGTGGCAATAAATCAGGAAGCAAGGTGGTTCAAATGACTACATGCTTATTGCACGCTAACGCTGCCTACAAGAATCTGAACCACTAATGGTCAAAGCAAATTGGCGGCAGATAAGAGTCAGCGGAATTCAAAGTGGCTGGACTTAGATTTCTTGTGGGCATGAAGGGACTTGAGACTGATGGCATGCTTGACCCCTCCCTCGGGCATAGCCTGGTCATCTTCTACAGTTGCCTTTCTGGAGAAACCTAGTGGGAGATTTGGGATAAATTCTAATGCTTGCGGGAAATCATGAATTCTGAAAAGGGAAGTGTGTGACTGAATTTATATACAGCACCCTAAACCATATGGATTAGCAAAACACATTTATTGTGTTCATTGAACACACCACATTCAAAGTAATTAATATACTATACTATGGTTTAAGGCAATGGGTTGAGATAATTACTGGATTTCCTGTTATCTACTGAACTACAAGCTATGAACACTAGGTTAGTCTAGTCCAAGGGTAGGCAACCTCGGCTCTTTTATGACTCATGGACTTCAAGTCCATGAGTCATAAAAGAGCCGAGGTTGCCTACCCCTGGTCTAGTCTATTTGTTACATGTCCAAATTTGTGGCAGCACCAAGCTCTCTTTTAAACATCTGAAAAAGCTAAGCAGGATTTTTTTTTTATTCCTTGCTTGGGAGAATGCCAAGAAATCTCAGATTGTAGACTAGAATTCGGAAGACCGTCGCAGAAAAATATAATGGTACACCACTTCCAGTTGTTCCAAAAGCTGCAGTGATATTCCATGAAATCAACAGAAGTTGAGTTTGACTGGAAGTGCACTTGACTTTAATATTCTATGGAAATCCAGCTTTTCATTTATGAGAAAGATAAACATGCAAGACAAGGATTTCACTGGATTGTAGTAATTGCCTAATAATTAATTAATTGTCACTAGCCCATTCTTTTTTATCCTCTTGGGATGGAGGCTTGTCACTATATAATCTTACTGATTTGTACTAATTTCTGTTTTATGATCAGATGAGTTTTATTATCACACGTCCCCAAAAGGAAGTTGATCATTGGCTTCAGATAGTCTTCCCCTCAATCTAGGTAGCTGAAAATCCATGATCCCCTTTATGGCATTCTCTGCAGTTCTTCAATAACCCTGCAAATTGAAAGAGAATTTATTGAGGGGGAAAAAAATTAGCCTTGGGCAGCAACAGAATATCAACTGGCTTGACAGGTCCTTTGCTCTCAAAGTTGCCCAAAGTAGTTTAGATTTTCAGGGGTGCCAAAACTTCAGGCATTTATGTGGAGCAGTAAATCAAGTCATCCAAATAAGACCCTTATTTTATTTTCTTAGATTTCTTATGTTCTTTGAAGAATAAAAAAGGCACAACCAAAATTAAAATATTATGAAAACAGTTAATGAGAATATGTGGTACATTTGTGTCTCCTTTTCCTCCAAAAATCCAAGTTGATTTTTGTGTTTTTCCTTCTTTGCACAATTTTCTTTAGATAGGTTAGTTAACAGGTTAGATAAAGGCAATGCCCAACCCAGTGAATTTCAGTCAGAGCTGAAATAAGGTCTCTTCAATTCTACTCCTATATTCCAGTTGTAACACCAGAATGTCTCTCCTATATCCTTAGGTATTGTTTGAAGCAGTCATTTCCAATGAAAGGCATGGCTACTTGGGATTGGATGACATCCTGCTCTTGAATTATCCCTGCTGTAAGTGTAACAGTTCTTTTGGCCAACTTTCCCATTCTCTTGATAGCACTAACTTGTCCCAGAACCCTTATGACTAGCTTTGGTCTAAAACAGGGGTAGGCAACCTCGGCTCTTTTATGACTCATGGACTTCAACTCCCAGAATTCCTGAGTCAGATGCTGACTCAGGAATTCTGGGAGTTGAAGTCCATGAGTCATAAAAGAGCCGAGGTTGCCTACCCCTGGTCTAAAAGAATAAAAACTTGGTCCTGGGGAAGATGACAGTTAATGCAGTCAAGAAGATGATTTCATGGTGAACTTTGCTAGGGGTAATAAATACTAGGGCTCTGCTATTACTTGGGTTTATTCTAAAGAGGCTTTCTGTCTGCTCAAAGAATATGAAAGTAGCAACTGCCTGCATTTCTTCACAGCAGCCATCTCTCCCCCACCTCCCCGGCCCTTTTTGGGTTGGCAATTACAAGAAAAGATGCAGTTGCTTTAACAAGTTGCAGACAGGCACTATGTTCTCATCCTTATTAAGCCCCTTTATGAAAGAAATAAATAAAGATGTAATAAAGATGAGGACCGAGTGAGAGAATCAGACACTGCCCTAAAGATATTCTGGCAATTACTCTCTGCTTAAACACTGTTTAGAGTTAAATTAATCCTCCCGACCCTCCACCTGTTTTATACCCATTTTTTTGAGCTATATCATTGGCATGGGAAGGGAGTAACTATAGAAGCCTATCCACAGATCTTTTTGTCTGTTTATATTTCTTTTGGCAGCCAAAGCACCTCATTTTTCGCGTCTGGGTGATGTGGAGGTAAATGCTGGACAGAATGCTACTTTTCAATGTGTAGCTGCTGGCAAGGCTTCAGAAACAGAGAGATTCCTCATGCAGGTAAGCTGGAATAAGTTTACCCCGATTTATATTTTCATTGGATCATTTATCTGTTCCTCTTTCCCCTTGTTTCCTTCCACGAGAGATGAGTTCAACCTGTCCTTTGTGTTCTTCCATTGCCTGAAACAATAACCTCTGTGTAGGATGCATTTGACATACTTGGAGGTAGGTTGAAATAAGCTTTCCATTCTGAATGCTAATCGGCAACTTATCAAAATCTGGGTTTCCCCTTTTTTCCAGAATTGGTTGTTGCTGGCAGATTCTTCCACCATATCTCAACCTCTCTTTTGTACGCTTAGACAAGTGTTCCTTTCAGGAGAAGAAGACGATTGTCTAGGTTTTTGTTTCGTTTGCCTCAAAGAAGTAGACTTTTCCATTTCTTTCTTTCTTTCTTTTAAATAGAAAGGACAGCAAATTCTAAAAAGGTAGCCCACACAGCCCACCAGCCCTTCTCATAAAACATGAGGCTTACTGAAACGTAAGCTGCAGATGCCAATCACTTCGGAGCAGGGTTGAGACACTGAGGGTGACGCTACTCTTGTTTTTCTGAACGGTAGAAGCAGAACGGGGTTGTCATCCCCACCGTCTCAGTGAAGCACATCAGTCACAGAAGATTTTTGGCTACATTTCAACTGGATCAAGTGTCAAAAGGAGACCAGGACTTGTACCGCTGTGTGACTCAGTCTGGCAGGGGCTCTGGTGTCTCCAACTTCGCCGAGCTGATAGTCAAAGGTACGCATCGGTGATGGTGTTGAGGTGTTGGGATTGTTTTATCTTGCCGCCTTGGCAAAGACAGGCCTTAAAGATTTGAATCCCGAGGAAGGGATTCGAATCCTATTGGGCAGTACAAGTAGCCCTCGACTTACAACCACAATTGAGCCCAAAATTTCTCTTGCTAAGTGAGACGTTGGTCAAGTGAGACGTTTTGCCCCATTTGGTGACTTTTCTTGCCACCGTTCTTAAGTAAATCGCTGCAGTTCTTAATTTAGCAATATAATCGCTAAGTGAATCTGGCTTGACTTTGCTTGTCAGAAGGTCGTTAAAAGTGATCACGTGACCCCGGGACATTGCAACTGTCATAAATAATGAGTCACTCTGAATTTCGATCAGGTGACCATGGCGATGCTGCAACGGTTGTAAGTGTGAAAAACAGTCATAAGTCACTTTCCCCAGTGCTGTTGTTACTTTAAATGGTCACTAAAGGAGGGGTCCCTGGTACTCTCTGAGCCTGCTTGTTTTCTTGCAGATGCTTCATTCATTCAGTGCTAGTACTAGCACTGGTGGTGTTGCCTGGTTTGGGTAATGAAGAGTCTGCAAGAAAACAACCAAGCTCAGAGTTATGATCTTTAAGTCCTTACATGGCATGGGTCCGGGATACCTCGAGGACCACCTGCTGCCGGCGTCAACTCCCCTCCGCCCTGTTGCGTGCCCACAGAGAGGGCCTCCTCAGGGTGCCTCCGGTCAGGGAATGTCGACTGGTGGCCCCCAGGGGGAGGGCCTTCTCTGTGGGTGCTCCGGCATTATGGAACCAACTGCCGGTTGAGCTCCGGATGGCATCGGACCTTCGCTCCTTCCGCCGCGGGCTGAAGACCCACTTATTTGAACTAGCTGGTCTGGCCTGATGGGGAATATTAGGGTTTTTTAATGGGTTTTTTACTATTTTATTGTCATTGTATTTTAATTGGGCATTGGTTTAATTTCTTTTTAATTTTTGTACTGTTATTTATATATGCCCTGTTAACCGCCCTGAGTCCTTCGGGAGAAGGGCGGTATAGAAATTGAATAAACCTAAACCTAAACCTAAGAACGCCTCATGCCCACCCTGAGCTACAAATATTCTCCTTTATTCTGGTCACTAAATGAACAGTTGTAAGTCGAGGACTACATGTAATGAGAAAGCAGTTATGGGAGCAGATGACAGGTGAAAGCAGCCGAGAACCACTCGTGAAATGTCTCAACAGGAGTTTTACTGAGAGCCACCTATGTTACAAGAATCTCACTAGACTGAGTGGATTTCTTTGGGAAAGGCAAGACAAGGCCTCAAGGATTCTGTGGGAAGTTAGGCTTGTGCTCCTTCTGGCAGCGCAAAGACTCCAGACTTGGGCCTTTCTTTAGACCTCCCTCCAGTTTAGCTGGAGATTCCACCACAGCTGATGAACCACACAGTATTTTAGAGTTGGGTGGTTTTTTGTGGGTTGGGAAACACACACACACACACATACACACAGAGTGAGTGAGTGAGAGAGAGAGAGAGAGAGAGAGAGAGAGAGAGAGAGAGAGAGAGAGAGAGAGAGAGAGAGAGTGTCAAGGATAATGCTTTCCTTGCATATCTTTTGTTCATCACTTTGGGCGGATGTTTTTCCATGTTACTTATTTATAAAGAGGTTTTAGCAGCACAGAAGCATGCCATCTGCCTGTGATAGTGAACTCTTTGGGGAGAGGAGAGAGAGAGAAGGCCTCTGTTTTGCA
This sequence comes from Vipera berus, assembly GCF_964194415.1. Classification (NCBI taxonomy): domain Eukaryota; kingdom Metazoa; phylum Chordata; class Lepidosauria; order Squamata; family Viperidae; genus Vipera; species Vipera berus. The sequence goes on along the minus strand of NC_138212.1, from coordinate 11,459,752 downwards.
TCTGTTTGACTTGGAATGAGCTAATATGGGAAGGCAGCCCAGTTTTTGAGGATACCCATCATGTAGCTGTACATCCCCTATTGATGTGATGGAGCAAGACTTGCCATGCATGCATGACTGGGCAATCCTATTTGTGTTGCAGGCTACGTTCTCATTATAGGAACCCATTGGAAGCCATATGGAGGGTGCAACTTGAGTTTTAAAAAAGGGAGTGCCCAATTTAAATTTAAAAAAGAGAGAAAATGGTTCTTTCTCTCTCTCTCTCTCTCTAAATATATGATTTGTTCTTCTCTCTTCCTGACACTCTCCTCTCTCCTAAACAGCAGCCTACAACAAAGGGCAGATGATTTTCATAAAAGGACTAAACTGAACCTGGACAAGTGTTTTGAAATTAGAGCAACATTAAATTAGCCCAAGTGCCTACCTGAAGTATACAAATTGGCTGATATCAGCTTGATTCAATTAAGTGTTTGCATCCTTCGGAAATTGCAAGCTGCCTTTAAACATTAAGTGTGTTGAAGGTGGTTTTTAGGACAAAACAGCAATCATGAAATGAAAGCTGTAAGAGTAAACCTAATCTTCTGGTAACGTTAAACTTACAAGTAAAAAAAAAAAAGGATGAATGACTGAAGAGATATGGGAAACCTGAGGATGAGTACATACAGAACACTTAACTAGGCTGGTGAAGTTCCAGGGGCTGCATTTGAACAACACAACACACAGAGGTTGATAAAGTCAGAAAATTGATTTATTCAGGAATGGGATTCATCAGGTGGTTGGAATGCAGCCCCACTCTTTCTTGTTCTTCCACTACCCCAGGGGTAGGCAACCTCGGGTCTTTTATGACTCATGGACTTCAACTCCCAGAATTCCTGAGTCAGCTATGCTATGCTGACTCAGGAATTCTGGGAGCTGAAGTCCATGAGTCATAAAAGAGCTGAGGTTGCCTACCTCTGCACTACCCCAATGCAGTTGTCCATTATCTATAATCCTATAAACTCTAAAAACCTGTTCCAAAGCCTTGGGCCCCGAATGTGTCAAGGGCCCCTTTTCCTTGGCTATACAGCTAGTCCTCAAGTTACAACCTCAATTCAACCCAAAATTTATGTTGCTAAGTGAAACATTTGTTAAATAAATTTTGCCCCATTTTACAAACTTTCTTGCCACGGTTGTTAAGTGAATCACTGCAGTTGTTAAGTTAGTAACACGGATGTTAAGTGAACCTGGCCTCCCCATTGCTTGTCAGAAGGTCACAAAAGGGGATCGCATAACTGCAACCGTTATAAATATGAACCAGCAACTGAATTTTGATCACATGACCATGGAGGGTGCTGCAACGGTCGTAAGTGTGAAAAATGGTCATAAGTCACTTTTTCAGTGCCGTTGTAACTTCAAATGGTCACTAAATGAACTGTTGTAAGTTGAGGACTACCTATATTGCTAACCAGTCAGGGCTCGGGCTCCTGCGTATATTTCATTTGGATTTTAATTTATTGGTTTTACTGTTTGTATTGTTTTAAAATGTTTTTAGTATTTTTCATTGTAACATTTTTTTAAAAAAATTCTAAGCTGGCCAGGATCACTGACTGTGAGATGGGTAGCCATAGAAATTGAATGAATGAATGACAGCTGTCTAAAGATGTCGGGAAGAACAGGTCAACTTATTACTTCTTTGTCCTCTCAACAGAGCCCCCAACACCCATCGCACCCCCACAGCTATTGAGAGCAGGTTCAACATACTTAATCATCCAGCTCAATACCAACTCAATCATTGGAGATGGTCCTATTGTAAGAAAAGAGATTGAGTATCGGATGACATCAGGACCTTGGTCGGAAGTACACGCAGTGAACATGCAGACCTATAAGTTGTGGCATCTCGATCCCGACACAGAGTATGAAATCAGCGTGCTGCTGACCCGGCCAGGAGATGGTGGGACTGGCAAACCCGGACCTCCGCTCATCAGTAGGACAAAGTGTGCAGGTAAGAGTTTGTGTTTCTTTGTGTATCAAGAAAACCATTTAGAAGAAAACAGGGATGCTTGGACCACAGGATTGCAACGTGAAGGATGAGATAATATCCAGTCTTATTTATTTATTTGTGCTGGTGTATATCTGATACTGCTTACCATGCTTTTAATTCGATCGTAAAATCAAGGAATCACAGGTTGCAAATTGATAGCAAAAGAAGGAATAAAATTGCCATGGATATCTCTGAGGACTGGTTTTAAAATCTGCCAAAACAAGCTCCACTCAAGCATGAACAGTGGCATTCTGTGGAATATGTTAGTGTCCATCTTTTACTGGACAATGATCTGCATTTTTTTTAAAAGGTAAAAGATGCCTGTGAAAAAAAAAGAGTGTGTATTTCTAGAAGCCCTGCATATAAAAGAGCAGTATCTTAAAAAAAAGATGCTTCTATCCAGGAAATGTATATAAATGAACTGCACATTGGGGAAATTTAACCATAATCAGCAACATGACATTAGAGATAATTTGTATGACAAAATGTGGTTTGTTCAGTGAGACGTGAATTAACAGTTACGTATATTAAAACAAACAGGGAAAATCTCTAAATAGCAGGGGAAAATTGTGAATTGAGTTTTTAATGGAACTTAAAAAAACACACAAAAATGTTGACAAAGTAAAACAAATGCTCTACCAGTGTGAACTCATTGAAATCATACACACCCATAACAACACCCCCCCAACACCCCCCCCCCCCGCAAAAGGCATTTGTCACTGCAAAAATATTCTGGACAGAGACCATAGGGAGAGGTGAGAAATCTTAGTTAATGCTGTGTTTACTCAACATTTGACCATCAACAGTTGAGTTTTACAAGAGCTGTGATTCAAAGTAGCTTTGGGGACACGGTGGGGAAGTTAACAAGACACTAGGATAAGTATACGTAGGTAGCCCAGCCATAAGTGAATCATTGCAGTTGGTAAGTTGGTAAGCATCCAGATTTGGATCACATGATCACAGGGATGCTGTTATAACTTCAGATGGTCACTAAATGAAGTCAAATACCTGTACCTTTTAGCCTGCCTAGTTAGGATGTGATGACAAGTTCCTTAACTACCTGGCTGTCTTCAGGCTAGAAGTGTTTACAGTGCTTGCAATTAGATGAGCAATAACAACCAACTTGAGAGTGCAAATCCATTTTGATGAAATGTTTCTTTCCAATGAAAGCCAGCTCACCCACAGGGGCTGTGTTAGGATGACAAATGATCATTGCATCAGCAACTTGAGTAAAGGAATAGTCAGAATTGTGGGCAGCAGGTGGATTGACAAAGGCTGGGGACCATGTGGCTTAGCAGTTGAGGATGTCCATGGTCTGTAATTCATGACTGGGACTGAGTACTCATCTTTAAAAGTGGAAGAATTTTAAGGCTGGTGCTGCCTCTGGTTCAAAGGGCAGAAAAGAGGGGAGCGTTAGAAAAATATGCTGAGTATTATTGCAGCATTCCTTCCATAGGTTTGATACATGATCTTAGGTGTTTAAAATTCAAGGGTAAAGGATGTGCAATAGTGGCAAATATCTGTAGCTTGGGTGTAGGATGAGGATGAAGGTCCATTCTCTGAGCTTGTAGGTTAGTTTCAGAACATTTTGTTACCAGGCTAGGTAACATCTTCAGCAGAGTTTAGAGGATGTCAGTATCAGCGTTCTTCCATTTATAAGGGCTTTGTGTGGTCAGTAGGTGTTGTGATGGTTCAGGAATGGATGTGTCAAGTGAAGGTCTTGTGTTGGGTCAGGTGTCAGTTATCAGTGAGAGTCTTGTGATAGGTCTTGTGATGGTGAGGTTACATCAGGTCAGAGTCATTGAGAGGTGGAGTATTGGTGGAAGGGGGGCTTGCATGGGTTAGTTGAGAGTCAGTGCTGTCTCTGGTTGGCTATGTGGTTGATTTGGATTCTGAGGTGTTCGTAGGCTGGTTGCAGGTCAATGTGTCTGTTGATGGATATATTGTAATAGGCTTGTACTAAATAGACCTTAATCCTTCGCTTAACAACTGTGGCAAAAAGGTTGCAAAATCAGGTGTAACTCACTCAACAACCACTTTATTTAGCAATGGAAATTCTGGTCCTAATTGTGATCATAAGTCAAGGATTACCTGTATTATTTGTTCAAAGATACTGTATCTACTACTGTATATTACATTACATTACATACAGTAGTTGTAAATTTTAAGGTCCAAATACTGTATGTGGACATTTAAAGATTGGTGCAAACCACAGAGACCTTCAGATATTATTCTCAAACTGAAATTTGGAACATGATAGAAAGGGGATTTTGATTAGAAACATAATTGGAGGATTATCATATTAAATATACATTTAAATTAAATTAAATTCAGTGCAAATGTGATGGACTTAAACTTATATTTTTATCTTGGCTTCGCCATTGCATTTCAGAGTGCAGCCCCTTGGGTTCAGGTGTCATGTGAACCCAGAAAAATGGGTTAATTGTCTAATCCACGATAATTAATTAGCTATGGGAAAGTGTGCTTTCCAAATCCTGCCTTTGCTTTGCTCTAAAACTGAAAGACGAAAGGAAGAATGTTTTTTTCTACATCACCTGATCTTGTATTCTATCTTGCTTTTCAGTCCGGCCTCCTGTTTTCCCATTGCCTTCCCATCCTGATTGCTCTTCCATCTTGAATCTCTGTCTCCCAGCTTATTCCAAACCAACCTTTCTCTTAAAATGCTAACCCATCCATCTTTGCCCTTCTGGCTGAAAACATGTCGTTGACAAGTGGGAAATGCATCTCATTTTTTCCCATTATAAAAGAAGGAAAGAAACCATCAGGGCTTTCTGCTTGGATCTCAAAACACTGTATTTGTGACTCGCTGCTATCCATATTCTGCCCTTCTCTAGGAACTGCGGGTTCAGTGATTAATAGTAGAATTCTTTGAGTTAATTATGATAGACAGGCGCTCTCTCTCGGTCTTCAGCAGCTTCTTCCCCTGGTACAATTGCTTTTAAACAAAAATGTCCCCCGCAGAAGAAGCCATATCAGTGGGAGCTCAGAAACTGTTGGCTGCATGTTATGGCTGCAGAACATTAGCTGCCCTGAATCGTGCTAGAGAAGAGCAAGGCTATGCTGCTAATTGATTCTGTGCCTCTGCGCATATTTGTCTGCTGTGTTATTCCATACACATTTGCGGGAACAGGGTGGCTGACATGGCTGATACACACTTGGAATCTCTAGATCTAGGGCACTGTGTTGCAAATATCTCAGCTGGGATTTTGAGCCCCGAGCTTGATAGTGACACTGGCTTTGTTAGCAAGTCAACTTGGCTTCCTTGTTAAAGCTGATAGAGATCCTCCCTTGATCCCACAGCACCACTATTTATGAGACAGGACCAACAGTTCTCAGCAAATACCTTAAGAGAAGCTTGTGCGACAACTATCCTTAAGGGGAATACTGCTGAATTTGTGTCAGCCTTTGCAGGGTAATCAGACAGGAAACACGATCAGATAAGCTCATTCCACTTTATTGTAAAGCCTCATTTGCAGAATCTTGCAAATCTGAAAGTAAATTTCTCCCGCTATGACCTTTACAGCCAAAGAACTTAAGAGTCCCTTTTTTGCTTCAGCCATTATGCAGTTGCAGGCTGTGGTGTCTCTTATCTGACCATTCCCTAGGATGCATCTCTTTGCCCTGTCTCCCAAGGTTTTTCTCACATACCTTGCTTACATCTTGGTACAGTCATCAGTTTTGTATGTGAAAGCGAGAAGTAGGGTTTACAGTCATGGTCAAATGAACGTTGTTCCTCTGTTGCAAAAGAAGTGATCCAAGGATCAGAAGAAGAGGTTTTTTCAAAGCCCTTCAAGAAACTGTCAAAGTCAGCCTCAACTGAAAGTTCTTAAAAAAGCCCTTTGCTAAAATACACGCTTTGTATGCCAAAAGTCTTGGGTGCCACTCTTGACATTCCCAGTTCAAAAATCGTCTAGCAGGTGACAGGAAAGGACATTTTTGATGGAAAAACTAGGGAGAGCAAGGATCAAGAATTCAGCTTGATGTAAAGCAGTCCTTTAATAAATATTAATGAGGCACAATGACACTTCTATTCCTTGCTCCCAAAGGTGCAGCTGCATTTCAAAAGCAAGGGTAGAACTACAATTCCCAGCATTCCTCAACACTTGCGCTGCTGCTTAGAACTTCTGGGATTTGGAACTCAGGAATGGACTTCACTTGATTCCTTTCCATGCCTTCCCCCCCCCCCTTTTTTTTTTTGCTTTGGATAATTGGTTTTCAGAATCACCCATTATTTGAGCAAAAAAAACCCAAAACATTTTTCTATGATCACATCAAGTTTGAGAGCAGGTGTGATAATCTGAACTGAGCATATTCTACTGTGCAAAGGTGACATGGCTCTTTGGAAGCCTGAACAATTTCTTCCAGAAAGAAAGGGATCGGAAAACCTTAACTGAGGGAGATGGGTGGTTAGGAAATATGAATAGTTTATTTATTTTATTTATTTTATTTTAATTCCATTTATATCCCGCCCTTCTCTGAAGACTCAGGGCGGCTTACAAGCTTAGCAGTAGCCTTCATTCTATGTATATGCCTGCTTATTAGGGCTTTCACACACACACCAAGCGGCATTATTACAAAGTCAGCTTAATTGCCCCCAACAATCTGGTTGGATAGTTGAATAGAATAGAGCTGGAAGGGACCTTGGAGGTCTTCTAGTCCAGCCCCCTGCTCAAGCAGGAGAACTATGCCATCTCAGACAGGTGACTGTCCAGTCTCTTCTTAAAAACATCCAGTGATGGAGCGCCCATGATTTCTGGAGGTAAGCTGTTCCACTGGTTGATTGTCCTCACTGTCGGGAAGTTTCTCCTTAATGCCAGGTTACTTCTCTCCTTGATCAGTTTCCAACCATTGTTTCTTGTCCTGCCCTCTGGTGCTTTGGTGAACAACCTGGCCCCCTCTGCCTTGTGGCAGCCCCTCAGATACTGGAATACTGTTATCATGTCTCCCCTATTCCTTCTTTTCTTTAGACTAGCCAAACCCAAGTCCGGCAGCTGTTCTTCGTATGTTTTAGTCTCCAGGCCTTTGATCATCTTAGTTGCTTTTCTCTGAATTTTTTCCAAACTCTCAACCTCTTTTGTCTCGACTTACAACAGTTCATTTAGTTACAACAGCACTGAAAAAAATGACTTATGACCATTTGTCACACTTAACAACCGTTGCAGCATCCCCATTGTCACGTGATCCAAATTCAGATGCTTGGCAACTGACTCCTATTTAGGACGGTTGATAATCAATGGTATTGTTTTAGGATCTCATTTTCTATTTTTCTTTTTCACACCAGAGAATATTGTGGCAAACTATATCCTTATGACTCCAAAAGCCTCCTTTATTTCTACTAGGGAAGGAAAATAGGTTGTTTTGCCTTCTTGGTTGTGTGTTAATTATGGAAGAAGAGCGTGCAGGTCCAGTCCATTGTTGCAAGGGATCTTCTTTCCTGCCCCCCCCTCTTCTGTGGTTTCCACTTTTTGTTATGCATCCATGTAAGAATTCAGACGCGGTGGCTCAGCGGGTTAGGACGCTGAGCTTGTCGATCAGAAGGTCGGCAGTTTGGCGGGTCGAATCCCGAGTGCCGCGTAGCAGAGTGAGCGCCTGTTACTCGTCCCAGCTTCTGCCAACCTAGCAGTTCGAAAGCACGTAAAAATGCAAGTAGAAAAATAGGGACCACTACGGTGGGAAGGTAACAGCGTTCCGTGCGCCTTTGGCATCTAGTCATGCCGGCCACATGACCACGGAGACGTCCTCGGACAAGCGCTGGCTCTTCGGCTTTGAAACGGAGATGAGCACCGGCCCCTAGAGTCGGAAACGACTAGCACGCATGTGCGGGGGAACCTTTACCTTTACCTTAAGAATTCAGAATTCTCTTACACTGTCTTATGTATAGTCCTAGAATCATTTTGGCTGGTTTGGAGACTTGGATAAGATGGTGACCCTTAAGCACCTTTTTTGGTCTTCAGCACACCCCTGTAAAGGGGAAGACAGAGAAGAGGGGGTTGACCTATTTTCCGAAGCACCTGAAGGCAGGACAAGAAGTAACGGGTAGAAGATCATCAAAGGGAGATCTGACCTAGAACTATGGAGAAACATCTTAACAATGATAACAATTAGTCAGTGAAATGGCTTACAGTACCTCTGGAAGTTATGGGTGCTTCATCAGTGGAGGTTTTCAAGAAGAGATCGGACAATCACTTGTCTAGATTGGTTGGACTAGAAGACCTCCAAGGTCATTTCCAATCCTGTTATTCTGTGTTACATTCTCAGTTTTCATTTTTTTTAAGCAAAGAGGTTGTGGGGATGGAGAGAGGGTAAAGCCTTATTAAGTTCTCCTTTAACCATTTTAGGGTCTTAAAACAAACCAGCTGAAACCTTTTGTATCTCAGTTGCCTCCCCCCCCCGCAAAACAATAGTGCTTCTCTGCCCCTGCCCCTCACAGTTGGCTATAAGTTGACTTGAAGCATCGGAGATCTTGCTAGGATGTGGAAGTATCTAGCCCCAAGTATGTTTTCCTTCCAGATTCTTGTTAGATTCTTTTTGTGTTATCATAAAACCTTTCTCCTCTCTTCCCTTCTGCTCTCCTTTCTTCTTTCTTTCTTTCTTTCTTTCTTTCTTTCTTTCTTTCTTTCTTTCTTTCTTTCTTTCTTTCTTTCTTTCTTTCTTTCTTTCTTTCTTTCTTTCTTTCTTTCTTTCTTTCTTTCTTTCTTTCTTTCTTTCTTTCTCCCTGCCATATGTTTATGTAGTTCATGAGTGCACCTGTCACACTTTCTCCTTTATGGAAATGCTTATTTGCATTTGATTAGCAAGGGAAGAGGATGGCATCTTGGCCGATTCCCAGCATTTCTCATGCAAAGCTCCGGCAGGCAGGAGTCACACAGAAAATGCCTGAACCTCTCTCCATACCCTAGGGCACCAGTGGAAATGTTAAGGACGTCAAAGCATGGGAGGCGAGCCTTGGAGAGGAGTTGGCTTGCCTTGTTTCTGTCACTCTGCTCTCCTTTGGGAGGCATTTGAGAAGCGTGTCTGACTTGTAAGGGGGTAGGGGTCATCAGGCTTCCTGAGGTTGCAGACTGTGTGGGGAGTTTCTTGACGTGGCAAGTTGCTTTGCAGCACCAGCGCTGTGTGAAGGGAGCTAGCACTGCAGTGGTAGCATCTGCTATCCTGTGGTCACATTAATTGGTTCTTTGGAGTTTAAGGAACTGATTTGGCAGCTGCTTCTTTGATTTTGTGTTTTGTGTCTTCTTGAGCTGGAATGAACTAGTAGGTGGAAGAAAAGATACTTTCTCAACTTTCAGCCAGGACTGGAGGATAAACTGTGTTCTGCCTTTCCCCATCAAGACCAATCTGCATCGATAGCATGTTGACTCCAGCCCACACTGGGATCAAGGGGCAGAATGAGTGAAGTTGCCTCAGGCTGGAAGCTTGACGAGAATCCAAACTATTCCTTATTGTTAGCATTGGGTTAGATCTCAGAGATAGGAGGAGGTGCTGCTGGTGTTGTCTGCTTTGTGCATCAAATAACATAACTGGCGTGGAATATTCTGCAGCTCGCTCTTTGCTGCTGTTCTTCAAGGAGCCAAATGTCTTGGACCACCTATGCTGAGAGAAGACTCAAACTCCAAATCCACCCTTTACACTACTATTCCAGATGATGTCCTAGGTTAGGGGAATGTAGGGAATCTCACCTCATGACTATTCAGTCCCAAACTCCATGTTTTAGATGTTGAGGACACATAACATAGGGAAGGAGTCACTGGTTGGATCAGCATTGTAGTAATTGGTACATTCAATTAAAAATCTGTTGATTGTCTTAGGCGAGTGGAACCTTTTCTGAGCATTTTGGAGAACTGCCATCAGTCGCGCTGAGCTAGGTAGGTGGCTAGTCCAAATGAGTATGTCAGTTTTTTATGTTCCAATTCAAATAATTGATTGCAGAGTGTCAGATGCTCTTCCTTCTCAGAGCCTTTACTGAGTACAGAAAATGAAATGAGAAGGAATGAAAAAACTGGAATGATCTACTTACATCTTCACAAAGGTTGGTTAAGGACTAAAATCTCCCTGTAACTTCCTTTATTTGATTCATATCCTGCCTTCTTTGTAGAGGAGCTCAAAGTAGCAGACATTTCCTATTTTTTTTTCTCACAGCAAGGGCACTATGAGTTAGGCTAAGCGAGACATACATTAAGTTTCCATGATGAAGGGTAGACTAGAATTGGGGTCTTCCTGTTCCTACTCCAACATCTTCATCATGAAACCACACTGGTTCTCTAACCTTGCTTTTGTTGGTACATTTACTCTCTCCAATGCCTTGTTCAACATGCTAGTTCTGACTCTATTAAGTGTTCCCTTATATAACTCAAGGAGCATTAACATTCTCTGCTCCTTGACCTTGTGGGAGAACTGAACAGCCTTTTCTGTTTTAGAGCTACAGCTTTGGGTGTAGCCTTTAAACTAAGGTCAGCTCCTTGCTCTCAGTTGTGGTTAACCATCCTTTGATTACATAACCATCTATAATAGTCTTCCTGCTGTGTTTGTAAGATTCTTACAGGGACAGTTGAATCTTGGGTCTGATCTAAAATGCTTCTTAGAATTAACCAAGCCACGAAAGAAAAGTCTTAATCCACAAAATCTATATAATATCAACCAATCAATTATTAATTAACTCAATTAATGCTACTCCTGTTCTGTTGAGTCTGAGCTGCTTACGGTATTAATATAAGATTAAAAACAAAACATAATTCAGTTCATACAATTAATACATCGATAAGTCCCAGAGAACAGAAGTTAGTCCTCTGCCCTCCCATCTCTTTTAAAAAAACTTCTCTACTATGTAAAGTTATCTCTCCATCAGCACGATAACTCTCCAAGAACTGAACTCTCCAAGAACTAAACAGAATGGGACCAAATTCGTGAGTGGAAAGAAGCTAGCAAAACAAACAATTAAGTATCAGAGTAGGCCAGACCAACCAAGGAACTGTAGAGGCGGGAAAAAAAATCTTTCTAGATCCTCATCTCTCTCCCCCCGCCCCAGCATTACCATGGGACAAGCAGTTGGACAGCGGTTTGCAATATTGTGATTGTTTCATTGTAAGCCCTTCTTGTTATGTGCTCTGGAGAAGAAGGTATGCGTCGAACACAGGAAATCAGGAGTTCAGGCGGTTCAAATGAATACATAGGTTTATTGGAAGCTTAAGCTCTCTACAAGAATCTGAACTACTAACAGTTAAAGCAAATTGATGGCAGATAAGGGTCAACAGAATTAAAGGTGGGCTGGACTTAAATCTCTTGTGGGAGCAAAAGGAATCGGACCTGAGACTGATGACATGCTTGGCCACACCCTTGGGCTCAACATGGTGATCATCTACACCATGTGGGCTACTCCAAGTTTTCCAGTACACACATACACAGAAATATATAGCTGCTGGTAGTAAAGGTGGTTGAGAAAATCCCAGAAGTCATGTTTTACCTGCTTTCCCCATCCTGTTTCCACACACAGATTTCAGAATTAATGTTCCAATATTTCTAGAAAACCATATAACCGTCTATGGAGATTCTCAGTCATCCAGGTCATGTTTGTCCCAAAGGTGCTTTTTCAGGAGGCAGTTGGACTTTCTGGTTTTTTCTTTGAAGACATTTTGTTTCTCATCCAAGAAGCTTCTTTAGAGTCATTCAGGCCACTTGGAGGTTTATCTGTGTTCTCAGGGTCACCTGAGCAGTGCAAATGTGTGTGGAGTCTTCTTGGCTGCATAGTGTTTTCTGCCCTGTGTCACTTCACTGTTGAATACAGGCACGGGCTGTTGGGGATGAGTCTGGATTGTCTGCACCTCAAAGTTAAGTGCAAATGGTTCCTATAGTCTGCAATGTTTTCTGGAAATCCGTTCATACTCCCGCACCAATGGAAGGGTGTTCATCCCAACGACTCTCTAAAAGAAGGCAAATGACCAGCTGCCTGCAAGGAGTATAAATCCTTCCATTCCCCACCTTCCAGTCAGAGCTGAAGAAGTTTCTTGGATGAGAAGCGAAACGTCTTCAAAGAAAGAACAAGGAAGTCCAGTTGCCTCCTGAAAAAGCACCTTTGGGACAAAACCATATAACATTAATTTTTGTTTACATGAAATACTTCAATCTCTTCCTTTTCCATTGTGTATCAAGATATACAGCTAGCTCCTGACTTACTATCATTCATTTAGCAACTGTTCAAAGTTACAACATCTCTGAAAAAAGTGACTTATGGCCAGCTCTCACACTTAAGAACTGTTACAGCATCCCCCCAGTTACAGGATCAGAAATTTGGGAGCTTGGCAACCAACCAACCAATCACTTAAATATGAGCCAGCAGTGTGCTGCAGCTGCCAAAAAAGCCAACACAGTGCTAGGCTGCATTAACAGAGGGATATAATGAAGATCACATGAAGTACTAATACCACTTTACAATGCCTTGGTAAGGCCACACCTGGAATTCTGCATCCAGTTTTGGTCACCACGATGTAAAAAAGATGTCGAGACTCTAGAAAGAGTACAGAGAAGAGCAACAAAGATGATGGGGGGACTGGAGGCTAAAACATATAGGGAACAGTTGCTGGAATTGGGTATCTGTAGTTTAACAAAGAGAAGGGTGAGGGGTGACATGATAGCAGTCTTCCAATATCTCAGGGGCTGCCACAAAAAAGAGGGAGCCAAGCTATTCTCCAAAGCACCTGAAAGCAGGATAAGAAGCAATGGATGGAAACTAGTCAAGGAGAGAAGCAACTTAGAACTAAGGAGAAACTTCCTGACAGTTAGAACAACTAACCAGTGGAACAACCTGCCTCCAGAAGTGGTGAATGCTCCAACACTGGAAGTTTTTAAGAAGAGACTGGCCAGCCATTTGTCTGAAATGGTGTAGGGTTTCCTGCCTGAGCAGAGGATTGGACTAGATGACCTCCAAGGTCCCTTCCAACATTATTATTATTATTATTATTATAAACATGAAGTTGCAGCATCCTGGGCCACGTGATCGCCATTTGCAGTCTTCCTAGCCAACTTCTGACAAGCAAAATCAATGGAGGAAGCTGGATTTGCTTAGCGACTGCATGATTCACTTCCTAACTGGAGTGATTTGTTTTAACAGCTGTGGCAAGAAAGGTCATAAAATCAGGTGCGTGCCACTTAACAAACAGCTTGTGTAGCAATACCAATTCTAATCCCAGTTAGGGTCATAAGTTGAGGACTACACGTATGAAGAATTACCAAGATTAAAAGCAGGAGTCTCATTATTGGCCACGGCTTTTAGGGGTACAGTTGGTGCTGGGTTCAGATCTTTTTTTTTTGATAAAGAACTCATTTCTGGATTTATCTGGGCTTGGGAGAACTGACCTCAGTTGTAAACGAATCTGGTTACTAAACATGCTTAGAACATAAAGAGCACAATTTTTGACAATATTCATTTATTATTTGGAATCAGTTTTACTGCAGCCTTTGATCACAAGCCTTCATTCCTAATTGCTCTCTTCCCTCCCTGCCTTGTATAGGGATCAACAATCTCCAATCCTGGGTTTGGCTGAAATGACCTCGGTGTGAGAATGGCTCTGTACATAGGACAATCTTTTTCTGATCACATAACTTTCCCAGCTTTTTCCCAGAGGCAGCCTGGGGCACAGAGAGTTCTTTCGTACTACGATATGCTTCTAGTCGTGATTGACATAGACTAAGCTGCCATACCTGGGTACATTACAGTTATAATGGCTCCAATAACCTTAGGCAACTTTGTTACGCTGCTAATTGTATGGATGTATTCAACAATATTAATGTGTTCAGACACTCGTTAGTTGACTAAAGTGCTTGCAAGTCTGCTTACACAGGCCCAGGGATGTCAGCCTGCCTTTTGTTGCTGATAATTTAAATGACATTAAAATTAAAAAAAACCCAACCCCCCCCCCCCGCCCTGAAATTCGAAGTCTGGCATTCCGATTTCTGGTCTTGTCTGCTCCCAAGAGACTGGAGTGAATTGATTCTGAAGACCATGAGCAGAAAATGAAGGGGTTCTTACAATGTCAGGCAAGGAAAGCAGTTTTTCATTGTCCCTGTCATGCTGAGTTGATTTCCTCTCTTTAAATTACCCTAGTGCCATCATTGCTTTTTCAATTGTCTTTCTCATGCCAGAAGGACACAACTCCTGATTTGTCCTAGTCTACCACCTGCTAATGTCAAAGCACATGCTTCACACGTAGAAGGCACCGGGTTCAATTTCAAGTATTCTGAAAAAAGGTTGAAATTTTGGAGAACTCCTATCAATGAGAATGGAATGGAGAGATGGAATGGAATGTTGTGAAAAAGGACACAGTTGGTGGCTAGCATCCAAAGTGGATATTCCAGTATTATTATTATTGGTGTTTGGTGTTGTTACAGTAGCCAGGAGACCACAGTGGTATTGCAGAGGAGTAGTTTGGCTTGCCAAGGTACCAGACCTGTTATGGGACATGCTTGTGCACTTCCCAAGATGTGCCACAGGAGGGTAAGCTGGCTTTGCAGCAGAGAGAAAGATGAGTGGCTCTTCCTACAGTACCATCCAAGGCCACCTCCCTTCCCAGAGCTGCCTCACAAGTGGGTGCCGCAACCAGGAAGTTTCAGAGCTGTCGGAATCTGCCTGCCTGCACAAAACACCAGCTCATCCACCCACCAAAGTGGTACCCATCTATTTACCTGCATAGAACATGCCTTCGAACTGTTTGGTGGACAGAAGCTGAGGTGTGTGATGGGAGCTCACTCTGCCACGCATTCCTAGGACTTGAACCGCCAGAGCTGAGTCCCTCTCCAGCATCATTAAGCACTGAGCCATTGTAGTAGTGTTCCTTCACAGATTTCCTGTACTGTTTTCTGCCCTAGGACACCCCCCACCCCACACCTCCTAGGAATCTTGAATTGATTCTTCATGATAGAGATCAATAACCTTTCCATCAGTGAAAACAAATAGTGGTAACAAAGGCAGACCTCTTATTAAAGCAGATGGCCATTGCTTATGTTGGTTATGATAACTAATTAAATGTGCCTTCAGTGACCTTGTTTAAGCATATATCTCTTTCAAGACCCCTTGAATGTGTTGAAAAGATGAGGATATTCACCCTATTATAATTGCCACTTGGAGCTCGCAGGAAAGCCGCCTTCACTTGGCTAAATAAAGCTAATCAGTGTCCCCTCTAAGGCCTTACTTAATGAGTTCACATCAAAGGTAAAGGTCTGATAAGAAATGCATAGGCCTGCTGACAATTTTTATGGAACCTCTGGAAAGCATATTTCACGTTCCTTCCTGCTATGAGTGTTTATTGTTGTTTGACATATGTCTCTGCCTCAGATCAGATCAGATAATTTGATCTATCGAATTCAATGAAGGAGGATGGTGTCTTGAGTGGTTGGAATGCCGGGCAGGAGGTTAGCAAGGCCACATTCGAGACCTGAGAACTGCCATGGGGTGGGGTTGAGCTCTCATCCTTCACTCCAGCTCCTGCCAGGGACGTGAAAGGAGCCCCGGGACAACAGTGATGTCACAGGCAATCCTTTCAACCTGGAAGCACCTGACTCGAGTGCAAAGCAAAACAAAAATCTAATTCAATACTGTTTACATCAGGAAAGGGGATGCTACAGATTGCATGTAGTGTGTTCCTTCTATTCACCTCCATTCGCCTACAAAAATGGTCTTTCGTGGCCCTGTACATTCATAAATCTCCCAGTTCTGAAGTGTGAGAGAAACAGATGAAAGTGCATGCATATTCCTCTTCTCCCACAGCCAGCATTATTAGAAAGCCAACATTTAATAGGCCAGGGTTCATTTAAACCCCTGTATTTGGACCCAGGACAGAACCACTGTCAACACAGCCCCCTATTGTTGAAAGTAATCAAGAGCTTTTAAATGCCTGGAAGAAAATGAAGTTTTAACCAGGCGTCTTGGTCCAAATACCGAAGGAAAATCTGGGTAAGAATATCCTTTGGGGGGAAAAAATAGCTCGGCATGTTTCTGTCATACCAAGGAAAGACAAAAGTATTGATGGCTTTTTGGAGTTTGATTTCTTCTTGTGTAACAGATTGCAGGCTTGCTTCTATCAATAATAATCCAGCTCCTGTAGGGAAGACTAAGCTAACTGGAGAATTTAAATTGATCTACGAGTGCTTGAATATTTGGGTTCTGCTTTGGACATGACATTAATGCATGATGTAATCGGTAGTTTTCTGATCTTGAAAACGATCCAAGAATTTAAGTGTGTAATTATTTTTAACGCTGTTTTCCAACATGACAGCCAATTGAATATATCCACAGTTGTACAGAAACATACATCACTTACAGCTTTATACAATGTCTTGGAAAATAACCCTAGGGGAAATAGGCCCCCAGTGTATCAGAATCACTCTGTTAGACAATGATTTCAGTTTCATGTACCAGAAGAACAGTTTGCAACTTCTTGCTATTTGGTGAGAAGCGATTATAACTTCCCTGTGTAAGCAAAATAACATTGCATTTCCATTAGCCGCAAATCTTGTGAGGGTTTTTAGGTGTGTGTAGGCTATCTAAAAGGGACGCGGTGGCTCAGTGGATTAGGACACTGAGCTTGTCGATCTGAAGGTCGGCAGTTTGGCGGGTCGAATCCCGAGTGCTGCATAACAGAGTGAGCGCCTGTTCCTTGTCCCAGCTTCTGCCAACCTAGCAGTTCGAAAGCACGTAAAAATGCAAGTAGAAAAATAGGGACCACTATGGTGGGAAGGTAACAACGTTCTGTGTGCCTTTGGCATCTAGTCATGCCGGCCACATGACCACGGAGACGTCCTCAGACAAACGCTGGCTCTTCGGCTTTGAAACGGAGATGAGCACCGGCCCCTAGAGTTGGAAATGACTAGCACGCATGTGCAGGGGAACCTTTACCTTTACCTTTAGGCTATCTGAAGCTAAGTTTCAGCATTTCTGTTTTCACATGCTTGCAAATAGAAATTACCCAAATGTTTAGCTTTATTTCTTGGGAAATAATAATACTGATCTTGAGCTATAAATAAAATATGTATACAATTTAGATGTATAAGATTGCCAAGTTCATAGCAATTCTAGGTGGCGTGCATATAACCTCCCTCCCCCACCCCCTCCAAAAAAATCTCAGTACCTTGAACCAATTAAAAAGATTTGAAGACAGAAAACACAACAACAAGAGAAGGCATCCTTCCTAAGCTGCATCAGATGCTATTGCTTAACAAATGGAACTATGAGCATGCCGACACTGTGGGTCAGATGGGATGGTCAGGAGCAGAAGGAGAAATGTATTTCTTCTGATAGCCAGGTCCTATGCTATGAAAGTAATGCTAACCCTTTGAATTGCATCTGGAAGTTTCCCGGCAATTCAGTGCAGCTCCTGTGGCAGAGAACATGTGAACGAGTGTGCTGAGATATGCCTGTAATGACTCATGACATTGCGTCCTAGACCAGTGGAGACTTGCAAGAGGTCTTGAAGGAGACCCACATGTTAAGCATACAGTAGTAGACCACTACAAGATGACTAAGACATGGGTGTCTGTGAGAAGATAGCTCCAATTCAGAAATGGGCACAGTTGGTGTACCAGATGGATTTGTGCAAAGGTGTCCCTGGCCACAACCGTCGCCTACTCTTGGAGCAGGAAGTGTAAGACCCAAAAAAACCCTCCAATTGTAAAGTGCAATCCATTCAGAACTAAAGATAGGAAATATGTAATATTGGAAGAATTATGAACTCATCCCTTACTTGCATCTGTTCCTCCTCACCAAGACCTCAGCTGCCTCAAGGCACTGGAACAAGATCTTGAGAGCATCCCTTGGTTATCCTGAGCTTGAGCTTTGCATCTGAGTATCAGTCTAACATTTGACCTCATGTTGATGGATGACTTTGTCTAGAGATTTCATACAGATGTTAAAATAGATGGGTAAGCCCTGCACCACTCCTCAGATCAGGGGCACCAGACCCAGCCTCTCCCACTGGGAGACAGGTGGAATATGACAACATTCTATCAACTAGCAAACCACATAGTTGGTTCTGAAGGATACCATGATTGATGGTATCAAAAGCTGACGTGAGATCAAGGAGAATCAAGACACTCACATCATCCCCATCCTGATAATTCCAGGGGGTGATCAACAAGTGTGATCAATGATGTCTCTATACTATGTCCCAGTTTGAAACCTGGTTAGAAAAGGTCCAGATAATCCACTACCTCAAGGCCCTCTGAAGCTCAGCCCAGCCAACCTTTTAGCAACCTTTCTAAAGCAAACAAGTCTTTGTCCAAGACTTTTGGGTCCAGCAGTGGCTTCTTGAGAAGGAGGTGTGCCATTGCTTCCTTTAAGGCAGGCAGAACCATTCCCTTTATGCCTACAAACAAATAATGTTTATTAGTTTTGTGTGCTGTAATCAACAAAGACTCCCAGAGGTAAGCATTAACAACATTAAAGTAACATAAGCATAAAACATAAACATAAAAATGTAATAAAACAGTTCTACTGTATAACCACCAGTGGTAGCAAACTCACTGCCCTCCTAATGTTTTCTGGAATACTTTGGTTTTTAAGCAGCTTCCAGAACGCTGAAATACTGTTTATGGACCCAGCCCCTTAATCTCTGCAAACAGAAAAACCACTAATCTCTCATGAGAAGACTGCACCATTCCATTTGGAGAAGGCAGGCCTGAAAATTGACTGACTACGCTAATGTTTGAAGATGATAGTCCACAATATCGAAAGCCACTGGGAGATAACAAATCCTGAAACAGACCCCAGAACAGATTTTATTAGCCTTTTTATGATATCACACAGAGACTAAAGATTTTCATAAGCTTCCTGTTTGGTGTCCGGTGCAATTCAGAGTGCTGATATTTATTTTTCTTTATCTTATTACATTTATCTCTCTCTTTTTCCATTATGGGATTCAAGAGAGTGCATGTAGAGATCTCAAGGCTGCTTCCTGACTTGGCCTGATGAGACAAAACTGGAGTACCTTAAAAAAACAAAGGAAGTCTTGTTTGCGTACTTTAAAAATGCCTATCAAGTTCAGCATCCTGGTTCTCATAATTGGAAACTGATATCTGTGGGAAGCTCCAAAGCAGGTCCTACAGGCTAACCCTTTCCGCTACTTTCCTTGATTAACACTGCTAGTTTTTTACTCCAGGAAGTCTTGTCTAATCCCTTTCCAAGCCGTCCACGTTGATTGCTATCATAACAGCTATGACAGTGAATTGCATGACTTGCCAGAGCTGTTCAGCAAGATCAGATGGCTTCTGACTGTGTTAAGGGGTTGACATATAAGCCTCTAAATGAGGAATGGAAAACTGTTTGGATATTGTGAAATGACAACTTTTGGACAGCCCTGGAGATATGGGCTATAATGAGGAAAGCTGGGAGTTGTAGAAACATTTGGAACACTTGTTCTGAGTGACACTGTATAAACTCTGATCATCTGGAGAAGTTCATTTGTCCATATGGATATGTCAATTTATTGAGTTAGAACCCAGGCAGGCCAAAAGAGTCCTCCAAAGAGCCTCCACATGGAATACTTTTCTGTGGTAACCAGGAAGAGAAACTTGGCAATGGTTCTGGAATCTGAATCTTGATGCAGTCATGCACACAGTTGCATCAATATGATTTTACTGCGGTGTTTTATTGATGCACTCAATTAAGGACTCTTGATAGGCCACCAGTAAAGATGAAATGGAGATCAGAAAACAATTTATGAGTCAGGAGCGAAAGGTAAACAGAAAGATTGAAGAACAAGCCATAAACTAAGACTGATGATTAACCTCAAAGTCAGGAAGACCATGTTCTCAAGTGAAACCCATCTGGGTGGATACACCTTCCTTTCCAGGATGATCCAATAAATGCAAGTACTTGTTTGAAAAATGGTATATTTGAGCTGTGGAGTTTAGCACATGGAACAAGTGAACACAGATCCAGCACCTGCCAACAGATGTGTACGTGGAAATGTGGTCAGGGGACCAAAATCCCAACCAATAGAAGGATTTGAAAGCAATTGACACGTGGTCCAGAATTAATTTTAGAAATTCTTCTAATTAAATTGGAAGAAAGGCAGAACAGTAAAGGAACTCAGGACAGGAAATCTTCTCAACCCTGCCAGCTATTTCTTTTTATTCTTCTCTTTTTATGTTCAAAACCCTTTTCTTTTTTTATAGTTAATTTAAGTGCTTTAAGAGATCAAGTGTGTTCTTTCCCTCTTCAGTTGTGTATCCTTTATCATTTTGCTTTAACTAAAATGATCTCAGTCTTGCTGTGTTTAATTACGGCTATATTTGCTCTCTAGGTGCTCACAGTACTACATTTTATTAGTCACATAAGGAATGATTGTATGCAGTAAGAACCCTGCATTGAGAGTATTCTATGTACCAGTTCCATGGTATGTAGGGTACAATACAATGTGAGCTGCATATTTTGGACCAACAACTGAGGGAGAGGCTTTGACTAGGGCTAGGAACTGGGAGACTGTGAATTCTAGTCCTGCCTAGGTCATGAAGCCAGCTGGGTGACCTTGGTCCAGTCACCCTTTCTCAGCCCCAGGAAGAAGGCAACGGCAAACCACTTTTGCAATGTTGTCAAGAAAACTTCCAGGACATGTCCAAGCAGTTGCACAGACATATGAAAATTAATAAGCTGAACAGCAAACAGATACACCAAGCGGGATTTAGGATGAATTCAGATTTATAAGCAAAGCAAGGCAAATAAAATTAAAAACAACCACAAAAAAATTCTTCATTTTTTTAAAAAAAACAAAACCATAACTCATATCAATAGAACAAGGTTTTGCGCCCAACCTCTTGCATGTAGTTGTTTTTAAGATATTTCTTTACATAAATGCACTTTTCCCTAAACTTTTTTAAAAATATGAATTTCTGCAGAGCATTGTTTTAAAAATGTAAATCTCTCCAATTTTTGATCTTTTGAAAATGCTCTTTTTGGGTTGTTTTTTTTCTTTCCAAAAGCGTAATTTATTTTCAGTAGAAATACTCTTTTTGCAAGGGAGCGCATTTTTAGCTGAAGAAGGTTGGATGTTTGTAGAGTTTATTTAGTGCTGGCATCTGGGCTCTATGCTGGTGCATCTTTCACTGGATTTCAGAAATTTGATCCCAAAGAAGTCCATATTGGATTTAATTTACTTGCCTAATTGATGCTGCATTAAGTATGATGCCTTTTCAGTGCAACCAGTGGAAACTTTATCACTCTTAAACATTTTAGGATCAAACTGTACTGGATGATTATTATCCAGTTTCCAAGTTTGCTTTTTATTCCAGTTTGAAATCATCCCATTGTTCTTGCTGACCATTCACAATAAATGTTTATGGAGATTCTCAGTCATCCAGGTTGTCCCAAAGATGCTTTTTCAAGAGGCGACTGGAATTCCTTCTTTTTTCTTTGAAGACATTTCGCTACTCATCCAAGAAGCTTCTTCAGCTCTGCAACTCTGCAACAGAGTTGGACGAAAAGTGAAACATCTTCAAAGAAAAAGAAGAAAATTTGCTCCTGGGAGAGTGGGAGTTCGAATAGCAAATACGCCCCTTTGAGATGGTTTAAATGGGAATTGTGTGTACAGATTTTTTTAAATAAACCAAGCGAGAGGAGAGAAATGACAAAGGTTTTTTTTTCAAAAAACAAACAAACAAGCATATCACATTATACTACCTGTATCTTAGTTGACTTTTATATTTCTTTTTCTTAATTTTTAAATTTAGTTTGCTTGCTCTTTCGTTTTGCCTGTTGTTGCCATGACTTTAAGATTTGAATGTTTTATTAGATTTATTTGAGTGTACATGCATGCATCTTCAAGGAGCATAGTATGAAATACCTACATGAATAAACCTATTGTTTTTAAATAGGCCCCACAAAGATGAGAAACTATATGCCTGAATCACGTTCATAGCACATTCAGGGATATAGTTTCTGCAAGGCAGTCTTCGAATACGGAAATTAAATCCAACACAACACAAGTTCTCCTTTTAACAACAAAAGTTATAATAGAGATGGCAATTTTACTGAAATGTATCCCCACTTAAGAGTTCTGCCACAGTTTAGACTCTACATGGACAACTTAAATGCTTTAACAAGAACAACAGCAGAAAAACAACTCTCATAAAAGTGACAGATTTTTATCATTAGAGGAGCAGAGAAGGAAAAGCAAAATGATTAGATCAATTGGAATGAGTACATTTCTAGAGATCCACACAGGAAAAGCGATGTCTGCATTTTGCTTAGGTCTTGCTTTTTCTTCATCTAAAGCTGTCTTATTTACGTGTGTGTGTGTGATAATGATGAAAAAAAAATCCAAAAGTCTAACAAGGCAGAAACACCTGGAGAGGCGCAAGGGAAGGGAGCTTGTCATTGCTTTAAAACCTGAATTTTGCAGCACCATCAGCTTTTGCTCTCTGTTCCTACAGCGCTTGAAATTGCTGTTCAAGTGTGCATTTGCTTCACCTGCTTATGAATAAAGTTTATTTTAGAGATATGTAAAATATCTAGTATCTCTATGAAGGTTGCTGCAGATTCAAAACTGGACAGTATAATATTGTTCAGGTCTATTTCCTATGCATAGACACAACAGGCACAATTCAGATGACCCAGTACTTGAAATTGCTTCCAAAGCCATTACTTGGAGTCTTTTGAGTTACAGGTATGGTGCTCTGCTATGCCATTTTTCTCTCTCCCGTCACATGAAATGTTATTTCTGTACAACGTTTGGTGAAAGAGATGCACAAATGATTGAAGATGTTCCAGAATTATTGGATAGCAATGTCGAAGGGGAGTTTATCTTATTTTGGGTCCCTTCGCTTTGCGGTGGCCCAAGTACATTAAAGAGACGCGGTGGCTCAGTGGGTTAGGACGCTGAGCTTGTCGATCAGAAGGTCGGCAGTTTGGCGGGTCGAATCCCGAGTGCCGCGTAACAGAGTGAGCGCCTGTTACTTGTCCCAGCTTCTGCCAACCTAGCAGTTCGAAAGCACGTACAAATGCAAGTAGAAAAATAGGGACCACTACGGTGGGAAGGTAACAGCGTTCCGTGCACCTTTGGCATCTAGTCATGCCGGCCACATGACCACGGAAACGTCCTCGGACAAGCGCTGGCTCTTCGGCTTTGAAACGGAGATGAGCACCGGCCCCTAGAGTTGGAAACAACTAGCACACATGTGCGGGGGAACTTTTATCTTTACATTTTTAAGTTCATTAAACATAATCTGTTTTAACAACCAAGGAGTTGATCTTAGTTTATTTAATGTGAGGAAGTTTTCTTATTGGACTCTTCTGATGTTTAGGGAATTGATCTTTACATACAATGGTTTGTTCACCTAATACTCATAACTAAATTGTTTACTCTTCTCCAGGTGAATTATGAACCTAGCAGATGCATCCACATAATATGCTAAGCTTTTGAGGTGTGCACAATAATTTACGATGGAAACTTCTGATACCAAAATGGGTCATTCAGTGTTTTGGAAATGGCCTAGTTTGTGTGGACAGGTTGCTGGCATGCTGTGGCCTGGTACTGGTCCACGGACCGAGGGTTGGGACTCCCTGCATTAGATAATGGGGAATTATCAGGTCAATGTTGGAGATTCTATAGCAAGAATAACAAATTAATTGTTCTAACCATCAGGCAATTTCTCCTTTGTTCTAAAAGAAATTTCCTGACAGTTAGAAAAATTAATCAGTGGAACGACTTGCCTCCAGAAGTTGCCAGGGCTCCAACACTGGAGGTGTTTAAGAAGAGTTTGGACAGCCATTTGTCTGAAATGGAATAGGGGTTCCTTTTTGAGCAGGGGATTGGACTAGAAGACCTCCAAGGTCTCTTCCAATTCTATTATTATGCTATTCTGTTAAGAAGTGCAAGGGCTAGAGACTTTCACATGGCCAGACCTTCTAGTTCAAGGTCTCAGTTGCATCTGCTTTCACAAAGAATTATAGCTGTGCTTCGGGACCATGCTTTATGGCAAGCAGTTCTTACACATGATTGGTTGATTGAGAGGGCAACCCTTGACTTAAAACCACAATTGAGCCCAAAATTTCCATTGCAAAAACAACAGAGTTTTGCCCCATTTTGCGCACTTTCTTGCCACAGTTGTAATGTGAATCACTGCAGTTGTTAGTAACACCATTGTAAAATGAATCTGGCTTTCCCATTAACTTTGTTTATCTGAAGGTTGCACAAGGTGGTCACATGATCCCGGGACACTGCAACCATAATAAATTATGAGCTAGTTGCCAAGCGTCTGAATTTGGATCACGTGATCATGAGGATAATGCAACATTCGTAAGTGTGAAAAACAGTCATAAGTCACTTTTTTCAGTCCCATTGTAATGTCAAATGAATTGTAACTTGAGGACTACCAGTTAACAGATTCAGACCATTCCCTCATATTTATTATATTTTCCTCCAGCTGATCTAAATCTAATGCTCTGCTAGACCAGAGGTTGTAACAACTGTTTATTCAATATTCTTCTCCACTAGAAGTCGACAAAGTACTGTATTGCCGTTTCCCAGTATCCTGACAGATACTGATTCTGCTGTTTTTCATTCTGTCTCCATCTCTTTCTGCAGAACCCATGAGGGCCCCCAAAGGTCTTGCCTTTGCAGAGATCCAATCCAGGCAGCTGATCCTTCAGTGGGAGCCTCTGGGTTACAACCTGACACGCTGCCACACATATACTGTCACACTCTGCTATCGCTATGCTGTAGGCACTGGCCATAACCAGACCTTTCGTGAATGTGTGAAGATGGAGCATGGTATCAACCGTTACACCATCAAGAACCTTCTGCCTTATAAAAATGTCCATGTTAAACTTATTCTGTCCAATCCTGAAGGCCGGAAAGAAGGCAAAGAGATGATATTTCAGACTGATGAAGATGGTGAGTTTTGTTATCTCAGTCAGCATCTTAACATTTATATCTTTCTAGGTAGCTGTGAAGAACATCTTCTGAGCATCCTCATCAAATTATTTGGGCAGTTGGTGGAGTAAAATGAAATGTGTGTGTGTGTGCGTGCACGCATGCATGCGTGTGTATGTATGTATATTTATATATAAATTTTACTTACACAAGTGAAATATTTGCACATTTCTTCAGTGAGGAAAGAGAAAGAACTGCAATGAGTGATTTTATATGATAACTGTGTAGGTATGCATCTGACTGCTCATTTGGAGAAAACAAAAATCCTTTTAACCTGTCATTGAACAGAAAGATTTGGGAGGCCTGAGGTTCCATCACAGTACATTCAACTAGAATAGTGATGCTAAATTAGGGAGATGGTGAAACAGGTGCAACAAGGTCTGCTCCATTCTGAGAGCAAACTCTACCTGCTAAATTAGACTCGAATGACTGTGTGGGACTTTTTGTCTAGCTTGTTTCCATTTGGAAGATATCCAAAGTTGCAAGTTTCTTCGTTAACTGGAGGAAAGAATATGAATAGTGGAGAAATTTTTTTTCTTCCCTCATGTGTGTCCTTTGCATTACCACTTTATACCTCTTTGACAATCTGTTTTCTTTCTTTTTTTTAATGGAGAGATGATGGTTTCATTCTGTTTTTAGTTGATGAAGCAGAGTATAAATATTTGAGATGGAGGACCAGGAAGGAAGGAAATTAAATGGAGTTCAGAACAATACAATAGACCTTTGGGAAGCTATTTTTAAATATTGAATTGTCATATGGTCCTTTACAACAACCAGAGGGCTTTGCTTGGATATCTTATCAGCTTTTAGGGTTTAAAACATCCATTCTTCTGAATCTCGTGCTTTTACATTGAATGAATCTGTTCATTCCAGGCAACCTTGTAGATGAGAAGTGGCAGAAACAAGAGATCATACTGCGATACAGGATAGCATTTCATTGCTGTTACCATGGTTACCACTAGGCCTTATTTAGACATGCATGAAACCGGCTGATTATTGTTCTTTTCTCCTCTCTGTTCTGTTTCTTTGATTGATCTCATGGTGAGCACCCAAAGACGATGAGGCAGTTTGAAATGTAAGCATCAATTGTGAGGCAGTGTGGAAGGAGGAGCAAGATAGGAATGGTGGAGACAGACTGGAGGAAATGGCAGCTGCTTAATTCTCCTTTGGTTACTTGAGTTGAAGGATTTGAACTTGACAAAGCGTTGCCCTCAGATAGGAATGGATATGAAAAGGGGATTATGATAAAGTGTAGCTAACCAGCGCAGGAACAGTATAAGAAGGAAAAGACATGTCAAACCATTTCACGCTGCAAGATGGGGGAAGTCAACAATTTTGAACGCTGCCTTTATGATGAAGAAAAAAAAAATTCCCTCAGCGTTCCTCAGTCTTCCTTCCTTCTGCAAATAGGAACCTAGTGCTATAAGGAGTTTATAATGAACAAAGCACTGAATATTGAGAAATTCTATTTTCCCTGAAGTGGAGTTCTTCAACCAAGAATTTTTATGTAGAGATCCATCCCACAAAAATGAAAAGCCAGCAAGAATGGGCTAGCCAGCCATTCATTCATTCATTCATTCATTCATTCATTCATTCATTCATTCATTCATTCATTTTATACACTGCTCATCTCACTTTTGAGTGATTCTGGGTGGCTTTCAATACCATAAAACCAGGATATAAAAACCTTGAAACGTTTAAGACTTATAAGAACAAAATCCTTCCTTGGCTTTTCTATTTTAGGAGAGTCCAGATACTTCAGAGACTACTGTTTATTTTTCATTCTTTCACAACACAGACTGAAGATTTAATAACAATAGCAATTATTCTAATTATGTTATCAGCTACTGACTTTTAGTCACTGGCTTCATACCAATTAATTAAGCTCAACACATCGCTCCATGGCAAATACTAATGATGACCAAAAGCCTTAATGTCGGTCTGCCTCTGAGGTCTCTTCTGTAATTGGGTTATTTATTACTTCTGGCCTGAATAAGCATCATTTCCTGTTGAAAAGGATATTTATATTAACAGATGGTGTATGGCCCTTGACTGGCATTCTTCTGGTGGTACTTTTAAGACAGCTACATTGATGAGCCCATGGATACATATAGTCCTCAATTTATGACCACAACTGAGCCCGAAATTGGTAAGCTAGGCAGTTGTTAAGTTAGTTTTACCCCATTTTACAATCTTTTTGGCCATAGTTGTTAAGCAAATCACTAATGAATCATGCAGTTCTTAAGTGAATCTGGTGTCCCCCATTGATTTTGCTTCTCAGAAGTGGTCTGGGAAGGTTACAAATGGTGATCACATGACTCCAGGACAGTGCAACTGTCTTAAATACATGCCAGTTGCCAAGCATCCAAATGTTGATCACGTGACCATGGGGATTCAGGTTAAGTGTGAAAGCCAGCCATTAGTTACTTTTTCCACAGCCATTGTAACATTAAATGGCTTCTAAAGGAATGGTTATAAGCCAACGACTACTTGCAGTTGTTTCTGTTGAGGGTCATCAGTGGATTCATCCAGCAGATCATTCTTTAGGGAGCGAAAGATATGGACTAAATGAATGCCTTAACGGTCTAACATTGCTTGGTGTCTCAGTATTTTGATGCCACCAAGTAGTTGAGGTGCTGACTAGAATCATTCTTTCAATGAATAGGCTAGTTGATTCCTGGTCATTTTTACATTGCACACCTTCAGAAATAATTTCCATCCTATTTCTGCATCACTCTGTGCACTAAAGAAAAAAAATGTGCCAGAATTAGCATTTAAATTGAAAGCATTTAATCTAAAATATATATTTTTATGCATTGCATTGTGAGTTTACTTTCTTCCCTCTCTCAGCTGACCTTGTCTTGGTTGCTTAGAAAGTTGAATTGAAAAGTGGAAGGATTAAATCTTAGAGGTATCTCTGTATCTGTATTATGCCACTTTCGCAAATATTAGTTATGGAGATGCCATAGTGATAATGTTGGAGAACCATGTTCCTGACTATTGACACTGGTTAGTCTAAACCTCTGTTTCTCTTCTGCTGTGAGAAGCATCAGTTGCTACTATTGAATAGTTAAGTATCATTATTTGGAATAAGGTCTTGTTTGTCTAGTGAAACGATGTTACTGCAATATTGTTCATAGACTTTAGGGCGGTGGGTTGAGCACAGACCTTGTGTGTTTCTCCCATAATTTGCAATTAACTCCACTTTAAAAGTTCAGAGTAAATGCCAACATTAATCACAGGAGAATTGTTTAGGTTTTCATTCAGAGCCTTATCATAAGACTTTACAATTCCAGGTTACATTGTAATTAATCTCCACATTTCTGTTTCAGCTTTAAGTATTAGCAATTAACCTGGAGGAGCTTGTTACTGCTAAGGACTCAATTGGAGAGACGATATTACTGGGCTTAATTTTAATGACGCCCACATTTCTCTGGAACTACTCTGTGCTTAGTTCATAACATTCATGCACAGAGCACGAGCAGGCTCAGGCTATTTGCAGTGGAAATGGTCAAATGCCATTTCAGTTGGAAATGACACACAGAGGCTGGAGATTGTGTTCTGCTGCAGTCACTGTGAGTGAAGCATCTCTGCCATGAATAGCTCACTGTAGTCAATCTTTTTTGGAGGCTCCAGGTTTTGAAGAATAAAAAAAATATTGTGTTGCTGACCCATTTGGTGAGCTACAGGGACTGTAGGGTAAGTCAATATCTGGACAATAGTAGGATCTCTGCCACTCAAGCAGTCCTTAGCCATCACCTTCCTCTCATCCAGAAGGATTAAAAAGATTTCCAGATGAATGTAATCTTTTGCTTGCACTATTTCGAATGTAATCTTTTGCTTGCACTATGAACAAATCTATTATGACATGTTATACTGTATTAGCCAATAGAAGGTTGAACTGAGTGTTTCTCAGCTGAAATGGAACTAAAGTAGCTATGCAATTATTCTAAAGCAGGGGTGTCAAACTGCCGGCCCGCGGGCTGGATGTGTCATCCCAAAGTCACGCCCACCCCATTGCCACCAACGGAGAAAAAGCTCCGATACATTGTGCAACATCACGTGACGTCACGAGTTTGACATGTCTGTTCTAAAGTCAAGAGTTGCATGAATAACTGTCCACAAGAGGAAAGATACCACACAGACCTGGTTTCAGCAATTTTGCTGGCTGAG
Source organism: Vipera berus (assembly GCF_964194415.1). NCBI lineage: Eukaryota > Metazoa > Chordata > Lepidosauria > Squamata > Viperidae > Vipera > Vipera berus. The sequence goes on along the minus strand of NC_138212.1, from coordinate 11,430,628 downwards.
GCAAAAGTTTAGGTTGCCTATCTAAGCTGCTGGGAAATACCCAGCTAGGGAGGGAGGAGGGAGCAAGCAGGAAATTAGCTTTGAATCAGTGCACAGTTTCAAAAGATCCAGGACTGGCTGCCCCCTCCCCTAAGCCCATGAAACCTTATCTATCTATCCCCAAGGGAAGGCAAGCAGTATTGGAAGATTTCTGTATTATAGGCAGAATACAGTAAAATAGTTAGCTTAAACTCTGCATGTGTAGATCTGTTTCAAAGATGCTTTTTCAAAAGGCAACTGGACTGTTTTTTTCCTTGAGGAAGAAGAAGACATTTTGCTTCTCATCCAAGAAGCTTCATAGGTTCTGGCAGGATCGTGGTGGGTAGAGAGAGCTTAGTTCTGACAGGAAGTGTTGGGGGGAGGCGGTTGGAAGGATCATATATATTGTTTTGCAATCAACTGGTTTTAACACTTTCCCTGAGAGGTCTTGAGGCCACTTGGCGGCATATCTGTGCCCTCAAGAGTCACCTGCATCAGAATGCAAATGAGGTAGAATCTTCTTGGAGCTGCTGAAAGGCCATTGTAGACAGGAGATACATGGTGTCTTATCCCTCTCCTCAGTGCTGGGATTCAGCCAGTTCGTACCACTTCAGCAGAACCGGTAGCTAAGTTTTTGTTGCCTAGGCCCAGAATGGACTTCCAGAAGTGGCATCCACACAGAGAACCGGTTGGTCACATATTTGAATCCCACCACTGCCTCTCCTCCTCTGTTGAGAGACTGCTGCTCAGTGTTAACATAAGTAGCCCCTTTTATCCCTCTTTCGAACCAATGGGCCTCTCTATCCAGAATGCGGACTGTGCTAAGATCAGATGACTGCAAAGAAATATGATCCTACCATTTCCCCCCCCCCAATCCTGTTAGAACTAATTCCTCCATAGCCCCCACCATCCTGCCAGAACTGATGGAGCTTCTTGGATGAGAAGCAAAACGTCGTCTTCTTGTTCCTCAAAGGAAAAAAAAAATAGTCCATTTTCCTTTTGAAAAAGCATCTTTGAGACGATTGTGCCCTGGATGACTGAGAATCTCCACAGATGTGTGTGGAGCTGGTTGTTTGTATCTGACACCGGCTTTCTGTTCATATAATGCAGGGGTCTTCAAACTCGGCCCTTTTATGACTTGTGGACTTCAACTCCCAGAATTCCTCAGCCAGGCATGCTGGCTGAGGAATTCTGGGAGTTGAAGTCCACAAGTCATAAGGGCCAAGTTGAAGACCCCTGTTATAATGAATAAACAGGAACTCTTAAACAGCATCCTTTATTGCCCTTGAAGGCCACAATCTTAGTTTAAAAGGCTTGAATCAGGCTACGCAGCCCTCAGTTCCCTCTTTTCTGGAACACCTGGCTGCCATCCCTTAGTTTTTTTCTGACTAACTTTAGGAAGCAGCTATCAGACTTTACCTAATATTAGGGCTGGCCTTGAAGATACTAGTTTTTGAGATCCAGAGCTTGAATTTAGCCAGATTTTGCTGTGTCCAGCTCTGCATTCCTAACCTATTTTTCCCCCTCAACTATTAATTTTGCCTGCTGTTTTTAACTATGTCATAATTGTTCCAGCTGTTTCCATCTTGTTCCCTTTTACAGTAGTTCCAGCTGTGCTTTCGCTCTACTGTAAGGCCTCCAGCTGTTTTTCTTATTAACAAGGCTTTCTTCTTAGCCTTTGAGTCGAATATGATGTCTAATCTACTGCGCTGTCTATGTTTCTCCAGGGATCAATACATCTTTGTCTGAACAGGGCAGTTCTGTAAATTGTACGTGTCTGTTTCAATTATCTGCCTATCCAATTTATTTAATGTGGCAATCTCAACCTGTCCAAGACTGGTTTATGAAACTTCATTTCTCATATATTGTTACTGTCCAAGGGAACTCATTAGAAATTTACGCTTTTGAGAAACTGTTGAGTCCTTTTTCATGTATAAATAAAAAGTAATTGGTTAGAAAAGTTGCTCTGATCTGAAGGGCAGAAGCAAACAAAAAGACAGTGTCTGATGATCTATTACATTAAAAAAAAATCTTCCTGCAAGTGCTAAATTTTCTTTCTCTCTCTTTCTGAATTCTTTCTGTTTCTGTCAATCACAAAGGGTTACATACGCCTATGTGTACATAAGGCTGTTTTGCCCATTATAATCCCTCCCCCATCCCCCATCTTCCCTCCCCTCCCCTCCCTTCCCCTCCCCCCTCCCTTCCCCCTCCCCTCCTCTCTGTGTGCCTTTGGGACATTCTTGACTCCTGGTGACTGCCTGAATAAGTTCCTGCAGTTTTCTGAGCAAAATTTTCAGAAGTGGTTTTCCATTTTCATTTTCCTAGGTTTAAGAAGCAGTAATTTGTCCAAAGTCCAGCTGGCTTTTTGCCTAGGGCAAGACTGCAGCTCACAGACTCCAGCTGTCTACCCTGGTGTTTTTAACCACTGTACCAAACCGGTTTTTCGTAAGTCTCCCTAGTGTCACCAGAGTTTATTTCTTTGATTTATATTCTGGCTTTCTAAATAGTCAAGGTGGCTTAGACAAGTTGAATCACTAAAACAGAATGTAGGGGGAAAAAAGTTAAAAAAACAAAAACCCTTCAGAATAAAATTAATATTGAGGAAAGTTCTCTTGAGTTTCCCAGTCCGTGGATGGAATCACAGAAATGGGAATAGCGTTCTTTGAGCAATAATACTACCAAGCGGATATTGCTGTAGACCAAGAAGGCAAGGCCTTGTGGGGTGCCAGTTAAAACTGGTCTCTTCATCCCAGCACATACGAGCTCCTCTGAGCTCCTTCCCCCCATTTGGCTTCCCCTTTCATCATCAAACTGGCTGATAACTGCAGGAAACTTTGTCAGGTTTTTTTGGCACTAGCTGAGCAGCTCAAAAGCTGAGTTGCTCAGAGGCCATCTCCTTTCCTAGTTTATTCACTTCTCACTGAGATCAATGATAGGGGAAAAAAAGGAATCTTGGCTGTCATTTGATCCTTCAAAGGTTGCTCCAAAAACAGTAAGTAATGGAAGCATTTTCCATTAAGAAATGGAATGGCTCATTAGCAGACCCTCCTCCAATGCCCTGCCCGGTCTTAGCCTCGCCAAACAATCAGAGGCTTTCCAGCGGGAAATGATGCTCATTCACTTGATTTTACCAGTCTGAACTTTCAAATAGCTGCATCCAGGATTGCTTTGATGCTCTTACATTTTCTTTGAGGAGCAAAACTTGCTGAATTGTTTTTCTTTTTCTTTTGCTGTTGAGGGTGAGATGTTTGCGTATTATTTTTACCACATGCTTGTGCATCACAGATTGGCGCTAGAACCGCGAGGGGAAAATTAACTTTGATGTCCTACCTTAGAACATGAAATTCAGACCAATTGACAAGAAGAGGTACCCTAGCCTGCTACAGAGAACAAGACAGAAGAAAATAAAAGGGGAATATGAGACAGAGTAAAGAGAAAGACAATGTTGAAAGAGAATTTATTTATTTTCTTTTTTATTTGTTTTTTTTACTTACTTACTTACTTCTTACTTACTTACTTACTTGACAGCTTTCATGCCTAAGGTAGGACTAGAACTCACAGCCTCCTGGTGATTGGTGCAAAGTCATCCAGCCAACTTTTGTGCCTGAGGTGGGACTAGAACTTACTGCTTCCTGGTGATTGGCCCAAAGTCACCCAATTAGCTTTCATGGCTAAGACAGGACTATCAGTCTCCCAGCTTCTAGTCTGGTGCCTTAACCACTAGATCAAACCGGTCTATCCACTTGTTGTCATGATCTCAACCGCCTCTTGATTAATGCTCACGGAATAAATGTGCATGGCTCCTTTTCTGAATGTTGGATTGCTTTATGAATGTTACAAAATACATCACGCGATGCTCTTCTCCATCTTCTGTGGAACAAGGACTGTTTTTAGTAGCACTGAGAATGTAATTATCATTGGGGAGCTTCTTAGAAATTTGAATTGCTTTGTAGGGATTATGTTGCTGAGAGCTTAATTTGGGAATACCATATGATCTTGTTAAGGTTTAATATAACTATCATTTCAAAGCTGGAGAAGTGTAATGGTTGAAATGCATTGTGGTCTCTTGGCTGAGTAATGCAAACCAGACAGAATATCCTGAAAATTGGTTTCTTTGTATCTTCCTGCTTTAGATATCTCAGGTGCATCACAAAGACTCGTAATAAAATAGAGCATTTGCATAGCGCTGAGAACAGATGAAGACCATACATCTGTTTCCTTGCCCAAATACATATATCTGCCCCAAAGGTTTCCATAATTTAATAAATGCTTTGTGCAGGACAACCTGCTTCTGATTAAATTAGATTGTAAATCAAGTGGAAATACTTTATTTGCATGGTTTTTACAGCATATCAGATTGTCCTCCCCTAATTTCTCTCACCAAATAATAGAATCTTATTTGAACATTGGAGAGATTAGTTACAGGTATTTAGAGTGGAAAGCAGATCACTTGTATCCAGAAATGGAAAAGAAACCCAACAGAGGCCTAAGACATAGAACATCTTCCAGCGGTTCACCTAAGAAAACAGAAATATATGCATCTTAATTCTCACAACTAAGCTCACTGCCCAAAGGAGCCTTGGTGGCGCAGTGGACTAATGCCTCCTTAAGTAACACCAGCTGCCTGCAATTAGTGCAGGTTTGAGTCCCACCAGGCTCAAGGTTGACTCAGCCTTCCATCCTTCTGAGGTAGGTAAAATGAGGACCCAGATTGTTGGGGGCAATAAGCTGACTTTGTAATAATGCCGCTTGGCGGGGGCCGAAAGCCCTAATAAGCAGGCATATACATAGAATGAAGGCTATTGCTAAGCACATTGATTTGTGCTTAAATTGTAAGCCGCCCTGAGTCTTCGGAGAAGGGCGGGATATAAATGGGATTAAAAATAAAAATAAATAAATAAAATGTTCCCAGCTTCACGCTATTGGCCACTGAGTTGTTCCATCTCCTGTATCTATTATTCATTTATTCTGCACCCGGGTTTCTTCCGCTGATTTAAAGGCCAGTGGGATGCTCTTTTGATTAGTGAGATTCTAGAAAAACCCAATTATCCTGCAAGTGGTTATCAACAGTTCAAAATATTTCCCAGCAGTTGCCTGGTGTGAAACAGCAGGCTATATGCGTTTGTGATTTTTCAGGTCCCGTGCTCAGGCATTTTAAAAGCACGGGGGACAATAGTCGAGATGCATCTTGCCCTTGTTGGAGAGAGTTGTGTACTGAAGATCCCAGGGAGAAATTGACAGTGGAGATAATCTACAACAAAAAGAAACAAACCTTCATGCCTTCTCAATACAAAGGTGAATAACCTGCAGTCTATGTGCCCCGCTCAGTCCTCATATTATGCCTCCAAGGTTATATTGTTAAAATTCAGTGACAGCATCTAGAAATTTATAATGCAATTTGGGGTTGTTGTTTTTTTTGTTCTAATCTGGTCTTTTTAAAAAGCAAAATAGTCTTATATAAATGAATCTTTATTTACATTTCGTGTTAAAAACACACCATACACCAACAAAGACAAAAAAACCATTTACAATATACAAAAAACGAAGAAATAAAAAAATTGAAAACCATTTCAAAAATTTCACATTATATCTACTTCTAAACTAACAATTATATTCCACTCATTAAGTCTCTTATAACTATTCAACTCCAAAGCTTATTCATTAACAAAGACTATATCACTTCATTTTTGACCAACCTCCAAGCCACCCTCATTTCTTTAATCTTTTATCCATCCAAATATACCATTTATTCCATGATAGAAATGCTGGTGTCTCTTCTTTACCCTTCAACTTCTTGGTCAATGTGTCTGCTTCTGCACAATCAAGTATTCTCCTAATTATAAATTCATCCGGCGGGGTATGATTTGCCTTCCAAAATTAAGCATACCCCATCCTTGCCACCGTTAAGATATGTAAAACCAAATACCATATTTCCTTCTTAATATTTCCAGGCCTGGAGCCAAGCAGATACGTCTCTGGTTTAAGATCAACTAAACACCCTCAAAATAGTCTTCTGTTAGGCTTACGTGTTCTCAGACCACAAAATCCAAGAGAGGATGTTTTGGCTTTTTCTGATTGAATGACTTCATGAGGCCAGGGTCCCACCCACTGTATCTGTTGGGTGCCCTAAACATTCTCTTACTTTTTATTCTTTCCAACCCAACAGAATGTTAGGGAAAAACTATGCAAACTGCTTTGGCCATTTGCCTGCCTGTCTGCCTCTCCATCCATCCATGCACATGCAATATGCTTGCACATGCCCTGGCTAGTCCTTGGGGAGGAAGTGCAGACATCCGTGCTTAGAGAGAGACTCAACACATGACATCATTACAGCGCACAGGAGACAATACAAATACTCTTGTGGCTGAGGCTAGTAAAGGGGATGGAAAGAATTCCAGAAGCCTTGCTCCGCTTGCGTACTTTCTCACTCTCCTTTCCCACCCTATCCTCTATCAGAAAGATAACTCTGAAAGCTGAACAGAATGGGATCAGATTTGGTGCTGGAAGAGTTTGAAAATGGGTCAGGTTCAGCAAGGGAAAACGATCCAGACTCCCCCAATCATCCAGTGCATTCCTGTTCCAAAGAACCCTCCTTCATTCCTCCGAATTACATGAGCCACAGCCACCCTATTATGAAAGGGTTAGGAGGCTGCCAGCAGCAATGCTGTGCATGCTTTCCCCAAGTGCAGAATCTGGTTACAAGTTGCCCACTCCTGTCCAAAGACAAAAGGGTCCTTTCCCTTTTCCCCTTCCCCTCCCTCCTTTCCCCTTCCCCCTTCCCCCTTCCCTTTCTTTATTTTGTGATTTGCCAATCCAGGGAACCACAGGGATTCTAGAAATAAGTTTGTTACTTATGAGTAATGTAACAGAATCTTTAAAGCCCAGGAAGCAATTTTCCTGCAGAACAGATACTACTTAATGGTACCAAGGTGGAGGTACTCTGAGAATCTTTCTCATACTTTTCCCACCTGGATTGAAGACTCTCTTCTTTATTGACCCTCTTTCCTCCCTTAAGTATCTTACTGCCTTCTCACTGTTAAAGAATTCACCTTTCCCATCCTTCCTTCTTTATCTCCTTTCTTCAGAATAAGTGCAAAAAAACCCCATGATCTGACCAAGATGATTCTTGTAGGGGATGGTAGACCTTTCCATCTGAAGGCCTAATTTGAATTAAAATGCTAAAAAAAAATTGATTCATTTGTTGTAATAATTTACTTTTGAGGAAGGTGTACTTCAAATGGGAGAACCTTGAACTTCATTGGGGCTGAAGCAGGGGAAACATTCATGTTAGAGTCATGATTGCTTCCCCTAGATTAGAAAAGTCATAAAATTTAACTATGAGCAATGTCCTTAAGGGAAGCGGTGGCTCAGTGGGTTAGGACGCTGAGCTTGTCGATCAGAAGATCGGCAGTTTGGCGGGTCGAATCCCGAGTGCCGCATAACAGAGTCAGCGCCTGTTACTCGTCCCAGCTTCTGCCAACCTAGCAGTTCAAAAGCATGTAAAAATGCAAGTAGAAAAATAGGGACCACTCCGGTGGGAAGGTAACAGCGTTCCGTGCGCCTTTGATGTCTAGTCATGCCGGCCACATGACCACGGAGACGTCCTCAGACAAGCGCTGGCTCTTCGGCTTTGAAACGGAGATAAGCACCGCCCCTAGAGTCGGAAACGACTAGCACGCATGTGCGGGGGAACCTTTACCTTTACCTTTAATGTCCTTAAGGTAAGACAAGGTTGATCCTCAGCCAATTAATCTGTGCAAATGCCTTTCTTGTGGCTTGTGCTAAACTTTAAACCTTTAAAGCCTAGAAACCTAAACAAATAAAACAAGAACAAAGAACCCTTTCTAAGGAGCCCTTTAGAAATCATAGTTTATACCTAGCTAACCTTCTGCTTGCTTGTGGTAGGCAATTTATAGATCTCAACATGGCCCCCGAGCTTAGTGCTTTGCTAATGATTACAATATAAAGAGAAGAATAGCTTTAATGGGAATATTATTCTCCTTCTGACCCTGCCACCCTTCCCCCATCAACCCCAAACTATAGATTCAGAAAGGTGCTGCTAAAAGCAGGGAGTTATGTCTTTTGATTTCCACATTTTGCTGTTTGTTTGTTTTTTAGTTACTTTGTTCCTTCTGTGTGAAGGGTAATAGGGTTGCTTTCCCCTTCTAAGGTGAACGTAAATACCACGTTCTGCCTAAAATTAGAGGGTGCAGTAAAGCTTGCCTGGCAGATGATATTTTTCATGCAGAGCCTTCTCTGCAAAATGATTGCCTGCTCCGTTTGTCTTTAATGACATCCTTGAAATTGGGGGCTGAGAGAGAAAGTCTCTCTGTTAAATCAATAAATGCATATCTTCAGTTAAGTCTGTTGTCTGAGACGTTGTCTGTTATGATTATTATTGTGGGTTGCCAATAATAAGTGAGGGAGGGGGCAAGGTGCTTTGATAATCCAGCCAAATTGCCTAAGATTGCGTATTTACATTAGGACCCCACCTGGAGAATCAGAATAGCTAGTTGCAAACACTCCCAGGTAAATGGTAAGTGGCTGCCCTACCTGATAGAGTCTGGCTTGTTTCTGCAGTCATAAAGCCAGGTGCTGGTACATAACATCTAAGAGAAATTCGAAAGAGGAGATAGCAACTTGGTTAATGTCCCTTGAAATCACTGCCTGGCTTGAAGTCCCCAATACAGCAAGAAGCAAAGATGTTCATGGTTTTAGTGTTTTCCCAGACATCCCCCCCCCTGGTGCTCAGTTCTACATCCATCTGACTTTTTATTCTTCACAATACAATGGAAGTTAGAAAGAAATTATAGAAAGGGCTGACGACTCTGCCTGTCCATTAGCAGGATAATCCTTCTAAAATCAAACATCTTTGAACCAGATTTGATGATGTTGAAGAACCTAGATCAGGGATAGGCAACCTTGGCTCTTATATGACTCGTGGACTTCAACTCCCAGAATTCCTGAGCTAGCCATGCTGAGGGGAAAGGGAGAGGTTTCCAAGCTGAGCCATGCTGGCTCAGGAATTCTGGGAGTTGAAGTCCACGAGTCATAAAAGAGCCAAGGTTGCCTACCCCTGACCTAGTAAAAGACTGAGATTCAGAATTGAACAGATCTGGCTTGGAACTGAGGGGGTGGGAAGGGAGGGAGGGAGCGAAGGGAGGAAGGAAGGAAGGAAGGAATTAATTTTGAAGATGATCAATACACAAGAGAGGCAATTGGGCAGAAGTGCTGAATGTTCCCAATTGCTCCATTCAAAGACCAGAACAGTTTGGATACAGTTTGTGCTCTGGGCTTCTCGGTGCACACATACACAGCACAGGGTATGAACAGAAATACAGAGATGCAATTTAAAGCAGCTGGTTTCTGAGGCTTTTGAGGGGGTATTGAACCATCCAGCATCTGAAATAAAACAAGGCATGGACAAAGTGTTTCGTGTGAATTCCTGGATTGCTAAGCAGAGAAAGTTGCCTAGAGATGTGGTGGTTTATTTTGTAAAAAGGGAAATTAGAGATGAAGTTATACAAGCTGCCTATGATACTAAAGTTGTGATTGCTGGTCAAGAAGTTTTGGTTCTAAAAGAAATTCCTCCAAAGATTTTAAAGAGAAGGAAGGACTTTATATTTCTTGTGCAAGAGCTCAAGCAAAGAGATATAAGGTTCAGATGGGAGATCCCAGCTGGGTTGAGCTTCATGTATGATGGCAAAAGGTACTGTTTGGGTACTGTGAAGCAAGCGCATGATTTTTACAACAATGTTTTAAAAGCAACCCCATCAACACTTCTGGAAGCTGCAGAGGGATCTGGAGAAGGAGAACATCAAGAGGATGAAGATGGACAGATAGACGAGAAGGGTACAGGAGGAGATCAAGCTGCAACTCTTTTGGATGATCCTAGAGAACAGAGGGTGACGCGTGCTGCCTTAAAACGCTCAAAAAAGATTAAAAAATAAGACCAGTAGAAATCTATGGAACTTCCACAATATACTTATAGTCAAGTGGTAGCTGTGTTTTTAAGAGTTTTGGGATGATATCTATGGTAACAGAATGTTCAATTTGGAATTAATGGACAATTTACTACAGAGGAAGAGGAAGAAAATTTTGTGGGTTAATGCGGGTTAATTTGTGTAAGAACTATCTATTATAGCCTATTTTGGCTAGAGAGGTTAATAGGGATAGGTGCTTGTGATGTGTAAGTGAGAATATGTCTAGGTAATAGTGAATTGTGGAAGAACATAGATGGGAATGATGCTAGTTTTCTTTTATTTTAGTTCTTTATACATATTTAGTATTGTTAAGGATTGGTTTACTCTATATAAGCTAGAGAGTGATGGATTTTAGAGTTTATAATTGTTAGTATATGATTGTTTATGATTGCTTTTTAGATATATACCTTGTATTTTGCTCTGGGAAGTCGGGGGGGGGGGAGGGGGGGAGGAGGGGAAGTAGAGGGGTGGGAGGCAGGGGAGGGAGGAGGGAGAGGGGGAGGGGGGGAGATAGGGGGGAGGTAGGGAGGGGAGGAGGGAGGGGGAAGGGGGGTTTTTCAAAGGAAAATTGTATTTTAAAACTTTTCAATAAAAAATAAAAAAAAAAGAATTTTGAAAAAATTCCCAAAGCCACATTTGGCATGCTTTTGCATTTCATATTTTATTTAAAAGCTCTTTTAATTAATGATAAATAAAAAAATTAAATAAGGAAGTTAGCATGCTAAATAGAACAGAACAGAATAGAACTAGAATAGAATAGAATAGAATAGAATAGAATAGAATAGAATAGAATAGAATAGAATAGAATAGAATAGAATAGAATAGAATAGAATAGAATAGAATAGAATAGAATAGAATGTGTGTGATTGGACACACAAGGAATTTGTCTCTGGTGCATAAACTCATCTCTACCAGAGTATTTCATATAAATAATAACGCAGAATCTTTAGGCCTGACTTCCCATAATATTAACCAATTTAAGTTCTTTATCCTGTAGCTTCTGAGAATCGTAAATACAGAGGAAGGGGCATCATAAAAGAAAAAAAAAACCTAACTTGAGTGTAATCTGGAAGGGTTGAAACAGTTCTGTAGCACACACTTTCCTAGTTCCTTCTTGTAGGGCTCAAAACACTTTTAAAATGATGAATAGAGATGAAGCATAAAATGTAGATATTTCAGGATTCCATAATATAAATGCTTCATTTTATTAAAACCTCAACTTGGGGAGAATTATTTTGCTGTTGCTCATGTCCTGATGGTCTAGCAATTATTCAGGCATACCTTTTGACCATAACACTATATCATGCTAGTTGATTCAATTGGAAAAGCAGGACCAGAGATTGAGCATTCGAAATATATCCTGTTACTTTTCAGCTACTGAAAAGTTCTGTTATCTTCCCTCTCCATCTTCCATAGCTTCTCTTTTTGCTTCTAGTTAGTACGGGTAGGTTGGTTGCCGTGGTATATGCAAAATGGAATTAAGCAGTTCCTATAAAATATACATGAGCAAGAATTGCCTGCAGATCCACCAGACATATATTTGTCTGAGTGCTAATTTGTGGAGGATTGAGGGGCTTCTATCTGGTGTAATCAGCCCACAGTGCTCAGGATTATGCAAACACATTCAGGTAATGGAATGGTGTGATTTTTTTTTCCCCTTCGGCTGTTAACATTTCTGTTCTCAACATGTTCCTTCTAATTTGATGTGAAAGTTTCATTCCTCAGTTCAGGAGGAGTGTTCTGAAGTTGACGTGTTACAGCTCTTAGAGTGTTAAGAGAGATCAGAGAGGCCTTGACATTTCCGAGAGTTGATGTTCACAAGATTTTCTTGGGCAGTTTCTTTTCTGAACAACAGCTTGAGCAGGAGGACAAACTTGGAGGAAAAACTTTTGGGTCAGAAAGAGAGCTGACTTTCTTTTCTTAGGGCCTTGAAGAAAAGATGGAGGATGAAGAAAACTGTGATTGAAAAAAATCTACCTCCTGGTTTCCCAAATAAGGCTGATGTTATATCTTTTCTCATATTCTTGCAAGCATACATTTTAGATTTTGAAATTTATTGAGATGTAAACATCTTGAGTGGCCTAGTTCAGGGGTCCCCAACTCCCGATCTGTGGACCGGTGCTGGTCTGTGGCCTGTTAGGAACAGGTCCACGCAAGTGGCAGGCAAGCAAGTGAAGCTTCCTCTGCAGATGCAAAGGATCTAAGCTGCATGTGAAACCATCCCCCCCCCTCCGCCCGATCCATGGAAAAATTATCTTCTACGAAACTGGTCCCTGGTGCCAGAAAGATTGGAGACTGCTGGCCTAGTGAGTAAAGAAACTGGTCTCCCACTCGGAAAGTTGAGAGTTCAATTCCAGGTAGTGGCAGATGTTTCTCTCCCTGGGCACAAAGAAAAAATACCTGCTGTGAACTTCATGTGGCGTCAGGAAGGGCATCCGGCTAGTAAATGCTCAGCTTCCAGAGATGTAAAACGGGAGATTTTTTTTATTGAGATGGAAACGTAAAGGTTTCTCTTTTCTTGTGATCTATCCTCTCACAAATCCCATGCCTCTTCTTCCCTATCTGAAGAAACCCTATAGGGGCCATTCTGTCATGATAACCCACCCATAGGATATATTTTAAAACTGTAAGATGTCAGAGAGGCTCCTAATTCCCAGAAGATGATCTGTGCTTGGTTACCTTTTGGAAAGGTTGTCCAAGAATGTCATAGCCCACCCATGAAAAGTTCACCCATATATTCACCATTGTGGGAATAGAACCTGAAATATTGATAGAAGAGAATATTGGTAGCTCATTATAGAACTGTGGAGTCCTTGGTGCTCTGTGAGCTTGGTGGTTCTCTTGCAGACATTTTATTACCAAACAGATCCAGCACTGATGATCTGATGATATTACCTAGTTTGGTAATAAAATGTCTGCAAGAAAACAACCAAGCTCAGAGAGCACCAAGGACCCTACTTGAAATACCGTTAGCAACCTGGAGTCATTGTTAAGATGGGCAGCTATAAAAATTGATTAAGTAATTAATTTTGAATTAAACTGAATGAGAATAATAGGGGGAACTCCCCTCAAACAAAGCTATTGTTTGGACAGCCCTAAGGTAAAACAAAGAGTAAAAAAGATCTTCATGCAGTTCTTTTTACTGTTTCATTATGGGTTTGTTTCCCATAACTGTTTTCAGTTTAAACAGGCTCTCGTTGAAGTATGTTCTATTGATTTTGATTGAATTAATTTTTGAGTAAGACCGCTATACGGTTACAGCCTTCTTTTAATTTCCATTTATGAACTACTTCTATTTTGAGTAAGAGCATCTGGGTTATGTTGCTCTTTCCCTAGAGGAGGCTAAGTCATTTTCCTCTCTTCTTCTTCTTCTTCTTTTTTGTTAGATAGCTGCTGAAGATGATAATATGCCATTGAATTTTTGATGGTTAATGTTGCTTTTATATGTTTAGCATATAGCTTTGCTCGCCTGGCTGAGTTCCAATTTTGTTTTTCTTATTCTGATGTATGATTACTCTTATTATTTTTATATGAACATCAGCTTCAGGGGGCATTCCGAACATGTATTAAATAAACAAATGATCCATGCATAGTTTTAAAATGATCTTTTGCTCAGAGGATCTCGAAAGTCCAGTAAGAGAAATGGGGGGTTGAATAAGCCATCTATTTGGAAGATGCAGACTTTCCTATTACACTCTCAGCAATGTCTGGGCCCCACTTGATTTAATGATATGAAAAGAAAATCGCCATACAGTTCTGCCAGGTTGAAATGGCAGAATCCGCCTGATATTCCATTGCAATAATTATAATGCCCTGAGCACATTGCCATAATAGCTAAGTTCCAGAGTAATATACAAATAGATTATACTTGGGAAAGAAGCGAACTAAAAATGCAAGTAGTTTTCGACTTACAAGAGTTCATTTAGCGACCGTTTAAAGTGAAAATGGCACTGAAAATGTGACGTGACCATTTTTTACACTTATGACCGTTGTAGCATCCCCATGGTCACATGATTAACATTTGGATGCTTGGCAACTGGTTCATATTTATGACGGTTGCAGTGTCCCGGGGTCATGTGATCGATCCCCTTTTGCGACCTTCTGACAAGCAAAGTCAACAGGGAAGCCAGATTCACTTATCAACTGTGTCCCTAATTTAACAATTGCAGTGATTCCTTTAATAAATGTGGCAAGAAAAGTCGTAAAATGGGACAAAACCCATTTAACAACTGTCTCGCTTAGCAACCTACATGCTGGGCTCAATTGTGGTCATAGGTTGAGGACTAACTGTATGTGTGAACTCAGGAAAGTTGTGTACAGCAGTGTTATGCTTTGCGTGGAAATGGATGGATGGATCTGGTTTGCAAGATGGTCTAATTAGAGCCTTGGTGGAGCAGTGGGCTAATGCCTCCTTAAGTAACACCAGCTGCCTGCAATTAGTGCAGGTTCGCATCCCACCAGGCTCAAGGTTGACTCAGCCTTCCATCCTTCCGAGGTAGGTAAAATGAGGACCCAGATTGTTGGGGGCAATTAAGCTGACTTTGTAATAATGCCGCTTGGGGTGTGTGTGAAAGCCCTAATAAGCAGGCATATACATAGAATGAAGGCTACTGCTAAGCTTGTAAGCCGCCCTGAGTCTTCGGAGAAGGGCGGGATATAAATGGAATTAAAATAAAATAAAAATAAAATAAATAATTCACAAATTGTGACTTTAGGTGGCTAACATAGGATGGAAAGCGCAAAGCAAAAATATTGAAATAAATATAAACATGCAAAAACCCAGTATGAATTAGGACACACTACAGCGCAACCATTTCCTCATCAATCCTCTTTACAAAAGGAATGGTAGTATGGTGAAAATTATCCAGCATAGTTTCTTAAGGAGAGGATGGATTTCTGCCTCTTTAAGAGCAATGGAAACTCACCCCACCCTCAACCCAATATATACAGATAATCCTTAACTTACAACCATTCATTTAGTGGCCATTTAAAGTTATAGTGGCACTGAAAAAGTGACTTAGGACTCTTTTTTGCACTTACGACCATTGCAGCATCCCCATGGTCAAGTGATCAAAATTTGGACGCTTGGAAACTGGCATGTATTTATGATGGTTGCAGGGTCCCGGGATCATGTGATCACATTTTGTGACCTCTCTGATCAGCAAAGTCCATGGGGAAGCCAGATTCTCTTAACAACCATGAGATCAACTGAACAACTACACTGATTTGCTTAACAACTGTGGCAAGAAAGGTAGTAAAATTTGACCAAACTCACAACTGTCTTGTTTAGCAACGTAACATTTGGGCTCAGTTGTGGTCGCGTGTAGAGGATTACCTTGTGCATTAGAAAAAAACGGAATGAAGACACACAGACCAGATTAGCATCAGTAAACATTGGGAAAGTTTGTCTATGAAGATTCTAAGTCATCTGGGTCATGCCTGTTCCAAAGGTGTTTTTTTCAAAAGGCAACTGGACTTTCTTTGTTTTCCTTGAAGACATTTTGCTTCTCATACAAGAAACCTTCTCAGTTCTGACTGAAGAACTGAACTGAAGAAGCTTCTTGGATGAGAAGTGAAACGTCTTCAAGGCAAGCAAAGACTGTCCAGTTGCCTTTTGAAAAAGCACCTTTCGGATGATTGGGAAAGTTTGCATTAAAGCTATACCTCTAATGGGAAGCATCCTATACATTTTAGTTTTTTGTTAAAGTACTAAAGAGAATGGAATGGAAGAATTGAATGCACATGATTTAGACAGACATCAGTGTTAAATTGATATGCACATCTTTCTGTGTCCAAAACCTCGCAAAACGTCTGGTTGAAGATATGAGAGTATCTAAATGTGGGAAAAAAAAGTTATACGCTCAGTTCTGTACAGTGAAGTTGAAAATCCACTTTCCGTGGCTACACTTGATTTTTTTGCATGCTTTTTCATGTTTTTAAGAAACTTTATTGTTTTTAAATTAGAGTTTTTGTGTTGTTTTGCTGTTTTTATATTGCTTTTAATGGCTTGTGAGTGGCTCAGAATCATATATTTGAGGTGGATGGCTATATAAATTGATATAATGCATAAATCAATAAAGTTGAACACAGCAAATGCATTTCCAAAATTCATCTTCTGCCTGTTCATGAAAAATATGAAAAAGGCATAGATTTCGAGGCTTGGATTCAAGACACGTAAATAGCCCTCACTTAGGTGAGCTAGGAGGCAATTTTGAACATCCCTAGGATTGGCTTAAGGTTCTTTTCGTGATGTTCCGAATTTTAGTTTCATTTGATGTTCCTTCATTGCTTGTTGATTTTTGGAGCAAGAAATGTCTTCTGATTATCCCCCCACTCTCTCTCTTTCTCTCTCTTCCACCTACTCATTTAAGTTCCTGGAGGCATAGCTTCAGAGTCCCTCACATTTACCCCCCTGGAGGACATGATTTTTCTGAAATGGGAGGAGCCAGTGGAACCAAATGGTCTCATAACACAATATGAGGTATGCCGTAAGATCATTTTGGGGAAGTGGATATTGTGCCTGTTTTTCCCTTATCTCGCTTATCCTTCTGCCAAAGTCAGAAAAAAAAGGTCCTGTTAATGCATTAATTGACATTTTCTATGGAGATGAACAATAGCCTTGAACTATAAGTGAATTCTTGCTTAGAGATGTCACATGCATATGCTATAACAATGATGATCTCCGGAGAGACACTCCATTCTAAATGAAAGGTAAGAGAGAATGCAAGTTTTAATGGGATGCTACTCACTTGGGTGCAAATTGAATTTTGAATTTGAATTTATTGAATTTATATACCGCCCTTTCCCGTAGGACTCAAATATGTATCTTACCTTCCTGGTTAGTAAAGTACAGACTGAAGTAATGTTGGATATGGTTACTGCCTGGATAGCCAAATCAACAGAAAATCCCAAGGAAGTTAATGCCAAAGCACTTTTGTATTGTGGCCAAGCATCAGAGGTCAAGCTTGAGTTTACATTGATTAAAATGGTCTACATATTGGGGCAGCACTTTAGTTAAATATTTTATTTTGTGTTAATGGGTAGACAAACGAAATATTGTAGCCCTCTTTCTTTTGTTCTTTTATCAAGAGGTCTTTCTGAAGAATTGTGAACCAATTTGTGATCAGAAGCAATGCTTCATCAGTTTTGTTTTCACCAGCTGTCATTGCTCATTTCAGCCTGTTAAACAACAACAACAAACATAACACAATCAAACCTCTTATCCAAGCATCATCAATATTCAACATACCCAATTAATGGCATCAATAGATGCCAAATTATACTCATTGAAGAACTTGAAAAAGACCTGGACTTCCATATTTCCCATCTAGTTGCCACGCTTCTTGGGAATTCTGGGAGTTGTAGTTCCCATGTACCTGAAGGATGTCTGGCTGGGAAGTCTTTGATGGGGGTAGCCATTTATGATGAATCTTTCCTGAACGTTGAGCTTCAGAAATGTCAGGTGCGGAAGACCAAGTCTACACAAGAGGATTCAATTAAACTGATTTATAAAACCCTACACACAGGAATCTTTTCAGCTAAGAATTGGCACCTCATTAGAGTTAGATAAGGGTTAATTTTTTATTTATTTTTTATTTTAATTCCATTTATATCCCGCCCTTCTCCGAAGACTCAGGGCGGCTTACAAGCTTAGCAGTAGCCTAAGTTAATGGTACTCAAGGGGGATTAGATTTAGTTCTCTTGTGGGCAGGAATTTTAGGCTGATCCCCCTTTTCACACCAGCCCCAGATTCTGCCGTTCCTTCTCCTAAAAGGGATCCCTTAAGCTGTAATGCCAGGTAGGGTCCTGGGCGGGTGGGCAGAAACTGACTTTCAGTTTCAAGGACTTGCACAATGATTGGGCTGGGCTTTGTCTGTCGAGCAAGTGCAGCAATAATTGATTGGCCTTTCTGTATTCTCAGCCAGGCGCCAAACGGAGAGTGTTTTCTTTGCTTCATTATTGTCCTCGGATAGTTTTTGAATAGGCCTATCTCTGCGTGTGTTTTGGCTTCTCCCAAACGCAGCCAGCCAAAACCTCCCTTCCCTCATTCGGGTTTTTATCCCATGCCTTTGCCCTCTCTGGCATCAACAAAAATTATTGGAGCGGGGAAACTGCCTACTGAGAAAGTCGACTGATGCTTATCTGCACAGCTCTTCCCTGCCGGGCTGAAGGCTGCCTATCGAAGAACTGACATAGGCTCTATTGTAATTCTGGAAGCCTTCCCCCCCTTTCTTTAATAGTCTTGAAGATTAACGGCAACTTTATAGTTCCCTCCAAGCCTATTGTCTGGATGGCAGAATGCAAGCTGTTTTCCTGGCTGTATCGGAAAGTTCTCTCCAGCTCTTGCTGTGATGATCAGTCAGCTTGGCTGAGAGCCACTCTGGGTCCTATGCAGATTCTTGCCTTTGATGGAATATTCCCCTTTACCAAATAATACCCTGCCCGATAGAAAAGTCATCATTAGGAAGAAGAATGCCCCGCTCTTGCTTGTTTCCTGTGTGCAAAGATTGTTCATACTGTATTGCAGTATCTGGTCATGGTTGAAGCAATGTCTGAAACATACAGTTTATATAAGGGGGAGGCTATATAAATTCAACAAGCAGATAAATACGTCCTGATCCCTACATTCTGATGATGTCTTAAAGTATATCCCTTTATCCTAGATCAGCTACCAGAGCATTGAATCCTTTGACCCAGCAGTCAATGTGCCTGGCCCACGACGCACCGTCTCCAAGCTCCGAAATGAAACTTATCACGTTTTCTCCAACCTTCATCCTGGGACGACCTACCTTTTTTCAGTAAGAGCACGAACTGGCAAGGGCTTTGGTCAAACTGCTCTGACCGAGATCACCACCAACATCTCAGGTAGGTTGGGAGAAGAGAAATGCATTCGTTTTCTGCAGCATGTCGGTCTCATTCAGAATCAAGGAGCGTTTGAGTGTAATTGCTCAGTGCTAAAAATATCCCTTACGATGATCAGGAATGGCTTCAAAGGTAGGAGATAGGGTTTCTAGATGAAGTTTTCAGAGGAAAGCATTTGTATTCTCACTCTCCTAATTACACACAACACCCTCCATGGCTGCTCTCACTTCTAATCTGAAAAAAAATATATCCATGGAAAGTGTTCCCTTAGAATGCATGAAACATGAGATCCAGGCTGGCTACAGAGCACAGCAAAGACACTTGTGCTATGAAAATACAGCATTAAGACCCATCCTTGGACATCTCATCCCAAATACATACAAATCCACCCATGAGAATTTCAACAAGATAATCTCCCCTTATGGGGTGGGGTGTGGGGTGAAGGAAAGAATACAAAACAGTCTCTCTTTTTTTCTCTTCAAGTTAAAGGTGAACCATTTTTAAAAACTGAGAAGAAATTTGTCATCAGAATATAGTTTTTTGATGTGTTCTTGCAATACTGGTGCCTCATCATATGGCTTCCATCTGATACTTGGCATTCTAGTGAGGATTGTGCTGAAAACCAATATTTTGACACTATGTAGTCTATGCAAAGGTTTCCCAGTGTGGCAACATTTAAGATATGTGGACTTCAACTCCCAGAATTCCCCAGCCAACATGACTGCTGGGGAATTCTGGGAGTCGAAGTCCACATGTCTTAAAACGTTGCCATGGTTGGAAATATATTATGAGCATGTTATGTTGTATGCAAAAATATAGGAGCTACCAATGTGGTATACATTGGCTCCTATAAGTTTTCATTTTTCTCAGGATTGACATCTTTAGACTTTCACCCACCAAATGGTACTCCTCTCAGATGTCCATCAACACACAAAGCCTCTTCCTCATTACTACTGCTCTTAATACCTTTCCAAGTAACTAAAATAGATTCAAATACCTCTTCCTCTCTGGGATGCCATTTACACTTATCTGATTGCAGTTAAACAATGCATTTCAGCATTGAGATGTGAAAGAGTAGGTTGAGAGATGGGAGAGATTCATTATCTCTTCTAGCTTGTTATTTTTCCCTGTTCAATTTTATCCCTGTCAGAAGGAATTTTCACAGTGACACCAGTGCACAGAAGACCCTTCTCTAGAAATAAGAAAGCAGGGGATGGGTGGAGGACAGACTTGAGACTGTGCGGAAATCTGTAATGAGTAGTGAACTTTCTTGAAGGGTTTCTCTTAAACTGCAACACTGAAAGTTTGTGAGAGCTCCATAAATAGTAATTTATTATGAGGCAGGTTAAGGGCCTAGTACAGGTTTCAAGGTGAAAAAAAAACTGGAAAGTTCTACATCTACGTTAACATCACACCAATATTTATGTGTGTTTCATGTTGATACATCTAGTATCCGGATCACATGAAGTACTGGAAAAGTAATGGAAAAACATTCTTGAATATTATCTACAACATAGTTTGGTAATAATTCTGTAATAGTAAATAAATTTCTTCTATTGATTCAAACTCAATTTTTAGTATTTTTAGCCACTGGAAAGGAATGGAGAGGCACCTTCTCTGCCCTCATTTGTAGATATAGGCCAGAGTGCAGTTGCATTACATCATTGAGACTGTACTGTCAGCTTGCTTGTTTGCTAGACGTGACACAAATTGTGAGGTATAAAAATTCGGAAATTTGCATCCTCAGAATGCTGCTTCATGTCACTTGTTCCATAGAAGAACTCCTACTTTACATATTCTCAGCCAGATGTAAGTTTAACTTGCCACAGCATAATGACCTCCGTTCATTCCGCCGGGACCTGAAGACCTGGCTCTTCGAGCTCTCTGGCCCAGGCTGAGAATTTTAATTTTAATTTTAATTGGGTTGTTTTTACTTTTTCTGGGACTGTTATAATCTTTTTAATTGTTTTTAATTTTTGTATTTCTTGTTTTAATTACCCTGTTAACCGCCCTGAGTCCTTCGGGAAAGGGTGGTATACAAATCCAATTAAATAAATAAATAAATAAATAAATAAAAGTACTGCACTGGGTAAGATCACACTCGGAACACAATATCCACTTTTGGTCACCACAATACAAAGTGCAGAGAAGAGCAACAAAGTGAATCACGGGGCTGGGGGCTAAAACTTATGAAAATGGTTGCTGGAACTGGGTATGTTAATTTAATGAAGAAAAGGACCAGGAGTGACATGATAACAGTCTTCCTCTTCCAATATTTGAGGGGCTGTCACAAAGAAGAGGGGGATAACCTGTTCTTCAAAGCACCTGAGGATAAAATAAGAAGTAATGGATAGAAACTTATTAAAGAGAAATCCAATCTAAATAAAGAAGAAATTTCCTGATAATAAGAACAATTAATCAATGGAACGGGTTTCCTCCAGCAATTGTGGATGCTCCATCCCTGGAGGTTTTCCAGAAGAGATTGGACAGCCATTTGTCTGGAATGGTACGGGGTTGCCTGCTTTAGCAGGGGATTGGTCTATAAGACCTTCCAACTCTGTAATTCTGTAACACAGCATGCAGAAGATCCACTTCATTGCCCCAAAGATAATGTCACATCAACAACATCCAGATGGGGAAAGAGTAGTTTACCAGCAAGCCAGTCCTCTTTTGATTGCTCCAAAGGAAGCTTAGGATTCAAAATTCCTTTTCTTGAGTAAGGTCTCGGGCTATCAGCTGTGTAAAATGTCTTGGGTTTCTCTGAATTTATGCCTGTAATTTTTTGGGGGGTGGGTGCAATAATCTGGCAACATATAATGCATCTAATAAGGGATTAAGGATGTGCGGTTCACAATAAATCTGTTCCGCTTTGCAGCCTCTGTGGACAGGGCAGTCTTTCCATCTGCTGGGTATTTGATAGATTTTTGTTTTATTTGCAACTCTCACTGCTCTATGACATTTTTGAGAGAGAGCAGTGGGGACTGGGGAAATGGCTATGATGGTGAAAAAAGCCTAATATATTGGATAGCTGAATATATTCTCAGCATAGCATTTTTTTCTCTCAATTCCACTTTTCCTAGGCAATGTTAAAAATGCATATTTTTATTCCAAGTAATACTTTCACAAACACCTATTTGTTTTTTTAAAAAAATGTCTCGTATTGTTCAGCGAAAGATGCATACTCATGTATTCCATTTAACATCAATCTCCGTGATACAGCTATGGTCCTTTTTGACAACTCTTTCAAATCTGCTCCCTCTGAAAACTCTAGTGAAATTCTTTCATCTCTCTTGTCAAGCCGAGTTTGCTCCCCAGCTTTTCAGGACCCACCAAACCCACTAACAACCTCACAGAATTGAGGCTCTGGATTTCACACTGCACTGTCAGGCAGAAGTTTCGGCATTCGAACGCCATGTGTTTTGCTTGAACTGACGGGAGTCACCCTTTATCCCACTGTGCAGATCTCCTTAAATATGTCTCTTCCTAAAATAGATTCTTCATGCTCCAAAACTCCTAGATGCTTTTTCCTAGATACCCTGCAGTCTGAATACAAATGGAAAACAGTATGCATTACAACCCTGCTGGATAATTTACTTGCACAACGGTCCAAAAGCTGCCTTGTTTACACTGCAGAGTCTTCAGTGCTGGAACACATTTCCGAACTCAGTAGAGCGGCTTTGATAGGATCTATGACTAGGGGTGGTCTGGGAGAGGAGAAACTGAACACTGCCATCTTTGGGTCTTGCTGCAAAGGGTCTTAGAGAAATAATGATTATCTGCATCAGTGGGAAATGTTTTTCTTGAGGTGCCATAGGCAAGGTGGTTTTGCGGAGTGAAGGAAGTTTGGGGGTTTTTCATTTAATGGCACGTGTGTGCACGTCTCTATGTGTCTTGTGTCTTCCCCAGGTACTGTTTTATTTAGGGAGATGCAGCTATCTTCAGTCAGTGGAATGCTTGACACAAAATAATAATAAGATAAAGATGTGAAGAGGGGGGAAAAAAGTCACACAAGCGATAAAATCCAAACGTTAGTTTGGACGATCCAGCTGCGGTCTGCTTTTATTTTGGTTTTATCAATTGCACGTTTTGCTTTCTTTTGTTTTATTGGAAACTGCCTAGAGTCAGGTGAAAATGAGATGGGTAACCACGCCAATCAGTCTAAGAAAGAAACAAAATCCAATGTTGTTTACATTGACTCAGCCCATGGGTCTTTGAGTTCTCCAGTGAGATCTCTTCTTATGGGCTGCATAACAGTTTTGAACGTTGCTTCTTCAGGTAAAGCAAATGTTCTGCCATTAAACTATTATAGAACAATATGTATACTTAGATGATAGCGGCTGGTGCTTTGTGTCCAGATTCATACATATTTTTCCCATTTTTTTGCACCAATCTGTAATTTAAGAAAAGCAGCATAAAACAACGTATAGCAGCATGCACATAATGTTGTGCAAAACTTTACAGATAAAATACATGTTTTCTAATGTATTCTCTCTGGCAGCACATTTCTAAATACATTTTTTGCAGTTATTTTGTGTGTGTGTGTGTCTGTGTCTGTGTCTGTGTCTGTGTCTGTGTCTGTGAAGTGCCTATGAACATTCTTTAAGTTCAAAGCCTATAGACAAGCAAGTTTGGATCCACACTTGTGGAGTCTGAGAGTCTTGTCAATTGTGTTTGTATTGGGATTTGTAAAGGTTATATTTCCTGGGGGTAAACTAGTCAGAAAAAAGACAAAATCTTGGAATGTAAAAGATTTCTAATGTTGTCTTAAATCAGCAGAGTGTTCCCCATCCCCAACATTTTAATTTTGGGGTAATGAAGCTCCTTCCATTATATATTCAAGATGGACAGTATTTAATATTTTATTGTTATGTATATGTAGGGGTGTGGCTCTTTGCATATGTTGTATGTAGTATGTTTTAGGTGTGTGTCATGTGTGTGTTTCACTTTGAGAGCAGGCAACTAAATTTCATTTTTGGTGTGTGCCGTTGTGCCCACAGTAAAAAATGACAATAAAGATTATCTTATCTTATCTTATCTTATCTTATCTTATCTTATCTTATCTTATCTTATCTTATCTTATCTTATCTTATCTTATCTTATCTTATCTTATCTTATCTTATCTTATCTTATCTTATCTTATCATCTTTCTTACCATATGCAAAGCATAATTCACTGATGACCACAGTTAAAAAGTGTAGATACCCAAATCAAAGTGAGTTTTGCCCCATTTTACAACCTTTCTTGCCACAGTCGTTAAGTGAATCACTGCAGTTGTTACGTTAGTAACACGGTTGTTAAGTGGATCTGGCTTCCCCATTGACTTTGCTTGTTAGCAGGTTGCAAATGGTGATTGCATGGCTCCAGGACGCTGCAACCGTCATAAACACATGCCAGGTGCCAGGCAGCCCCATTTGATCACGTGACCATGGGGATGCTGCGATGATCATAAGTGTGAAAAATGATTGTAAGTCACTTTTTCAGTGCCATTGTTACTTTGAATGGTCGTTAAATGAATGGCTGTAAGTCGAGGGCTACCTGTACTGCATTTTCAGTTTTCTCCCGGGAGAAGGGGGCTGTGGACTGGGGAAAGCCAATGTCTCACGGGAAGAAGCAAAGCTGAGATAATTTAGATATTTTGGTATTGCGGAAATAAGATTACCACCCACTTCCCCTTCCCACAAAGTCCCATGTCATGGGAGAAATTACAGGAAAGAAACCTAATAGATTGCCTCACAACGGCACAGAGCAAGGATTAATTGGGCTTTATTAACAAGCCATATACTGCTTAGGGCTGTTTGCTAATGCCTGTGGTATAGCTATTAACAGCGCTGAATGGGCTGCAACGTTTTTAATGGGGAGCAGAGGAATTGCGAGGCAGCAGGAGGTGGGCCAGAGAGACTACTTATTAATCAGGGCCTGCAGGCTCTTTAGAAAGAGAGGGGAAGGGCAGAGGATGTTCTCAATGAATTGTTTTGCTCTCTGCATGGAAGGACACCCTGAGTAAAAAGCACAGGTAGTCCTTGACATACGACTGGTCACTTGGCATCTGTTCAAAGTTACGATGGACCTATAGACAACTTATGACCTGCATCTGAAAGGATGACAGGTCAACTCTGTGGTCATGTGACTGAACTTAGGCCAGAGGTAGGCAACCTTGGCTCTTTTATGACTCGTGGACTTCAACTCCCAGAATTCCTGAGCATAGCTGGCTCAGGAATTCTGGGAGTTGAAGTCCACGAGTCATAAAAGAGCCAAGGTTGCCTACCCCTGACTAAGGCACTCAACAACACGGCAGTGTTCAGCATTCCAGGGTCATATGGCTGTGTTTTACTATGTTTTTACTGAAAATTGGCACTTACTGCCAGTTTTGGGCAAAACTGCACTCCACTGTGAGCTATTGATTTGATTAACAACCATGACATTCATTTAAAGACTGCGGTGGCCACTGGACAGTCACTGTATTTGTTTAATGACCCTCCCGCCAAAATCAGATTGGTCATTTTATGGCTGTTATAACTTACAACTGTAATGGGTGGGCTTCATTTCAGTCATATGTTGAGGATTAACCTGTAGTTCACCTAAGGCAGAGGTCCCCAACCTTTTGGGCACCAGGGACTGGTTCCGTGGAGAAAGGTTTTTCCACGGACTGGAGAGTGCGTGGTTTTGTGTGGTGCCTGCATCCCGCGAATGGGGCTTTGCTTGTTTGTGTGGACTGTTTGCTGGCATGCCGTGGCCTGGTACTGGTTCATGGACTGGGGGTTGGGGACCCCTGACCTAAGGGAATATCTACACTAGCACCTGCTGATATCAAATGCAAGGAACCAAAGCAACACCCTGAATTGATTACAGTAGCTTCGTTATTACTGCTTGCCTATTTACAAGAATCTTGACAGACAGGCTGCATTCTCTTGGTGATAGCCAGATAAAGGTTTAAGGGATTTGGGGGTGATCAGGTCTCTGTCACTTTTTGCTTTTCAAGGCCTCTAAGCTTGTCAGTCTCTTCACTTTTCCACCCACTCTAGCTGGAGATTCCACCACATCTGGTTACCTTCTTTTTCCCTATGGTGAATGCCGTTGATGATGGGTGTGCTGCCCTTGTGGACAAAAACACCATGGCTGTCAAGTGCCGTTGAAATCAGGAGATTCAGGCTGTTCAAATTAATATAAGTATTTATTGCAAGCTTAAGCTCTTTACAAGAATCTGACCAACTAATGGTTAAAAGAAATGAGTGGGAGATAAGAAGGGCTTTCAAGGTGGGCTCTACTTGATCTCTTGCGGGTGCACAGAAACCTGTGACTGATGACGTGTTTGACCCCTCCTTTGTGCTCAGCTTGGTCATCTCCTGCAATGGCCAGGGGCCTGAAGATTTGGGTACCTACTGGCCATTGAGCAATGGTCTCAATGTCCCCCAAAGCAGACACTTTCTCATTCAAGTTTTGAATGGGAACATTTCATCGCAACACATTGAGAAGTAGAAAACAGAGCAAAGATGATATTCAGATTCAGAAATTAGTTTTGGGGAGCGTAAATTGAGGTCAGCTCATCTCCAAATATGAAGCAAGTACATTTCTTCTGCATCTTGTTCATTTATTAGTCTGGAAAGTTGTTCCTGGCCATGATTTCCATTTGTCCTACTCTGTCAAAAGCAGGTTTAATTAATGCATCCTTTATGTTTCTTTCCTTTGCTTCCCTTGCATTGGAAGAGAGGATCGTGCAGTAATGGTTGCTTTTAGAATAATCAGCACAGTTCAATGCACATTTTTAAAAATACAGTAGTTTCTCTTGCTGTGAGCTAAGGACATGAGTCTGTGACCATTAATAAAAGGAAGAGATGGAACCATAGGGAAAATGTTCCATTTATGTGCACCATGCACTCTTCCCCCATTTCCCTCTAACAGCCCCTCAGAGGTTAACAGTTACATATCCAAAAAAGGAATTACTTCATTTCCCATAGATACGGCATATAATACAGTACTGGAATAGGGCAGTACTGTAACTGATGTTGTGGAGAGCTCTTGGCCTATGCAAACCTTAGTTGAATTGCCACATCGAAATAGGCTATTTTTGATTTAGGAAATCAGTCCAGCTGACCAATTTGAACTGGTTTGGAAAATCGATCCAGTGGAGTGGTTGAATTAGATGCAATCTGGATTTTATAAATGGCTGCTTGGAACAACACAGAAGCTTCTGAATTGCCCGTATCTGTTTGAAATGATTGGATTTTACTGGTTTGTTTTTTTTTAAACTTAGTTCGGTGAAGAAAGGTGAGGTTGATAGGATTCTTGCATAATCCTAAATGAGCAGGTGTTGAACTGATGAAGTTTGGAAACAAACAGTAACACCTTTGCAATTATTTATGTGCCCCCTATTAGAACTTGTCCGATTTTTACAATTCATTTTGATTTGAGAAAGGTCAGGTTTTGGGGGCAATTTGACTGAATCTCTATTGAATCCACCTATTGCATTGAATCGCTATTGTATTGTGCACCTCTCACAACTTAGCTTTGTTGAAAAGACAGCATTTTTTGTAGGTGTTTCCGTTTCCTTCAAAGCTCCTTAGATATAAAGGATGGTTCAGGAACATTTGGCTTGATTTGAAGGCTTGTATCCTTGTAATACTTTTTATTCTCAGATGTAAAGATGGGAAAAAGAGGTAGCTACAGGCTCCCCCCCTTTTTTTTCTTTTTCTAACCCCCCCCCTTTCTCTCATAAGTATTTTGAGTGGGATTTAATGTAGAAGTGGATTGAGAGTGACCTTAGGGTCACATGCAGCCATCAGCTTAATTTCAAATTGATTTCTCAAAATGGGTGCACTCAAGGTTTGCCTCTCTGCCTTGCTGCTTAGAGGGGATTAAGAAGTTGGTGTTGTAAAGGGGATGTTTCTGTGTGAATAGGCACAAGTAGTCCTCGAATTTAGCTACTGTTTGAAGTTGTGATGATGTTGAATAAAGTGATTTATGACCAGCCATTGCACTTATGATTGTCACAGCAGCCCTGCAGTCATGTGATCAACATTTGGGTGCTTGGCATCCCGTGTGTATTTATGATGGTTGTGCTGTCCAGGGCTCACAGGATCACCATTGGTGACCTTCCCGTCGGCTTCTGACAAGGAAAGTCAATGGGGGAAGTTGGATTTGCTCAGTGACCACAACCAAAAAGATCATAAAATCAAGAGCGACTCACTTAATGATCTCCTAACTCAGTGATGGAAGTCTCTAATTCTAGTTGTAAGTCAAGGACAACCTGTACCGCTTACTTCAGCCATATCCAGTACCTACCTCAGCTATTTATTTCTAAGGGAAAAACTCTATGGTCAGAAAAATCCCAACTGAATGTGAACCGAAAGGTAATAAAGCCAGGATAGGGGTGGGGAACTAGAAGCCAGGAGACTGTGAGTTCTAGTTCTGCCTTAGGCATGAAAGCTGGCTAGACATCTCAGGGCCAATCACCAGGACACTGTGAGTTCCAGTCCCGCTTTAGGCATGAAAACCGGCTGGGTGCCAATTACTTCCTCTCAACCCGGCTTACTTCACAGGCTTGTTGCTTTCGGGAAAATAGGAAGAGGATATCGTATTGTGCTGTTCACTGTCTTGAGTAATTTACAAAAACAAAATAATAAAAAGGTGGGGTACAAATAATTACAAGGGACGCGGTGGCTCAGTGGGTTAGGATGCTGAGCTTGTCGATCAGAAGGTCGGCAGATTGGTGGGTCAAATCCCGAGTGCCGCGTAACAGAGTGAGCGCCTGTTACTCGTCCCAGCTTCTGCCAACCTAGCAGTTCGAAAGCACGTAAAAATGCAAGTAGAAAAATAGGGACCACTGCGGTGGGAAGGTAACAGCGTTCTGTGCGCCTTTGGCATCTAGTCATGCCGGCCACAAGACCATGGAGAGGTGCTCGGACAAGCGCTGGCTCTTCGGCTTTGAAACGGAGATGAGCACCGGCCCCTAGAGTCGGAAACGACTAGCACGCATGTGCGGGGGAACCTTTACCTTTACAAATAATTACAGTAATAAAAACAGTGGCAGTACCTGGAGACAGCAGAATAGGAGGTAACGAACTGAAGAAGAATAACAAAATACAAAGACCTGCCAATAGAAACAGAACAGTTGTGGCAAAAGAAAGCAAAGCTAGTTACTGATAGTAATGGGTGCAATCCCAAAAGAATTAGAGCACCAGTTGAACATCATCAGCAGTGACAAAATCACCACCAGTCATTGCAAAAGGCAGCTTTACTTGGAACAGCTTAAATTCTGTGATGATAGTTTTAATACCATCAAACTCCACATCTGCCTATCCCAGGTCCTTGGGAAGGAATCCATAGGTGGATAAAAACGTGAAATCCAGCCTGAACATTTGGCTGACCATGTGATGAACCATAGTCCATAAATAGAGGTTTGCTATTCCTTGTGATAATGATGCTTGCTGTTATGACTAGTACTGCTTACTACAACTGTAACTTACAATTGGCGTGTCCATAAAATGGTAAAGGTTCCCCCGCACATGCGTGCTAGTCGTTTCCAACTCTAGGGGCCGGTGCTAATTTCTGTTTCAAAGCCGAAGAGCCAGCGCTTGTCCGAGGACATCTCCGTGGTCATGTGGCCGGCATGACTAGATGCCAAAGGCGCACGGAACGCTGTTACCTTCCCACCGTAGTGGTCCCTATTTTTCTACTTGCATTTTTACGTGCTTTCGAACTGCTAGGTTGGCAGAAGCTGGGACGAGTAACAGGCGCTCACTCTGTTACGCGGCACTCGGGATTCGACCCGCCAAACTGCCGACCTTCTGATCGACAAGCTCAGCGTCCTAACCCACTGAGCCACTGCGTCCCTGGCATGTCCCAGGCATATGCTAAAAAAAAAATCAAGAGGGTGGCTACAGTGGTGTGCTTGAAGCCCTACAATGCACCTAGAAAATGTGTGAAATGTAGTCCCATTTGATTGTTGCCTTTTGCTTTGTTTCAGCACCTAGTTTTGATTACGGAGACATACCTTCACCACTGGGAGAGTCGGATAGCACCATCACTGTTCTCCTGCGGCCAGCCCAGGGCAGGGGTGCCCCAATCAGGTAGTAATAAGGATAAATTAATGATTATCTAATTTCATATTTTTAACAATGCAATTGTTTTTTGTTTCACAATATTTATAGCCCATCCCATTCCTAGCAGGTTTGGGGCAGAGGAGGTGAGGAGTTATTAATAAAGTCAAAGGAAACAAAATGGAAAGCTCTGTACACAAAATTAAAATAATTTCATTATAAAGAGTCAACAGTAACAGGTGCCCTTTAAACTAAACTACAGTAATAACTGAATGCAGGCTGGAATGAAATTGCTTTGAAATACCAGCAAGGTTGGCTTGGTAAACCATTATTGTTTGAAAGTCATGGTTATCGGAATCCTAAGAAAAGGCATTATGGAATGCAATGCACAATATGGATGTATTTTTGAAAGGAATGTAAAAATGTTAAAAATGCATTGCATTAGGGAGAGTTGTTTACAAAATTCTACACAAAGAAACATAGCAAAAACAAAATCTGTAAGTTGAAAGAAATGTGGAGCTTTCAGCGCAGACTTCTCTAGTTTGACAAATGGAGCCTGACATATTTGCTGAAATAAGAAACAGAGACTAACCAAAATTGACAGATTGGCCGATCTTTATAGGACAGCCAGTCCTGTGCAATGGATCGTGAATTTAGTTTGAATTTTGAAACAAGGCTATTTCCTTTTATGTAGGGGATTCATTGCATTCCACTGTCTCCTCTTTTCTTCTTCCCTCTCATCTTTCTTTGCTTTCTAAAAATGTTAACTTCAAAATATGCTTGTCCTGCAAGGCTGAAATGCCCCCTTTTATTGAGATGCTTACCTCTTTTGCTTCACAGATAACTTTTAGGGAAGGGATTCATTGAAGAAAACTGTAGAGATTAAATATATACTGCAATACTCTTGGTACAGGTAGTCCTCGACTTATGAACCCAAGTTGGACCAGAATTTCTGTTGCTAAGCAAGGTGATTGTTAAGCAAGTTGCACCCAATTTTACAACCTTTATTTTGCCACAGTTGTTAAGCGAATTGTTGCAGCTGTTAGGAGAATCCAACTTCTCCCACGTGACTTGCTTGTCAGAAAACAGCTGGGAAGGTTGCAAATGGTGATCACTTGATCCTGGGATGGTGCAAACATGTAAATTAATACCAGTTGCCAAAGTGCCCAAATTTTGATCATGTGACCGTTGTAAGTGCGAGGATTGGTCATAAATGACTTTTTTCAGTGCTATTGTAATTACTCAACAAATGATTGCAAATCGAGGACTATCTGTACTCAGTTTAAGGAAATATTTTGGGAACTTCAGCTTTACCTCTACTTTGGCCTTCTATACATTTTGGAAGTCCGTATCCATGAGTTTTGATTGTGTGGAAGAGTTCTGCATCTATAGTTTTCAGTTCTTGGAATACTGGGTTCTATGGGATAATTCTAAGACAGGGGTTTTAAAACTTGGCCCTTTTATGACTTGTGGACTTCAACTCCCAGAATTCCTCAGCCAGCGTGAAGTCCACAAGTCATAAAAGGGCCAAGCTTGAAGACCCTGTTCTAATATATAGGATGTCAGTTGATGTTCGGTAGATGCCCATCCACAACTAGGATTGGTTAATTTAGTGAGCAAGATAAATAAAGGGATATGCTATAATTAGGCATGGCAATTGTTTTAAAAAGCATTAAAACAAAATAATTGACTTTTTTCCCAAGAGGGGAAGCATTGAGAACCATTGGTCCTACTTGTGCTATCCATAAATTGAATACATCTACCCAGAAATAATAATTTTCTTTTGTTTAATTTTCTTTCAGTGGTACATACAGTTGTTCAGACTTCACCCCTGCAGCATGTTTATCCTGTTTCAGTAATAACATACTGAAACTTTTCATTTTAAATAACCTATTAAAACATAATCCAATGAACTATTTCAGTATTTTGGGTTCCTTTCGCCCTTTTCACCAATTAAGCTGTAGACTTCCTTGGAAAGAAAAATATGTCCCTAAGAAAGTGAATGTTTAAATTTTGCCTCCAGGCCTTTTAGAGCAGGGGGTCTCCAACCTTGGCAAACTTTAAGACTTGTGGACTTCAACTCCCAGAATTCCTCAGCCAGCCATGCGGAGGAATTCTGGGAGTTGAATTCCACAAGTGTTAAAGTTGCCAAAGCTAGAGATCCCTGTTTTAGAGCACTTTCTTTCCTGCATTAACGCCTGTGGTTACTGGGAGGATGTGTGGGTGCTACACTGACAGCCTTGTGTCACACTCTTGCATAGCTTTGTTCTTGCAAATGCGCAAATATAACTAGTTGCCTTTGAAGACCTCATTAGGTTAGCAGCTGAATTATACTACTGGGATTTTGTCAGGAGCTTTCACTTCCAGACAAAACTGAGGGAGGTGACTGTCAGTTTAATTTGTTTTAGGCTCTTCAGTCAACAGTTTTTGTGTCCCAGTGCATGTAGAAGAATAAGGCAGAATTCAGCGCATCCTGTGTGGTTTTCAGCTGGTTGTTAACAAAACCTATTTCAATGTGTGAGACTTTACCAGGTATTTAAGCAGCTACCTTAGACACACTGAAAGTAGCTGTTCTGATGGTGGTAGTAAGGTAGCTATATGGTTGCCAAAGCTTCTGTGTTGGGATCTTTAGTGAGAACCTTCCAAAGGCAGAATAGAACAATTGTATGTTGTGTTGACCGGTGATGGAAGAGCAAGCATCTTTGAACGTGTTGTGTACACAAGTTAAGAGCTTCCTTTCCTTGAGCATTTGGCAGTGAGGAAACAGCAGTCAGCAAGATCCAAATTTAGCAGCTGCCTTCCTATCAGATTGGTTGGCCAAAGCCTGTATCTGTCTTCCTTGGGGAGCTATTTCGGTAATTTCAAAGATGGAAAACGGATGATAGCGCATCTGCTTTGGTAAGTCATTGAAACAGATCAGAGATGCCTCCATAATGAAAATGCTTTTGGCCAGATCCCTGATATGTTATTAGCTGGCCCAAACTGAGGCAAACTGCAGGAACCCAGAAGCTCCATGAATTTATGTTATCATTCACATAAATGCAGCAGCACCTTTTCTCTCTTTTTCTCTTGAGAATAAGAGGGTCCAGAGGTCCTATTTGGAAATAATAGGTGGAGTTTAAAAGGGAGTACTGCTAGAAACAAAAGCAGATGAAGCCATCTTTTCTCTTGTTGATACTCTCTTGTGATGGAATCTAGTAGCCTGGATTCCCAGGAAGAAGAGGGTACATTCCAGAGGAATATGAGACAACTCATCCAGATAGTTTATGCGGGAGAAAGAGGGTGAAGACAGTCCCTCCCTAGTAGTTCCCAGATCATATGATAGGTGCAGATAGTCAGAGTGTTTAGTTTGGCAAGTTTCTGTCTGTAGCACGGGTGTCAAACTCGCAACGTCACGTGACGTGTTGCAACGTATTGCGACTTTCTTTCCATTGCCGGCAGTTTCGCCATGATGCATCCTGCCCGCGGGCTAGCAGTTTGACACCCCTGGTCTATAGGCGTGGAAACAATACAGAACTCAGCTTGGAAGAACCACCACATGCTGTTCTTGGGTCTGAAACCCCCTTTTCCACTCTATTTCTTCCTCACTAGAGGAAGCTTGCTCTTGACAAACTCCAATTTACAGTTTGCAAGAAACATTTGGAATTAGTCAAGAGCTGCGTAAAATTAAGTTAAGGGCCCCAGGTTGACAATGCTTATCGTTGACTGTTATGATGCTGGGTGATTGACTGTTATGAAGCAGACCTGATGGGGAAAACCCTGCTGCTAATGTTCCATTTACAGGGCAATGCTTCTATGGGAAGGAAAAATTATTTGTGAAGTTTTCAGGAGGAGCCTTTCGGATAGTAGCGTGAGCATTCCTCCTTCCATTTGACTCTAATTCTTAGTACTTTTGCTGATGGGAAATTTCTTGGAGTCAAGCACAACCATGCTTACTTCATGGCATGTTCTGCAATCTCTTAGTTTACAGGCGCTTCCTCCAGCACAGAACAATGGGGCATTTGAGAATCAAAAGTATATCTGTTTCTTTCTTCATCCTGGAAACTTTACTGAAGGCAATTCATTTGCCAACAGTGAAGTGGTGATGCTTTAGATGAAAAGATTTCTTATCCACTACAAATGGATGTCAGAAGATTAGACAGTGTGGATTGAGAAAGGGCAGTGTAAGAGAACCAGCAGCCCCTCTCTGAGGAAGGTGAAAGGTTAAGAGGTATGAAAAGTAAATAACTAAACATAAATTAGTTTAGGATGGGCTTCATTTAACATCACCTCTTGTTTTTGCTGTCTCTTCCCAACCTTCTCTGCTTCCTGGGTTCCCAGCACATACCAAGTCATTGTGGAAGAAGACAGACCTAAGAAGATCAAGAGAGAGTTAAGTGGCCCAGAATGCTTTCCAGTGCCACTCACTTTTGATGACGCCATATCCCGTGGCTTGGTTCACTACTTTGGAGCTGAACTTTCCCCAAGCAGCCTTACAGAAGCCAGACCCTTCACTGTAGGGGACAATCAAACCTATAGTGGTTACTGGAATCCTCCACTGGAACCTAAGAAGGCCTATCTCATCTACTTCCAGGCTATGAGCAATCTCAAAGGGGTGAGTAGCAAGCTCCGGGTGTTGATTGGTACAACTCCTTCTTTAAAATATATTTGTTTCCATGATTCTTTTCCTTAAGCTGACTGTAATCTCCTATCAGGGTGAAATACCCAATAGTCTAACTTCGACAGTCTTACTGCAGTAGATGTTCCCACCACTTACTGAACCATGAGATGATTCCCTAACATTTAGGACTATAGTTAAGGGGAGGGATACGTTCTTTGTTTGTAGAGCATCCCAAACTGAGTTGCTTCTATTTCCAATTTAAAAAGATTAGCAAATCTTTAATCTTCACACTTGGGGAAGCGGTTGCCAGACAATCTAGCTAAATGGATAAATAACTTAGCAGTCTTGTATATGCATGTAACGGAAGGATCCCATCTGCACCATTTGGTGACTTGTATATATTATTTATACATGATCTGGATCGCTTGTGCGGGAACGTATGTACGTACACACATTGTACAGGCAATGTGCAAATTGGAGGGTCTTAAATGAAAATCCAAAAGCAGCCCGCCGGACTTCATCACATTGAGATGACCAAGATTAGCAGTAGGGCTCTGCAATCGACTCTCATTCAGTGCGAAACTGAATGATTCAATCTAATTTCACAATTTGAGCACATTTAGAGATTCAGTTAAATTGTTTTTAAATCTTTTATAAGCTGCAGGATCTCTGGCAGAGCACAGAATTTATATGCAGGAGCCACATCTCCAAGCATACCATCTCCAGTTCAAAACATCAGGCATCAAATGATGGGGAAAGCTCTTTTACTGTTTATTAGACTAGACAACATTTGGCATGAGGCATCTTATCCTCAGCTTTGTTTTAAGGATATTAAACATGATCCCATTTTTTTACCCTCCTGCGGAATCAGATTTCTATCTATCTATCTGTCTGTCTATCTATCTATCTATCATCTATCTATCTATCTATCTATCTATCTATCTATCTATCTATCTATCATCTATCTATCTATCTATCTATCTATCTATCTATCTATCTATCTATCTATCTATCTATCTATCTATCTATCTTTGTCTGTCTACCTACCTACCTTTATCTATCTATCTATCTATCTATCTATCTATCTATCTATCTATCTGTCTGTCTGTCTGTCTGTCTGTCTGTCTGTCTGTCTGTCTGTCTGTCTGTCTGTCTGTCCGTCCGTCCGTCCGTCCGTCCATCCATCCATCCATCCATCCATCCATCCATCCATCCATCCATCCTTCCATTAATCATGGTTCAGCATTGTACTATGCAGGTTTTGTATAACTATCTGATGGCGAGTAAGATCATTATTGAAATAAGAGGTGAGAGCAGTAGAAGATCACAAAACTATCCAAGGGAAGAAAGCCATCCAACAATGGAGCAAAGTGACTTAGGCTTTTTCTTGCTTTCTTTCTTTTTGTGCCTTCAAGTCAGTATTTTTTTTAATTCCTGGTGACTGCCTAGAAAGGTCCCTGCAGCTCTTTTGGCAAGATTTCAGAAGTGGTTTGCCATTGCCTGCTTCCCATTGGCTGAGAAAGAGTGATCTAAGGTAGAACTAGAACTCAGAGTCTCCCGATTTCTAGCGTGATGCTTCAACCACGACACCAAACTGACACTCTGGATTTTAATTATAGATGTAACTTAAAACGACTAAATCTCGCTCATTTCCCTGCTGGCAAAAAGCTTGGAAATTCAGCAACCTGGGCAGACAGTCGTGTTTCCAAATCTACTCAATTTTCTTGATGTCCTTTACTGAACCCCACCCACATCACCCCACTTCATACGTCATGCAGGTTACGAACCATTTGGAGTACATTCCGGATGTGTTTGTGCTTTATTTGAACTAAAAAGATAATGAACGCTTGTTCTTAACCCTTGTTTGGTTTCAGTAGATTATGCTTGTGCTACAGGTGGTCTCTTCCAAGCCCCCAATGGTAATTGCTGGGAGACCACGCTGATTTCATGGCCCAGATTTAGGAGGAACAGAGCAGCTGGGGGGTTTGTTTTTGAAAGAGTTTAACTTTGCCTGGGTTTCTTTCTAGCCTCTTCCTTGCAAATGTAGTCTGGTTCTCTTGCGGTTGGCATCAAAATATTCCCAATGTCCAACAAGGAATCCTAACACCATGACTTGATAGAAGGGACGTTAAGCCAAATAATAACGATTGGTTTAATTTCCTCCACTTCCATCTGCAGTAGTGGCATTATTAAGTCATTTGGCAGGCAGGCAGGCAGGCAGACAAAGTGGAGAATGTTTTTGTGCTGGGGAAAGATTTTGAGGGAGGATCTGGACAATGGAGGATCGCAAGCAGGCAACAAGTGGATTTTCTTGCTTTGGCTCCCGAGCCTCTGCCCAATCTGTTGCATACCTTATTGTCAGTCCTTGCCAAGGAAAACCATCAGCCTAATAGTGTTGTTTCCCACCCACAGGCTGCAAACTGTGGTAGTGGCGGTGCGTGAAGATTCAGTGTCAAATGGCATATCCTCCTTCAAATGTATCTGAGAATACAGAATTGGGACTGAAGTGACAGCATTTCCGTTCTTTTCTGTGAAGTAGCTGAAATAAATCTGCAGATGGAAGAATGACAGAATAACGGAGTTGGAAGGGACCTTAGAGGTCTCCTAGTCCAACCCCCTGTCCAAGCAGGGCAGCCTCTACCGTTTTGGAAAAACGATTGTCCAATCTCTTCTTAAAAACTTCCAGTGTTGGAGAACTCACAATTTCTAGAAGCAAGCTGTCCCACTGCTTACCCATTCTCGCAATCAGGAAATTTCTCCTTAGTTCTAGGTCAGGGGTACCCAACCTCTGGGACGCATAACAGTACCAGTCTGTTGCCATTTGGGAACTGGGCCACAAAAGTGGCAGGTCAGCACATGAAGCTTCATTTGCGCATGCACAGGAGCTGGGTTGCGTGCATGAAAGCCTCCTCTCCCCCCCCCCCCGGTCACCCCCACTGTCACTACTGCTGCTGGTCTGTGGAGCCAGAAACGTTGGGGACTGCTGTTCTAGTACTCTGGATAGGGGTGTGTTTGCTCACCCCCCCACCTCCCCACCCCCATTCTGCCTTATACCAAACCAGGCCACTGGTGAATCCAGCACAGCTACAATGGTAGGTCTCCAGAATATTGAAGAAAGGTCTGAGAATGATTTTTTTATTGAAAGCTGTCAGGAAGTAATGAAGTGCTAAATGTTTTTTTGCATTCCCCCCCCCCTCCCAAAGTAATTTCACTTGGTCTAAAGGGAAAAAAGTATTTGCAAAGGAAAGGGCAGCACAAGTTGTCAGGTATGAGGTATATATGCCAATAATAATTAGAAAAGAAACATATATTTTGTGGAAAGCATGTATTTAGCGGTTGGCAGCCACACTGGAGAATTGTATAATATCCAATGTGTTCATTCCCTCCTCAAAAAACAAAAATGAAATAGCTTTCCGAGTATTATGATCTTCCTCATATGTCGGTCTATGACCGTAATTAAAATCTGATTTGATATCTTTCGCTTCAGGCAGCAAGACAAAGAGATCATGGGTGTGATAAAACCTTGCTTATCTTTTTCTTCTTTTGTAGGAAACAAGATTGAATTGTATCCGAATAGCTCGGAAAGGTAAATATTTTTATATGTTTATTTACTTCATTTTTTTAAAAAAATCCTGCCTTAATATTTGGTCAATTCAAGGTGATGCTACCACTTCTTATTTCTGTCCTATCAACAACCCTATGAGATGGGTTGGCTCAGAGGGACTCATCCAGCTAGCTAAGAACTAGAACTCACAGTCTGCTGGTTTCTAGCCTGGTGCCTTCACCACTAGATAAAATTGGCTCTGTTTTTGGAAGTGGTTGGTCCTTGTCTACTTCCTAGGGCGGAGAGAGAGAAACTGGCCCAAAGTTACCCAGTCGACTTTCAAGCTTAAGGAAAGTCTAGAACTCATGGTCTGATGGTTTTTAGCCAGACATTTTTGCCACTACACTAAACTGTCCCCCCTCTTCCTCCTCCTCCTCCTCCTCCTCCTCCTCCTCCTCCTCCTCCTCCTCCTCCTCCTCTTCCTCCTCCTCCTCCTCCTCCTCCTCCTCCTCATGCTTTGTGAGATGGCTCCATTTCTAAGAAGTCTTCCCCTGCCTCTTTCATCACACACTCAGTCGCATCTTCTTTTCCTGCCTTCCCCTCCTGAAGTCTGAATTGTACAAATCTCATTTCCCCAGAACTTAATCCAAAACATCCTAGCAGTAATCTGAATGGCTCTCCAGGGACACTGGAAGAACAAAGACATTTGGGGGTGGGGGGGTTGTTTTTGTTCTACATAAAAGGCAGACTTTGGAGAAATTACTATACTCTAAAATTCAGCTGTTAAAAGCAATCTATAATAACAATCTGCATCAAGGATGGGCAGTGGTTGGGTGATAATGCAAGATGAGCAGGACTGTGCTGTAGTTGTTGTGGGGGCAGAATTTTCTGGTGCTGGTTCTCTAAATTTTGGAGAAAAGTTTTGAAGAACTGATAGGACAGTGGGGAAAGAGACATTCAAAAGGTGCAGAAAAGAGATTCAGGACTCCATTGATCTCTAAAATTATGATTGCTGATTCCCGGTATACAAAGTACTTTATAGATCACCATATACTATAGGATTAGGTCCATGCCTACAAAGAATTTGCTATCTAAATGCCAGCGGAGAATAAGACTAGAAAGAGAGCAATCTAGACAAAGGGAATAGAGAGACCCCCACTGAAAGATGTTGTGACGGGCAGTTCGCCTTGTGATACGTAGTTTTAATGTTGGGTTGAAATGTTTTCTCTTTTTCAGTCTTATTCTCAGGGTCCTTGAGGATTTGTTTCTTTATTTTATTTATCCCTTTTTTGAACCACCCATTGCCCTCACATATTTTTGTGTTTTCTTGATGGAAGTGGCAGAGGATGCTACTTGCTAGTCTTTCTCCATATTTCTCAATCTGACCATGTCCTATAGAATGGAAGGGAAGTTAGGGGTGCCAGTGACAGAGAACTGTATGATGGAAGACAAGATATTTATGTATAATCCTAGGGTGGATCTGGAGATTTTCCATCTTTAACTCTGCCTATGGATACACTTTACAGTTGGGACGCAATCTGAGGGTCCTTCTGGACTCATGACCCTTAGCTGAAGAGGAGGTGGCAGTCATGGCTACTGTAGGTTTTGCTAATCATGTCTATTCCTGGATTTGGAAGTTTGGCTCATGGTGACTTAGTCACCTCCCATTTCAATTGCTGTAATGTGCTCTACATGGGGCTGCCCTTGAGGACTGTATAGAGTTTTCTTAGTGTAGTTCTTCAATGTATTGTTCCTTTGATTCAAGATATGAAACACCATAGATTTTTAGTTTTGTATTCAATCCCACTGTAAAATAAAAATCATTTCTTACCAACATACATGCCAAAGATGTACTTTACACAGTATAAACTCAATCTGCTCATCAGGAACTTTGAAATACACATTCCTTTTGATGATGAAGCCTAATTCAACTCATTTAGGGGCATATTGTAGGCCAGATTTGTTCACTTGTGTACTCGGGGACAATGGCTGGAGGTTTTGTGTATCTTGCTTTTAATTGCAAAAGACACAGAGATGGATGATTCCTGCCAAATTTCCACAAGGGCAGTTCAAAGTATCATCAGTACAATGACATCAACTGCTAAATAATTCACCATGTGAATTCAGAAGACTGTTGCTTGTGATTTAGTTGAAAAAACAAGAATCTCTAGGCAAATTTTGGCTAGGTTGAAAAATGTTATGGTTCTTAAAATGTCAACCATACAAGTGATATATGTACATCTGTGTCAACAGTGCATAGTTCAGATTTGGTTATTGGAGCAGCGAATCAGCTCTACAAATAAATAAGAAATAATTCAGAATGTGGCACATTCACACTGTTTCCTCTGAGAACTACAGAAAATAAAAACTACAGTGTTACTATTGGGTAATTTGACATTTGGAGAATAGTGTTACGGGAGGAGTGGCATTTTTTATTTTACAGTCATGTTATCATTGGAGGATAATCCCAATTTAGTAGTGGAAAAGCATAATTTCTATTACCCACAGAAGTAATCAGAGGAGCATTGTAACTATATGCAAGTCTAGCAATCTACCCACCAGCTGTAACATCTTTAAGAAAATGAAAAGTTGCTATGGAAAGAAGTATCAGAACTGATATCAGGTTTATTAGGCACAGAGCTTCCTTTATCTGTTATTTCCTGGATGGTCTGCAGATAGCATACAATCCTTGAGCATCCTTCTGATGGCTCTGGAACCCCTCGAATTTTACCACTAAAATCCGGTTGTAAACATTTAGCTTCAAGAAGAGCATGTTTCTTTGAGAATTCACGCAGTTCTCTCACTCTTTTATCTCTCCAGAGAGCAGAACATTAGACAATGTATTTCAATGGTACATTCCAGGTTTTGGTTGAAAGTTTCTCAATTTGACAAGGGAACCGGTGATTCAAACAGGGTGTGGGTTTTCCTCCACTGAAAGTAATCAAGCTGAAGCTAGAAAATCCTCCCTTAAGGATGGCTTAATTGGAATTCCATAGTGAAGCAGAGGTTGCCTCAATCGCCTAAGTGTCTCCTACCAATTCTACATCTCTAAAATATGGCAATAAGAATTCCCCATTCCCATTTTTATGCATTTTTATTTTGTTTCAACTGATAAGAACCATAACTCCATAAGCTCCATGAATAATTAAATGCAAAGGTAATACTTCCTTGGATTGAACTCAGTTGTGAGTGACACCATGAACACATCCTTGAATAATGAAGCAGTTCTCCACTGATTTCTTCCAGGATGCTCTTTTGATTCCACAATATAAAGTCTGTTTTGGGGATTTCTTCTTGGTCTCCAACTCAAACACTAACCAAGTCTATCCTGCTTAGTTTTTTTTTTTTGGGGGGGGGGGAGATCACCTTGCAAGATGCTATTGCTAACCTGCCGTAACAATCTTTAAAAATATCTCAGATGATGTCCAGCAGTCTTGTTCCTGTGTCCTCTGAGGATGCACGCAAATTATGTGCAAGAAAGGAGAAGCTTGTGGTGTTACTCTCCTGTTTTCATGTTCTCTTGATCC
Source organism: Vipera berus (assembly GCF_964194415.1). Classification (NCBI taxonomy): domain Eukaryota; kingdom Metazoa; phylum Chordata; class Lepidosauria; order Squamata; family Viperidae; genus Vipera; species Vipera berus. The sequence continues at coordinate 11,389,058 of NC_138212.1, read as the reverse complement.
ACCTGTTTGCCATTTATCTCCTACAGCTGCCTGTAAAGAAAGTAAACGTCCCTTGGAAGTTTCCCAGCACTCAGAGGAAATGGGCCTCATTCTGGGCATCTGTGCTGGAGGACTGGTGGTGTTGATCATCCTTCTTGGGGCAATCATTGTTGTCATTCGGAAAGGGTAAGGAAGCATTTTGAGGACTTTGTTCTTGCTATCCTGCAGATAGCTTCACCCACTTTCCAACAAACACACCTCTCTTTGGAGCCGAATCTGACTCAGCTTCCTTTTAGAGATTAGCTACTTAGTCTAATGGAAGAATGTAAATGCTCAGACAAGAGGCAATCAGGTCATCTATGGGGACTTGGGCAAATTTTCTTGATTCACTTCTGAGTAGAGCTGCGCAGTGCTTTGGATTTAACTTGGAAGAGATGCTATGGAATCTGAGGAACATGAACCCAGCACTCTGTATGCGACACATTAGAGGTGCTGCATGATGGTGGAAGCAGATACGGCTGTTTTATGACATCCCGGGAAGCTGCTGTGTTCATGTTTCCACGGATTCCAAAGTAATTCTTCTGAATTTAAGACGAGGATTGCATAGCCCTACATTTTAATACAACCCAGCATCATTCACTTTATTCTTGCTAGATTCTTTATTCTTACTTTAAGAAGAGACTGGACAACATTTGTCTGAAATGGTTTCCTGCTTGAGCAGGGGAGGGGGGGGGACTAGAAGACCTCCAAAGTCCCTTCCAACTCTGTTATTCAGTTAGATCAGACCAGGGTTTGTTGACATAACATGTTTGTCAAAACATGAAAATATTTCACTGTTTCTTGAAGACGTGTCCTTATAACATAACCTTTATCTCAATGGCAGCTTGCTGCTGAAGCAGGCTGAAGCTGGTGTGAGCTGTTCCAGGATGAAAGTATGTTTTTTTTTTTTGCTCTTTCCCCTCTTAAAAAAATAACTCTCGTATGGGCATCTGAAGGTCCGTGGAGGGTGGGCTATTCTTTTCTGTTCCTACTTTTATATCTTTAGAGCATAAAACAAACTTTAATTCTGTTCTAACTGAATCTTTCTCTTTCCAGCAGCCATTTCATGAAACCTAAGAAATCTTATTCTTCCTGCTGCTTTGAAAAGGCACTTCTGAGGTCTTACATTTTTTCCCCCAAGAGAAATTATTTTTTTTTAAATTCCCCCAAAGCATCCAGCAGATTACATCCTTAGTTTTGTTTAATGCCCAAGGTGTCTAAGTGATTTTTTGCAGCATGAAAAAAAATTAAAAGTGTGCCTTGATAATACCAGGCTCCAGTGATTGGAGAAAACAGTTTGCTTTTTCATATCATTCCCCCAGAAATAATGGAGAGGTGAAAAAGAAAGAAACAGGGCTGCTGCAAGATAGGCTTTTAAATAATTATTTTTAAATGCTAGTATTCAATGGCCCACCAAGATTTCCTCTGTGGTTCAAATCCAAAATCAGATCCCAAAATACATCTAGGTAGAATGATTTTAAATTTCTACCTTCAGAATTATAGTCAGTGGACTATATCAATGCTAACTGTTTAATGATATTACTTGTTAGAGAATAACCATTGTTAAGGATCTAGCCCAGTGGCTCTCAACCTCAGCAATTTTAAGATATCTGAACTTCAAGTCCTTGAGTTCTGCAGCCATCATGGTAAGTGGGGAACTCTGGGCTTTGAAGTTTACATATCTTAAAATTGCTGAGGTTGAAAAAAATATTAGTCTATATACTAATAGCTCATTTAGAGACAGAGCTGTAAAGGCTAGAAGACTGAGTGGGGAAGTATTTTTAATAAATGAAAATAAAGTGGGGCTGAGTACTAAATGGAGTGTGGGGTGATAGGAAAACTTCTCATTTTCACAGAGGAAGCTGATTTGGACATAGTTCCAAATTTGCGAGATTTACAAGGCATTAAAAACTTGGCGTCAAGCCTGGAGCCCTGATAGTGTGGGTGAGGCTGCTTCTTGGTTACAATGACTGTACATTGTTTGATAATTCTCAGCTGCTGTCTTATGCCGTGTTATGTTATTTGTGTTTTAAATCATTTGTTGAGTTTTTATTCTGCTTTTATTTTGTTTTAATGGTTAGCTTCCCAGAGGAGTCATGTATATCACATGGATGGCCATATGAATGAATGAATGAATGAATGAATGAATGAATGAATGAATGGCTTCTTTTTCATTTTCCATTAAAAGGTAGGAATTGGGGAGAACTGTTGTAACACCTCCCCTGTAGCTACAGATCCTCTTTCAAAGCATATGAGTAAACTCCCTCTCTTCCCTCCTATTTTCTCGTGAGGCAGTTGAACCATACAATCACACACAGATACACAAATCAAGTAAGCATTGTCTCCCTCACTCTTAATCTTTTCTCCATCCTTTCCATGCTTATAGTTCTGCCTCTCTCCTTGTTGCCTTGCTCCTTTTCATACTCTGCGAGTCATTTTATGTCAGGAGTAAAAGGTCAGGTCCACACATGAGAGTCCAATTAAGCAGATGTATTTCTAGTCATGCCTATGCACAACAATCTTGTCAAGGTTAACACCCACTTGGGGTTAGATAAGGGTCAGTGGAATTCAAGAGGGGTTGAATTTAGTTCACTTGTGGCTATGTAGGGATCCTAGGCTGATCCCTCTTGACTCCACCCTCAGGTTCTGCCACTCCTTCTCCTACATTTTATCTCCAGCTATTGCAAATCCATCAGCCTCTTTTTACCTAGATCAGTAAGTCAAGCTGTCCCAACTAATACCTTGTAAATCTGCTGGGACTGCAAGCCATAGAATTTCTAACAAGAAAAGATAAATTGAAATACTGATTGGGGCATTCCAGAAGTTAACTTTGGGGAGGGGGGGGCCCTGCCATCCTGCTGGTGTCTATCTACATATCAAAAGTGACTCAGAATGGGAAACCAGTAATGGGAGATTTGTTAGGGTACATTGGACTACCCCATTAAACAGATATTCTTGTGTTTAATTTATCACTGGATTTAACCAGCTTTACTTTCAATTGCCATTTGGTGAGCAGTCTCCCCGCCCTCCCTCCAATGCATTTTCATCAGTATGCCAAGCTCCATCTTTGGTGTGACTTAGAATTTCAATTTTTTTTATCATTGAAACACGTCGCAGGATTGTCACTCCCAGCTAATAATTTAGAATCAAATGTGATGTAGTATATTATTTCATGCCAGATTTTAATAAGGTCAGTCCTTATTCATTCATTTAAGCAGCAGCAGCAGCCGTAGCCTAGACTGGCAAAAGGAGAGACTCAGTGGCATATTTGGCATGCTAATAGTCTTGGGGCCACTGCTTGGAAATGTTAGATGGTGTTGCATAGTCCAAAATCTTGGAGCACTCACGTTGGTCAGCTTAGAGGGACCATTGTTCTGATTTGCCTCTAAGGCAGCACTAGTGTTGAACAAGAAGTACTTTTGTAGCAAGCTCTCATTCGTTCTGATGAAAAAAGAATTTTCCTTTTAAATAACTTCAGAGAACAAAAAAAAGCAATCTCAGAGAAATCCTCATGGAATTCTTGCACTTATTTCAGTAGGAGATTACTAAGGAGCAGGTAAGGTAAACATTGTACAGTCCTTCCTCTTTAGAAATCCACTGCTTCTATGGCTCTTTTTTCATTAAATCCCAAGACGTTAAGTGAATCTCCCCCCCCCAAAAGTGTTTTCCATAACTGCAAAGAGTAAATCCTATCTTTGAGAAATGTTCAGAAATTTTCTCCTCTCCTAGGGAGCAAAACATTCACCACATTTCTCTGCCCACAAATTTGTTGCAGAATTCCTAAATGCCATTTTGCCCTGATATGTGTACCCAAATACATGTTCCACAGTAATGTAAGGTGGCGATCTGCTATCTACATAAGAACACACGTACCATTGCTTTGTGTAGTGTGGAAGCTGTACACAGTTTATTTATAGGGAATGGAAATTTGGGTGTATTTCCCAATTTCAGAGAGAATTGACCTGGGCGTTTCCCACTGATCATGACTTTGGCAACAGTGTCATGATGTTTCACCATGGAGAGAAAACACTGTAGTAAATTCAACACCGTAAGGCAAAAATGTATATATACTTACCTTATGGTAAGATGGGCAGCCAATACATTTTATTTATAAATAAATCAACAAATAAACAAACAAATAAAACGGGGCTCCATATTTCTTGACGTAATTCAGGGAAGGGCTAGGTGAGTCTTTGCGACAATGGCATCTAATCCATAGCCCTTTTGATTGCCATAATTAAGTTTGATCCACAATTAGAAAAAAATGGACAATTAGAGATCAAATTGCAGGCAGAATCTCCCATCAAAAAAGAACAATTTCTGTAATACCTAATTCTACACGTGTATGACGTTGCAAATGAAAAGCAGTGTGTTGGATAGGGCCTTTATTTATGGAGGGTCCCTGAATAATTTTCAGCCCGTCACTCTTTTTCAGTCTATATTGTCTCATCAGTTTGTTGTTAGCTGAAAAATGAAGGTGTGGTTGGTGCTGTGTATGCTTCTTGATCTACAGGAAATGGGAGAGGGAAGTGAGATTGTTTCATTGAGAAAATCAATAGACTAAATATCCATGCACAGTGCAGAACTAAGCTATCACATCCATGCATAGAAGGTAACAAGCTGAGAATGGTAGAGACAGCTTCAGCTACCATGCTCCTCCCCACTTGTCTTCTGTATGTGTAGAACTTAGACATAATTATAAAAAATTTGAAGGGGCTCATAACAAGAGCATTATTGTTGGATAGTATTCACCATGGAAAATTAGATACCGTATGAATGAGAACAGAGCTGAGGTGTTTTGGAATTAGAAATCAGTACCATGGAGAGCTTAAATGTTATCATGGTTTCTTTTTGGTGTTCCAGACAATATTTTCGTGGCCACCAGGGTGATACTTGATTTTTCCTCTGTTGGGGGGAATATTGGGGAGTTTTCTTTAAAAAAAACACCATGTTAAATCTGTGCACTGTCATTTTTATGAGCTTCTCGCCTCAGAATGTAAGCAGCCGAACTCATTAGAATTCTTGTTGTTCTCATCCCTAACACATCTGGAGGGCACAAAGTTGGGAAAGTCTACTTTACATTTGGGGCAGGGGTAAGAAAAAACAGTGCCCATGATTACTGGACATAATAATTGGGTCTCAAAGAATGTATAGACCATTCCATCATTTATAAGAGCATAATGTCTATGATAACTCTGGGAACAAGGCTTGGGCATTTCATGTAAGTCCAAGAAGAAAAAAAGGGTGAATTCATGCATTCATTAATTCTCGTAGCCAGAATCTACATCTGGTAATCATAAGCTAGGCATTAATAATTAGGGTGGAGTCTCATAGTTTTATTTTACTCTCTCTCTCTCTCTCTCTCTCTCTCTCTCTCTCTCTCTCTCTCTCTCTCTCTGTGTGTGTGTGTGTGTGTACTTCATGAATTATCCTTTTGAAAGCATTAGTATTCCATTCTGATTTTGATTAATTCAGAAGGTTTTGAGCAGTGAGCTTCAGTAAAAAAACAATGTCAACTTTTTGCTTAAACTTTTTGCTGTCCAGAGCATGGCTGCTAGCATCACCAAGATGCAGTCTCTGATGCTGCTTTGGGTTGCTATTGAACTAAAAAAAAATCTTACTGTAGATCTTGCAGACAGCTGTATGTTGTTGATCAAAGTTTGGCAGGAAAGCTGGTCATATGCCCACCAGTTGTTGATAAAACCAATTTTTCAGGTTGTTGGGAATCTCTTAGCAGTGTGCAGAGGTTGACAGAGTTGCACGCATGCAGAGTTCCTATGAATTGCTTCCTGCTGTATACTATATTGGATGTGGTGGATTGCCATTCAATCTTTTTCTTTCTAAACAAATGGATTGGAATGGAACTGGATCACATTCTTGAAACTCGAAAATTTGCTATTTTGGAGCCAGTTGGAACTGACCAGAAGGATAAGATTTAATCTTAAATGGAGAATGATATGGTGTGAAACTCAAATATTATGGGACTGATTATGTTTTGGCCCTTCTCTAGAGACTTGTGTATTCACAAGATTCTGGAGTGAGAGTAGCAAGCACACTCTTACTTTGACTGAAAATTAGGATTATTTTTTATTTTTTTTATTTTAATTCCATTTATATCCCGCCCTTCTCCGAAGACTCAGGGCGCCTTACAAGCTTAGCAGTTATGGTAGTACCATCTCTAACTAGCATGAAAGCTTATGTCTTTTAATACAATTTGTTAGTCAGAAAAGGTACTACCTTGCTCCTGGTTCTTTGCCACCATAAATCAGCACAGTTCTCCTCCTTTGGTGTCCACTTTGATTGAACATCCAACAAATGTCAATTAATGACTGAGGAAAATCAGATAGTAATGCTATACTATTTTTTATAGCCAGGAGCACAAATACAATCAAGGCCACTAAATAGATGTTAGTGAAAAAGGTGTTGTTTATATGTGTTACATGAACTCTTTGTCTGTATATCCAATTTCCAATTGGGTTCATTTCATCTCAATTCCATTTCAATAGGTTTGCTCAACTGTTTGAATGTGTTTTATGGTTAAAATACTTGTTGAAATACCTGAATTAAGAAATCCATAATCTTCTCAGTCTACCTACCTAGGCTGGATAATCACAAGAAAAAGATTAAATCAGCCTCCCTTAAATTACATCTTGTTTAGTCCTACAAATACTAAAAGACTCAATTTAGCACAGAATATCCAGTGTCCAAGGACAGTGGGAAATATTGGCCAGAACATCTGAAGAGATCCATTTTGAGGAAGACAGAAGTAAATATAAAAAGTTTGTTATTTTTATGTAGCTAAATATAGCTGGGAAGACCAGGGAAAGACTAAAACTGCATTGGCTTCCGGTTGCCCTCCGGGTGAGATTCAAGGTGCTGGTGATGACCTATAAAGCCCTAAATGGCTTGGGTCCGGGATATCTGAGGGAACACCTGCTGCCGGCATCAAGTTCCCTTTGTCCAGTGCGCTCCCACAGGGAGGGTCTTCTCAGGGTGCCACCGGTAAGAGATTGCCGGCGGGTAACACCCAGGGATAGGGCCTTCTCAGTGGGGGCGCCTGCCCTTTGGAACCAGCTGCCAGTGGAGCTGAGGACTGCCCCCGACCTCCGTTCATTCCGCCGGGACCTGAAGACCTGGCTCTTCGAGCTCTCTGGCCCAGGCTGAGGATTAATCTTATTTTAACTGGGGTTTTATTTATACAGGGACAAATATAATTTCTTTTTAAACTTGTTTTTAACTTTTGTATCTTGGTTTTTAATTACCCTGTAAACCGCCCTGAGTCCTTCGGGAAAGGGCGGTATATAAATGTAATAAAATAAATAAATAAATAAAATAAAAAAGAGACAGAAAGAGAAGAACAGAGGTCTATGTTTATTTTAAAAAATAAAATTGGGTCCCATTGGTTTAAGGGTGACTAAATGGGAACAGCTGCTCTAGTCATAGTGCATGGAAACTGATTATATAGAAGCATAGAAACCAGATGATATTTCATGTAGTAGAGGAACATTAATGCATTTTGGTTTGTTTCTCTTGATGAGGAACAATTACATGCTTGGAATGTGTTGGGATTGTCTGCCAAACTGTCAATAAATATTTTGTGTGCTTCTTTGCCATTTTCCAGAATGATGTCACCATTTAAGTCTTAATATGACAGAGAGGAGGAGGACAGGGAAAAATGCATATGACGAGATTGCTCAGAGCAGAGTCTAAATCTGAAGGCTCAACTTTGGGCAAATGAGATATGTCTCTTTGTTCTTTTGGCTTGGTGCTGCATCAGATCATGTGACATTCGTCTTGTATTTGAGGAGAGATTTGATTCATTTTTTTAAAGAAGTTTTCTGGGCCTATATTTGTTCTTTTTTTGTTGTTCTATTCTCAATTGTGGGCTTTGGAAACAAACGCAGACGTTTCAATTGCTCATAGTGCCCAGACAAATTGATGTTATGTTGGATGCTGCATGGCATTCTGGGAAATAGAAAACTCTGCAGCTAAGAGTTGAAGGTGAAAGTGGGCTTCATTTTGTTTTCCTCCATCAATTTTCTTCCCAGTCCAGTGGTCTCCTAATGTCTTGGATTCCAATTTTCACAATACAGTGCTGCTTTGATTACTATCAGACCTTAGAATGTTGATCTTAATGTAATCTTTTTTTCCCCTTCAAATTTCCTCACAATATTTGCTGACATTTTCATTCACAATTATTGTAGGAGAAAATAATCCTTTTGTATTCCATTGCTGTGATGACTTCAAGTTACGTGATAATTTAGTTCCTCAATTTCCATTTCTGTACACAATGACTTACATGTTGTCCACAGAAAAGCCACTCCAGTTTTTAATTTTAATTTTGGCGAGTATATAAACAAGGGTGTCCAGATCTTCAAACATAATGAACCTTCAATCCTAGTGCACACCTTTAACAAAGTGTGTTAGCTTCCTATTTCCAAATGGCAACTAGGATTTCTGCTCAGAAGCCATATTTATCAAATATGGATTTTATCTTGTCATGTTAAGCCCCCAAATGAGAGCATCACCCCTGGAAATTAATTATGAGGAAAGAGGAAGGGCCTTAGTGGGAGAAGCATTGATAGAAGAGGATGGACTCATATAACACAAACATACACATGTACTGTCATTTTCTTTTATTCTCCCCTGGGATGGGGTGTGAAGTGGGTCAGAAGGGTAGGGGTTAGCTGTACCTCTGGATCCCTAGACAGCTTCATTGGCCTGTTTTATGTTTTATCTTAGAGGCCTAGTGGTCAGTCACTTAAATATGAGCCAGCAGTGGGCTGCAGCCATCAAAAAAGCCAATGCAATACTAGGCTGCATTCACATCAAGTTCATGTGAAGTGTTAATACCACTTTATAAGGCCTTGGCAAGGCCACACTTGGAATAATGCATCCAGTTTTGGTCACCACAATATATATAAAAAGGTTGAGACTCTGGAAAGAGTGCAGAAAAGAGCAACCACGGTTGCAGGAATTGGGTATGTCTAGTCTAGTGAAAAGAAGGACTATGGATGACATGATAACAGTATTCCAATATTTAAGGGGCTGACACAAAGAAGAGGGGTCAACCTATTCTCCAATGCACCTGAAGGCAAGACAAGAAACAATGGATGGAAGCTAACCAAGGAAAGAGAAATTTCCTGACAGTGAAAACAATTTATTTACATAATAATAAAGTTGGAAGGGACCTTGGAGGTCATCTAGTCCAACCCCCTGCTCAGGCAGGAAAGCCTATCATTTCAGACAAATGGCTGTCTAGTCTCTTCTTAAAAACTTCCAGTGTTGGAGCATTCACCACTTCTGGAGACAAGGAGTTCCACTGGTTAATTGTTTTCACTGTCAGGAAATTTCTCCTTAGTTCCAGGTTGCTTCTCTCCTTGATGAGTTTCCACCCGTTGCTTCTTGTCCTGCTTTCAGGTGCTTTGGAGAATAGCTTGACTCCCTCTTCTTTGTGGCAGCCCCTGAGATACTGGAACACTGCTATCATGTCACCCCTCACCCTTCTCTTCATTAAACTACACATACCCAATTCCAGCAACCGTTCCCTATATGTTTTAGCCTCCAGTCCCCCAATCATCTTGGTTGCTCTTCTCTGTACACTTTCTAGAGTCTCAACATCTTTTTTACATCGTGGTGACCAAAACTGGATGCAGTTTTGCATCCAGTAATCCAGTGGAACGGCTTGCCTTCAGAAGTTGTGGGTGCTCCATCACTGGAGGCTTTTAAAAAGAGACTGGATAGCCATTTGTCTGAAATGGTATAGGATTTCCCATTTGAGCAAGGGGTTGGACTAGAAGACCTCTAAGGTCCCTTCCAACTCTGTTATTCTGTTAAGTAGTAGAATGAGCATGAGGAATGGAAATTAAATAGAAAAATGTATTCAGGGGAAATAGTGGTAGAGACCTCAGAATTACTATGTTGATATGAAGTTGCTTTTATGCACTCTTCTTGAATTCAAGGCCTTCGAGTGGCTGTCTTCCCAACCCTTTTACCAGCACTTGAGATATAATGCATACCTTGACACTTGTTTAGTAGAGAGAAAGAGAGGCAGGTAATCAACTTAGACAATTTTATATCTAGTTTGCACCATGTAGTTTATTTCTAGGCATTTATTTGATAGAATGAACCAAGCATTACTAGCAGTTCAAGAGTGGTTCCATGGCTGAATTGCTACTTATTTCGCGACAAAAGACGGATATTTATGAAATTGTTGTGGGAAGGAAATGAGGATGTTCTGGTTGTTCCTGGGTTCTGAATTATAATAAGCAAAGGCGCATGCTTTTGGTTTTTTGTTCGTATGGATTTCTAGAAATCAGGTCCCCTCTGTATGGCAGGTTTGGCTGCTTTCAGTTAATTCCTCCAAGACCGCTTTTTTAACTAGGTTTGCTAAAGGAATCAGGAGGGTTGAAAGATACACGTTCTTGGTTAACTAATTGGGAGGTTGCATCTGATGAAAAAACTGCCACTTGTAGTCATATTACTATACCTTAGAGCAGGATGATCAATCTTTTGGATGCCTGTAGCTGTACTTAATTTTCTCGCAGAGGCTACAGTGGCTAGGATGATCCTGCCAGCATCATACAAATGGAATGATTTCCCATTTGGGTTTGCTAGCTGGCTGTGTTTTTCCTAGCCCTGCTAAATGTATATGAAGGTTTAGGTTGCTGTTTTCATGTTTCCTATTATGTAGTCAATGGAAGCAGTGCCGAGCCCCCGACATTCAGGGGTGCTGTTAGGGAGAACTCCAGGGCCTTATCTATTGCTATGTCCAGGTACACCTTGGTTCATGGTTCCAGCTTTTTTAAAGGTAAGACGTATGGATTGCCTAAATGCAATGAACAGGAAGAGTTTCCAGTTCAGCAGGGATTATTGCCATTCACTTTCTAAGGCGTGTTTCCCAACCTTGGCAACTTTAAGATGAGTGGACTTCAGCTCTCAGAATCCCACAGCCAACCCATCTTAAAGTTGCCAAAGTTGGAAAACACTGTTCTAAACCATTACATATCTCTGACATTCCAGGTCATCTGATTTTTGATTGCTGCTTGATGGGCTAAGCTTGTCTGAAATGAAGATGCTGTCCTTGAGTTTTAGGACAACCAAAAAGATGGAAAGCTTCTTGGGGAATAAGGAATCTGAATTGCTGGTCAAGTGGGGGGAATCATCTCATAAGAGGTGTCTGCTGAAATTGGGGGGGAGGGATAAAAGCTGAGATAGGCAGGCTTCTCTCTCTCTCCCTCCCTCCCTCCCTCCCTCCCTCCTTCCCTTCCCTTCCTCTTTCTTTCTTTCTTTCTTTCTTTCTTTCTTTCTTTCTTTCTTTCTTTCTTTCTTTCTTTCTTTCTTTTTCTATCTTTCTTTCTCTCTCTCTCTCTCTCTCTCTCTCTCTCTCTCTCTCTCTCTCTCTCTCTCTGGAAAAGCAACACATCAGTCTTGCAAAAGATCCACATTAGTTCTTATAAGGGTTGTTTTTTTTAAAATAGGGTTATAAGTTGCTTATCTAAAGCTTTGGCTGGGATTCTTGCTTGCTATCTGACAGCAAGCATCTATGGAAGCTACTTGCCATCTCTACCTAGCCCCCTCTCAATATTTCTTCCCTTTCTTCTCTCTCTCTCTCTCTCCCCCCAGCACCCCTTCCTCTACCTCTTTGCATGGGCAATGGCTTGGTCCAAATAACTCATCTTTTCTTTTATTATCTGCCAAGAAAAAAGCTGCTTATGCAATATCTGCTTTTCTCTTTGTTTGCACGCTTGCCAGGAGGAACTACTATTCTTATTCCTATTACCCGTAAGTAATTCTCTCATTCAGTTCTCCTTGCTCCATTGCTTGCTGCCGCCAACTATTTTCTTTCTTTGTCGCATGAATGTTTAAAGTCCCCCCCCCCGTGTGGGAGGGTGTACAGAAATGATGATGTTGAATGTTGCTTAAATAGAATGGAAATGCTTCAGAACAGGGGAAACCAGGGTGGGGATGCATTTGCAGCGGGAGGGAATCAAGATTCCCGTTAGAAAGCTAGATACGTCCAGGGTGCATAATGAGTTCCACTTCCACTGAACCTATTTTGCACAGGATGAAAGCCAAGTCTTGGAAATAGTGTAATTTCTCCCACAAGAAATAGGGAAATATGGTGCTTCCTTTCCAAATCAATCCAACTGTAGTCACAGTAGCCTTCAAATATGTCTCTTTATTCCTTAAACGGCATACTTCGATGGGTTCCTAACTACCTACCCCTTGTTATTGTGTGGCTACCCTAAGGCTACCCTAAGAATGCTTTATATATTGGACATTCTCTGAGTTAATGATAGAAGAGAATACTTGTATCACAGGGTTGAACTTCGGGGTCCCTGGTGCTTTCTGAGCTTGGTGGATTTCTTGCAGAAGTTTCATTACCAAATTAGGTAATGTCATCAGTGCCAGTACTGGCTAGCACTGATTAGGCTATCTAGCGTGATAATGGAATGTCTGCAAGAAAACCACCAAGCCCAGAGATCACCTAGGAACCCCCAGATGAGATAACCTCTCTTGCCCAAACTGAGGTGTCAAACCAATTAGGGATTGTAGTGCAGACACACTGTCAAGCAGGAAATCTAGGCCTGGCCCAGCATGAACAAAGGGGCAGAGTTCAGTTCTTTCTGAGTCACATGTTTATTCAGATCTGGAAAAGGTGGGTCTTCCCATTCAGCTGGAAGAGCCCCCAATGATTTATTCAGCATGCCTTTTTATTGTATTTTGCTAACACAAGCAGGAAAACAGCCATTTCCATGAAAGTAGATAAAAAGCCGAAGCTGCTACGAGGTTGTTGCTGGCCAAGTACATTGAGAAGCACGTTTAGAGAGAAACATATTTAGCAAACCCTTTGCAGCCTGCCTTGTGGTTTCCCGTCAGGCCTCTCCCGAGCGATGGACAGTTACGTGTTATTACCACTCATTTATTCTCTTTAATTCAGCAATTTCAGTGCAAACAAATCCTGATGATCAACAACACCACTGCTTTCAAGCATCTTCCCAACCATCTGATCTCTGAAGCAATTCTCTTCCTAAGACTAGGACCTCTGGTGTTTGTAAGCTAAAGGGCTGAGAGTGAGGATCAGCAGGTGACAGTGGGAGCTGGAAAGCCCCTTTCTTTTCTGTTCCAAGTGGGAGGATCATTGAGGGCCTTAAACTCTTCCTTTCAAACAAGGTGTCATGAGGTCTTCACCTTCTTTTCTAATCCTGAGCTTGGCCAAGTTCATTGTCATCTCTAGATAATGCAGGAAACTGGGAAAGCCCTTTCAAACAAGGTGTCATGAGGTCTTCACCTTCTTTTCTAATCCTGAGCTTGGCCAAGTTCATTGTCATCTCTAGATAATGCAGGAAACTGGGAAAGCCCTTTCAAACAAGGTGTCATGAGGTCTTCACCTTCTTTTCTAATCCTGAGCTTGGCCAAGTTCATTGTCATCTCTAGATAATGCAGGAAACTGGGAAAGCCCTTTCAAACAAGGTGTCATGAGGTCTTCACCTTCTTTTCTAATCCCAAGCTTGGCCAAGTTCATTGTCATCTCTAGATAATGCAGGAAACTGGGAAAGTCCTTTCAAACAAGGTGTCATGAGGTCTTCACCTTCTTTTCTAATCCCAAGCTTGGCCAAGTTCATTGTCATCTCTAGATAATGCGGGAAACTGGGAAAGTCCTTTCAAACAAGGTGTCATGAGGTCTTCACCTTCTTTTCTAATCCCGAGCTTGGCCAAGTTCATTGTCATCTCTAGATAATGCAGGAAACTGGGAAAGCCCTTTCAAACAAGGTGTCATGAGGTCTTCACCTTCTTTTCTAATCCCAAGCTTGGCCAAGTTCATTGTCATCTCTAGATAATGCAGGAAACTGGGAAAGCCCTTTCAAACAAGGTGTCATGAGGTCTTCACCTTCTTTTCTAATCCCAAGCTTGGCCAAGTTCATTGTCATCTCTAGATAATGCGGGAAACTGGGAAAGCCCTTTCAAACAAGGTGTCATGAGGTCTTCACCTTCTTTTCTAATCCCAAGCTTGGCCAAGTTCATTGTCATCTCTAGATAATGCGGGAAACTGGGAAAGTCCTTTCAAACAAGGTGTCATGAGGTCTTCACCTTCTTTTCTAATCCCAAGCTTGGCCAAGTTCATTGTCATCTCTAGATAATGTGGGAAACTGGGAAAGTCTTTGAATCACCTTTCTTCTACGTTTTCAAGAATGGAATTTTTTAGGATCCAAAGGTGCTTTTCCAAAAGGCGACTGGACTTTCTTAGTTTTTTTTTCTTTGAATTTTTGTTTGTTTGTCATCCAGGAAGTTCTAACTGAAGAAGCTTCTTGGATGAGAAGCAAAACATTTTCAAAAGGAAAAAATCCAGTTGCCTTTTGGGAAAGCATCTCTGGAACACCCATGACCTGGATGATTGAGAATCTCCGTAACTGTTTAGGAGCATGAAGCTTTCTGAGCTGCTGGTAGTAACTGAAGAGATGGCGTGATGTTCAAGGGTGGCATAAAATCAATGTGGTACCTAACTTTATCTTTTGCTGTTATGTGGACTCCTGAGAGTAAACAGTTTCAGCTGACGTGGAAGTATTTGCATGTACAGTGAAAGCATCTCGTTGGGAATACAGTAATTCTACTGTAAACTGACTCTTTTTACCAACACCACCCACATGACTTCTTGGACTGAACATTCCCACGTTAGACTGAACACCCAAATGTAATACCCGAATAGGATGTTTCTGAAGGGTTGCAATAAGATCTGCATCATTTCTCCCCATTCTTTCCCTGTACCAGAAATTCAAAGAGAGAGAGAGAGAGAGAGAGAGAGAGAGAGAGAGAGAGAGAGAGAGAGAGAGAGAGAGAGAGAGAGAGAGAGAGAGAGAGAGAGAGAATGCAGCTAAACAATAAAAAATCCCAAGGTACATGGCTTAAACTGAAGAATAAAGCTTTGTGAGCCTTGAATTTTGGCTTTTAACTGAAAACTGATGTTCAGACTGAAAATTCTCCGTATGAATTGAAGCGAAAGTTTTAATACAGCTGGGAGCTGTGAAAAGCAAATTATGTAAAGTTGACTCTTTGAATGTAAGTAGCTGAAGAACTTGTCCACGCTTAAAATCACATCGGGTGTAGAATCAATAATATTGAACAGACATAAGTGCTGTATTTCAAGATGAGGCAATGTTATAGGATCTAGAATATTTTCACAGCCATAAAAATGGGTGATTGCACTTATAAAAGACTTGGGGGGTGTATATAAGTATTGCCTTTGATTGAGAAATTTGTTACTTTTTTTTGACGTGACCCTAACCCTTCAGATTCATTCAGCGTGTTTTCTGTCAATATGTTTTTAAGAACACAAAGGGAAGAGCGCTTCATTAAGATAAATTTTTAATGCACCAAATAGATGTATTCTCAGTACTGCTATTCCATGGGGTAATGTTCTCTTTCACTGGAGCTTTTAAGAAAAGGAATATGTTTTCATTTAGAAATCATGCTGTTTTTGCTTAGCATGATGTGCAAATCCACCCATCACAATTTAGAACTCTGACTTTTTTTCTTGGGCTTTTTGTGCATTGTATGGTCAAAATAATCTAATTATGTCATGATTTTATGGACATGCAAACCAAGATTGCTTGATAAATCTTCAAACAGAGGAGATAATCCACATGCATTGTTTATCATTTGGTTTCTTGTTACTTAGTCCTTAATACTGTACAGCCTTATCAATAACCCTTCCTCCATCCTTGTCTTCTAAGACTGAAATTGTAAGGGTGGAATCCTGATATGGAATTCTGGAAGAAACCAACTGCAGAATGAGTATTGGTTTGGAGGAAAATATGCAGGTTTTGTCACCTTGAAAATATTTTTATTTCTATAACTATTAGTATATAAATTGCCCTCCCTATCTCATAATACCTCTTTATCCAGGGACGTGTCCCTTAATCTTGACAAATTGCTGCTAATTAATTGCATTGTATGTAGGAGTGATCACAGAACAAAGGATACTTTTTCAGATGTTATCAGAACTTAACATTTAACTTTATAATATAAGGGTAGACCATATATATATATATATATATATATATATATATATATATATATATATGTGTGTGTGTGTGTGTGTGTGTGTGTGTGTGTGTGTAATACATATACACATACACATAATATAGGCACAATGTATATATTACACAATACATAATCATGGACAAAATAAGAATTGTTGATCTAAGTGTTCTGACATTTATTCCTTGTGCCACTATTGAAAAATAACTTGTCCAAATACTGACAAAGAACACAGATTAAAAATCCAATGCTGTCAATCAGGGCAAATTTATCTTTCCAATATTGGAATAGTACTACTTTTGGCTACATTCCTTCGGTGAAATACCCATAGTTCTCAGTATGTTAATCACAACCATATGCTAGAGATATAACCTAGATTAGTTCTCTCCAACATGGCTGCTTCCCAGTTGTGTACATTTGAGTTCCTAGAAATCTCAGCAATAGCCACACATCTGGAGGGCAGCCAGGTTGAAGAAAGCTGGCTGAAAAGCTCACGCACTTGGTAGCAATTCTTTTGATAAAGCAACCATCAACCCCAAACCCAACTGCCAGTCAGATAAATTTCAGACCAAAATGTAACAGTAGTAGGATAAGACCAAACCAAATGACTTGACGTTTTAAATTATATCCCCTTCATTAATACAAACATGTGACATAGTTCTCACTGAGAACTGTGGAATGCACACAGAAAAGATTACTTGTTAATATATTCCATGCGCATTGGAAGCTAATGTTAGTTTGTCACCCTTATTAGAAACAAGACCGGAATGAGCTAACTCTACTTCACTGTAAAGCTACATTAACAGAATCTTGCAAACCTGAAAGTGCTTCTCTCCCTCGTCCCCTGAGCTTCTTGTCCAGCTCACATTCCCCACATAGCTGCCTTTTATCTGTCCATTTCTTTGGCTGCTGTGTCTTCAGCCTGTCCCTCAAAGTCATTCCCTCATACCATGACATAATTTGAAAACTTTGGCACTATAAAAGGCTTAGATAGTAATTGGAGCGTTCTAGGCAGGTTACTGAGAAAGCGCCAGCTTGTAGTTTTGATGAGTTAGCTGTATCCTTACTGATTTATTTATTTATTTATTTTATTATATTTATATACCGCCCTTTCCCGAAGGACTCAGGGCGGTTTACAGGGTGGTTAAAACAAAAAATACAAAAGTTAAAAACAGATTAAAAAAATTATATCGGTCCCTGAACAAATAAAACCCCAGTTAAAATTAAAATTAAAATTCTCAGCCTGGGCCAGAGAGCTCGAAGAGCCAGGTCTTCAGGTCCCGGCGAAATGTACGGAGGTCGGGGGCGGTCCTAAGCTCCACTGGCAGCTGGTTCCAAAGGGCAGACGCACCCACAGAGAAGGCCCTCCCCCTGGGTGTTGTCTGCCGGCAGTCTCTTACCGGCGGTACCCTGAGAAGACCCTCCCTGTGGGAGCGCACTGGACGAAGGGAGCTTGATGCCGGCAGCAGGTGTTCCCTCAGATAACCCAGACCCATGGCATTTAGGGCTTTATAGGTCATCACCAGCACCTTGAATCTCACCCGGAGGGCAACCGGGAGCCAATGCAGCTCGCGGAGTAGAGGTGTTACATGGGAGTATCGGGAAACCCCCATCACAACTCGCGCGGCCGCATTCTGCACCAGCTGAAGCCTCCGAGTGGTCCTCAAGGGCAGCCCCATGTAGAGAGCATTGCAGTAGTCTAAACGGGAGGTCACGAGCGCATGAGTGACTGTGCGTAGGGCATCTCGGTCCAGATAGGGTCGCAACTGGCGCACCAGGCGAACCTGGGCAAAAGCCCCCCTGGTCACGGCTCCTATATGGTCTTCAAAATTGAGTCGTGGATCCAGGAGGACGCCCAATGATGAGGATGACACTCTTGTTAGAGAAAAGGCGACATTCAGAAATGACAGGAGGCCTATCTGGAGGAAGTAGAATTCACCTTTCTAAAACTTTAGTGGATGCAGTAAAGCTGCAGACATCTATCCGCGTTTTGTAGTGTGAGTTTAGCAGGTTACCTAGTTAAGATTGTCCAAGCTGCCCTTGTATTCAAGGTCAAATATCAGTTAGAGATTAAACTCTTAAAATAGGACCATCAAAACCTAGGCTGACATCAATGTTAGTTCAGGGAATTACTGGGCAGTTGCTATCTTCCCTCCTACCTATCTCATTGGGTTGTTGTAAAATGCCATTTGAGTTTCTGGGGTGGGGGGAAAACAAGAAAGAAATTGAATGAATATTTAAATAATACATGAGTGGGCTTGGAATTCTGGGAACAATTGGGAAAACATGCCTGGGGGGCGGGGGAGACCAGATTTGGAAAAAAAAATGACATGGCTTTAGTTTAAAGTGATTAGACCCATATTAGCACAGGAATTGTGTGGAAATTCTGTTAATTCTGAAGGTGGCTCTATTATCGATAAAATTTCAGAGCAATCAAGAAGTCCAGCCTCTTGACTTTTCTAAAGTATGCATCCAGAACAACTTTAGAAGTTGCTTCTCTTATAAGATTAGCCCCAATTCTTTTCTCCTCTCTTTTTTCTCTTCCTTTTTGTCCTTTGGTAATCTGCTTATAGAGAGAATTCAAAGTGGATTGCACAGTGTAACATTTGCCTACTTTCCTTCTTTGTAATCTTCCATTAGGAAACCTGTCAACATGACCAAAGCCACAATCAACTACCGCAATGAGAAAACACACATGATGAGTGCAATTGATCAGAGCTTTACAGACCAGAGTACCCTTCAGGAAGATGAGAGGCTGGGATTATCTTTCATGGATACTCACAATTACAACAACAGAGGTCAGTTTCGCAAGAATACATGTTGTCCTGATTCCAAGATGGAGCGGCACAATTTATATAACAGAGCAAAATAGATTTCATTGGTTCTTCTGTTGTTAGTACAACGAAGTTAGGATTAGAGTTAGAGTTAAGCTTCTTTGGGCTCTGCAGTTGGATTTTATATGTGGGTTTCTTTATTTATTGTATTTATTCAGGGTTTTTTTCATGTACTGACTTTATTATTTCTTATAAATAACTCAAGACAACAAACATACATAATTCTCGTTTTTCCTCCTATTTTCTTCCTAACAACATTGTGAGATGAGTTGGGCTGAGAAAGAGATGGATTGACCTAAAGTTCCCCCAGCCAGTTTTCATGACTAAGGTTTAATGAAGAGAAGGGTGAGGGGTGACATGATAGCAGTGTTCCAATATCTCAGGGGCTGCCACAAAGAAGAGGGAGCCAGGCTGTTCTCCAAAGCATCTGAAAGCAGGACAAGAAGCAACGGATGGAAACTAGTCAAGGAGAGAAGCAACCTAGAACTAAGGAGAAACTTCCTGACAGTTAGAACAATTAACCAGTGGAACAACCTGCCTCCAGAAGCTGTGAATGCTCCAACACTGGAAGTTTTTAAAAAGAGACTGGACAGCCATTTGTCTGAAATGGTATAGGGTTTCCTGCCTTAGCAGGGGGTTGGACTAGATGACCTCCAAGGTCCCTTCCAACTTCTTCTTCTTCTTCTTCTTCTTCTTCTTCTTCTTCTTCTTCTTCTTCTTCTTCTTCTTCTTCTTCTTCTTCTTCTTCTTCTTCTTCTTCTTCTTCTTCTTCTTCTTCTTCTTCTTCTTCTTCTTCTTATTATTATTATTATTATTATTATTATTATTATTATTATTATTATTATTATTAGACTAGAACAACCCAGCTCCTGGTAAATGGCAAAGTCATCCAGCTGGCTCTCATGCCTAAGGTGGCACTAGATCTCACAGTCTCCTGGTGATTGGCCCAAAGTCACCCAGCTGGCTTTCATGCCTAAAGAATGACTAGAACTCACAGACTCCTGGTTTCTAGCCTGAAGCCTTAAGTGTTACAAGAAGGATTGTCTGCCAGGCGGGGTATCCAAAAAGTCAAAACTGAAGCTACAACAAGTGCAATCAAAGCCTTTTTTAATGTGCATTGTGACACATGTAAAAAAGGAGCAGGGCTTTGATTTCATGAGGTGACACAGTGAAATCCAATCTAGTCCAATCCTTTATTTGCTTACAGATGACGGACAGAATCTTGCCAAATTAAAGCTATAACCTTATAGCCTACTTAATATATCCTGAGGGATTCTAGGATGTGGCTACCTTAAACCTCTTCCCTCCTCCACCATCCAGTGTGGGACTATGCAGTCTCCTAATCTGGCCCCACTCTGGGAAAGCTTGATTTCTCTAAAACTCCGCCCCACTAATCCTCCAGTGCATGGTTCAAAATGCATGATTTTGGCTCCCTGTTTGACTCAACACCTCTCTGAAGATCCCCTGCTGCCAATTTTTAGGACAAAATTTCTACCGCTAGTAGGATGAAAGTAGGGTTAGCCTTCCCTGGAGTCTGTGGTTCAATCTAATGTGAGAGTTAGGTTAAGAAAAAAAAACAGTGCAGATTTATTGGTCCTGGATCTCTTCCAATATACTCCTACCTGAGTTTTCATGAATTTTAACATTGGTTGGCTCTTTTGGAAGCGTTATCAGTTCAAATTGTCAGTACTAATCTTCTGGGCTGTGCACACAGTGTTATCTGATAAGTCTGATTACAATTCAGACTCTTGTGCTCTCCGCTCACTTGTGCAATCAGTCGATTCTTTATCTTAAAATTGCCACCTCACATTTTTATAAGGCTTTCCCCCCATTTAGTTCTCTGGCTTCAACTTTCGAGTTAGGCCTGTAGTCCAATCTTTTTCCAGGATCTTCAGGAAAGTGGAAAAACCTCCTCCTAATTTGATTTGTGTTGTACTTGTATTTGTATTAAGAATTGTTTATCCTGAGTACAGGTAATAATAATAATAATAATAATAATAATAATAATAATAATAATAATAATAATAATAATAATAATAATAATAATAATAATAATAATAATAATTATTTTATTTATATACCACCCTTCTCCCGAAGGACTCAGGGCGGTGAACAGGGCAAATGTATAAAATACAAAAGTACAAAAGTTAAAAGGAATTAAACATAATGCCCAAGGTAAAAACAATAAATACAAATATTAAGAACAATAAAAATCCCAACCCATCCCCCATCAGGCCAGGCCGGCTTGTTCGAATAAGTGAGTCTTCAGATCGCGACGGAAGGAGCGAAGGTCGGGCGCCATCTGGAGCTCAACCGGTAACTGATTCCATAGCTCCGGGGCGCCCACAGAGAACGCCCTCCCCCTGGGGGCCACCAAACGACATTCTCTGACCGGTGGCACCCTGAGGAGGCCCTCTCTGTGGGAATGCACAGGGCGGAGGGATGTCGATGCCGGCAGCAGGTGCTCCCTAAGGTACTCTGGACCCCTGCCATGTAGTCCTCGACAGTTCATTTAGTGATTGTTCAAAGTTGCAATGGGACTGAAAAAAGTGACTCATGACTATTTTCACACTCCATTGCAGTATTCCCCAGAGTCAGATTAATTCGGATGCTTGGCAATGATGGACTCATATGTCCCGGTGTCATATGATCACCTCTGTTGACCTGCCAGGCAAAGCCAATCACTTAACAAACGTGTTACTAACTTAACAACTGGAGTGATTTACTTAACAACTGTGGCACGAAAGGTCGTAAAATGGGGCAAAATTTACTTAACAAGTGTTTCACTGAGCAGCAAAAATTTGGGGCTCAGTTGCGGTCGTAAGTCAAGGACTACCGATATTAGATGATATTAAGATAGGATACCATTGATCACGATATAGTTTTATCGTGATTTATATTTTCTATATACTGTAGATCTGATTTACCTGGACTGTGCATAGTATAAGTAGACAATTTCACACAATTCATTTGTCAGGAAATGGGGAAAAAAGCCATCAGTCATAGTGTATTGCAGAAGGAAACAAAAAAAGCAAACGTCCCTTTTGATGCTACTTCAGTCTGATGAAGGGAAACCCATTTCTGGCATTTCTTTCAGATAAGAAAAGAATTGTTTGGCTTAGCTAGTCTGGTTTACGTGCCCCTCTAACTGCCTGTTTGCTGAACATTGTCACTATTTTGGCTTGGCCCATGAGAGTGGCTGCTCTCTTTTGTTCTTTCTGTGTTTATTCTGGAATGTGGAATTCCTGGGAAATCAGTAGAACAGTCAGCCAGGAATTCTGCTGTTTGATGGGTGTGTACCTTCTCTGCATCTCTGCAGGCTGATGTGCACACAGATGTGTTCTGGGGACATCGGTAAATGAAGTGCATCAATACACTCGTACACATACGCACACACAAACCCCAATATAGAATGGGGATGGAAGAGGGAAGAGGTACTTTGTTAGAGAGTGGGAACAGAGAGAGAAAAAGAAATATATACCAAAAAAACGTTTATCCTATGAATATCTTTTTTTTTCTTGTGTTCATTTGTGTCTGATTCTTGAAGACTGCCTGAACAAGTCCCAGCAGTTTTCTTAGCCAGGTTTTTCAGAAGTGGTTTGCCATTGCCTCCTTCCTTGGACTAAGAGAGAAGGACTGGCCCAAGGTCATCCAAGCTGCTTTGTGCTTAAGGTGGGACTAAAACCCACAGTCTTCTGGTTTCTAGCCTGGTGTCTTAAGCACTATAGCAGATGGGCTTTTGACCTAGCAGATATGAATACTTGATGAATAGCTACTTGACTTACTTCTTAGAACTTAACTAAGTGGCTTAGATTTCTACTATTGCTTATAAGGCAAATTGCTTTGCTTCTGGTTTCTTCCTCTTCCCGTATCTGCAGGTTTAGGAATGCTAGCAGCTTCTCCCCTTAATACACTCTTGTCTGATTAATTGGCACCTGAACCATTTGGAGTTTGCATTTCCCCATGTAGGGTCCATGACCGCATTTTCTTTTTCCTGATTCTTTTCTGTAGATTCTTCTTTGGGTTCAAACTATCTCAGGCCCTTTTCTGGCTCTTCCCTAAGATCTTCTGGCCTCTGGTTCTCCCAGTCCTGGACTTCTCTGCTCCACAGCTTGTCTGGTCACATCTCATTCTAGCAGCATCTCCTGCCTAATTTAAGTCTCTTCCCAACTTCCTGCTCTGGTTTCTAATATATTTCTTTTTTTTATTTGAACCTTACATACCCATCTGCAGGAGTCCCTAAGGAGTTTACAGCATTTCCCTTCCTTTCTCTGCAGGTGCCTATGTACCTAAACTGGGCAGCTGACAGACCACTGCAGAGAAAAATATTGTGACCTTGATAGTTTCAGAGCAGCTCACCCATCCACATTCTTTGTCTATCAAAACCAATTTGGGGTGAAAATTGGGTCCAGATGGGAGAAAAGAAAGAAAGAGCAGGGTGGGGGGGGTGGAGTGGAGGGAACAATATAGAGGCTCTGATTCAGGCTTCCCAGCATTGTATTTGGCTGCTCCAGTCATTCAGACAGACTTTTGAGAATGGGATTGTTTGACATGAGCATATTGATCTTCTATTTCTCTGACAGTTCTATCGATCTCTTGAGAGATCGATAGTCCTGTCAGAGGAAGCACATGGTAAATGATAAAACTTAAGGTTAAATAAATAAAATAAGGCAAAAATAAGGTTTCAGACCCGAACCCTGCCTGCCAAATGTTCTGCTGGCAGTGATTTTTCCTGCTGATGTGTGATTCTCACTGCAGATGACTAACTCCAGTGAGAATTAGGGGATTATATAGAACCCTCTGGTTACCTTGGGCCAGGGGCTAGGATACCCATCTTTTACCTTTTCTTGCTCATATATACCTAGGCTTGATACATACCAGGGTGGTTTGCTTCTTTCCATTGATGATCAAGATGGTAAGAAAAAATTGGATATGATTCTGAACTGTATAGAGTGGTCCTAAGTGACAAATTGAGCCATGTATGGTTTAAAGCAGTGTTTTTAAAGCTGGCTGGGGAATTCCGGTAATTGAATTCTATCTATCTTAAAGTTGCCAAGGTGGAGAAACACTGCATTAAAAGGTTGCCTGAGTATATGCAATGAGTTTTGGCTTGCTCCATAGCAGATAACTGCAAGCTCCAGAGTTTACTTCAGGGTACATTATTTGGATGCAAGTTGCCCTTAGGATAATTTTACAGTCAATACAATTCAATTTTGCAGCTACTAAGATTGTTGGCTATGCCGGTACAAAGATAGTCAGGGAAATGATTAAAGCCTGGGAAATGGGCCCTTTTACAGTCCACAGGAGTGCTGATCTACCACCAGCTTATCAGGTGCTTAGGAGTTGAGGACTTGGCAGCACAAAGAAACAAGAGCCAATCGCTGGCCATCAACACACAAATCAACCAATAGGAAAGCACTACATAAATATGACTCACAGAATAGCCCAAAGCACATATTTCAGTAGAGAGCAGTTCCCTGAGGATGGACTTCAGGATGAATCCGAAAACTTGGAAGAGTAAAATTCTGGTCCCAGTGACTAGCCTAGATTGGATCTTGCAACATTATCGTGGGATGTGTATATTTGCCTTCATTCGTGGTAGTCAATACTATTTGGAATTCTGGGCAAATTTTCCTGGTTTAGGTAACAGCCTGCAGCCAACGGTATACAATATGAGGATCAAGATCTGTCTCTGCAAAGATGTTGAGTTTGCTTTTTTTTAAAAATGCAAATGGTGGGTAAAAACTGATCAAAATCTTGCCACAGGAGCAGCAGGCAAAGTGAGCAGGTACATAATTTGTCCCTCAGCACATTGCACGATCTTCCCTAATATTGTAAATATGAGGTACATATAACTGAAATTGAAGTTGGAAAGGGATGGGATGCAAATGGAAAATGAATGGATCTTAGAATGGCACACTTTTAATTCTATGGTCTTGCTTTACAGCAGGGGTGTCAAACTCAATTTCATTGAGGGCCGCATCAGCATTGCGGTTGCCCTTAGGGGGCCAGGTGGGTATGTCCTGGGTGGGCGTGGCCTACTGGGTGGGCGTGGCTAGAGTGCGTATGGCCTACTGGGTGGGCATGGCCAGCTCTACATCGTTCGCATCAAGGGTGCCTATGGGGGCCTGGGCAGGAGTGGGACAGATCTGAGGGTCTCTGGCAGGAGGAGGGTCTCTAGGCCAGGGCCAGGGCAGTGGGGGCCGTTCCCTCACTGTTTCCAGGATGGCTTCGCAGGCCACATGAAACCACTTCGCGGTCCGGATCCGGCCCCCGGGCCTTGTGTTTGACATGTCTGCTTTACAGGGTTAAATAAGTTATTCTTTTACTGAGATTAACCCCAGTGAATGCTGCAGGTTTATTTCCTCTGGGTACACATACACAACTCACACTGTGTACCTTTTTCCTAAAAATAATATTTAACGTGGGCATGTTTAGCACCATTTTCTGCTAGTAGCGTCACAGATGGATTTCATTGTGTCTGTATCTTTATTTAAATCATGAAATCATTTCTTAAAAATATAGTTAGGTAAAGTATTCCTAATTCTAGAAATGAATAGATAATCTGTATTATCCCACTGATTTTCTTGGGGAGAACAATTTGCATTATAATTGATTTGATTCAGTTGCTCATTTAGCTCAAACTTCACATTATTTTCTCTCTTCCACTTAAAATCTAATCTGCATTAGGAATTGTGAGTAGGCATTGCATAAATTGTAATGCAGCATTCAACCTGTAATGTTTACCTAACCTCCTTCTAGCAAACAACAAAGGATATAAGACAAAAAAAATCCAATACCAACATCAGCAGGAATAACAAAATGGCTGCCAGAGTCACAGTAGTATGGAATTGGAAGGGATTACAAGGATTATCTAGTCCAATGTTTCCCAACCTTGGAACTTTAAAAAGTGTGGACTTCAACTCCCAGAATTCCCCAGACAGCATGAGGTTAAATCCACACATCTTAAAGTCCTCAAGGTTGGGGCACACTGATCTAGTCCAACTACCTGCACTGGCGGGGGGGGGGGGGAGAAAGAAAAACAGTAAATCATTCACAAGATGTGGCCCTCTGGCTTCTTATAAAGATCTAGAAATCTGGAAAACATACCCTCTGGTAGGGTAGAGAATGTTTGGAGATCATTATGATCTTAAATCTCTGATCTGCAAGGCACATTCAGTGCAAAACTGAAAATCTTCCTGGAAAAGATCATGATGGAGTAAGTCTATTTGTATTCTTGAGGATCTTGGCAAATCTGCTTCTTAATTTCTGTGGCACTTTGACTTCTCTTTCTTTGTATGTTAAGGAACACTCTGGGCACCAGAGAAATTGCTCTCCCGAACATTGTTCAGACTCTCCAAAGAGATCCATTTGCCCCTTTCTAATCTAATCTAAAGGTAAGGGACATAGTGGCTCAGTGGGTTAGGATGCTGAGCTTCAAGCTCCCTGCGCCCTGTGCGTTCCCACAGAGAGGGCCTCCTCAGGGTGCCACCGATCAGAGAATGTCGATTGGTGGCCCCCAGGGGGAGATCCTTCTCTGTGGGCGCTCCGGAGCTGTGGAATCAGCTACCGGTAGAGCTCCGGATGGCGCCCGATCTTCGCTCCTTTCGTCGCGATCTCAAGACGTTTTTGTTTGTACAAGCTGGCCTAGCCTGATGGGGATCGGTGGGGTTGTTTTATCTTTGGTCTCTTAATTTTATCTTGGGGTTTTTAGAATTGTACTTCTATTGTTTTAACTAGGGCAACTGTTTAATCTTTTTTTTTAATGTTTGTATTTGGTATTTTATTCTGCCCTGTGAACCGCCCTGAGTCCTCAGGGAGAAGGGCGGTATATAAATGTTATTAAAATTAAAAAAAAAAATTAAATTGTCGATCTGAAGGTCGGCAGTTTGGCGGGTCGAATCCCGAGTGCCGCGTAACAGAGTGAGCGCCTGTTACTCATCCCAGCTTCTGCCAACCTAGCAGTTCGAAAGCACGTAAAAATGCAAGTAGAAAAATAAGGACCACTATGGTGGGAAGGTAACAGCATTCCGTGCGCCTTTGGCGTCTAGTCATGCCGGCCACATGACCACGGAGACGTCCTCGGACAAGCGCTGGCTCTTCGGCTTTGAAACAGAGATGAGCACCGGCCCCTAGAGTCAGAAACGACTAGCACGCATGTGCGGGGGAACCCTTACCTTTACCTTTACCTAATCTAATCTAGGAATCCTAATACTTCTTTCTTTCTGAAAGGATAGGGGTGACACCATATGTTTTCTTCACCCGTGTTGTTACTTTTGCCATTTTTCTTCTATACTCTTCAGATGGGCTCTTTTAGGAGACGACTTTTGGTGCTTATTGTTGTTGTTGTTTTAAAGCAGAAAACCAAGCTGATGATTTTAATATTGGAAATGGCTGTTTCCAGAGCAGCGGTTGGTGTGATCTGGCCATCCATTCTTGTCAAATGTTTGGCTTTTGGGCTGGACCTCCTGGAACATATTATAAACCTGACTGGTGGAGCTGGTTATCCTGGCATCATTCTCTCATGGATCTCCCAGGCTGTTTTCAACATGGCTGGCTTCAGCACCATTTGACTGGTTGCACTCTGAAAAGCTTTCTGAAATGGCTGGCCCTTACCTGAAGAAATAATAGTTGCCAAGAAAGTTTAGCAACAGTTCAATTTTAAAACTGGAGTCTTTGCTGTTGGGACAACATGCTCTCAAGTCTCCTGGATTGTAGCTTTCTTAGGGGGAAAAAAAGTCACAATGCAGCTTAGAGCAAAGCACTGTGGGATAAAGAGAAACCTGTTGAGCCTAGGAATGCCAGTGTTTAGCAAAATAGACTTAGCTAAAGGTAAAGGTTCCCCCGCACATGCGTGCTAGTCGTTTCCGACTCTAGGGGCCAGTGCTCATCTCCGTTTCAAAGCCGAAGAGCCAGCGCTTGTCAGAGGACGTCTCCGTGGTCATATGGCCGGCATGACTAGACGCCAAAGGTACACAGAATGCTGTTACCTTTCCACCATAGTGGTCCCTATTTTTCTACTTGCATTTTTACATGCTTTCGAACTGCTAGGTTGGCAGGAGTTGGGACAAGTAACAGGTGCTCACTCTGCTACGCAGCACTCGGGATTTGACCCGCCAAACTGCCGATCTTCTGATCAACAAGCTCAGCATCCTAACCCACTGAGCCACTGCGTCCCATAAAATAGACTTACAAGAAGTGAATTATGGATAGTCCAGGAGGAAGTATCTACAGCTGGCCCTTCCCTTAAATGACTTATAGGATGTTTCTCTCCTGCTGCCTTTCTAATGCCCCAAGCTGTGCTTTCTTTTTATCGACCCTTAGGTTTCTACTTGATGTCCGGAGTGGCTTTATTTCCTTTATGATTTTATATTATTTTGCTTCTTTTACTATGTGACAATGGATGTTTGCATCAAGAAGGCTTGCTGGGCTTGTGTACCTCAGGTTACCATACTTCCTACCCACCGTAGCAAAGAATAACTTTTCCAATTGTTTCTGTCTGTCTAGTCCCAGGGGTAGGCAACCTTGGCTCTTTTATGATTCGTGGACTTCAACTCCCAGAATTCCTGAGCCAGCATGTCCACGAGTCATAAAAGAGCCAAGGTTGCCAGCCCTGGTCTAGTCCATTCAGGCAGAGTGGGTGCACTCCAGGTCCCCTCAAATGATGCCTTCTAATGGGACCAAGGATGTCTACCTTCTGTGTCACCACATCTGCCTTCTGGAACAGCATCGCTCTCCCCCCCCTTACTGAGATATAGATGGCACTCACTTACTGTTAAGACCTGGCTCTATTCCCAGGCTTGGGATTAGTGTCTCTATGGAGCCCTTGTTGTGGTTTTTGTTCTTGTTGTTATGGTGTTTTTTTGTCACACTTTGTTGCTATGCTTTTAACTGTTTCAATATTTGCATGTTTGAATGTTGCAAGTTGCCCAGAACCTTTTGAAGTGGTAGATTTAAACAACAACAATAACCTTCCCTTGGCTCACAAGTCAAGGAATGTGATTGTTGATCATGCTGAAAGTCATGATCTTTGCTTAGGAGTCCTGGTTAATGGTTATGCTACAACATCTGGGCTCACACACCATCTACTTTCCTAGATGGTTTTTCAGCAGCTGCAGGGGAACTTGTGACCGGCCTTTGAGATATTGCAGTACAGTTCCCATCATCTTTCAATTCTGGTAATGCTAGCTGGAGGTTCCTTTGAGCTGTATTCCATTAAATTTTGGTGAACCATGGATTCCTCATCTGGTCATCACATAAAATTGTGCAATAATGCTTGCCATCCCAGTTGCCATGGGTTTCATTTATTGATCTGTTTGTCAATCACATTTATTTTTGGCTAACTTCAGTCTTTGCAAGTTTATTTATTTTATTTATTTAATTAAATTTCTATACCGCCCTATTCCCGAAGTTGCTACCAGGGGACTGGTGATGGGAATCAGAAGTCATTTCTTCAACTGCTTCTTCTAGGTTTCTGTCACAGTGTCTCTTTTAAACTCTTCCCTTCCTTTCATCTCCTCTTTCATCTTTTCATTCTCCTCTCTTTGCCCTTTGATCTTTGGATAGCAAAGATTCTCTAGCTTGATAAAACCATGCCTTGCTAGACTCACTAATTGCTTTCTATTCCTGCAGCTCTTATTCACATCTTTCATCTTTGTGTGCCCAATTTCTTATCACTAAGGTGGTCCTGATGAAAGATGGTCACAGTGGTGTTTTATTAATAAATCACTTTGAATGGCTTAACATGCAAACCTTACACAAATACATTTTTTCCCCCAAAAAGAAGATACAATAATATATGGTATCCTGACAGTACAAGTTGGTTTTCAAAAACAATGGGTTCTAAATTGTTTCCTATATCTGTTTCTGTATCCAACCATTTGCTTATTTGTCTACGTTTTCAACTTTGGGCAGTTTGGGGACATAATAGAAACTCTTCCCCAAAACTGGATTCTTCTTGTGAGGTCATGTGTTGTAGAACATTCTCCTTTCAGTTTTTAAATTAAGCCAATGAAAAAGTCTTGCTAAGCAACATAATTGATAAAGGGTGCCGCATAACAGAGTGAGCGCCTGTTACTCGTCCCAGCTTCTGCCAACCTAGCAGTTCGAAAGCACGTAAAAATGCAAGTAGAAAAATAGGGACCACTACAGTGGGAAGGTAACAGCGCTCCGTGCACCTTTGGCGTCTAGTCATGCCGGCCACATGACCACGGAGACGTCTTCGGACAAGCGCTGGCTCTTCGGCTTTGAAACAGAGATGAGCACCGGCCTTTAGAGTCGGAAACGACTAGCACGCATGTGCGGGGGAACCTTTACCTTTACCTTTTACTAGAGGCTAAATCCTACCTTAAACAATTAAGGGAACTAGGTATGTCTAGCCTAATGAAGAGAAGAAGTAGGAGTGACACAATAGCTGTCTTCCAGTACTTGAGGGGCTGTCACAGAGAAAATGGGATTGACTTGTTTGACTTGTTTCCCAAAGCACCAGAGGGCAGGAAGAACCACTGGGTGGAAGCTTGTTAAAGAGAGATCCAATCTGGAACTAAG
This sequence comes from Vipera berus, assembly GCF_964194415.1. Lineage (NCBI taxonomy): Eukaryota > Metazoa > Chordata > Lepidosauria > Squamata > Viperidae > Vipera > Vipera berus. Next base: position 11,358,618 of record NC_138212.1, on the reverse strand, counting down.
GAGAAGTTTTCTGACATTTCCTGACATGAGAGCAATTAATCAGTGAAACAGCTCGCCTCCTGGATGCTCCGTCACTGGAGGTTTTCAAGAAAAGATTGAAGAGCCATTTGTCAGGGATGATATAAGGTCTCCTGCCTTGGGCAGGGGTTGGACTAAAAGACCTCTAAGGTCCCTTTCAACTCTATGATTCAATTTTTTTTTCTGTAACAGAAGAGGATTTTGGGGAAAAAAACCCTCATGTCTATACTAGGAGGTTCTTGAACTGCTGTAGGGACAAATAGCTGTGAGATCTGCATGGGAATGGCTGGTCTTTTACTACAGAATTCTCTTCCATTCTGCAACCTTCTTGGCTGTTGTTGCCTTCATTCCAAAGCAGCCATCAAATGGGGACTCCTCTCATGCACTTTTCCTCAGCTAGGAAAGAAAGGGCAGTCAATAAAGCTGCAGAGTGACAGAAAGTTGGATGTATTCATCCGTGATAGCATCAACAGTTGGAGCCCCTTTCACTTTCAAGAATAAAGAAATAAATTCTTGAAGAGAATAAGATGGAAAAGCAAAAGCCCCTTCTTCTTTTTTTTCTTCAGATGGGAAGAAAACTGAGAAATTGCATGAGACAAATGTCAAGCGCCAGAGAAATCAGAAGATCCAGGCAGTTCAAATGGGTATAAAGATTTATCACAAGCTTAAGCTGTCTGCAAGAATCTGAACTACTAGCCAAAGCAAACTGGCAGTAGATAAGAGTCAATGGAATGCAAGGTGGGCTGGACTTGGATCTCTTGTGGGCATGAAGAGATTTGAGACTGATGACACATTTGACCCCTCCCTTGGGCTCAGCCTGGTCATCTACAACAACTTGCAGGATAGTTTCTTCACATCTCAACTAATCTTTAATGTTGACAGCCCTTGGTTACAGCCACAGGAAGCTGCCATCTCCTCAAGCAGTAGCCTAACTTTCCTGAGAATTGTGCCACTACATTCTCTCCTAGGAGAGCAATTGCTGCCGCTTAAAGCAACAATCGTTCTTTTGAGTAGATAGAAATAAAATAATAAAAAAGGGAGGGACCTTTCAAGGGAGCAGAATAAGCCAAATCAATCCCAGGGCCCGGCGTGTCGGCAGGAAAGCAGTCTATACATATAACTGACATAACATGAACATGAGTTTCTGGTATTCCTCAAGGACTGCTTTTCTGTAATTGACTTTTGACTGTGCCCTGAGCTCTCATGAGCCTTTAAGAGTTAACGAAGCAGAGCTTTTGCATTAGGCCGAGACTGGCAATTTCACACCCGCGCGTGCATTTCTGTGCTGATTTAGTTGTAAAGTAATTTCTTTCTGTTCCCTAGTTTCAGCCATATGCTAATAACATCTGTTAGTGAAGCTTCAAGATGCTTCCTTGCTCACGTCTTCTCTCTACAGACTACAAGATTAATATAGCTCCCACCATTGTCTTGCAGATAATGGAAGCCCAGAGGGTGAATCTCCCTCTTTTATGGATCTACACAGGACTGTTATTTTATGTTTGTGGCTGGGCTACTTTGTGGGTTTTCATGGTTTTTTTTTAAGCATGCTCTTAACAAGACTGGCAATTTCTCTATCTTGAGCATCTGAGAGCTTTCAGTCCAATTTTGCTGCGATTCATTTATAATCTATTGAAGGCAGTGTGACAGCACCTGCTTTGCTTGGCAGTGAGTTTAATGTTAGTCTTGGGCAGCCTGTAGGGAAAGTAGTTTCTTGAAGCTATTGCCAGAATGGCTGTGGCCATTTTTGCTGTGTGCTGGATTGAAAACCAGAGGTGTGTCCCTAATTTTGCACCAGTGCTTAAAATATAATAATAAATCAGAATGGAAATTTAACTCTTGCCATGTTTTTGCTGCAGTAGTAAAGACTTGGCATATGACGGGATAAAAATGATAATTTACTCATAACCACTTCACTTGTTTTGGATGGATTCTGAACCAAGTGCAAGTTAATGTTCAAACTTTGTTATCAACTACTTATTAGATATCAATTATATCTTTTTGTTTACTGTGGAGAGTCTTCAGTGTACTATCCGAGGCTGTTCTTTGCTTCCTAAGTTCTATCCAACTTTTTAAAAAGGTTGATGCTGTTAATCAAAATTTGTATACCACCCAACTTCCAATGATTTCATATGCCATCTTAAAAATTAAGGATGACAGGTCAGTCCAATGTTTGGAAGCTTTCCAAAAATTAAATTCATGAAAGTGATACCGGTAAGATCTCACCATTACAAATCTGCCCATTAACCCACAAAGTTGGAAACCCCTGATTTACCTGATGTATTGCATTTCTACCCAGTTGATTTTGAGGGATCTAAGACAGCTCTCCACAGCCAAGTTGCCGTGGCAAACTCACCACACCTAACTTGCTACAACCAACTCACCATGACCAACTCACTGCGGGACTACCTGCTGCGAGACAATTCACATTTTTGTTGAAATTATTGTAATTCTTGTATTTCTGGATTGACTTTCTTTATTTTGTTATTGTTGGAGCCACGGTGGCACAGTGGCATGTATTGCATGCTAATTCAGCTGACTGCCAGGAGTTCAATTATCACTGGCTCAAGGTTGACTCCTCTTTCCATCCTTCCAAGGTTAGTTAAATGAGAACCCAGATTGTTGGGGGCAATAGGCTGACTCTGTAAACCACTTAGAGAGTGTTTTAAAACATTATGAAGCAGTATATAAGTCTAAGTGCTATTGCTATTGGCCACAGTTCTGTTGAAATTAATTTAACTTTTGTATTTCTTGAATTGTTCCATGGTGAGTTGTCCTGCAGCAAATTGGCCATGGTGAGTTGGCCGTGGTGAATTGACTGGGGTGAATTCTCCCATTCCAGATTTTGAGAAGGTATATGTAGATTTTTTTAAGTAGGATTCAGCATTTCCATAATTGTGGAGTTTATCCTGAGCTTCTGTATGGTTTGCTTTCTACAGTAAGTATGCCTTGATAATGCTCACTGCTGGCAAACATGTAAAATAAATATGGAAAACTTTTGGAGGGTTTCTTTTACATTCAGTTTTAATCTGATATTTTAATAGAAACCATGGAGCCTAAGGTCAAGAAGCAATTTCCTCCTTTATGTTCTTCCTTCTTAACTGAGGTTCAGGATCAGATGGATAGATTTTACTCTGAAACCTCAAAGAGATCTTTCCAATTGCTGAGAAAATGCTAGGTGCATGCCCCCAAATCAATCTGTAATTTGATTGGTTCTTCTTGCAAAATCCAGATAGTTTAAACCAGGGGTAGGCAACCTTGGCTCTTTTATGACTCGTGGACTTCAATACCCAGAATTCCTGAACCAGCCATGCTGACTCAGGAATTCTGGGAGTTGAAGTCCACGAGTCATAAAAGAGCCAAGGTTGCCTACCATTGGTTTAAAACACTGTTGAAGAGCCTGGCCTGTGTATAAATCTAAACTAGGATTCTCAAATATTGCACTCCCCTAAATTAATAAATGAATTGGTGTGCCTGCCTGGAGTAAACCTAAATGATAATTACATAAGTCATTAATAACATATGGTGATTGATGGCTTTGAGAAATGAATAGATTGATGGGTGCAGCTATTCCTCAAAATGTGCTTTGTGCTTCACTCCCTATTTAGATGTTGCCAGCCCACTGGCAAAGCCAGAGCAAATTTTGACAGTGCTTCCACTTTGGCTCCACAGGTCATGAGTGGAAGCCCATTTCAAGCTCTTTCAGTCTTGGCTTGCTGTTTGACCTGCACCTGCAAGCCCTCTGCAAGCCTACCCAGTCAAAACAGGAGCAGAATTGGACAGCATTCCCACTCTGCTTGGACAAGTCCAGTCAGCTTTAAGGAGGAAAAAATTGCAACTGACTGCCTGGGAGTTCTGATCAACTGAGAATCTCCACACTAAGTCAAAATAGGTGGAATCACACCACTAGTTTAGCTCCATTATACTTAGTGATAAGTGTGACCCGGCTGGGCTAATATCAAGATAGTGCAACTATCTTTTCTATATGTAGTGAAAGAAACACGGAGATCACATAAGTTGCTGCTTATCTGACAATGTCAGCACTCTCTCTCCCCCGCCCCCCCAAAAAAAAATCTCCCAAGGACTTTCCCACATACCTTACACATATCATCTGGTGGCTGCTTCCAAGATGGTAGAAGAAGCACTGGGGCTGTGCTTGACGCCTTCTGCACCTGTTGTGCAGCTATATGACAGAACCCCAAAGGATTCATAAGGTAACGTATTGCTAAGGCAAGCAGTTCTAGAACTGCAATAGGCAGAGAAATAACACCTCTGCAAGAAATTAACAAAGCTGTCCTACCAAGAGGGTCCTAAAACCCTACGAAACTGGAAAATTAAGAAAATAGGGACCACTACGGTGGGAAGGTAACAGCGTTCCGTGCGCCTTTGGCGTCTAGTCATGCCGGCCACATGACCACGGAGACGTCCTCGGACAAGCGCTGGCTCTTCGGCTTTGAAACGGAGATGAGCACCGGCCCCTAGAGTTGGAAACGACTAGCACGCATGTGTGGGGGAACCTTTACCTTTACTATCTCTTATAGTCCCCATCTTTTTCAACCATTTTTGCTTGCTTCTGGGAATTGAAGTCCACACATCTTAAAAAAGGTTGGGAAACACTGGTATAAGTATAAACATCTGATCATTGTACTGGGGATGGAAAAAGAAGTACCCCAAGTGCAGTACCTCAGTTCACATCTTACCAAGCATCAAACTGTAGGTTCGGAAAGGCATTACACACACAAAGTAACTGTGTAGCAGTTCCAAATTTCGCCAAACGTCTCCTTCTCCTCCCTCCACCGTTTTTAGTATACTTTCCTCCAGTCCTGGTCATTGACCATAATTACAATCCTTTGATGTTCAGTTTTCTTTCTTTCATAATTCTTGACCCACTTTTCCATTATGTTGAAGGAGGTTATCCTTTTTAATTGGAGGTAGGAATTGGGCAAGGCAGAACCAAGGAACTTACCTGCCTGGCATGAACAGAGCTTGTTCCTTTTCAGCGTAATTGGCATAAAAGCCTAGAAGTACTCAGAGAATTGTTAAGACAATTCCATTCAGGATGAGGGGGTCATATAGATGTCAGTAGCATCACATTATTGCCATTATAATAGTGATTGGGGCTTTATCCCAGAGGATAAATTGCTTTTATGGACAGTTCAGTTAATGTTCTGACATGACATTAAAATGTTATCTTGCTAATGCAAACATTTCTGAGTGGACTAGAGGAGAAACTAAATAGACTTGCAGAATCTGTTTTCCTCCAAAATTACCGTAGTATTTTGCAGTGATTTCATTTCAGTGAGGCCCCAATTTAAAATGAGACTAAGCAATCTGGAGTCCTCTGGATATTTTTGAGAGATATTTCCAGTCAATTCCAACCAGAACCATCAAGGGTTAAAAATGCTGGGAGTGGTAGAGAGAAAAAAAAATCCCTAAAGTGCTTACTTCTAATATTTTTTAAAAAGGCTTTCCAACTCTGACCTTACATCGATTCATTTGTTTGCATAACGCTAGAGGTGGATATTGATAGAAAAAAAACTTTGAATTCACATTCACTCTTTTCAAAATGCATCTATTAACTTCAGCATTGTGGAGAAAAAAAACCCAGTTTTCTGCCTTTCTAGAAACAAGTTGGATTGATTGACAAGTGTTACTTCCATCCCATGTCCTTGTGAGAAAATTCATCCACATACAGCATATTTCTCCTAAATAGGCATATTTCTCACAACCAGTTTTCTTGCATTTAGATGTTTACATCCCCCCTCTTTTGCTAATGTAGACATTCTTGTGAACACATCATACACAATTCCTATTGATAAATTGGTGCTGCAAAATCTAGCAGCATGCTAATATTGATGAAAACGTGCAGTGTGATCTCGGCATACTTTTGGAAAATACACCTTGGTGATTTAAACAGCTTTCTCACCCATCGCTCAATAGATAGGTTTTTGTCAGCTCCTGTTCTTCTGCGAATCTATTGTTTGTGTTTCTATGATGTCGTGTTCTTTCCTTTCCAGGTGATCAACGTTCCAACATGGTCAATGAGTCCAGCAGCCTATTAGGGGGGTCCCCTCGAAGGCAGTGTGGACGCAAAGGCTCCCCCTATCACACTGGGCAGCTTCACCCTGCTGTCCGGGTGGCCGATCTTCTCCAGCACATCAACCAAATGAAAACAGCAGAAGGGTATGGCTTCAAGCAGGAATATGAGGTGAGAAAGGTCACAAAAGGGATCCACTTCGTAAAGCTTCGCCCTTTCTCTTCTTTCAGTTCCCATGCATTCCACCGCTGATAAAGGTGATGGAAATTTGCTTCAGCGTAGGAAAAACAAATTTAAAATGCTCTCTTTTTCCATTCCATGGAATGAAAATGATCAGAGAGGAAAACTATGAAAGAAGGTTTGTGACATGCTTGCAAAAGTTAATGGCATAAATGCATCCTCTCTTGGGTGAAAACCTCCTTTTCTTTCATCTGCCTTTCCTGGAGAAATCTTTGTTTTCTTGGATTCTGTTTCCCACTGCTGACTTGGAAAGACTACAAGCAGTCCAAAGCCACCATGACACGATGCCCAGAATATCTCATGGGTAGGATGATGCCAAAAGGACATCGTGTCCTCCTGAAGCCACCAGCACTGTCTCTTCTGCTATATCCAAAAAGAACATTTTCTGCTTCTCCATTTCAAGATGTCACAAAAAATATAGTTTTCTGCAGGATTTCTTGGTTGATAAAATTGCTGTCTCGTTTCCAATTGCTTGAGACCTTCCTCTCCAGGATTACTGGTCTGGGCAAGTCTGACAAACCTGGGCTAGTTACAATAATTGGAGCACCTTGAAAAGCTGCTGTGCATGTCCCAAAACCAGTTGTTTGAAAAGCACTTTGAAATAATAAACAGGGAATGAAACACATTATTTTCTTCTATTTCTTCTCTGTTACTTTCAGCAGTAGGTGTTTCTATTATATCACACCAGCATTAACAAAAGCTGCTCATGAAATAAAAGAAAATAAAAAAACTGGAATGCATATCCAAATATTATATAATAGGAATAGGTGGGGGTGATGTCCAAAAGCCCAAGAATCCAGTCCAATCTCAACACTGGGAAGCGAATGGCTCAATTTTTATTAAAGGGAAAGTGGGGAGGAAAAAAAAAATCTAGATTTAAAACCTAGTGCAGACATCTCTAAAGTGGTTGGTCTCTGCTTCTATCTTGTGGGTCTCCAGGAACAAGCAATCTTTTGGTTGCTGGGAGCAGATGCATTTCATCATTTTCCTACAAAGCTGTGAGTTTTTCTTGCCTATCTTTTGGCTAATGAAGAGAGCCGTTGGGTCTAGAGGTTAAGGCGCCAGGCTAGAAACCGGGTGACTGGAAGTTCTAGTTTTGCCTTAGCCATGAAAGCCAATTGGGTGATCTTGGGCAAATTATTCACTTTCTCTTAGCCCAGCTCACCTCAAAAGCTCATTGTTGTGGAGAAAATAGGAGGAGAAAGGTGTGTTGGACTTGTTTGCCACTTTGAGTTGGTGGAAAGGAAAGAAAGAAAGAAAAAGAAAGAAGAAAAGAAGAAACAAAAAAAAGAGAAGAAAGAAAGGAAAGAAAGAAAGGAAGGAAGGAAGAAAGGAAAGAAAGAAAGAAAGAAAAAGAGAAAAAGAAAGAAAGAAAGAAAGAAAAAAGAGAAAGAAAGAAAGAAAGAAAGAAAGAAAGAAAGAAAGAAAGAAAGAAAGAAAGAAAGAAAGAAAGAGAAAGAAAGAAAGAAAAGAAAGACAGACAGACAGACTCAGGGGTTGCGGTAAAAACTGTAGTTCTGTAATAAAGATGTGATGGCCCTCCTGAGGCTACTGTACTACACTCCCATCATTCCTGACTATTAGTTGTGCTGTTAAAGAAACCCTGTGCCACCAGGAAGAAGTCAAGTTGTGAAAGAGTGATTAAAATTCTGCACATTGAAACTAAGTGGTGGTAGGTCATAACGGAGGCATGCATCCCCCCGATGCAGTTTCTTGTTATGTGCCCTATGATTTAAATTTCAGGATGATGTAGTCCTTTGCTGTCCTCTTATCCATTCAGTGAGGTATCTCAGGGCACTGCCAGGGGTTGAAGGGGATCCTGCAGAAGATGCCCCAGGAGCCAGCTTTACCTCTGTACCCATCAAGCATCCCATGTCCCGGTTTTTCTCCCCCACCCCATTTGCCCTTCTAGCACACTTTCCTTTCTTTTGATATAACAGGTAAAAGAATTTGATTGTACCTGAGAGCTAAACTTTAGTTGTAGCTGAAATCTTAATTTCTCCAGAGAGGCTCAAATAGTGGAGAGGAGAAATAGGGAGGTGATAGATCCTTTGTTAGTTCCTCCAGGTTATGGGACTCTGGAACAATGCCCAATGTTTCTCTCTTAATGGGACCCTGGGGAATAGCTTCAGTAATCACTGCAGCATCCTGTTAGTGTGCAACATATTTTTCCTGTGGTTCAGACAATGTGAAGAGAATGGGATACTGGTTTCATTCTTATTTTATTTCACAGTGCTGTTTTCTCTTTTTTGAAAAAAACCCAACCTATTTTAGCAAGGCCTGATTAATTTTGCATAACTTCTCTTCCATTAAATCTGTTCCAAGCAATTTTTGATACAGCGGCTATGCCTTGTGCCATTCCTTCTGAAGTGTGGTGACATTTAACCAACCTGACTTGAATGGTGTGGGGTTAGCTTTTGGAGATCAATATTTTATTAACGGGGTGTCTTAACGTTGCCTTTGCTGCTAACTACAAGATGGTATTTGGATATTACTCTCTCTGTCGCTGCTGTTTGTTCCTATAATGGTCTAAACACCTTTAAGAAATGAGGGGTCCTTGGTGCTCTCTGAGCTGGTAATGAAATGTCTGCAAGAAAGCAAGCAAGCTCAGAGTGCACTAAGGACCCGTCATGTCAACCCTGGGCTACAAATATTCTCCTTTATTAGTATTTTCAAGAATATTTCATATATAATACATACTAAAGATAGTCTTGATTTACTCAAATGAAGGAAGAATTGTAATGGTGGAAATATTTTCAAATCAAAAACAGATACTTTGGGTAGTAATATATGCACCAAATAACAAGCAAGAAGAATTTTATCAAAATCTTCATAGAAAAATAGCAGAAATGGAATATCAAAATATTTGCCTACTAGGGGATTTTAATGCAATAGTAGATGGGACACTAGATTACAAATATAGCAAAACAGGAAAATAAGGAAGAAAGAGACTACCTAAGACATTGTTCAACATGATAGAGGAAATTGGTGTACAAGGTACCCAAAGAGAAATGAATCCAGAAAAATTACAATATACGTTTTACTCGAACAGTCATAAATCTTGGTCCAGAATTGACATGATTTGGATGACACCTGAACTAAAAACTAATATGCAGAAAACTGAGATAGAATTAAAATGACATGGAAAGGAATACAGAAAAAATTAAGATGGACTTTGAACCTATCAAAATTAAAAGAGAGTTTACAGAATTAGCAACAAAAGAAATAGTTAAACAGGTTAAATATTTGGGAATATACAGTACTCGACAGCAAGATGCTCAACGATAAAAGAAGATAATTATATAACATTTGTTTAGTGACCATTCAAAGTTATAGTGGCACTGAAAAAAGTGACTTACGATGGGTCCTCGTACTTACAACTGTCACAGCATCCCCACAGTCGTGTGATCAAAATTTGAATGCGTACCAGCCGACATGTATTCATGACCTGGGGTCATGTGATCACCATTTGCAACCTTCCCAGCTGGCTTCCAACAAGCAAAATCGAGGGGGGAAGCCAGATTTGCTTTCCCACGTAACATAATTCACTTAACAACGGCAGTGATCTGCTTATCAAAGGCAAAAAGATCGTAAAATTGGGCACAATTCACTTAACAACTGCCTTGCTTATCCATAGAAATTCTGGCTCCAGTTGTGTTCATAAGTCAAGGACTAGTTGTAGACATCTGCAAAATGAGTGTGCTTTGCTTGGCACTGTGGAGGTGATACAGTTTGCCTCTGTGGGGTGCATCACTCCACCTTCAGATTTGTTTTTAAGGCTCATTTTTGAGGTCTCACCTGCATGGCCAGGAATTGTGGAAGAGGCTTCTGAGCATGTGCTGCATGAGTGCAAAAAATCTTTCTCAGAGCACCAGGAGAGGCCTCTCTGCTGAAAAATAGCCTCTTCTGGCATCTGAAGATCAGTCAGAGCTCACTTTGTCTTTTAAAACAGAGACTTGTGTCACTTGTAAAGCAGCTTCAAGAAGGTCTTCTGATAAAAGTATCATTGAGTGAAGCACCTGTTAGCCTTAACACATAGCAGTAAATCTCTGCTCTCCAAACTCTTCTTCGCCCAGCAACCTGCATACAACACATGCTCACTATCACAACAGAGCTAGGCAGATTGCTTAATTGCCCACAAGTAACAGCAGAAACCAACAATGAAGCCCTTCATAGATGTTTGCAGCCAAAATAAATAACAAAAATAACAGAATAGCAGCACTGTTATTCTGGGACCTTGGAGCCTTCTAGCCCAACCCCCTCCTCAAGCAGGAGACCTACCATTTCAGACAAATGACTACCCAATCTCTTCTTAAAAATCTCCAGTGATGGAGCATCCACAACTTCTGAAGGCAAGCCATTCCACTGATTAATTGTTCAAACTGTCAGGAAATTTCTCCTTAGTTCTAGGTTGCTTCTCTCCTTGATTAGTTTCCATCCGTTGCTTCTTGTCCTGCCTTCAGAAGGTGCTTTGGAGAATAAGTTGACTCCCTCTTCTTTGTGGCAGCCCCCGAGATATTGGAAGACTGCTATCATGTCACCCCTTGTCCTTCTCTTCATTAAACTACACTTACCCAATTTCAGCAACTGTTCTTTATATGTTTTAGCCTCCCTGATCATCTTTGTTGCTCTTCTCTGCACTCTTTCTAGAGTCTCAAGATCTGTTTTATATGCAATACTCCAAGTATAGTCTTATCAAGGTTATAAACTCTGGTCCTTTTCCTCCCTGCCTTCCCTTCCATAAAAATGTGGCTGTTCTTTTCCCAGCATTTTGATTGGGAGACATCTGCTTCCTAATATACAAAGAATTGGTCTAACGTGAGAAGTCCCTTGCAACTTTAGTCCTTATAGCCCCCTCTCTTTTGAAGCTGTGCACAGTCTGGATGTAGGCATGCAAGCATCAGTCCATCAAATAAACTCCACATTTGGTAACCGTTTTTGAATCAGTGTAGTGGGACTAACCTCTAGAAAAATCATTGTTATCTGTACGGCTGGTGGAAATGCTGTGTGCTTATTCCTAAGGGTACTTGATGCATGTAACAATCTTCTTTTCCTCCTAGAGTTTCTTTGAAGGCTGGGATGCTTCAAAGAAGAAAGAAAAGACCAAAGGGAGACAGGATCACATGCCTACCTGTAAGTGTTTGAGACAAAAACCTTTTCTTAAAAAAAGAAACAAAGAAAAATCAATATCCTTCCTTTCATTCTAGGAGAGCTGAAATGCCCTAAAACTCTGCAGAGTTTGCACAGTATGGATTAGGGTTGGCTCTGTCTTACTCTGATCTTGGTCTCTCAAATTCGCACCAGGTAGATTTTGATCCAGTACTGATTCCCTTTGCAAAAGCAACCACGTAAACATATTAAAGTGAGGGTGGGGTAGGATGGGGTGCCTATTTCTCAGTTGCCATCACTGCTTTCGTTTAGGGAACAAATTTGTCAGAGGAAACCATATTAAAAAAAAAAACTCTACATCATGGACATTACAAGTGATTTGATAAGAACCATTATCTATCTAGAAATAATAATAGCAGGAGAAGGGTTCATAAGGTTGTATAGGTAGTTCTCAACTTACAGCCATTCTAAACCACAACAGCACAACAGCACTGAAAAGGAATCACATAGGCAAGGGTTCCCAACTGGGGGCGCGAGACAATATTCCAGGGGGTGCGAAAACCTGGGTTTAGAAATTTCAAAATTATAGTATATATGCATAATTTGTTGGTGTTATTTTGAACTTTTGTAAAGGGGTGCAAGAATATATCAGAAGCGTTCTAGGGGCGCGGGGTATAGAAAAGAAATCACATAGGGTCATTCTTTACACTTACCACTGCAGCCTCCCCATGGTCACATGATCAAAACTCATATGCTTAGCAACTAGCACGTATTTAGGATGGTTGCAATGCGCAGTGGACATATGATCCCCTTTTACGACCTTCTGACAAGCAAACCTAATGGGGAAGCCAGATTCACTTAACAACCCTGTTATTAACTTAACAGCTGCGGTAATTTACTTTAAAATTATGGCATGAAAGGTCATAATGTGGAGCAAAACTCACTTAGCTTAGCAACAGAAATTTTGGGCTCAATTTTGATCATATGTCAAGGACCAGCTGTAGATAGTTGTTGTTGTTTTTTTTACAGACAAAGTGGTAATAACAATAATGCACACTTCATATTTGCTGTGATCCCAAATTCCAGCTGAACAAATGCATCTGGGTCCTCAGTACATCCACACACTTGCCCTGGTGTTCCTTAAGCTACATTTCTCCTCTTATTTTATGTCACTGTATTTTGAATGAAAAAGAAGGCTAGAATGCTGCAAAGGCTAGCTTTTTCAACTTTAAACTTTTTACCCCAGCAATTATTCTGTGTTTCTCATCTGTCCTGGAGGCATTCCTATGAAAGAAAAATAATGGAGAGGGAAAGATTTGCATTCCACATCTGTCTTGTTATGAAAAATGCAATGGAGATTTGAGATAGAAGATCCATATCTCTACTGTATACGAGCTGCAAAAATTCAGACAAACACTAAATTGCAGCAAAGAGTTAGAGAATTATTTATGGACTTTTCTGACCTACACACTTGCTTTGGGTCTTCAATGTGTTAAATTGACCTGACTTGGATAGCATGTCACCTTGAGAGGGAATGGGGCAGAAATGATACTGGTATCTTAATTCCTACAGGACTTGAGGGCTTGATTTAATTTGGAGTTTTAAGTCATTGTTGGTTAACTATATTGGGGTTCACTAATGGATAAAGTAAAACATTTTTTCAGAGAAGGAGCTGGCCTGGAGCATAAGTTTCCACTGTGCAACAAGCCATCATTATGATCTCTTTTAAATAGGACATATTCTTTGTGGATGCAGGTGGCTGAAGTCCCAGATTTCATTAAATCATAGAGTAACTTGCCTGAACCTAGTCACTATGCATTCTAAGCCATGGTTTTATATGTTAGGATGTTGTGCCCTGGATAATACAACTCAGTTAAAGCAAATCAAGTCTTAGCATGGTGTAACTCAGCTTGTGCAAGACAAAAAGAGACATCAAATGATGATAGCGTTTGGTATTCAGTGCAATTTTTTTTAAAAAAAAAGTTCAAATGAGTAACCAGGGATATCCTCTCTCTGGGAACTGGAAGGATGAATGCAATTTATTGTGAATTTCTGCTATAAAATAACTCCTCCAGCAGCTGCTTTTTCTTTGCTAGGCTGGCTATTTTTATTGCTCCTAATTATAGCTGTCTATCTGCTGTTTTCCAAATTGAAACTCCCTGTTATTGCAGAGGCAAAAAATGAGAGCAAAATTGTTCAAAACAGCTTAGGCAAAGCCAAGCACCAATTTTACTCCACTCCCTAGCCAGCTTTTCTGGAAGGAAAGGCTAAAGGAAACACATTGGCTGTTGACCTAATAGCACAAGGGGCGTTTGCCTTTCTGCTGTGTGCAGGACAAAACTGCACATCTCATTTTGACACTTCCCTTCTCTTCCATTCTGCCACAGTAATGGTGCATACTGGTATCCATCCAATCTCTCTCTGGGTGGGAGTATTTATTCTTGGGGACATATGCTGCATTGCATCTCAGTTTGTGTTGCTCTAACAGGGAAGCATATGGGTTTTGCAGAACATAGTAGTGGGTGAGAGAGAGAGAGAGATACTTCAGGATGAGAAAAGCTGGCTGAAGGGGGTGGAACTGTAAGATCTGACTCTCAGTGGAAGGTACATTGCAGGAGAGCAGAAACAAAAACATCCTGTTGTCATCCATACTCTGCCTGTGAGTCCAACTGTGACTGTTAGCTCGGAAGAGGCATTCCCTCCCACATCTGAGGGGTCATTATGAAGCCTCTTAAGAGGAATCCTTAGCATTTGCAGGTTCAGTGACTGATGCAACCCTCATCCAATTGGAGATCCTTATGTTGCCAAATGTGACACCATTCAAAGATAAGAAGCCGTCAGCTGGCTGGGAGGATCCTTCAAATTCTGCAGAAATATTAAGGTCCCTTTCAAAATATTCTTAGTGCTAAGGAAGGACTATTGTGTGTGGATGATGATGATGACGACGACACCAAGAATGATATACAACTCAATAAAAATAAAGTATATAATCCTAGATCAGATTATAGCTCAAGTGTCAAGGTAACATGTTTTTGACTTGCTATCTAAGCCTTGATAAGGTGAAAGCCAAGTATCCTGGGAGACTATTTGTGGTGGAATGTAGTCTGGATTCCGGGGGGGGGGAGAGTTGCATTCCAGAGGATCAAATTTAGATAATTTGGATCAAGATAGCTCCTTCCCATAAGTTCTCAGAGCATGTCTTTAAAGATGCAAATAATTGCTTTAATTTGGCAAGATACTGTATCTGCCTATACCAAGATGGCGGACGTGCAGGCGGATCTGTTTGAGTGAGCTCTGCAAGTCTCAGAAAATAGGTGTCCTAGGAGCCCCCCAGGGGTGTTTACACCCTCTGGGTTGGGGGGATAGTGAGCGCAATTGTTTAGGCAGCTGAAGGATGAAGGTTTTGGACTCCGTTAGCTGCCAGCTCTGCCGTTTTTTCGACTGGATGTTGGCGGCGCCTACCTGCTCTCTCGGGCGTTTTTCAGGTCGTTTTCGCGGGCCTGGTGGTTGCGGCGGCCGGCGGCTTCGGCAGCGGCGTCTTCGGCGGTGTCGGACCCGGCGTTCACGGGAGGTCCCTAGCTGCTGGCGGCCCTGGTGGCCTTGGTGGAGGCGTTTCAGGCCGTTCCGGGCCGCTTCTGTGGCCGGCTTGGTCTTTCGCGGCTCTCCCTCGGCTGTGGCGACGGCGGCGTTGTTGGTACGTTCCGGAGACGACGGGGACGGCGGCGGCGGCGGCGTTCTCCGGGGCCGTCCTGGGCCTGCCTTTCCATCGACCGTTCGCTGGGCGTCCTCGGCGGTTGCGGAGCTGGCCTTCGGATGGTCCCTCGCTTCTGGCGGTTTCGGTGGAGGCGTTTTGGGCCGTTCGGGCCGCTCCTGTGGTCGGCCTGGTCTCCCTCGGCTGTGGCGGCGGCGGCGTTCCTGGCTCGCTTGGATGGCGACGGGGATGGCGGCGGCGGCGGCGTTGTGCCGGGGCCGCTTTAGACCTCCCTTTCCATCGATTGTTTATTCTCGGCTCCATCAGCGTCCTGGCGGCGGCAGCAATGGCGGCGGCGTCTGCAGCAACGCTCCGGTGGTGGCGGTGGCCCTGGTGGCTCAGCGGCGACGCTGTAATCAACTTATTGTTTCCTCTGCCTGCTTTGCTCTTTTTGGATGGCCTGGTACTCTTACTGCTGTTGGTGGCCTCGAGGGTTCCTGGGCTAGCCGGTTAATGCCGGTGGATCCCAGTGGAGCCCAGTGGTCCCTTGAAAGATCTATGTTTCCCGTGACACCAGTTGTGACTCTGGTTGGTGCCATTGGATTTGTGGACCTAAAAGAACTAGATAATTTGGAAGACCCCAATGATTGCAGAATTGGCCATGATCAACTTTTTCGAAGGACAGAGCAGCGGAGGATTTGGCCACCTAGTAGTGCAGACTTTGATGATGTAATACACTATTTCATCCCTGCCTTCGGACTGTTCTCTATTGCCATTCACATATCGGCCCCAAAGGATTCAGAGTTCCCTGGGTACTGGCCACAGTGAGAGGGTGGCCTGAACTTACATCTGCTGCCCCTAGAGGTGAGAGCTCTAGGGGACATGCTGTACCCAGGATGGATGTTTCGGACTATTCCCCACTGGTATAGGCTTTCCAACTGTCGTGAGAGGGCGGTGGTTGGCCTGTCCTGGGGTGACACAGCTGAGTGGCAGTGGCTGGGTGGAGGCTCGGGACATCTATTTGCTCTCTGTTTGGTTCCTCCTTAAATCAACTGATTATGGACTGCCTATATCTGGACTGCTTTATGCCTTGTTTTAGGTACTCCTCTACGGACTTGCTCGCCCTCAGGGGTGCTCCCCCTTCCTGGAGGCGGCCCGCCTTTCCAGCCGAGTATAATCTCGAGGAAGGTCCCATCTATTGGGATCCTGAGAGATGGCCGGGCACGGTTATGGGCCTCCGACGTAAACCTAACAGGAGGTCCTTGATTTGTTTTTTGTCAAAATTTTTTTGGGGGTTAGGGAGGAGGGAGGGTTCTTTTTTTGGTTGTTTGGACGAGGGGGGCAGTCCAACTACCTTTGTTCAGGCTAGTGCTGAGGCTGATCGCGGAGGGGAGGAGCGGGGGTCGGCTGCTTCTGGGGCTCCAGGGCCAGTCGTGGGATTGTCCATTCCCACGACGATAGGGAATGGCAGCAGGTGTAGGAACAGAGGGCCGTATCGGTCTCAGGGAAGGCCTCTCCGCTGCTTACAAGCGGTGAGGCACTCCGACCCTCTGGTTCCGCCCCGAGGTCCCGGGAGTGAGGATGTGCAGCCTCCTGAGCTCCGGCTGGTGTATTTGAATGCCAGGTCGGTCGTTAATAAGGCTCCTCTCGTTCGAGACTTGGTCGAGGGTGAGCAGGCTGACCTGGCTTGCATCACGGAGACCTGGTTGGGCCCAGAGGGCGGTGTTCCTCTGGTTGATCTTTGCCCACCAGGTTTCCGGGTGCTGCACCGGCCTCGGGCTCAGGGTAGGGGTGGGGGAGTGGCTGTTGTTGTGAGGGAGACCTTGTGTCCGCGGGAGGCCACCGTTCCCCAGACAGTCGGGTGTGAGTCTCTCTTTTTGAGATGCGGCCCTGGTGCGCAGTTGGGCTTGCTGCTGGTGTACCTTTCGCCTAGTCACGCAGCAGCAGCCCTGCCTGAGCTGCTTGATGTCCTCTCTGGGCTGGTGGTTGAGTTCCCGAAACTTATAGTTTTGGGGGACTTCAACCTACCATCGCTGGGAGGATCATCTGAGTTGGCTCGGGAGTTCATGGCTTCCATGACGGCCATGGACCTGACGCAAGTAATTACGGGACCGACTCATGAAGGAGGCCACACCCTTGACCTTGTTTTCTTGTCTGGACGGTGGTTAGATGATCTTGGTGGGGGCTCTCCAATTATTATGCCCCTGTCATGGACCGATCATCATCTCCTGCGGCTGGTCTTCCGTTTTGCCACCCCCCGCCGTGGGTGCTTGGAACCACTTAAATGGTACCGCCCCAGACGCTTAATGGATCCCCAGAGGTTCCAGGCGGCGCTGGGGTCCCCACCTGCCTCCCTCGCTCACAGCTCGGCCGAGGCCTTAGTGGAAGCCTGGGAAAGGACGGCCACTGAGGCCCTTGACCGAGTTGTACCCTTGCGGCCCCTGACCCGGTGCAGATCCCGCCGGGCTCCATGGTTTTCTGCGGAGCTCCGGGAGATGAAGCGTCGGAGACGGGGCCTAGAGAGCGGTTGGAGGTCCAGCCGATCCGAACCCGACCGATTGCGACTAAGAGCCTTTATTAGGTCTTATCTCGCTGCAATTAGGGAGGCGAGGTCCAACCACTTCGCCACCCTTATTGCGTCCGCAGATAATCGCCCGGCTGCCCTGTTTAGGGTGACTCGCTCCCTCCTAAATCAGGAGGTGAGGGAGGATCCCTTGCAGGGACGTGCCGAGGAGTTTAACCAACATCTGTCGGACAAAATCGCTCGGATTCGGACCGGTTTGGACTCTGACTGGGCAGAGTCTGACGATCAGGACACGGGTGGTCTTGTCGATATCATCTGGGAGGAGTTTGATTCTGTGACTCCGGAGGAAGTGGACAGGATCATGGGGAGGCTGAGCACCACCACATGTTTACTGGACCCGTGCCCTTCCTGGCTGGTTTATGCAGCCCGGGAGAGGACACGCAGCTGGTTCCAGGCAGTTATATCGGCTTCTTTGAGTGAGGGTATCTTCCCCACCGTCTTGAAGGAGGCGGTGGTGAGGCCTCTCCTCAAGAAGCCTGCTCTGGACCCGGCTGTATTGAACAACTTTCGTCCTGTCTCCAACCTTCGCTTTCTTGCGAAGGTTGTTGAGAGTGTGGTGGCGCATCAGCTCCCTCGGGTCCTGGATGAAGCGGATTATCTAGACCCGTACCAATCGGGTTTCAGGCCCGGGCACAGCACGGAGACGGCATTGGTCGCGCTGGTGAATGATCTCTGGAGGGCTCGGGACAGGGGGCATTCCTCTGTCCTAGTCCTATTAGACCTCTCGGCGGCTTTCGATACCATCGACCATGGTATCTTGCTGCGGCGTCTCAGGGGATTGGGAGTGGGAGGCACAGTTTTACAGTGGTTCTCCTCCTATCTCTTGGGACGTTCGCAGTCGGTGTTGGCAGGGGGGCAGAGGTCGACCGCGAGGTCTCTCATTTGTGGAGTTCCTCAGGGGTCGGTCCTCTCGCCTCTCCTGTTCAACATCTACATGAAGCCGCTGGGTGAGATCATTCGTGGCTTTGGAGTTGGGTATCATCAGTACGCTGATGATACCCAACTTTTCTTTTCGACCCCAAACCACCCCAGTGATGCCCTCAACGTGATGTCCCGTTGCCTGGAGGCGGTTCGGGTCTGGATGGGGAGGAACAGACTCCAGCTCAACCCCGACAAGACTGAGTGGCTTTGCATATCCTCATCCCGGGTTTATTCGGACATTCCACCTCTAGCTATGGGGGGTGAATTATTACCCCCCGTAGATAGGGCTCGCAACTTGGGGGTCCTCCTAGATTCACGGCTCGCCTTGGAAGATCATATAGGAGCCGTGACTAGGGGGGCCTTCGCACAGGTTCGCCTGGTGCGTCAGTTGCGGCCCTATCTTAGCCGGGATGATCTATGCACGGTCACTCATGCGCTCGTGTCCTCTCGTCTGGACTACTGCAACGCTCTCTACATGGGGCTGCCCTTGAGGACCACTCGGAAGCTCCAACTGGTACAGAATGCAGCCGCGAGAGTGGTGTTGGGAGTCTCCCGATACTCCCACGTTACACCTCTGCTCCGTGAGCTGCATTGGTTGCCAGTTGTCTTCCGGGTGAGATTCAAGGTACTGGTAACGGTATTCAAAGCACTCCATGGCATGGGGCCGGAGTACCTCAGGGAACATCTGCTGCCGGCATCAAGCTCCCTGCGCCCTGTGCGTTCCCACAGAGAGGGCCTCCTCAGGGTGCCACCGATCAGAGAATGTCGATTGGTGGCCCCCAGGGGGAGATCCTTCTCTGTGGGCGCTCCGGAGCTGTGGAATCAGCTACCGGTAGAGCTCCGGACGGCGCCCGATCTTCGCTCCTTTCGTCGCGATCTCAAGAGATGAAGCTATCTACCACTTCAAGATGGCGGACGTGCGGGCGGCCGTGTGAGGTTGAGCTCTGCAGGTCCGAGAAGATAGGCGCCTTAGGAGCCCCTCAGGGCTTTTTCCTTTATGCCCTGGGTTGGGGGAAGGGTGGCAGCGATGAACTTTGCAACTGTCTAGTTTTTTTTTTTTTTTTTTTTTTTTTTTTACCAGCGTTTCGCAGGGCTGCCGGTTTTGTTATCTGCTCAGCTGCTCAGCTGCTCAGCTGGTCGTCGGGAGTTCCCGGCTATGTCGGGCGGTCTTGGCTTCTTCGGCGGCGTTTGGAGTTCCCGGCGGCTGGCGGCGGCGGTGCTGCGGCGGTGACGGAGCTGTTTGCGAGCTGCGTGGCCCGCCTTTTCTATCGTTTTCCTTTTAACTGGTCTGCCTCTGCCTTCTGCCTGCTTTTTGCTCGCATCAACGACGCTCTGGGATATCCTAATGGCGGCGGCGGCGGCGGCGACGGCGTTGTTCCCGGGCCGTTTGCGGGCCACTTTACCATCGACTATTGTGGT
Organism: Vipera berus; assembly: GCF_964194415.1. NCBI lineage: Eukaryota > Metazoa > Chordata > Lepidosauria > Squamata > Viperidae > Vipera > Vipera berus. The sequence goes on along the minus strand of NC_138212.1, from coordinate 11,338,602 downwards.
CTGGCCTGCTTTCACCGAACCGTTTGCCCCGCTGCCCCCTGGGCCTTTTTGGCCCGTTTTTCATCGGCGGAGGCGGTGGCTTTCCCCGGATTGTTCCCGGCCTTGGTGGCGTTCCGGTGGCTACGGTGGCTACGGGGATGGCGGCGGCGGTGTCCATAGCGGCCCAGCGGCAGCGGCTTCGATGATTCAGCGATGGCGTTATGGCCGGTTTGCCGGCCCCCCGGTTGGTTCTGCATATCCCAGATGGGTTGGCACCCCCACTGCTTCTGATGGCCCTGAAGGTTCCTGGACTAGCCGGTGGATTCCGGTGGAGCCCAGTGGAGCCTTGTGGACTTGGGCCATTTTGAAGGACTTTGGAAGACCGGTGGGGAATTTAATGGACCTGGGGGAGCCAATCTTTGTTGATCACAGTCTGGAAGGCCCCAATAATTATGGAACTGAGGGCCTATGGACTGGTGGTCAGTTACAACCTCTAGGAATGACGGGACAACGGGGGACTTGGCTTTTACCAGAATTGACTATGATGGCTTGTTTTTGTTTTTACAATCGATTGCGTATTGCCCCTTATACCCCAAAGGACAGAGAACTCTGGGTATTAGCCATTGTGAGAGGATAGCCGAATTTACATCTGCTGCCCCTAGAGGTGAGAGCTCTATGGGGCAGGCCATACCCAGTGCGGTTGCTCCAGACTTCCATCCCCCCCGAGAACTGGCTCTGTGGCCGTAGTGAGAGGACGGTGGCAGGCCTGCCCGGGGGGTTTATCCAGCTGAGTGGCAGCGGCTGGACGGAGGCCTGGGACTCCCTCTCTGAATAGATCCTCCTTATGGACTATTATCTATGGACTGCCTGCGATCCGGACTGCTATTTATGCCTTCCTTTAAATATTCTTCCACGGACTTGTGCGCCCTCAGGGGTGCTCCCCTCTCCTGGGTGCGACCCGCCTTGCCAGCCGATTATAACCTCGAGGAAGGGCCCATTTATTGGGACCCTGAGAGTTGGCTGGGCACGGGTAGGGGCCTTCGACGTAGACCTAATAAGAGGCCCCTGATTATTTTTCTTTCAAAATTTTTTAGGGGGTTAGGGAGGCGGGAGGGTTCTTTTGGTTGTTTGGATAAGGGGGGCTATCCAACTACCGCTGTTCTGGCTAGGGCCGATGGAGATCGCAGGGGGGAGGAGCGGGGGTCGGTCACCTCCGGGGCTCCAGGGCTGGTCGTGGGGCTACCTATTCCCACGACATCAGGGAATGGCAGCAGATGTAGGAGCAGAGGGCCGTATCGATCTCAGGGAAGGCCTCTCCGCTGCTTACAAGCGGTGAGGCACTCCGACCCTCTGGCTCTACCCCAAGGTCCCGGGAGTGAGGGTGTGCAGCCCCCTGAGCTCCGGCTGGTGTATTTGAATGCCAGGTCCGTCTCTAATAAGGCTCCTCTCGTTCGTGATCTGGTCGAGGGTGAGCAGGCGGACCTGGCTTGCATCACGGAGACTTGGTTGGGCCCAGAGGGCGGGATTCCTCTGGTTGACCTTTGCCCACCAGATTTCCGGGTGCGGCACCGGCCTCGGGCTCAGGGTAGGGGTGGGGGTGTGGCTGTTGTTATGAGGGAGACCTTGTGTCCGCGGGAGGCCACTGTTCCTCAGATAGTCGGGTGTGAGTCTCTCTTTTTGAGATGCGGCCCTGGTGCGCAGTTGGGCTTGCTGCTGGTGTACCTTTCGCCTAGTCACGCAGCAGCAGCCCTGCCTGAGCTGCTCGATGTCCTCTCTGGGTTGGTGGTTGAGTTCCCGAAACTTATAGTTTTGGGGGACTTCAATCTACCATCGCTGGGAGGATCATCTGAGTTGGCTCGGGAGTTCATGGCTTCCATGACGGCCATGGACCTGACGCAAGTAATTTCGGGACCGACTCATGAGGGAGGCCACACCCTTGACCTAGTTTTTTTATCTGGACGGTGGTTAGATGATCTTGGTGGGGGCTCCCCAATTATTATGCCCCTGTCATGGACCGATCATCATCTCCTGCGGCTGGTCTTCCGTTTTGCCACCCCCCGCCGTGGGTGCTTGGAACCAATTAAATGGTACCGCCCCAGACGCTTAATGGATCCCCAGAGGTTCCAGGCAGCGCTGGGGTCCCCACCTGCCTCCCTTGCTCACAGCTCGGCAGATGCCTTAGTGGAAGCCTGGGAAAGGATGGCCACTGAGGCTCTTGACCGAGTTGTACCCTTGCGGCCCCTGACCCGGTGCAGATCCCGTCGAGCTCCATGGTTCTCTGCGGAGCTTCGGGAGATGAAGCGTCGGAGACGGGGCCTAGAGAGCGGTTGGAGGTCCAGCCGATCCGAATCCGACCGATTGCGACTAAGAGCCTACATTAGGTCTTATCTCGCTGCGATAAGGGAGGCGAGGTCTAACCACTTCGCCACCCTTATCGCGTCCGCAGATAATCGCCCGGCCGCCCTGTTTAGGGTGACTCGCTCCCTCCTAAATCAGGAGGTGAGGGAGGATCCCTTGCAGGGTCGTGCCGAGGAGTTTAACCAACATCTGTCGGACAAAATCGCTCGGATTCGGACCGGTCTGGACTCTGACTGGGCAGAGTCTGACGATCAGGACACTGGCGGTCTTGTCGATATCATCTGGGAGGAGTTTGATTCTGTGACTCCGGAGGAAGTGGACAGGATCATGGGGAGGCTGAGCACCACCACGTGTTTATTGGACCCGTGCCCTTCCTGGCTGGTCTATGCAGCCCGGGAGAGGACACGCAGCTGGTTCCAGGCAGTTATATCTGCTTCTCTGAGTGAGGGTTGCTTCCCCGCCGTCTTGAAAGAGGCGGTGGTGAGGCCTCTCCTCAAGAAGCCTGCCTTGGACCCAGCTGTATTAAACAACTTTCGTCCTGTCTCCAACCTTCGCTTTCTTGCGAAGGTTGTTGAGAGTGTGGTGGCGCATCAGCTCCCTCTGGTCCTGGATGAAGCGGATTATCTAGACCCGTACCAATCGGGTTTCAGGCCCGGGCACAGCACGGAGACGGCATTGGTCGCGCTGGTGAATGATCTCTGGAGGGCTCGGGACAGGGGATATTCCTCTGTTCTAGTCCTATTAGACCTCTCGGCGGCTTTCGATACCATCGACCATGGTATCTTGCTGCGGCGTCTCAGGGGATTGGGAGTGGGAGGCACAGTTTTACAGTGGTTCTCCTCCTATCTCCGGGGACGTTCGCAGTCGGTGTTGGCAGGAGGGCAGAGGTCGACCGCGAGGTCTCTCATTTGTGGAGTTCCTCAGGGGTCGGTCCTCTCGCCTCTCCTGTTCAACATCTACATGAAACCGCTGGGTGAGATCATTCGTGGCTTTGGAGTTGGGTATCATCAGTACGCTGATGATACCCAACTTTTCCTTTCGACCCCAAACCACCCCAGTGATGCCCTCAACGTGATGTCCCGGTGCCTGGAGGCGGTTCGGGTCTGGATGGGGAGGAACAGACTCCAGCTCAACCCCGACAAGACTGAGTGGCTCTGCATACCTTCATCCCGGGTTTATTCGGATGTTCCACCTCTGGCTATGGGGGGTGAACTATTACCCCCCGTAGATAGGGCTCGCAACTTGGGAGTCCTCCTAGATTCACGGCTCACCCTGGAAGACCATATAGGAGCTGTGACTAGGGGGGCCTTCGCCCAGGTTCGCCTGGTGCGCCAGTTGCGGCCCTATCTTAGCCGGGATGATTTGTGCACGGTCACTCATGCGCTCGTGTCCTCTCGTCTAGACTACTGCAACGCTCTCTACATGGGGCTGCCCTTGAGGACCACCCGGAAGCTCCAACTGGTACAGAATGCAGCCGCGAGAGTTGTGTTGGGAGTCTCCCGATACTCCCACGTTACACCGCTGCTCCGTGAGCTGCATTGGTTGCCAGTTGTCTTCCGGGTGAGATTCAAGGTACTGGTAACAGTGTTTAAAGCCCTTCATGGCATGGGGCCGGAGTACCTTAGGGAACATCTGCTGCCGGCATCAAGCTCCCTGCGCCCTGTGCGTTCCCACAGAGAGGGCCTCCTCAGGGTGCCACCGATCAGAGAATGTCGATTGGTGGTCCCCAGGGGGAGATCCTTCTCTGTGGGCGCTCCGGAGCTGTGGAATCAGCTACCGGTAGAGCTCCGGATGGTGCCCGATCTTCGCTCCTTTCGTCGCGATCTCAAGACGTTTCTGTTTGTTCAAGCCGGCCTAGCCTGATGGGGATTGGTGGGGTTTTTAGTCTTGTGTTTTAATTTTAACTTGGTGTTTTAGAACTTGATTCCAACTGTTTTAATATGGGCAATTATTTAATCTTGTTTTAACGTTTGTATTTAGTATTTTATTCTGCCCTGTGAACCGCCCTGAGTCCTCAGGGAGAAGGGCGGTATATAAATATTATTAAATTAAATTAAATTAAATTAAGACATTTTTGTTTGTACAAGCCGGCCTAGCCTGAGGGGGGTGTGTTGGGGTTGTTTTATCTTTCGCTTTTTAATTTTTCTGGGGGTTTTTAGCGTTGTATCTATATTGTTTTTAACTAGGGCAATTGTTTAATCTTTTTTAATGTTTGTATTTGCTATTTTATTCTGCCCTGTGAACCGCCCTGAGTCCTCAGGGAGAAGGGCGGTATATAAATGTTATTAAATTAAATTAAAATTAAATATTTGAGGAACAATAAAGGGCACTGTTTAGAAGTAAAAAAAGGTCTGTGCCTTTCTTGTGTTTTTGAAGCCTGACAGATATCAATATAATAAAGAAATATAATTAAAGGGATTTCTACACCAAATTGCATGGATTAGGAAGTGACAAAGTGTGAGACTGCAAGTCAGAGTATTTTTGTAATTTTCCACAGTGGATGTTTGGGGGAACTTTTGAGTGTCAAGCCAACATTCACAAATCCTACTAGAAAATATAGAAAGTGAATTTTACTGCTAGAGTCTTTGAATTCCATCTCTCCGCCTAACTAGAATTTCTGGAAATGGACTTAAGGGAGAAAGGGAAAACCATCTGAATTTGATATATGAGTTTATACAAATCTCCCAATGCTCTTCTGCCTATTCTGCCCTAATAGTCATATCTGATTTCGTTTCCAGATGACCGACACCGGGTTAAGCTCCATCCACTTCTTGGTGATCCCAATTCTGACTATATCAATGCCAACTACATTGATGTAAGTATGCCAGTTCCTCCATCTTCTCTCTAGCTTTTGTTATGCACTTTTTTTTGTCTTAGAAACTTACTTGTTTTGCAATGTAGAATGTTGTCTGTCTTCTGTTATACCCCAAGTCTCTGTTTCATATACGCATCCTTAGAAGTTTCTCTTTGCCTACCACTCATCTATTCCTGTTCACTTTTGAAATCCTCTTTTGTTCATTTGCACAAGAATGAAATCTTACAGGGCAGGAATAAATCAGAGGACTAAAAGTATACGCAGTATATAACTAAACCATTCATGTTGGTTAATGTATCATAAACATTTGATTACCTGGATGCAATCCTTTCTATTCTTTGATAGTGTTAAATCCAGTCTGCTGACATCAAAGAGGGATGATGTTTTAGAAGTCTTGTTTCCAAAGGTCACCTTGAGCATTCACATCTCAGATTCAAAATGCAAATAGTCAAAAGGAAACAATGTTCAAAAGTACATTTTAAATAAATACAGTGGTCCAGATGAGTTCAGTGAGACAGTTCAATTCTTTCCTGTTGCTGCTGCTCCTTTTCTACTCATCAATGTTGCTCTTTAATGCACCCCTATACTAATGGGTCTAGTCTTCCTTTGCTCTTGTCTCACTAATCTGCCTGTCTCTGATTTCTTTTTCTCTCAATCCTGTCGGCTTGCTAAGATTCGGATAAACCGAGAAGTAAGTATATGTCATGTTCTTCTCTTCTTTTCCATTTCTCCTCCAATCAAGACTCCATAATTGCTCATTTTGGAATGGAGGGATTTTCCTATCTCATCCCACCCCAGCACAACAGATATTTTGATGGTGGACTTTAAAATGTACTATAGTCTGAGAAAGGGACGCGGTGGCTCAGTGGGTTAGGACGCTGAGCTTGTCGATCAGAAAGTCGGCAGTTTGGCGGGTCGAATCCCGAGTGCCGCGTAGCAGAGTGAGCGCCTGTTACTCGTCCCAGCTTCTGCCAACCTAGCAGTTCGAAAGCACGTAAAAATGCAAGTAGAAAAATAGGGACCACTACGGTGGGAAGGTAACAGCGTTCCGTGTGCCTTTGGTGTCTAGTCATGCCGGCCACATGACCACGGAGACTTCCTCGGACAAGCACTGGCTCTTCGGCTTTGAAACGGAGATGAGTACCGGCCCCTAGAGTTGGAAACGACTAGCACGCATGTGCGGGGGAACCTTTACCTTTACCTTATAGTCTGAGAGGACAGGTCCTCAAGTTTGTCTTGTTCACTTGATGGTTCTCTTTTCGAAATGTCTGGCAACATTGTGCAGAAGTGGGTATCCTTTGGTGAAAGGGCAATTGCCTGAACAAAATTGTAGAGCTAAGACACATGGGTCTAGGCCAGGGGTAGGCAATCTTGGCTTTTTTATGACTCATGGACTTCAACTCCCAGAATAAAAGAGATAAAAGAGCCAAGGTTGCCTACCCCTGGTCTAGGCCAACCAGGCACAGTGGATGAAGAAGGTGGCAGAAATAATTACCTTATAGACGAAGTAGAATGTTGGGCTTTTGAGTGGCAAACCTGTCAAAACAGTCTGTAGGGCAGTTTGTATTTCATCTATCATTGTAGAGTAGGAAGCAAGCAATTTAAGTAGCTTACTTTCTTGTCTTCAAAGTTATTTGCTCTGAGCTGCTCCCTTTTCATGGTCCATTTCAGGGATCTTCCTCCAGGTCCCATTGTCATACTATAGTCTATAGCTCGGAGCCAGAAAGTGGTTAAAGCAGGGAGTAAGACAGGGGTAGGCAACTTTGGCTCTTTTATGCCTCGTGGACTTCAACTCCCAGAATTCCTGAGCCTGCATGGCTGGCTCAGGAATTCTGGGAATTGAAGTCCACGAGGCATAAAAGAGCCAAGGTTGCCTACCCCTGGAGTAAGAGATCAGGACCCAGGAAACTGAAATGTTGAACAAGGTCTGGAATATGGAGAGAGAGAAAAAATCAAGGACACTGCATTTCTCCAGAAATATGGTCTCAGCCCACTGAGCTCTAAAATAAAGCAGGTGGTGATGCAGTCATATGCCACCTGGAACCCTGCTAGGCAGAAAAAGAGTCTGTATTTTCCCCTATCACTATTCATTCATCTCACTTAGACATTTATTTCAAAGGACGATTGGGGTAAAGTTGTGCTCAGTTTATGCACATGATTAACCCTAAACGTGGGTTAACCAAACAGAACTGATGTAGCATACTCTACTTGCCTGACCAAGTGGGATGGGGTGTTATGATGGGCAAAGATGACTCTGCAGGTAATCTGGTCTCTTGCCATGTAGGGCTTTAAAGATCATAACCAGCACCTTGAATTGGCCCCAGAAACAAACCAGTACCCAATGCAGCTTGCTCAGAAGGGGTGTTACATAATATAATTGAAATAGCGAGCTCATGGTCTTCCAGTTTTTACTGAAGTTCACCTTCCAGCATGCTTTCCAGCTGGCCTAGAATGAGTGCACAGGGTCATCAGGACTTTTTGCACCTGCCAGGTTGAGTAAGTCCATCGTGCAATTACTAACATTTAGTTCCATTCTCCTATTGGAAACAAGGAAATCTAGGTGCTAAATTTGGGACATTTTTGTCCTGGTGTAGCCCTGTTGTCACAGTGGTTAAAATGCAGCATTGCAGGCAAACTGGGCCTTCAGGAGTTCGATCCTGACGGGGCTCAAAGTTGACTCAGTCTTCCATCCTTTTATGGTCAGTAAAATGAGGACTTGTATATTGGGGGCAATATACAAGTAATGCTTATATTGTAAACAACCCAGACAGTGCTGTAAAGTGCTATGGGGTGGTATATGTCTAAATGCTATTGCAATTTTTCCTTACTGCTTACAACAGAGGATATGTGTTGTGTATATTGGCATGATATGTGTCCCTTGGCTTAAATCTAGACATTTGAAAAACTAAGTTGCTGCTTCACCTCCTTCTTTTCCATACTTTGTAAAGATAATTGACTGATTAGTGTTACCTGTTTGGATACATTTTACTCACAATATATTACCAACAGCCTTAATTCTCCTGCCATATAGGCAACAGCCTTCCACAAATATTCCACCAGACATTCAAATGAAATGTTTGTAGTTACGTTCTCGCTGTAATGACTTTGAACAGCACTTAGACTTTCATTTGTATTTTTTAAAAGCCCAAATTAATTGTGCACTTAATGGTGTTCATGATCATGAAAAGTTCTACATTTAAAAGGTAACAATTTGCAAAATTAGTACAAACATTGACTAATGAAAACATTTGTGTGCTGTTGTGTGATTCAGAAATGCTAAACCCCAAATAGTAGGCACTCTCTGCTCCATTTTTGCTTGAAGCTTCCTTAATATTTATCCAAATGCTCTCCTGTGATATGTTTTATTCTGGTCCTGTCTCTGCCTCCTAGCAAGGTATCTCCTTTTCCCATAGCAATTGAGAGCAAACAGTGAAGATCTGGCTGTTTGTCTTGGCCAGATCTTACCAAGGATGGTAGAACATGGGAGATTGCAGGCCATATGGGAAATCTTACGCTCTGCTATTAAGTTTAAGCTCTTCCTGATATGCTGTTGTTTATTTTTCCATCTTTTTCTAGCCTTAGGGCTTCTCAGTCGAGAGTTAGCTATGTACGTGCATTAAATGGCTTAGAACAGGGATCTCAAACTTAACAACTTTAAGACTTGTGGACTTCAACTCCCAGAATTCCTCAGCCAGCCAGTCCACAAGATTTAAAGTTGCCAAGTTTGGAGACCCCTGGCTTAGAAGAAGGGGAGTGTTCATAACGGTTGCTCAGAGCATACAGGTAGTCCTTGACTTACAACCACAATTGGGGCCAGAATTTCTATTGCTAAGCAAGGTTAGGTGAGTCACACCTGACTTTATGACCATTTTTTAACCACAGTTGTGAAGCAGATCACTGCAGTTCAGTGGATTGTGTGGCTTGTTAAGCAAATCCAGCTTCCCTCCATTGATTGTGCTTGTTGGGATCCAGCTGGGAAGGCTGCAAAGAGCAATCACATCGCCCCGGGACACTGCAACCATCATAAATACATTCCAGTTGCCAAGTGTCCAAATTTTGATTACTTGACCTTGGAGAAATGCTATGAGAGTCATAAGTGCAAGAACTGCTGATAAGTCACTTTTTTCAGGACCATTGTAACTTTGAGCAGTTGTAAAACGAATGATTGTAAAACGAGGACTAATTGTAGTGGCTGCTTCGTGTCATGGTGCTTCATGCAGTGTCCTTGAGCTGTGATTTGTTGCAGCCTTTAACCACACTCATCCCAACGGTTCTTGTGTACTGGAAAGAATGTGTACATTTTCACTAGAGATGATTTGAGGTTCAGTACCATATGTTCAAGCCCTGTGTTCAGTGGACCCCTGCATGCACGGTTGTGTTTGAAAATATTTCCATGCTTTCTAGAACAGGGGTGTGCAACTGTGGGTCAGAGATTACATTTAGCATTCAGATGGCAGAGCAGTAGTCCCACTCGTTAAAGTGGTGAGTTGATCCAGAATAATCATTATATGCAGTATACTGTGAGTGAGATGGGCGGAATCTAATTTGATAAAAAAATATATAAAAGATTTGGTATTGCTTCTTTCCATATAGCTAACGCAATTACACTCCTACTGTGTATTTAATCATTTCTCCCTCTGTCTCATTGTAAGTTGCGATTTAGTAGTAGAAACTTTGAGAGGGAAGGTTTATGCCTAGGATTTTTGGAGGTGGTTTCTTACAGAGGCTCTAGAACAGGGGTGTCAAGCCATTGCTGGAGCTGGGGTGGGCACAGTTTTGGCATGACGCATTGGCCCATGGGCTGGCAGTTTGACACCCCTGCTGTACAACCCTTGGTTACCCACCTCAGCCTAGAAAATGCTGTCATAAGAAAGATGCCCACATTGCTTTCCTAACAGCAACGTACATTTGCTTCCAGCTTTTCTAGGGTGAAGCTGATGAGCTATTTATTGGACCTCAGAGCAATCCATTCTGGCTATATTAAATAGCTCTTGGCTATAACTGTGATGTGAGGAGGAAGAAGTGTCTACCTCTGTACAAAAGAGAAAGACAGATGGTTGCAAGGGAACTGCTAGTGGATACATGTTGGATGTGAACAGTACGAACAATTATGAAAAATGTACATTGGGGAGGCTGTTTGGAAATACCTGTTCTGTGGTGGGATGTGGAGGCTACGAATGGTACTTAGGGTAGATGAAGGACTTGGGAGGATGTTTCGGTTGAAATACATTGCTTAAACAAAAATGAAATGGAACATTATCTTCCCCGCCTATACCCCACCTCAAAATGGAACATTATCTTCCCCGCCTATACCCCACCTCAAAAGTGTGTAGATTTTGGAATAACTGTTGCAGAAAGGAAACAAGATGTTTCAGAGTAGAAAACCTTGGGACATATAGAAATGGATAAAATCTTCCCTCCTTCCTTCCTTCCTTCCTTCCTTCCTTCCTTCCTTCCTTCCTTCCTTCCTTCCTTCCTTCCTAACTATAATGCATATTTTTTTCTTTACAGGGTTACCAAAGATCTAATCATTTCATAGCCACACAAGGTAAGACCTTCATACCTACTGCTTGGATATGGCTGTTTATCATGCTTTGTCTTCCCCCCCCATTTTTCTGCATATATGGAAAGAAGACAGCACAAGAAAATGTGCTGTATACCAAGATGTTCAAGCTTCCTCAGTGCATTACAAAAATATCCAAAACTGCTCTGAGATTATATGTTGGGTAAAATAGCCATGGTGGCGCAGTGGTTAGAATGCAGTATTGCGGGCAAATTCTTCCCACAGCCAGGAGTTCCATCCTGGCTGGCTCAAGGTTGATTCAGCCTTCCATCCTTCTGAGGTCAGTAAAATAAGGACCCAAATCGTTGGGGACAATATGCTGACTCCGGAAGCCTCTTAGAAAGTGCTGTAAAGCACTGTGGGATGGTATATAAATCTAAGTGCTATTGCTAAGTGGAATTGCTAAAATAACCATGATATTTAAATAGGTTCCTGACCTTTATCTCTGTTACAATGTTTTCTGGATTTTCTCTGCGTTCTAGGCCCCAAACAGGAGATGATCTATGATTTCTGGCGGATGGTATGGCAGGAACACTGTTCCAGCATAGTGATGATAACAAAGCTGGTAGAAGTGGGAAGGGTAAGAGATGACTCTTGGTTTCCTCTTCACTACTGGCTTCAGATGATGCTTACCTCCTTCACAATAGACTTAACCATAATCTGTTTTATTGTTGAATGCAGGTTAAGTGCGCCAAATATTGGCCAGATGACTCAGAGATGTATGGAGACATTAAAATTACCCAGGTGAAATCAGAGACTCTGGCAGAATACGTGGTGAGGACATTCACCCTGGAAAGGGTAAGATCTGCAAGGATATCCCATTATCTATAAACATGCTATATTTTATCGTTAATATTTGGACATTTATTTAATTTACTTATAGGTCTTACAATATATGGACTATCTCATATATAATTTTAGGCAGCTCATAATAATGTACTGTACTATATCATCCATGATCTTTCTTCAGTCAGGGTAGCTCGAGAACTTTAATATCAGCACTTTCGTCTACTTCCTTTTCTTATTTTATTCAAAAGCATCAGTTTTAAAAATGATTTAAAAAAAGCCTTGAAGTATGCTTGGCAGGGGGGACGCGGTGGCTCAGTGGGTTAGGACGCTGAGCTTGTCGATCAGAAGGTCGGCAGTTTGGCGGGTCGAATCCCGAGTGCCGCGTAACAGAGTGAGCGCCTGTTACTCGTCCCAGCTTCTGCCCACCTAGCAGTTCGAAAGCACGTAAAAATGCAAGTAGAAAAATAGGGACCACTACGGTGGGAAGGTAACAGCGTTCCGTGCGCCTTTGGCGTCTAGTCATGCCGGCCACATGACCATGGAGATGTCCTCGGACAAACGCTGGCTCTTCGGCTATGAAACGGAGATGAGCACCGGCCCCTAGAGTCGGAAACGACTAGCACGCATGTGCGGGGGAACCTTTACCTTTACCTATGCTTGGCAGTGGGTAATTAAACCCCCCCTTTAAAAAAAAGCATTAGTTTGGTAGAGAATTAGGAGTTTGAATATAAGGGATATATTATTTATTTTATGATTGAATATATAATCATAAATATAACTGCAAGATGGCGCCTCTAAACCGGTGTTGCTCAATCTTAGCAATTTTAAGATGTATGAACTTCGAGTCCCAGAATTCCTGCAATGGTATATGGAAATGATTTCCGGAGATAGGTGAAGAGATGTAACCAAAGGAGCAGTCAGATAAAAAACAATTTAGCTTGTAGCAGGAATGTGGGTGGGACAAGTGGCTCAGAAGGGACCCTGCCTACTTTCTTGGGTTGTAAAAGCAATGGGCGGGGGAATGTACCATCAGACTAGCAGGATTCTGCCTAAGTAGGGAATTCTGGGAACTGAAGTCTACATACCTTGAAGTTGCTGAGGTTGAGAAACACTGCTTATAAATAACTTAAGCAAGGCAAAGCCCCTGATTATGGCTTAACTCTCATACAGTTAGTTTACTTGATACAGTAGGCAAATTTTATGTCTGGCCTAAAAGTAGAACAGAAAAACAATTTAATAGACAAGTAAGTGGGCTTCAGAAAAGTTTGCCAACACTCAAGAGTTTGGTTTTAAGCCATCTCAGTGGGGAAAAAAAGTAGAGCCCCTTTCTAAAAAAAGGCCCGTATTTTTTGGTCTTTGTAGATTTTGAGTCAGCATTTCATTCATACTCAAAAGAGGGAAATTATAGGAGACAGGTGTTGATAATGCCTCCTTCTATTAATACATAATTTGTTTGTTGATATTGAATGTAATAGTCAAGGTTAGATATCAGACAGAATGCCTAATCAAAAAGTTGTCAAGCGAAGTTGCTTGTAAGACCCATGATTGTTTAGCACACCACACACAGAGACATACATACATACATACATACATACATACATACATACATACATACATACATTCTTTAATTACAGATCTTGCCTCTTGGCAGACCTATTATCACCCACGTTGTCTAGTAGGCCAACCACTCTCGACTTTTGCTTTTTTGATTTCACAGACATAAGTGGACTGAGAAGGTTAAGGGCTCTGGTTTCCTATTGTAGGGACGCGGTGGTTCAGTGGGTTAGGATGCTGAGCTTGTCGATCAGAAGGTCGGCAGTTTGGCAGGTTGAATCCCGAATGCTGCGTAACAGAGTGAGCGCCTGTTACTTGTCCCAGCTTCTGCCAACCTAGCAGTTCGAAAGCACGTAAAAATGCAAGTAGAAAAATAGGGACCACTACGGTGGGAAGCCTTTGGCGTCTAGTCATGCCGGCCACATGACCACGGAGACGTCCTTGGAGAAGTGCTGTCTCTTCGGCTTTGAAACGGAGATGAGCACCGGCCCCTAGAGTTGGAAACGACTAGCACGTATGTGCGGGGGAACCTTTACCTTCCTATTGTAGAGAAGATACGTTGAATATGAACTGGTCTAAAATTAAGGTTAAAGTTTTTGCCAAGGGACTGATTAAACACAGGTGGCAGATTAACAGACAGGCAATAGAGTCAAGGGGATTGTTCTAAATATTGGGAGAACTTTTTCATGCCTCAGGATTGTGGAATGCACAGTTGCCATATCTAATGAATAATGCTGAAAACACTTGCCTCTGCCAATCTTAAATTTGACCATAGTATTGGTGACTTACGTATTGCTTTAGGGCTAAAAGTTTTTAATGCCATCGGCTTGCTGCTGTTGCTGTAAGAGGTTATGCTTAGAAAAGAAGCTAGAGGTTGTCAAAATAATACTCTGAATGCTCTATTCTTCTCCGAAATGTGTTACAAATGCCATACTTAACTTGGAAGCAGAGCAGGCCTCTGGGAGGCTACAGCCTAGATTATAGTGTTTGCTTTTTTATCCCCTTAAATTATTATTTTTAGCAAGAAATCTATCCATGCTCATTTTTCTGTTCAAATGGGTGGCTTCTTGATATGAATATATTGGGAAGATTTGATCTTTTCCCTACTTGCTTAGCATATCTGGGATTTAGCAAGGCTAGAGAAATGGATTGTCCATGTAGATTTGATAGGGCAATGCAGCCAGTTACTGACTACCAGATTCCATTTTTTTCCTCTAGTGTCTCAGACATTGATAAGACTACTTTCATTAGCTTGTTTTCATTTGTTGCTGATACTAATGGAAAGGTTTTGTGTGTGTGTGTTTCCAAAACGTACCAGTGAAAGTTTGTATCTACCCTTGTGTACCGATAAAAGAGAATATTTGTAGTTGAGAGTTCAACTGCAGGATCCTTTGTGATCTCTGAGCTTGTTTCCTTGCAGACATTTCATTGCCAAACTAGGTAACATCATCAATGCATTGGTGATGTTACCTAGTTGGGTAATGAAACATCTGCAAGAACACAACCATGCTGAAAGACTACCAACTGCCCTAGTGTGTTTGATCGAGGAGAACCCATAATCCATTTTTTTTCTATGCAGCTGAAAATGACAGAAGACTGCTTTTATGGTCTATCTACTATTTGAACTCTCAAGATACACTGGTGACTTTTATATATTTTAGCTGTTAGCAGATAGATGTGTCCATCACACCTATAAGATTTGCTGTGTTTTGAGCTAAATTGCGATCTTCAAAGACGACCAATTGTCCACCGCTGAATGCAGTCAGTGGGTTGCCATAGTTCTTATCCTTTTACTCTGAATTTAGTTTTAACTTTTATTCAGTCTATTTTATTGCCTACCTTTTACACATTGAATCTTATACACTTTTGATAATACAGTTTTTTTTTTGCAACCGCAATAAAAAGAAATGAACGAGATGTCAAAGGAACGCTTTTTCCCCCCCTGTATTCAAACTCTTGCTTGGAGATCTTGCATCAGTCGCGTTCTTTCTCCAGACAGGACTCATTCAATTGTGGGCAAGCTGCCTTGACAAACCCTTCGCCCTGAAGGAACGGCAAGAACCAAAGTTTTAATGTAAAAGATTGCAAGAAGGGAAGGTTTAATGTAAAATAGATCAAACCTTGCTTGGTTCAGTGAACACATTTAGAGTTTTGAAAGTCTCTCTATTCTTATAAAAGGGCTATCACGAGAGCTTTTTCTGTTCACAGAATGACTTCCATGGCAAATGTAGCTAGTCATTGATTGTTCATTTACAGGGAGTCTCAGTGAAATGGTAGAAACTTGGTAGACTTAGCTGGAATTGGAAGCTAAGCAGGTCAGATCTGGATAACATTTGGGTAGCAGACCATTAAGAGACCACTAATCTGAGAATTCAAGAAAACACTTTTAGAAGAATTCAGCACTCTCATATTACTCCCAAGAAAAATGCATGGTTGAATCCATAGAGACTAGGAGTTAAGTTAGTTAATCTTGAAAGTCCTAGTTTACTGACCAACTTCCCAGATTACTTGCTATTGCTCTTCCTTCTTCCTCCTGGCTTTGTGTTCTTCTTTCTTGCTGTTTCAGGTGTGTCAAGTCTTTCCCATGGCTTTAACACCACTTTGTCCTCTTTTATACGTCCCACGATGGTGGGTAGTCTGATCTCAGCATAACACAGTCTTGAGACTGCATGAAATGGCCCAGAACCTCTAACGTATATTTTAACATATTAACATTTCATCTTGATCAGTATCATGCCATCTGAGCCTTCTTGCATAGCTTTCAGAAACTGCATCAAAGGTCATTGTCTTAGCAAATAATATGGTAGAGTACCCCTTTATTTACATGGACATTCTTGACGGATTAATTTGAGCCTATAACACCATATTAATTGTACAGGGAATGGATAATCATTTTTATCTTGTAGACAGAGGTCACAAGGTTCGTGCAATTATTGAGCAATTGTAATTGCTCAACCTTGGGACAACCAGAGTGGTAATTCGCTCCCCCTCCCCCCTTAATCTGAAAAAAATGTTAAATTACAAGCTTGTTTCAAGCGACGAACAAAAGAGCTTCAGGGATCTAGTTGCCTTGTAAATTCCAAGGTATTTACTGTACTTTTCAGTAGACCTTAATCAGGGATCTGGGACTTCCCCATCAAAAAACTACTGAATCTAGTAATGAGGAAACCTGGAAACGGGTAATCGTCTGAGCATATTAAATTTGCCTGACAGCAGCTCAGCAAGAATGTATTCTATCATAGTAATGATAAGTGATTTAGGATGCAATGCAAGCAGAGCAGAACAGAGACCATGACCTTCAGTCCTGGAGTAAGGCCACTTTTGCGATTAAAATTCATTCCTAGATGCATTTCCTGTTCCAGTTTTCCTCCAGCGACCTCAGAAGGGCCTCACTTGGTTCTCTCCTTTGCTCTCAAATCCTCACTTCAATCTGGTGAACCAGATTAACCATCTCCCCCAATTTCCCTGATTCGGTTTGAGAGATTACAATAAGAACACAACTATTTTCTAGATTGCATTCCCCAAATATATTGTATTTTTTTTCATGCTGGATTCAACGTAATAATGTGCTGGTAATCTATTGCCTGTCATCACAAGTAAAATGTAGCATCCATAATTACACTTGCCACAGGTGAAGCTGGAAAGCACCAGAGGGTTTCCTTGGCATCAACATCCAGAACTTCATTTGCCTTTGATAATTAAACAAGATCTATTTAGTTTAAGAGCGCATTGGACATTTCTTTTTTTGAAGTAGTAGTTAACTTTGTTCACTGTGAATTTAATTTTATCCACTGGTGTTTTTTTTTGTGTTTTTTTTTAAAGGCAGTTCCAATCTGCTGGATTCTGCTGAATAACTTTGCTTTCTGTTTGCTTGTGAAAATTCCTCTGTAGTTGAGATAGATTTCCTTTTTCTTAATGGGCTTTGCCAAATGTGATCAAGGCAAGCTGTTTGCAGGTACAGTTTGAATTTATACTGTACAAACTGGAAGAGGAGGATGACTGGAATATCCCAATTAAAGGAAGAGTATGGCTCGAGACAATTTGTCTAATGATTAAAGCATGAGGCTAGAAACTGGGAGATTGTGTGAATTCTACTCACAATTCTAGGAGCCAGGGTGGCACAGTGGTTAGAATGCAGTATTTCAGGCTAATTCTGCCCACTGCCAGAACTTTGATTTTGACTGCCTCAAGGTTGACTCAGCCTTCCATCCTTCTGACATCAGTAAAATGAAGGCCCAAATTGTTGGGGGTAATAGGCTGACTCTGTAAACCTCTTAGAGAGGGCTGTAAAACATTATGGAGTGGTATATAAGTTTAAGTGCTATTGCTACTACTGGGTGTAAAACTAACTGTATGACCTTGCCTCAGTATCTCTCTTTTGGCCCTAAGAAGCAAAGGAAGGGAGCAAGGAAGGGAGAGAGGGAGGAAGGAAGGAAGGAAGGAGGGAGGGAGGGTGGGTTAGGTCAATTAATAGCTATTTTGGACATCAACAGTGTAGATCTATCTCACTCTCATTGCTTGCAGAGAGGCTATTCAGCAAGGCATGAAGTTCAGCAGTTCCACTTCACATCATGGCCAGAACACGGGGTACCCTACCATGCCACGGGGCTGCTGGCATTCATTCGCAGAGTCAAAGCTTCTACACCTCCTGATGCAGGACCCATAGTTATTCACTGCAGGTACGTCCAAAAATCATAGATGTTAATTTTGTGGATGGTTGTTTTGGTTAAAAAAAAGGATCTTCAGAACATAATGTGGGAAAATACACATTTTAAATGGGGATACGTGAAAGGTTATAGTAAGAAAATGGCTTTATTATGAGCAGGATCACAAAGGAAATATGCCATCATTTTAATGGGAGAAAAGTGTGGCAAGCCACTAACCTCAAATTTCTCCAATCTACTACTGGATATCACTGAATGGAGGCTACTCTTGTTCATCATTCCCTGGTTTCAAAATTATCAAAATTCCCCTCCCCCCAAATAAAGGTGTTGTGCATCCCAAAAAAGATAGATATGGAAGTTGCAATGGCTAGTTCTATTTTCTGTGACATGTTTGTATGGTATGCTGAAGTCTTTCTGCATGCTCACAGTTCCTATTTGGAACAAGGGCCATGGGAAAAGTCTTGAGGACTTCCCTTGGGAGTCAGTAGTAGTGTGGGAAACAGGAAAAGTCCAGGCTATGGAAAGATGATCAGACAATGAACTGTCACTAAGTAAATAAATGAGATGGATAAACATTTGCAAAAATCTCTCCAAATACATAATGGCATTCACTGTGGCCCAGTTGAATTTAATACTAAGGAATAATTATTACAAAAAAGTGTTATCCATGAAAGAAATACAGTTGTCTCCCCAGAGTCATCTTGTAGCGGAGATGGACAACATGGAAATTGAATAGTAAATAAATAAATAGTCCTCTCTTGTGAAAGAGCAAAGAGAATTGAAGTCAACATCTTTGTCATAGTATCATAGGGTTGGAAGGACCTTGAAGGTCACCTAGTTCAACCCCCCCCTGCTCAAGCAGGAGACCCTATACCAGTGATGGCAAACCTTTTAGAGTCCGAGTGGCATGGCCCATTGGCTGGGTGTGGCCCATTGTCTGGGTGTGGCCCATTGTCTGGGTGTGGCCCATTGGGTGGGCATGGCTGCAGTGATAACTGAAGACTGGGTGGGACTAAAAAGTTCAATCAATTCCAACTTTGCGAAATCTTTTTTTCCCTGCGATAAGTTGAAATTGATTGATTGAACCTTTTTTTTTGCACACGGCAGCGGAGGCCTAAAGCGAAAACGTTTTATAAAACCCAGCTAAAGGCCTAGGACTGGGGCGACAGTGCACGTGCCAACAGAGAGGGCTCAGTGTGCCACGCGTGCCATAGGTTCACCACCACTGTCTTTATACCATTTCAGACAAACGGTTGTCCATTCTCTTCTTAAAAACCTCCAGTGATGGAGGACCTACAACTTCAGGAAGCAAACCGTTCCGCTGATTAATTGTTCTCACTGTCAGGAAATTTCTCCTTAGTTCTAGGTCATTATTTGGCCAAATACAACAAGAAAAAAACATTTTTTCATCAAACTATATTTATTTCAGATATTTCCAAATCCTTTCCCTATTACCTGATTTTGTAGATGGCAAAGAATAATGTCAATTTGTTAATTTTTGTTGAGGTCTGTGGTAGTGTATAAATATAGAAAACTACAATCCAGAAAAATAAGATGAAGAGCTAGGTATTGTTTTCATTCTTTTCAGTTAAAATAAATAACTCACTTTATTCAGAACTGAAATGACATTTAGCGGATACAGATTGCATTAGTGTTGGATTTTTTTATCTATTTGGGCAATACAGTTCTTCCCTGATATTGAGAAATTAATATCTATCACATATCCAATTTGCGTTAGATAAAAATTTGGAAAACTTAGAACCAATTTCTTTCCCTTCATCCTTCCCCTCTGTTTTCATTCCTTGATCATCCACATTTTAAACATAAGGATAAATGTGATGAAGGAATGGGAGGATAGACAGTTTTATAGGATTAGAAGATGGATTATTGAAACTCACTTTATTTCTTCTGAATATATTTTGCTGAAGTTGTTGCAAGTTCTAACTTAGTTTAGAATGAATGAAAGAAGTACAAAAATATTCTTAGTTTCATGAAGTTGTACTCTCAAAAACATTAGCAATGCAAATGTGATTTAAAATCAAAGGAAGTTCTCCAATATTATATAAAACTCTTATTTAAATTATAAGAGGCTCACTTGAAAATCTTAAAAGTATGAGAAAAGGGCTTAGCACTCTTTACCAAATTATTTTAAATGTATTTTGACAAGTCATCAAGAATACATGATGAAAACAATTGATAGATAATTCTAACCCCCCACAGAATTGTAATCTATTAACCATAGTCTTTCTAAATTGTATTAGAGATGTTTTAAACTAGCTGGAACATCTGCAGTGGCATTGTCCAATTACTTATGGATTTTAATACAAAGTTTTTGGGGAGGTGGGCTAGGGGAGAGCAAAAAAAAACAAAACACCAGTACAATAGTATAATGTTACAGTCCTTTTTCCTAAGAACATATAATATCGTTCAATACAAGAAATTAATCAGTTGGCCAACAGATTTACAGTAGCGAAACACTGGAAAATTAAAGTACAGTTTTCCTTGGATCAGTGATTCTTAAATGTATAGAAAATAGGATTTGGTTAAAAAAAATAAGACAGAAGCAACAATCCATTAATTCAAAATGAAAGCAACAATCCATTAATTCAAAATCAAAGCAACAATCCATTAACTCAAAATTGTTTTATTTACATTTGATCCCCAGTTTTTAAGTTGCACCAGCAAAGTATTCCCAGTTGCCTCCATCTGTGCAAATATTTTTTATAGGAGCATTTTGAATCACTATTTGAGATTACGAATGTCTTTCTCCATCCACCCAAAACACACAGGAATTTATTTATGTATCGCTTTTGTGTACTTCGCTTTCCAGTTTTTAAAATGTGCTATATTTTGTTGACAGTGGCAGAATTAAAATAAAAGCTTTTTTTAAAAAGCAAACAAACAGTTACATCTGCAGTACATTCTCGGACATGTGCTTCTCCTTTGAATTAAATGTCAAAGAACGAGCACATCCTAATCAAATGAGAATAAGAACTAGTAGGGGGGGGGAAAGGCAGGGTAATATTTCAACATGAGTGTAGTATTATTTTAAACTCCAACCCAAAATGTGGAATTGGATATGTGAAAACGTGCAACTAGGAAGGTATGCAGTGGGGATCCAAAGATGGAGAGCACAGCTATATCTTTGAGACCATGCCCTCTTTTTATTTCACCACCTTCTTCACCCACCCAAAATTCCATCTCCATCCACGGATACCCCTACCTGCAACTCAGAATATGGTGAATTTCAGCTGACGTGTACTTCCTTCAGTGTATAAACAATCTCGACTGTTTAGGGAGGTTGTCAATCATCCAGGACCTGGTTGTCCCAAACGTGCTTTTCCAAAAGCTGATCTCGGGGTTGTTTTTTCTCCCCCCTTGAAAGCGTTTCACTTCTCATCCAAGAAGCTTCTTTTGAATGAGAAGCAAAATGTTTTCAAAGGAAAACAAAAAACAACAACAACAACCCAAGACTGTACAGTTGCCTTTTGGAACATTCTCAGCTGTTGGCTTACCAACAGATAGGTCTGTTCGGATATGGGCAGTGCAGGAAGGAATATCTGTTGTGCTTTTAATTTATTATTATTACAGAAATATTTCATGTCTGAGTGCACGCTTCAAAGCATCGGCTTATTTATTTATTTCTATCCCACTTTTATTATTTTTTTTACAAAAAAACTCAAATCAGCAAACCCATCCAGCACACCTTCCTCCTCCCATTTTCCTTGCAATAGCAACCCTGTGAGATGAATTGGATTGAGAAAGAGAGGGACTGGCCCAAGGTCACCCAGCTGGCTTTCTAGGCTAAGGCCAAACTAGAACTCACAGTCTCCTGGTTTCTGGCCTGGTGCCTTAACCACTAGACCAAACTGGCTCTCTTTACCTGTCTTTTTTAATCTTATAATTAACCACCCATCAGTGTGGGTGGGTGGCCTAACTTGCCCCAGAATGTTAGGGCCAAGAGATGGTAGGGGACACTATCACATCTGCTTTTCAAAATTTGCTGGCCGAGCAGTCTTAAGCTTCCTACTGTATGCACAATGTGGAATCTCTCCTTGCTAAATGTTCCTCCGAGCTTTGGAGGCATTCTGTGTACGATGGTGCTTTCCGGGCCAGATAACAAGAACGAAGTGATGAATGAAAGCAGGGGAATTTCCCCCCACTATGAAACACAGACACTTTTTATTTTGGCCTCCAATTGCTTCATCAGTATTCATTCATCAGGGACAACGAGAATAATTAGTTTCCTCAGCATGCAATCACCGAGAATCACAGCAAGTGATTCATCAGCCCCAGAAATTAGTATATTAGAGGGTTTTAAAGCAACACTGGAAAGGGGGAGATGTGGCTCCGTTGTGCTGCAGTTGGGCTCTTTGCTAATGACTTTGAAGGGTGGGGCTTCTAACCAGAGAAACCGGGGTCACCATATGCTACAGGCAAGTTTCCTTTAAGAGAAGGACCAAGGGTGTCCTAAGTAGCATTGCGGCGGATTCTTTTTTCTTTTTTAAAAAAATCTCTAACAGATGTGATTTGTTTTGTACATGAATAAGAAAGATCTGTTTTAGCCTGGGGCTGTCCTGTGTGGGGAGAAAACTTCTGTTTGCTGTGTATGGAGAAAGAAATATATTGTAGGATCATGGATCGAGGTATTTCTGTAGCTTGAGGACATTTCTGCAAGGGTACCCCTTGTCTGGAGAGCTATTGGGAGAAGAGTATCAGCATTGGGTGAGGCCACATAAGGGCTGCCAACCTCTTTCTCTGCAGCTAGCTATCTTCAGCCCTTGTCCTTTATGATAGGAAAACCTAAAGTTGAATCTTCATATGCATGCTAATGATGAAATTCTGCATTAAGTCTCTGAGTAGAACAACTGGATGGAGATTTCTCTGAATTTGCTCCAGGAAATATTTGCAGCATATATAGAGAACAACAAGAGGCCAATGATGAAATATTTGTTGTATCACAAAAGGGATGAAAATTCCCTCTTTTTCACTTGAGCATTGCAACTGCAGTGCATGTTACTACTACAAAAGGGGCAGAGTTTATACCGTGATGTCATGATACATCTTTTGCTGTGCTGTTGAATCCATTGGCTTGTTCCAGACTCCTCTGTCTCCAAGAATTACTTTATCCCAGGATTCCCCAGAAATACCACCACTGAAAAAGTCTAAAGAGCAGAATTCTGTAAGAGGGTCCCCTGGAGATTCAATGGACGTAAGAACAACCAGGAAGACTGCAAATCACTGGAGAGAGAATTGTGTTTTAAAATGAAAGAGAGGGCCTTCTAATATAAACCTTGGCATTTCTCCACCCTTGATTGGAAATTCTCTACCACAGGGGTGTCCAACCTTAGGAACCTTTAAGATGTGGACTTCAACTCCCAGAATTCCCCTGCCAGTTGAAGTCCACAAGTCTTCACATTGCCAGGATTGGACACACCTGCTCTACCATACTGGACTATAATATTTTCAGAAGAGATGCTTCTATTGACCTAGCCTTAAATCTAGCTCTAGTGCATAAGCCTTCTAAGGAATTTGAAATATATTCCAACTTTCAGAATGTATTAAATTTTCAAAGATTAAAACATTTATATCTGGAAATCAGAAGTGTATGAATTCAAAAAAATTCATGAAGCAAATATAGAGACATTTCCACATTTAATACCCAGTTCTGACCATTTCTTCTTTTCTCATGCTTCCGCAAACCTCTGCAGTGCTGGTACTGGACGGACAGGTTGCTACATAGTCCTGGATGTGATGCTGGATATGGCCGAGTGTGAAGGAGTTGTAGACATTTACAATTGTGTGAAGACTCTCTGCTCCCGGAGAATCAACATGATTCAGACTGAAGTGAGTTTTATTGGGATGGGACAGGGTAAAGTGCATTGTTCCAGGTAGTCTGTGGAGATTCTCAGTTATCCAGGTTATGGTTATCCTAAAGGTGCTTTTTCCAAAAGGCAACTAGGCTTTCTTGAGAAAGAAAGTTCAGTTCCTTTTGTGGGGAAAAAATCACTTTTGGGGCAAGTTTGAAAGCCTCCTTTGTGGTTGGTATGTATCCTTTGTGGCACAATCAGAACAGCTGGATTCCATATTATTTCAGGAGCAGTTTTACTGTGCAGTACAAGAGCATTGCAACCAATTAATTAAATGTGACATGTGAATGATGCAGTTCAGATGTTCTTAACAAGTCTTCCTTTCCTTCATTCCTTCTAAAGGAGCAATATGTCTTCATCCATGATGCCATATTGGAAGCCTGTCTTTGTGGAGAGACCAGCATTCCCATCAGTGAGTTCAGACCTACATACAAAGAGATGGTTAGGATAGATCCACAGAGCAACTCTTCTCAGTTGCGGGAGGAATTTCAGGTGAGTAATTGAAAACTGGAGGTTTTTGTGAAACTAGGGCTCTTGACCATGCTTGTGTGTCCCCATTAGGCATAATTATAAGAGCCTTGGTGGAGCAGTGGGCTAATGCCTCCTTAAGTAACACCAGCTGCCTGCAATTAGTGCAGGTTCGCATCCCACCAGGCTCAAGGTTGACTCAGCCTTCCATCCTTCCGAGGTAGGTAAAATGAGGACCCAGATTGTTGGGGGCAATTAAGCTGACTTTGTAATAATGCCGCTTGGGGTGTGTGTGAAAGCCCTAACAAGCAGGCATATACATAGAATGAAGGCTACTGCTAAGCTTGTAAGCCGCCCTGAGTCTTCGGAGAAGGGCGGGATATAAATGGAATAATAAAAAATAATTCCAAATACCAGTTACATAGAAATAATGAGAGAAGAGTTATGGGGAAATAACAGTGAGAGAAGGATACGTCTGCATAATCTACTTGTATATCCTCCAGAAGCATCTAGTTCAGGGCTCTCCAACTTTGGCTACTTTGTGACTTGTGGCTGAGGAATTCTGGGAGTTGAAGTTCACAAGTCATAAAGTGGCTAAAGTTGGAGAGCCCTGACCAGTTAACCATGATGAGAAACCAAGATGCTGGGCTGAGCTGGGCCTTGACTTGATACAGCAGGCCTGTTCTTAGGTTCAACCCTGGAAGACACATCCATCTGTTCTGAATTACAGCCTTTCCTGGAGCACAAAGCAATTTGAATAATTTCCTTCTTTTAAAAATAGAGAGTGTATTGATTTGGATTTTTAACCTGTCTTCATTACTTTGTAAGTAACTCAAGGCAGCAAACATTTCATTTATTTTTATCCTGATTTTATTATTTTTACAAATAACTCAAGGTAGCAAACATAACTAACACACCTTCCGCCTCCTATTTTTGACACAACGACAAAGCTGTGAGCTGAGTTTGGCAGTGAGTGACTAGCCCAAAGACCCCTAGCCAGCTGTCATGCCAAATGCAAGACTGGAACTCGGAGTCTTCTGGTGACTGGTCCAAAGTCACCCAGCTGGCTTCCATGGGTAAGGCGGGACTAGAGCTCACATTCTCCTGATGATTGGTCCAAAGTCACCTCGCTGGTTTTCATGCCTAAAGTGGGATTAGAGTTCACAGTCTCCCAGTTTCTAGGCAGCACCTTAATCTTAATCTTAAGTGGATAGCTGTAGTGCTAAATTTCATCTGCCAATAAGATTATAAAATGCTACCTAATCTGGTTTCTTCGTGTCCAGCAGACTCTGAATTCTGTAACACCCCACCTGGATGTGGAGGAGTGCAGCATTGCCCTTCTACCACGCAATCGGGAAAAAAATCGGAGTATGGATGTGCTGCCTCCAGACCGGTGCCTCCCTTTTTTGATCTCCATGGATGGAGACAGCAACAATTACATCAACGCGGCCTTAACTGATGTAAGTTCATCTCTTAGATGGCAAGGAATGGGTGGGAAAGTCATTGGCCAACCCCATCTACATTTTCTACACCAGTGACCTTCAAACTTGGCAACTTTAGGACTTATGGACTTCAAATTCCCAGAGCTGGCTGAGGAATTATGGGAGTTGAAGTCCACAACTCTTAAAGTTGCCAAGTTTGAAGACCCCTGTCCTACACCAACTTTAAGCTGCAAAGTTAGGTTCCAAAATTGGATGCTAGGAGAACAGAATCCCAAGAAAAGTTTGACAGAAGTTAGAAAAGGTTTGGGAGACGAAGCCTTAGGAACAAATATATAAAAAGCTCAAAACTTAAATAAGGTTTTAGAAAATCGCTATAAAGCATCTATCAGAAGAAAAAAGTCAACTGTACTAGTAATTTAGTTGCCCTTGTTAGCCAATTTAGACTGATCTTCTCAAGCTCACAGTTTCTCAGTTTAGCTACAGTTGATTAAGTGCTGCCACCTAGCTAGATAATTTCAATTTTTTAAAAAATTGAAATGAAATTGACCATCGATCAGTACCTCTCTGAACCTCACCAATTGATAGAATTTGATACTTTGTTGTGTCTTTTGTATGGGCATATGATGATTTGATATTTGGCACTTTGTCTTTTGGTTTGTTACCTGGTTAATTCTGTATGTCTCTGAGTCTTGATGCTGTATCATAGAAGCCAGCCCTTGTACCTCTCTTTAATTTAGTACATTGGACAAACTGTGCTTCTTTTAACCTCACACATCTCAATACTTCTTACAGTTGCCAAGCTTGAGAAACACTGCTGTAAATCAGAGCTGTCCAGCCTAGGTAACTTTAAGACTTGTGGATCACAACTCCCAGAATACCCGAGCCAGCCATGCTTGCTGAGGAATTCTGGGAGTTGAAGTGCATAAGTCTTAAAGTTGCCTAGGTTGGACATCCCTGCTGTAGATATTGTAGAAGTACATTTCCAGGATCTGTTGCTGTTGGAGCTGCTGGCCCTTATAATTTGGCGTGTAGAGGAGTGTAGGAAGCAGCTTTATATTAATTCAGAATACTGTCTCATATAGTCAAGTGTCAGTAATGCTATTCAGCATGTACAAAGCCATTTCGTTGCTTTCCTTTTGCTTCCTCTTGGGTTAGAAAATTCCGAATACATCATCACCTCCCCCGAAAGTCCTGTAGATTGCACTCATTTTGATGGCATTCTTCTGTCTAGACAATATTTATTTATTTATTTATTTATTTATTTATTTATTTATTTATTTATTTATTTATTTATTTATTTATTGGATTTATATACCGCCCCTCTCCCGAAGGACTCGGGGCGGTGTACAGGGCAATTAAAATATGATTGAGTTGCATTATTTTGTGCCAATGTGTCATGTGTACGAATGGTATGCTAGCTTCCAGGTAAGAGTAGGGCCAAAGAAAGCTATATTGCCTAAAATAATCAACAGCCCCTTTCAATTAACCAAGGAAAATGCCAGTTTGCTAGGAAGAAGGAGAACAATCACTTTGAAAGCCTGTCACCATGCAACGCTCCAAAGGAAAATGAATTGTCAAGGGTGAAAAGCTTCATCTACGTATTTTTCTTTTACCACCACAGCATGAAATGATTGGATCAGGATTTGACTTAGGCTGGCTCAGTGAGGGAAGGCCGTCCTTCCGAGTCTACACTAAAACTTTATTTCTTCTACCCTTCTTCCTTTAAAAACAGTATTTTCAAAAAAGTATTTGAGCAGAGAGGCAACTATTCCATTCACGCGTATTTTAATGGAGCATTATTGTGAATCTAGATCTAGGAATAAGTGGCCTGAGTATCTTTACAAGCTGCTTACAAAACACTATTTTTAAGGCTACTAAGGTAAACAATTATTAAATGTGTGATGAAGTCATATAAGCTGTACTTAATTTTGATTTGATCAAATCAGCTTTAATTATTTTCCTGGCTTAACTACTTTATTAGGGCAATCCCAGTTTTAGGACTGTATGTGGATATTTCCCAGAAGGCCTGGATTAACTATTAGGTTAAAGAAGCAGCAGCCCAGTTCATAGTCTTAAAAGGCCTACTTCCTCTCCTGTGGCCATCATCATAGCTGGCTGGGGAATTCTTGGGAGTTGAAGAAGTCCACAAGTCTTAAAGTTATTAAGGTTGGATACCCCTGATCTGGATGACGTCCATCTTCTCAATTTTTATTCTAGGATAAAGATACCACTACATGTATCTTGTGTGGACTTCAGCTGGCTAAGACATTCTGTAGTCCTCAGGTCTTAAAGTTGCCAAGGTTGGAAATCCCAATCTAAACGTTTACTCCCTCCTTCATCTCAGTCATTTAAAGCTCCTTTTGTTCAGTGCTTTTAACCAGCTACGTTGCAATTGTGATTGATGAGCAGACTTAACATGAGAATGGCCTTGTCAGATTAGGAGAGGTTCATCTTATGCCAGCCCAAAATTTTAAACAAGAGGTGAAGCAAGAGCAGATAGTGTGCTTCTCCCTCCCTTTGAGTGTGGTATTAAAGGACTGAGATGTCTGTATTGCTAGTCTGGCAGTTGAAGTCCACCCATCCTAAAGTAGCAGAGCCTGAGAAACCCCCGCAGTGCCCACTGAAGTGTTGTTTCAGTTTTTGTTTCCTACATGCTTTTACCAATCTCTTTTGTTCTTCTCCTAGAGCTACACCAACAGTGCTGCTTTCATTGTAACCTTGCACCCCCTACAAAACACCACAACAGATTTCTGGAGGTTGGTATATGACTATGGCTGCACCTCCATCATTATGCTCAACCAGCTCAACCAGTCCAATTCTGCCTGGGTAAGTGAGAGAGACCCACTTGTCACTTGATTACCTCTATTTTTTTTTCTTGGCACCAGTAGTTTTGTTCCAGATCTATAATGCTTGAAGCATTGCACTAGGACAGGGGTAGGCAACCTTGGCTCTTTTATGGCTCTTGGACTTCAACTCCCAGAATTCCTGAGTCACTCAGGAATTCTGGGAGTTGAAGTCCACGAGTCATAAAAGAGCCAAGGTTGCCTACCGCTGCACTAGGAACAGTGAGACCCATATTCAAGGTCCCACTTCAGACGCAGAACCTTGCTGATAATTTGGGATTATTCATTGGGATCATGAATTAAATCTATCCAGTGGTGGGATTCCAATAGGTGAACGACCAGTTCTCAGTGTGGATGCCGCTTCCAAAAGTCCATTCTGGGCCTGGGCAACAAAAAAAATTAGCTACCGGTTCTGCTGAAGTGGTGCGAACCAGCTGAATCCCACCACTGAATCTGTCCCGCAGGACCATTACTATGTGAAACTGCTGAAAACAAATCTACATACAACAATTTCAGCTCCTGGAGAAAGGGCAGAATAGAAATCCACATAATAAATATGCCCACTGAGCAGATACTCTGAGTTCTTTGCCCTGAGCAAAGAGAAAAGATGGGATGAAGTAGTTAAATGATAAGTGGGACTGGAATATCAAATAAGAGTGTTCTCCTACTTAAACATGTTGAGGTAGTAAGTCCTGGACTCTCGACCCAGCATTATATCATTTTACCTTTCCTTGCTGGTTTGCCATCTGTCATCAACTCTTCTAGGGCCCAAGATCCCCTCAGAGTAATTTTAAAAACTGGTTTCCAGTTTTGCTCCCCTCCCCTAATTTAGATTTTGGGGCTTTTATAGGCAGAAGGCTTGCAGCGGCATAAGCTTGAAACTTTTTAAAAATTTACTCCTTAAATAGCTAAGAATTGCGTCTGGCTTGAGCAATCTTTGGAATATGGCCATCCACATGCTGCGCAGATGCTGCTGCTGCCCTCCAGCCAATGGAAGTTGTGCATTCAGTGGCAAAGCACAGTCACAGCCAGTCAGTCTAGATTTATTGTTTTAAAAGAAAAGAGGGAAGTGAGCAAAGCACAGTCAGCCATGGCTACTGTTGAGAGAGTTTTGTAGGAGCACAGCTAAAGGGCATTTGGCCATTGTAAGTCAGTTGAAGAGGCCTCGGTGACCTGCTTCTCTGATCATTATGGTTTGCTGAATAAATCACAGATGATTGGATTTGTACAGCAGACTGAGTTGGAAGCTGGCAACTAAATGACCAGAGAAGGCCATTCTGGTTAGTCTTCAATTCAATCAGTGGGTGGAAGGACTGCTGCCAGAAATGTTGTGAATGCTTTTAAGTGACATTAGGTGGCATAATGCAATCTTCTCCAACCTGGTGCATAATCTATAAATCCCCCAAATCTAAATCCATTGGATGTTTATGCCTGCCTTTGCCATCCTGAAGCCCTTGAACATCAACCCAATGCCTACACCTTCTGAAGAATTCTGGGAGTTGATGCTTAAGGGCTCCAGGCAAAGGCATAGCCGTAAACATCCTATGGGTTTAATTTTGGGAATTTATAGTTTTTGTATTTAGATCTTCAAACTATGGAGCCTTTGGGAAGGTTGAGTCTCCCTCCCTAAACATTCAAAACGCTCTTGCTGGGTTCATGGCAGTTTTAAGGACCCATTACAAGTCCATAATGTTAATTTGCTTGATTTTTGTTTTTGTAGACTCTTAATGGACACCTTCATTAAATGGATGATTTTATGAGTCAAGATCAGACAGTTGCAGGGCCAATGACCCAACTTACTGTTGTACTACTGATATTGAAACAAGGAGATGAATGAATTAAAGGACGACCCTCCCCACCTTGTTTCTGTGTGTGTGTGTGTGTGTGTGTGTGTGTGTGTGTGTGTGTGTGTGAAGATGAGCACTCTTTTGTCAATCTTGCTTGCTGAGTTAAAGGGGGACCACTGCGTGTTTAATAAACAGAAGAGGAAAATAAACATTATTCTCAGTGCTACCATATCAGGAGGTCTAGTAATACTGAAGGGCCAAAGGGAGTTTATTCAGGAGTGAAATTAACTCTGGAAGCAATTGACACAGAGGAAAATCCAAGCAGTGAACTCTGTTACAAGAGGGCGAACTAAGAATTGAGGGAGCTTAACTGGAAAAGAGAAAAGAGGCAGAACTATTTTCACCCTACATAAGAAGCTCTGGTTCTTCTCTGGTCTTTGTAATCAGAGTTGTGTAGCACATTTAACCAAGTCAGTTAAAAACTTTCAGCCTGTGTCTGTAGAGCATGCGAAGTTGGGTTATTTTTAACTTTAGTGTGCATTTTTGCAACTTGACACATTGTGCGAGTTCAGCCTTTTGGATGAGTTTGTGATTCAGATCCAGAAAATGGATCTAATTTAAACAGACGAACATTATCAGATCCCTATGCTTCCCCCTATGGGTTCAGTATAAATCTGCTTTTGTTTCTCCGTTATCTTATTCTGCTCCTTGCATTAGACACCTGCCTCTTTAGCGATGTGTGCCTAGTGCTGTTTCAGCCTCGTTTTAAACATTTACTCCAGTCAGTAGATCTGCAAACGACTTTGGGAAGGCAATTTGGAAGAAATATCTCTCAGCTGAATCGCAATAGCCAAATGATGGCTCCGAGTTTGAACACCATCATTTATGTTGCTATGTGAGACATTTGTTAAGTGAATTTTGCTTCATTTTATGACCTTTCTTGCCACAGTTGTTAAGTGAATCACTGCAGCTGTTAAGTTACTAACCCGGTTGTTAAGTGAATCTGGCTTCCCCATTGACTTTGCTTGTCAGAAAGTAGCAAAAAGTCATCACATGACCCTGGGACAATGCAACCGTCATAAATATGAGCCTATTGCCAAGCGTCTGAATTTTGATCAGGTGACCACAGGAATGCTGCAACAGTTGTCAGTGTGAAAAACGGTCATAAGTCACTTTTTTCAGTGCCATTGTAACTTTGAACAGTCACTAAATGAACTGTTATAAGTCGAGGACTACCTGTATTCCTTAAATACATGTGCTACCCAAATGAGACATGAACTGTTGGATGGCCTGAAAAAGCTAAATGCTGTGTTAAAGTGCAGTGACAAACACCATGTTTTTTGTGTTGATATTTCCATCCTGGTTGTTGCTGTAGGACAGGGGTCTTCAAACTTGGCCCTTTTATGACTTGTGGACTTCAACTCCCAGAATTCTTCAGCCAGGCATGCTGGCTGAGGAATTCTGGGAGTTGAAGTCCACAAGTCATAAAAGGGCCAAGTTTGAAGAGCCCTGCCGTAGGGAATGAAATTAGTGAGGCAGGAATAGCAGTCGTCATGCTAGAGAGAGAATCATTCTGTCCATGTAGATCAGACCCCTCCCAGAATGATCAGGAGAAGAGGCAAACGTCCCTTGACTCAAAAAAAGCAGGAGGGAAAAGTCTTGAATTAGATCCTGGGAACAAGAACCTTTCCAAAGCCTGTGACTTCCGTCTACTGCAGTGGACCAATTTTCTTTTGCTCAGGTCATGCCTATTCCTGAATAAAGGGTTATATGTTCAGAAGGATAAGATTTACAGCTGAACGTGGTCCGAAAACAATTTCATTCATAATGCCCCAAGTAGACAGTGCATCAGTTAGGCTGCCAGATGAATGAATATCAAGAGTCCATCCTACCAGTCATCGTTTTCTGCCCCTTTAATGCCAAGCAATATTAAACCTTGTCCTGATGTATCCTAGGAAGAATTGGCTGAAAACAAACCTTGATTGAAAGTGATGCTGATAACAACATTGAACTGCTTCCATGTGTGAGAGAAAATAATAATAATAATAAACACAGATGAGGCTTATTTATTTAGAGAAAGAGGGACTAGCAGTGGGTGTGTGCAAAAAGGAGTGATGGGTTTTACAGTGAAACATAAAAGCAAGATACTGTAAGCACTGCTCGATTCCACAGTGCAGGGATTATTCTTTATTGGAGAAAAACAAAGAATAACCAAGTAAAATAATCAATCTGCATAAAAGCGGAGGCAAATTTTGCAGGCTATGGGGAAGGGGAGAGAAGAAAGGAAAAAGAGAACGGCAAGTTTAACCCACTGAAGCATGCACCCACTCTTTTCTTCGACCTAAAAAACTTTGAATTCACCCCTCTACCTTTTGTCCTCCTGGTTGAGTTTGCACGATGTGTTAACTCCAAATCATCATGCACCACATTATGGCTTATTAGGTGAGTAAATCTACCTCTGCAGTGCCAGGTATTCATGCCACGGTTTGTTCCTTTCTTTTTAGCCTTGTTTACAATATTGGCCAGAACCAGGCCTTCAGCAATATGGACCAATGCAGGTGGAATACATATCTCGGTCAAGTGATGAAGAAGTTGTAGCCCGTCTTTTCCGGGTGCAGAACATAACGCGGGTGAGTTCGCTCTAAAATTCTGCACTGTTTTTTTAAAAAAATAATAATTAAATCAATGCTTGCTTGCTTGCTTTCAAAAGAAAAACTTGACCTGAAAGGAATGGAAAGGGGAAAGGGGTTTTTACTGTGGTCATGTGGGGCCATTCTTTTCTCTTTCCACCAGCAATAATTGCACGTGTTGTGGTAGATTCTCGGATTCTTGACTTGCAGCTTAAGGCTTCTTCACTTGCAATTCTACAATGGGACAGTAGGAAAGCACACCAAATTTGACTTCAGAATAAAATGGAATAATCAATGTAGTCCGGTCATGCCGGAAGAAATAGGCCATTTTGTTTATAAAAGATTCGGAGGTGGGGCTGAGAGGTGAGGTAACCAAGTTTCTATACGAAACCCAGCAGCTGCTTTTTCTCAGGGCAGAAAAAGCAAAAGGGGATTTCAGTTTGGGCAAGGAAGTTATTGCAAGCTACTGTTAATGAAGGGTTAATGCATTCCCCCCCCCCGCCATCAATCTCAGCAAAACCAGTTTCCAATCATGCAAGCATGGATGGAGAGGCAAAGGATAGAAGAAACAAGAACATTTTATTTATTTATTTGTTTGTTTGTTTATTTTATTTTTTTATTTTAATCCCATTTATATCCCGCCCTTCTCCGAAGACTCAGGGCGGCTTACAATTTAAGCACAAACCAATGTGCTTAGCAATATTTCCCACCTGTATTATTTTTACAAATAATTCAATGTGGTGAACATATCCGACACGTCTTCCTCCCCCTATTTTCCCCGCAAGAACAATCCTGCATGATGGGTTGACCTGAGATCACCCTGCTAGCTTTCATGGCTAAGGTGGGACTAGAACTCATGATCTCCTGCTTTCTAGCCTGGTGCCTTAACCACTTGACCAAACTAGTTCTCTCTACATACATACATACATACATACATACATACATACATACATACGTATGTAATATATTATATTCCACCCATCTCAGTGATAAGGTGACTCTGTCTAACATAGAAGTGCCTGGGAAGAAAAGGACTTGATTGTCATTCAATGCAGACCAGCTAAACACTTCACTATCTTTGGGGAATGGCCACTGTTTGCTGGCCTGTGTGGCTGAGATTGAAGAAGTCGGCGTAAGATTTTCTCTCTCTGATAGATCTTTACAAAGAACTCCAAAAGGATCTCTCCATCCTGAATGAATGGGCCTCAGGATAACCAATACAGGTGCGGGGAGCAACTGTGAAGCAGGGCAGACATCCCGCTGCCTAGGTGGATGAACTTTTTGATTGCAGCCAGCTGACTGCTGTGTGACTCACAATGCTAGCTTAGATAAGCCCTGGTGTGGTCCAGCACAATCCTTCTTAGGTCTTTATGGAATTGTCTGTCTTTCCTGCATTTTGTTTTATTTTTGTTTTAAAAGACAAGGAATTTTGTCTTGTGTTAGACTAGGAAAACTGTTTGCTTCAGAATGAGATTGGATGAAAGATTGAACCACCAGCCGTGGTGGCGCAGTGGTTAGACTGCAGCATTGCAGACTGACTCTGCCCACAGCTTGAAGTTTGATCCTGACCGGCTCAAGGTTGACTCAGCCTTCCCTCCTTCTGAGATCGGTAAAATGAGGACCCAGATTGTTGGATGCAATATGCTGACATTGTAAACTACTTAGTGACTGCTGTAAAGCACTATAAAGCGGTAGATAAGTCTAAGTGCTATTTCTGGAAGAGCCTCCTCTTTAGGTTCAATGTAAAATCTAACCCAACCAAATGCTCTTCAAATACATTGGATTAGAATTTCCACAACTTCCAGCCCCTATATTAAAGGTGGACACTGCTTGGGGATTATAGGAACTGTGGTCCAGAGAGCCCCTGATTCAGAAAGACTTCATTGAACAATTACAGAGAGGGAAACATAGATGGAAATCTCACTGCAGGTTGCTCAGAAACTGGTAGCTAATTGTCCCTTTTTCATTATGGTGTCTCTCCTGCCCCAATTCATTACAGAGGCATTAATAAAAACCTGAATGCCATCGGCAGAGAGACAGTCTGAAAACCTGTTTTGAGCCTCATAGGATTTTCATCCTTTCCACTGATTTTGTACTGAGCTTTCTAGCCAGTGCTATTAAAGTCTAGCTTGCTTAGCTATGGGCGAGTAATCGCCCCTCATTCCATTCCATGCTAAGTACATTATATTGCAAATCTACCTATATTATGAAAGTATTACAGGGCCTCGTTTCCTTATCCCTGCTTCCCTTCCCTTTCCCTTTCCCTTTCAATTTCTATTATTATTATTATTATTATTATTATTATTATTATTATTATTATTATTATTATTATTATTACTATTATTACTATTATTATTATTATTATTATTATTATTATTATTATTATTATTTAGTGAATACCAAATGAATGCAAGCAGGCAACAGTCATTGATTGCCAGGAAACAGCTAGCTAGCTGGCTGGCTGCAAATGTCATGCATATTTCACAACTATATTTGCAAGAGGTGCTCTGGAATTTTTGGGAGTGCAAGCAGAGCAGCGCTCTAAAACAGAGGTCCGCAACCTTTTGGGCACCAGGGACTGGTTACGTGGAGAGAGGTTTTTCCGTGGACTGGAGGGGGCGTGGTTTTGTGTGCTGCCTGCATCTCGCGGATGGGGCTTTTCTTGTTTGTGTGGACCGGGGTGGGGGTGGGGGTGGGGTTGGGGACTCTTGCTCTAAAAGGGTTCTGATTTTCTGGCTTTTGTGCACCAGCAAGGACCTCTTCCAAATCATTTTTGAAACCAGTGTGGCTCTAGTACAGGCAGTCCTTAACTTACAACCACAACAGGGACCAGGAACTCCATTGCTAAGCAGGGGGGTGTTAAGTAAGTCGTGCCTGATATTACGACTTTTTTGTCACAGTTATTAAGCAAATTGCTGCAGTTGTTAAATAAATCACCTGGTTGCTAAGCAAATCTGGCCTTCTTCATTGACTTTGCTTGCTGGGAAAGTACCACAAATGGTGATCACATGACCTTATGTTAAATACCTGCAGGTTGCCAAGTGCCTGGCTTTTGATAACATGACCCTGGGGATGCTGCAACAGTCATAAGTGTGTGTCCTGGTCATAAGTCATTTTTTTCCGGTGCCTTTGTCACTTTGAATGGTCGCTAAACACGTCAAGGACTATCTGTACCTACAGATGGGACTATCTGTGCATCTGTGTACAAGGTGGAGGTAATACAGGTAGTCCTCGACTTACAGCAGTTCACTTAGTGACTGTTCAAAGTGACAACAGTACTGAAAAATGTGAGTTATGACCTTTTTTCATATTTATGACCGTTGCAACATTCCCCTGGTCATGTGATCAAAATTCAGATGGTTGGCAACTGACTCATATGATCACCTTTTTTGTGGCCATCTGACAAGCAAAGTCAATGGGGAAGCCAGATTCACTTCACAACCATGTTAATAATTTAAGAACTGCAGTGATTCACTTGGCAAGAAAGGTCATAAAATGGTACAGAATTCACTTAACAAATGTCTCACTTACCAACAGAAATTTTGGACTCAATTGTGGTCATAAGTTGAGGACTACCTGAATTTAGGAACAAGTCCAAAGAATCAGTAACTCAGAACCAAATAAGAGCAGATCATCTCATTCTTCTACTATGCCCCATGAAATATTCTCTCAGCTGATTTACAGCTGATGCTTTAAAGTTCGTTCTGGAATGACTGCATTAGTGGCTTTAATTTTCTCTTTCTCTTTATTATTATTTTTAAAATCTTATCAGCATGTAGCATCATGCTGAAACACAAGGAATCTTGATATGCTTGCACACTTGGTTGGTTATGTATGTATCAAATCTAAGATTTATTTTTTCCCCCAGCTAAAGATTTGCAAAATTTTGAGCAGTATTATTTGAGCTCCTGAGTAGAATTGCCTGTGACTCATGTTGTACTAAGTAGGTAATTCCCTATTTTCATGAATCACAAGACTCCCTGCTACAAAACAATGTAAGCCAGTTGTTAGCAACTACTGGATTGAGGCCCAACAATGAGTCATGTTGTAAAGATGGGACAACCTCATCTTAACTTAATGAAGGGGTAGAACTTTAGGGCAGACGTTCAGCTGAGTAGATTTACCTCATTTTGAAGTGAAGTAATGTCATTACTGTCTGAAAAGACCTTCTCCCTCTTATTGTTTGCCTAGTACAGGGATAGGCAACCTCAGCTCTTTTATGACTCATGGACTTCAACTCCCAGAATTCCTGAGTCAGGAATTCTGGGAGTTGAAGTCCATGAGTCATAAAAGAGCCGAGGTTGCCTATCCCTGGCCTAGTAGTTCAATGCAACTGATTGAAATTCGGGATTCTTGCTGGCTCAGGAATTTTGGGAGTTGAAGTCCACGAGTCATAAAAGAGCCAAGGTTGCATACCCCTGCCCTAGAACAATATTTCCTGATCATGAACCTTTCCCAGAATTCTGCAACTAGCTTGATCATTTCTCAGAATTCTGGTTGTTAAGGTCCATGCTTCTCTGGGAAACACTAAGCAAGAGTATGGGCAATCAAGCTGCAGAGAGTTTTTGAATGTCGTTCTTAGGGTGACTGCTTAAAAAAAACAAAACTTGAATACAATAGAGATAAAAAAAAGATTTAATTTCTTAACATTGAGCCTAAATCTGGCTAATAA
Source organism: Vipera berus (assembly GCF_964194415.1). Lineage (NCBI taxonomy): Eukaryota > Metazoa > Chordata > Lepidosauria > Squamata > Viperidae > Vipera > Vipera berus. Next base: position 11,301,168 of record NC_138212.1, on the reverse strand, counting down.
GATTATTCTCTTATTATGTATATTTCACCTTGATGAAAATTGTCATTTGAGGAGGTTTCTGGGATTAAATCCAAAGATTTGGGGAGCTGTGAATGGTTTAGTGCAGGGTTCCCAAACATGGCACTTGAACACACGTGGACTTCAACTCCCAGAATTCCCCAGCCAACAGCTGACTGGGGAATTCTGTGAGTTGAAATCCACACATCTTAAAGTTGCCAAGGTTGAGAAACCCAGACCTAGTGTATCTTTATCCTAGAATAAAAAGCAAGCAGATGGACATCAGATACCTCTATCAGATTCCAAGTTATGTTTCATCCTGGAAAACAGCTGGTTCAAGGCTTCTGGCTTTAGCAAACCTGAGAAGAAGAGAACTAATTACAAGACTTCTCTAGTTACAGGAAGGACACTTGATGGTCCGGCACTTTCAGTACCTGCGGTGGTCAGCCTACAGAGATATTCCAGACTCGAAAAAGTCTTTCCTGAATTTATTAGCCCAAGTAGAGAAGTGGCAAGGAGAGAGTGGCAATGGCAGGACCATTGTCCATTGTTTGTAAGTATTGCTTGGCTTAAGCGGGAAGAGGGTAGAATTGGAGAATCAATGTTTTTCAAGTGAGGGAGGTGGCATTTGTGTGTCCAAGTCAGTTCTGCGCTATTGTCTGCCTTGTTAGCAACATAACACAAATAGGATCACGAGGTTCTGTGGATTGTAAGACTTCATAGGCAAAGAATCTACGTGGAAATAGTTGAAATAGCACTGTGGGTAGGGGTCCACTTGCAAACCCCATGCTTGTGGTTACTAATATCAGTGTTTCTTATACAAGAAAGATTAAGATCTGGCAAGAACGTAAGCTCTACTGTGAACCTTCTATTATATCGTGGTTAATAAACAGAAATTAATCCTAAAAGCCTCTTGATTCGCATATAATGAAAACTGTGGTTTAAATAAGCCACACTTTCAGCATGGGTGCTTATACAAGGAAGAATGGAAGAGGAGCAGGGCAAATCCAAGACAGTCCTAGGCTGCATTAACAGAGGGATAGAATCAAGATCATGTGAAGTGTTAATACCACTTTATAATGCCTTGGTAAGACATGAAATACTTCACCGAGTTTTGGTTGCTATGATGTAAAAAAAAATGTTGAGACGGTAGAAAGAGTGCCGAGAAGAGCAACAAAGATTATTAGGGAACTGGAGGCTAAAATATATGAAGAACGGTTGCAGGAATTGGGTGTGTCTATTTCAATAAAAAGAAGGACTAGGGGTGGCATGACAGCCTGTAAGGGGCTGCCACAAAGAAGAGGGAGTCAACCTATTCTCCAAAGCACCTGAAGGCAGGAAAAGAAGCAATGGATGGAAACTAATCGGGGGAAAGAAGCAAACCTAGAACCAAGGAAGAGTTTCCTGACAGAACAATTAATCAGGGGAACAACCTGCCTGCAGAAGTTGTGGGTGCCCCAATACTGGAGGTTTTTAAGAACAAATTGGACAACCATTTGTCTGAAATGGTATAGGGCAGACATGTCAAACACAAGGCCCGGGGACCAGATCCGGCCCGCGAAGTGGTTTCATGAGGCCCACGAAGCCATCCTGGAAACAGTGAGGGAAGGGCCCCCACTGCCTTGGCCCTGGCCCAGAGACCCTCCTCCTGCCAGAGACCCTCAGATCTGTCCCACTCCTGCCCAGGCCCCCATAGGCACCCTTGATGCGTACGATGTAGAGCTGGCCACGCCCACCCAGTAGGCCATATGCACTCTAGCCACGCCCACCCAGCAGGCCACGCCCACCCGGCCCCTTGAGGGCAACCGCAATGCTGATGCGGCCCTCAATGAAATTGAGTTTGACACCCCTGTTATAGGGTGTCCTGCCTGAGCATCAGGTTGGACTAGAAGACCTGCAAGGTCCCTTCCAACTCTGTTATTCTGTTAAAACATGGGCCTAAGCCACATTCTTGAAAGCTAAGACTAATGATCCAAATTTGTTAAGTCTAACCAGACCAGAGGATCCTAAGTGTCCTGTGCAAGTGTTCATTAAGCACACGGGTACAATTAAATCGAGCGGAAATGTAACCCTGTGGATTGAAGCCTTTCTCCTCAGTATCCCTATTCACCCCATTAACTGAACTTTTCACAGGTTCTGCCCAGAAATCTGAAAAGCTGCTTGAAGTCACAGGGCTATGCAATGTGTAAAAAAGCGGGTTGTAGTTTCATCTAAGTAAACAGCTGCAGCCAGGGATCAAAAGCAGCCAAAACTGATTTGAAAAGATATCTTAGGAAAAACACAATTGCTGTGTTGCTGTTCAGCTGTTGATTTTTGGTTCAACAACATCCACACTCCAAGAGAACAAGCGAGCTTCCAAGTTGACAAAGGCATCCAGCAGGGAAACAGCCAAATTAAGGTTGTGTATTAGTCTAAAGATAATTTGGCAGCATGTCTGCAAATTCCGGAGGGTAAGGAATTGAGGAAAGAAAGAAGGAGAGAATAGGAAGGAGGCTTTGGCTTATAAACAGCCATCTTGTATACATCTGGCTAATTTGATTATATCAAGTGTGAAGGATTTATTAGCTCTGAAGGGAATCCATGCCCAGAAGAATTTACAGCGTAAGCTGGCAACATGCCTGTACGCTGCTGGGAGAGAAACTAATTTTGCTTGGGTCACACCAGTTTACACAAAGCCAAACAGGTGCTTGAGTAGGAGCATTTGAAGTGGCTTAATCTTATACTGAGAGTCTGAGACAGTAACAATATCATGCACAGGTGTTTGGTTTGATTGAATTGGGAGTTGTCATTTCTAAATGCCCATCTTTTCCCCATCAAAATAACATTCTGGAATAGAAGAGCTTTGTGATCAGATCCAGAAAAAGGCAACCAAGTTTCCTTTTGAGATTAGCTTCAATATTGGATGAAATGCAATAGCTGTAGAGAGAGGCTGTCCAAAATGTTTTCTGAACTGTTTTCCAGATCAGAAAACAACTGAGTTTAGCTATTCTTGTTACAAGAAGAAAGAAAAGAAAGAATTTGATAACCAAAGATCTGAAGAATGCCCAGGTCGGAAATGACCATATTAAATAATAACTTTGCCTCAAACCCAAACATGAGATCTCAACTTGTGTATAGAACATCGCAAACAACATTTTAATATTTGAAGGTTGTTTCCATCCTATCCACTTAAAATAGGTGAAAAATTTGACCCAATGCAAATAATAATACAATGTTGGCATTTATGCAATACTTCTCCTGAAAGGTTAATATGCTGCATGACCACAACTGTGTAATAGTGCTTGCAGCTATTATCTTCATTAACAAGTTTCTCACCATTACATAGTATAACTGTTTCCTTCCCCTCTATTTTTTTAATTATCTTTAAACTCTTGTGTGTTTAAGCACTCAATTGAATCTTGCTCAGCAATTTAATCTCTTACTAAGGGTTATTTCTCAGATATTGCCACCAGCCATCATATTCAATCAGAAACAGGCAGTCTAGGGCCCTTTGTTTTAAAAATGGCTATGTTGAAAGCTTAACTCAGTTATGCATCACCCAGAAAGAAACACATCGTTTTCTGAAAAAGTGTGCAATCTGATGGTCTATTCTGCCTCTTGTGGGAAGCATAAGAATAAATATTGAACTAATTTCCAGTTCATTACCAGTTCATTTCCATACCAGTTCATTATTATTCCTCTTGAGCAAAACAAAATGGACAAGTGATTGCTTGTGCAGCTTTTGCTTATTTACTGGATTTATAGCCTGCCCTGCCTACCTGTAAATAACTTGCATGGAGATTAAGAGAAAAATGCCAAATATAAAAAGAAATGATTACTTTTTTTAAAAAAAAAAGAAAAGTCATAGCATAACTCCAGCCACATCGAGTAGAAAGTCATCAGTTAAACCAATTAATATCTAGGATGAAGCAATATATCTTGCTGCTTTTTCTACAGTCAAAGACAGTGAGGATTGATTGTAATTCCTGTCTGTGTTCCACTCTTTGAAGACAATAATAAAAGAACGGGCCCTTTACTGTTTGCTGAACAAAAGTCTCTGTAAGCTGGGTAGTATTTGACTAAAGCATCATTTTACAAAGTTACCTATCATGAGAGCCCTTTGTTAAAGCTTCCAAACGACATGGTTTTCAAGGGTCAGATAAATCACACTAAACATGATACACAAATGCCACAAATTCTACATCTTTTCTCAACTCAGTTCATTTCGGCAACATGCCTTGTGAGTAGCATCAACCCATCTTTTAATTTAATCTCTCTGAAGCGATCTGGATAATGATATGGAAGAACTGGACACATTACCTTTGCTTTATTTGCTTGTTCTCTCCCTAATGCTAGGCCTAATATGGACTACTAATCTACTGCTCCTATTAGTCTCCTTTTAGATGCTTTCTTCATGTGTCTAATTTCTTCTTTAGGAATGGAGGTGGACGAAGTGGTACCTTCTGCGCCTGCACCATGATCCTGGAGATGATCAGGTGTCACAAGCTGGTGGATGTTTTCTTTGCCGCAAAGACCCTTCGCAACTATAAGCCAAATATGGTCGAGACCTTTGTAAGTCACGAGTAGTATTTATTTGACCTACTTCTCTTAAAGAGTGTTATGGTATTTCTTCCAAGAAATTATGGAACTTGCTCCTGTTAAAGGTGACCATGATTTACAAAAACAGAAGGTGGATTGGGGGCATTTTTCAACTATCAAAAGAATGTCCATACTCAGAAGTTTATACCAATTACTGTGAACCTTTGATATGGAAATTCTGTGGAATCATCACAGCTGGTAGAATTCAGCATGCCACTAAATTCAAATAAAACAGTAGAAATTTCCATTCATGTCATGCTTAGGATTGTCTGGAAAGAAATTGGTTGCCCTTTTGAAGAACAAAGAGCTACTATAGATTGATGTTTAGTCTGATCCCTGGTGCCAGACGGCATAAGCTTCTTGGTCTGATGAAATGATATGTAACCAATATCTGGTTTTCCCACCTCTATGCTTTGTGTGTTCTGAAAATGAAAATAAAGTAGGTTTTTAATATGTCACATTCACAAATGCATAAATGCATAAATAAACACTACTAGTAGTGTAACACTTCCTGGCTACATTTTGTTCTTTTTCAGTTGCTAAGTCGTCTCCTACTCTTCACAACCCCATGGACTATAGCACGCTAGGCACCCTGTCCTCCATTGCTTCTGGAGTGTGCCTAAATTCATGTTCATTGTGCTGGTGAAACTATTTAACTGTCTCATCCTCTGGCATCCCCTTCTCCTTTTGCCTTTCCATCTTTCCCAACATCAGGGTCTTTTCCAAGGAGTCTTCTCTTCTCGTTTGGTGACCAAAGTATTTGAACTTCAGCTTCAGTATCTGTCCTTCCTAAAAGCAGTCAGGGTTGATTGATTGGCCACATGGTACTATCATTAAGCCAAATCAGAATGGAAGAGAGAAGTGATACATGCCCGTTTAATCAGATCAGGAAGCATAATTGCGTATACAATATCTCAGAGGAAATGTTTTCTCTGTGTACAGTACCCATATCTTCTCTCTCAAAGTGTCCTCTACAAAACATAAAATAGATCTTTTATATGTTATGAACTACATCTCCCAACAGCCTCAGCTAGCATGGCCAATGGGGGAAGGATGCTAGGAGCTATAGATTCAGCAATATTGGGCAGATTTTCTGTTGTATAGAAGAAAGAGAGGCATGTCTTAAACATTGCTTTAGAGGGGAAATACAAGGTTTGGATTATGGATTATGAAATTTCTCCCTTGCGAGATGAAATGCCTATATAGAGGTTGCTCTGATAGCATTAGAGAGAGAAAAAATTCAATTGAGCAAGATGAAGGATGGAATTAAACCAAGGCAATTTTTCCCCCAAAGTGACCTGGCATTGAGTTGTGTAACCTATTGGGCTAAATTGCAAGGTATTAGGATATGCAAACTAGTATTTTCAACCAGAACTCAATCTTCCCCCAATTTGTATTGAACCTGCAAAATCTGATTCCTAAGACTTAGCTTAATGATCTCACTGCAGGAATAAATGAGAGTGTTGCTGTTAGTAGAGCTTCACTGATCTGCGTCTGTTAAGGATCTGGCCCCCGCAAGCATCCTTCTCTGATGCTGGAATTTTATTTCTCTACATTACTATAAAGAAGTAGAAATTTTGTTTTTGTTTTTTTCCCCGATCCAAAAGTACTATGTGGTTAATCTCTTTGATCTCTTCCTTTCTGATGTTCTGTTTTACTTGAGTCTGGTGGTGCCCAACTCCAACATTGATTAATGGTTGTCATAATGGTTATGACACTGGCTCACCAACCAGAAGCTTGGCAGTTCAAGACTCAAGTATTGCATGATGGGGTGAGCTCCTGTTCTTGCCCCAGCTCCTGCCAAACTAGCAGTTTGAAAACATGCAAGTGCAAGTAGATAAACAGGTATCACTTTGGTGGGAAGATAACAGCATTCTGTGCACCTCGGTGTATAATCATGCTGGCCACATGAACACAGAAGCATCTTTGGACAACCCTGGCTCCCTCAGCTAGGAAACAGAGATGAGCACTGTCCCTTGAAGTTGAACGTGACTGGGCAGGGGAAACCTTTGCCTTCCCCCACCCCCTAACTTCTTTACTGGATCTGATGGGGCAGGTAGAAACTATATAGTAACTCTGTAGCTCAGGGGCCCCCAACCCCCAGTCCATGGACTGGTACCGGGCCGCGGCATGCTAGCAACTGGGCTGCACAAACAAAGCCCCATCCACGTGATGCAGGCAGCACACAAAACCATGCCCACCCACCCCCCCGGTCCATGGAAAAATCTCTCTCTATGTAACTGGCCCCTGGTGCCCAAAAGGTTGGAGACCTCTGCTGTAGCTCATTGCTCAGTAAGCAATCACATCTGCATATTTTTTTTTCAACCAGTTGAAGTTAAAGGCACTGGGTTATTAACTGGAAGACCAAGACTTCTAATCCTGTCTTAGGCACAAAGCCAGCTCTGTGACCTTTGGCCAATCACACACTCTGCACCCTCAGAAGCAGGCAACGGCAAATTATTTCCAGAAATTTTGCCAAGAAAATTGCAGGCATTTGACTATGTGTTTGCCAAGAGTACCTCAAAGGCATGGTACACACTTGGTAGAGTGTGTATTGGATTGTAGTTAGTGCTTAGAGTGTGTGTAGGACTCTATCTAGTGCTGTTATACTTTTCCAGCTACTTTGAGTAGAAAGAATAATGGGGAAAAGGTTATTTATATTATTTACGCCAACATTTATTCTTTGTTTTTTCCTCCAAGTAGGTCAGAATAGCATAAGTATTTTCCTCCCCCCAATTTCAAACTCACCACTATTCTGTTGAATAAAATAGGACATAAAAGCCCTGAGGTGGAAATTAGAGGTAGAAGATCTGCCAGCCTCACTTTCTACAATTTTCTAATTCTTTTTATTTTTCATAAAGATAAAACTGCTACATTAAACTACTTTCTATATCAGTTTGCATATATTAGCACAGGCTTTCTTCCACTGCCCAGTTTTGTACACTGTCTTACCTAACATGCTTTCTCTTGCTTGGTGTGAGAAATGAATGCATTTTACATGATTTGGAGAGCTATATTACAAAATTCAGAGAAGTGTGAAAATGAAAAGATAATTGTGTCCCAACCCATATAATAGTTTGTGGATTGTGAGTTATCTCGTAACATGCTATGGAACATTGAATATCTTTCTCCCATACTTCTGGGTTATGTTCAACAAAACTATCCCAGTGTTTATTGTTCAGTTCAACGATTACATCATTCTTGCTCTTAAATTCAGAGGGTCCAAGACCCATGATTTTATAATGTTTTCCTAACTGGCATAATTTAATAGCTCTTGAGCTATTTATTTTTCTTCCCCTACCACCCGCTCCAAGACGTGATTAGATTTTGAGTAGAGGATTCATTGCATCTTTAGATCACTTTGCAAAACAGAACTTTTTTTTGGAATTTACAACGAGTAACTTAATCAGTTATACTGTATCTCTCTGTCACAATTACCTTATAACTGGAACCCTTTTTCTATGACTTAATTCTTCCTAGACAGTATCTCATTATTTTCAGAACTTAGTTGCCACAGCTGAAAACAACTGCCCTGTCTTTTAAAACAAGACATACAATGATTTTCATGAAATGGTTGCTCCTATATAAAAGAGGGAACTTAATTTAGGCTTTCTGACAAGTAGGTAGTAAATCACCTCCCTTTTGGACTGAAGAAACAAAAGGCCACATCCTACATCAACTGAAGGCTTATCTTAGGGGTCACTAATTTTTCAGGCCTCTGGTGTCATTAGGCAATGTTATGTTAAACTAAAGGTAAAGGTTCCCCCGCACATGCGTGCTACGTTTCCGACTCTAGGGGCCGGTGCTCATCTCCGTTTCAAAGCCGAAGAGCCAGCGCTTGTTCGAGGACATCTCCGTGGTCATGTGGCCGGCATGACTAGATGCCAAAGGCGCACGGAACGCTGTTACCTTCCCACCATAGTGGTCCCTATTTTTCTACTTGCATTTTTACATGCTTTCAAACTGCTAGGTTGGCAGAAGCTGGGACAAGTAACAGGCGCTCACTCTGTTACGCGGCACTCGGGATTCGACCCACCAAACTGTCGACCATCTGATCGACAAGCTCAGCATCCTAACCCACTGAGCCACCGCGTCCCTTAATGTTATGTTACTAGGCTGTAAATCTTGAAAAATGTTGGCAAGTTCATCCTGAGATGACATGTAACTGTGTTGAAATCTCACATGAAGTTTCAGCCCTATTTTTTTTTAAAAAAATCATATTTAATTTAATCAACTGAGGGAATATTGTATCTGCAGGTGTGTACAAAAAAAATTATTGTTTCCCATAGTGGCCAATCAGGGTTTTCAAGTTAAGACCACAGCCAAGGTTAAATAATCTTCTCCCAGGACCACTTTCCAGCAGCTCTTTTTTATTTATTATGCTATTATTTTATTAAAAGCCTTTATAAACAACTCACCACATAAGAGAACCTTTGTGATGGGTTGCAATCCATACCACCAAATATAGTTAGGTACTTAGCTAAAGTGGGGAATAACAAACAATGCTAACCAAGGCCCACTTAGTAGAGAATAAAACCTAGTCAGATTGTATAGGAAATTATTGATGTGCAGCCACAATTGGGACCCAAATTTCCATTGTTAAGCAAGGTGGTTTGACAAGGATGAGCAGAGCAACTCTTGAGCAAAAGAGAGCTTGCACAAAAAGAGGATTCTGAGAGTAGTTAAGTTTACACAGCAACCACACAGATACACTGAGGTGTGTACAAAAGTTTTACTTGTGGGATAAGACAATAGCACAGTCCAGGAAAAAACAGTCCAGGTCATACACGAGTAATGAAAATGATAGCAGATAACAACAATCCAAGGATTATCTGATACAGAGTCTTCTTACCAGTCCCTAAGTTAAACACAGTTCTACAGGTTTAGCAAAACAGTAGCAAACCCACAAACCACGATAAACAGCAAGTAACAGCAAGCGAGAGTGAACATAACACAGAGAGAGAAGCTATGTCTCTAGCTCCCTCTTATGGCCGTAGGAAACAGCACTGGCCAATCATTAGAAGGTATGATGCAATGCATTACATAGTTAAAGTGATACATTACAGTTCTGTAACAATGATACAATCGTAGTTCATATATATTGCCAACCCAACCAGTTAGGCCACAGACATATACCTAACATGGTTATTAAGTGAGTCTGTCATGGTTGACTTCTAATACATCTCTGCTTACAACTAGACAACAGAAACTAGGGAGGGAAGAGGGGAGTAATTGGAATAAATGGGGAGCTGGGAGAGCATTGAGGAATTCAAGCACTGTCTGTGGCCTGAGAGAATTTCTATACCTCAAGGTTAAACACTGGGAAACCTCTGAAGGGTGCAGACTTTTCCCAAAACAGACTGACTGTGTAATATGATTGGTGGACAATGAACAAGTGGGTGGCCCAGGGGGAAAAGGGGACTGTTACCTAAGCTGCTTTTCACACGAAAACCCCAAAGTTTGCATGTACTCACTCTCTTGTTTTCCCTTTCCTTAAAGGAACAGTACCACTTCTGCTATGACATAGCCCTGGAATATCTGGATTCACTGGAGACCAGATAGCATCTTATCCAAGCATCCCAAAGGCAAGTGTTTGTATTGGGTTTGGGCCAAACCTGCATTTTGCACCCAGACTTTTTTTGAATTAGAATGAGAGAGAGAGAGGAAAAAAACCAAAGCAATGCATTGGAATAAAAATGGGGGGGGGGAAAGGCAAGATACAAGAATTGTGTTGTTCATTCTCTACCTTTTTTGTTCCTATCCTCCTCCTCCTGCTTCTCTAGTTGCCAGCAGAGCAGAGCCTATACAAACTCAACCCATGTACACAGTGTTGTGCATATGCCAGCCATGAGTTTGATACCTGCGTGTCATTTCTATGTATATGGATACTGGTGTGCGGAATGGGCATCCCAGTGGGTCTCCTTGTGATGCTAAGACTCAGCGGCTGGAAAGAACCCAGCACTACAGACAGCAGACAACAAGCAAAATCCATCCCCTATCAACATGGCCCCAGGAGATTGGAGGAAGCAATGGAATTTCTTCTGAAAGCTAAGATGCTTTCTGGGCAGAAAAGATCAGCTTGTCATTGTTTGGGAAAGCAATGTGGGACTAAAATGCTCATTGGACTTGTACAGTTTTCATTCTTTCTTTATAACCACCTCTTTCTTGTCTCCAAATTAGTGCCTGCCTCCAAAGAGAGTTTGTAAATTGCTATGTGGCAGGAAAACTGTTGTAAAAACAGAACAAAACCCCAGTCATCTAAGAGGAAGAAAGCAGACATGTGTCTTGCTCTTGAATTAAGGTGTTCAGATTTTCTTCATAACCATGGTAACCATATACCTGGGTGTTTTGTTCCAAACTATCCAAGCTTTGGAAGAGCCTTACTTAGACCATATAATCTAGGATTGGAAAAGGCTGCGGTAGTCTTCTAGTCCAACCCCTCTGCTCAAGGCAGGAGACCTTATACCATCCCAGTCAAATGGTTATCCAGTCTATGTTTGAAAACCTCCAATGATGGAGCACCCACAACCCCAGGAGAAAGCTATTCCATTGATTAATTCTTCTCACTGTGAGAAAAATTATCAGAATATTGGTGTCAGACCTGCAGCCCTTGACTGGCATCTTTTCAAGTAGGGCTTGACCATAAAACTTCCTCAATAGCGCAACCCCTTCAACAACTTTGCCACAAGAACTCATACACAGATGCAGACTTCATAGTTCACCAACAAGCATGTAAGCCAGAAGAGAATCTGTTCCTAAGAATGACTAAGCAAGGGGTATGAGTAAGAAAGGAAAGGTCCCTATCAGTCCAGATAATTCTGTTTTAGAGTCAAATGTAGACTTTCCTGTGTGTGCTGGTGGCAGTTTTGGAATGAAAGGCGGTGACAAATAGCTGTTTTCAGCACTTATGATTAATGTAGTGGGAAGACTTTTATGCTTTGGAAAGGTGAGCTGGTTGAGTATGCTGGAAGAAATAGCTTTATATTGCCTTTGTGTGGCTTTGCTTGGAGTCAGACTTCACAGGAGGTAGTGCTGAAAGATGCCAGCATAAGAATATGAAGGATGGGCAGGTATGTTTTTATAAGAATCCAAGACCTTGGATCCCATTTCTTTCTTTTGCTCCATCAGTCAAGCTAATCAGAGTATTTCTACATCTCCCACTCTTGGTGCAAGGTTCTGTTGAGATAATAGAGGAGATATTAATGCAGAACAGCATTAGAGCACCAGATGTGCTGTGCATGAAAATTTAGGTGCGCCATTCATTTATTTAAAAGCGCCACTAGACACTCCAGACAGGCTAAGAGAATTTTCACCAAACATGGAGAATCAGCTTGTTCAAAACATTTGGCCATTCCACTTAAAAAGCCCAACGCCTCCAATTTTCAGGCAACATGATGCAGACAAGTGCATGTGCAAAAAATGCGGAGTAGTTAATGTGCCTTTGTATCCTTTATGAAGTGCATCACACTAATATAAATGAATGGGCTTCAGCTAGAGCCTTAATGAGGGAGTAAAAAGTATCAAAGTGTTGGTGTGGCTCAGGAGATTGAAGCCCTGCTCCTTTTTGGCACATGAGATACATAAAACACATTAAAAAAGAGGGGGGCTTCAGGTGCCTAGTGGCACCTATGATTTTGATCCCCTTCCTCATGAAACCTCTGGACTTCAGACCATGATTTTATTTTTTTACAAATTACTTTTAGTCCTGTCAACAAAGAGCATCAGTCACTGTGCTGATAGATGCAATAAAGGAAGAAGATTCTTCTAGGTCAGGATATTGATTGAATTAGCCAAGGGAAAGGAGATCTGTTGGTTCATAGAACAGATATAAAGATGATGCATTCCTTCTGGGAAAAATGGGGGAAAAGAAGCATAAATATGAACAGAAACTCAAGCCAATACTTTTAGGAATGACATGGCAACTTACATTATTTCATGCATCTGCCAGTTTGTATTTTCTGGGTTTTTTTTCTCTCTCTCCAGAATGCCCAAATTTCACATCTTAGGACTTTTTGGGAAGGAGAGAAAGAAAGGATGATGGCCATCAGCAAGAGCCCCTATTTGGAATGCAGTTTCTACCTTTTTGGGGGGTGGGGTGGGTGAAAGAGGAAGTGGGAGGATTTAAAGCTTTTTCTTCCACAGTGAATTCTGGGGAAAGTGAAATGACACCTCTCCAGAAGTAGCAGCCAGATATAGTAGGGCAAAGTGATGAGATAAGAGGTGTGGAAACATTCAAAAGGAAGATAAGAGGTGTGGAAACATTCAAAAGGAAGATAGATGTGTATAATAACATAAAGTGTTAATACATGTAATCCCAAATGGGTGATTGGATTACAAGAACTAAACTGAGAAACAGGTGATGGAGCAAGAATTGATTTTTTTTTAAAAAAAATGATTAGGTTTTGATTCCAGCTGGTATGGTGCCTCTGAGGAGACTTAGAACATGAATTTCCAAGTACTCCAAGAACGTTTGAGAAGACAGTCCTAGATATTTGTAGCTAAGCACCGTGATAATATGCGTGTGATGTCTTTTATTACAGATCCCGAGGTCAGAGGCAAGTATGTAAACCATAGATAACTCAAGCATGGTCAGATGCTACATGTTTCATCACTTGATATAACCTGTGGACATGTATGAAGCCAGTGTGGGAAAAGTAAGATTGGAATTGGCTCAGTAGAGTTAAGAGACAATCCGAAGAGGCCCAGATATAACATGTAGTTGTGTCAGATTCAAGTAAGTGAGCAGAATGGAATTATCGAAATGTAGAACAGATGGGAACCTGAGGTTGCAACAGAAGGGTTGATTTTCTTTTCCTTCCTCCTGTGGATGTGAATGTGAAGATGAAGATTGATTAATGGGAATAGCAACATGCAGTGTCTGGCATTTAAAGCAAAGACAGCTGCCACGTGTGCTTTTTCAGAGTTTGTACAGCTAGAGCATTAAAAAGGCTAAGTGTGGAACACAATTTCATATAAGTGCAGAATATGGGAGCTTGGAGAAATATTCCGCTGGCTGAAAGTCACAGCTTTCATTTTGAAAATAGAGAAGAAAAGGAGAAAGTCCTGGCCTTTAATGGTTGGTGTACTTTAAATGATATACGTGGTAACACCTCTGAAGTTGAAGACCACATGATCTTAAAGTTGCCAAAGCTGAGAAAGCTTAGAAGCTTCCCGTCTTAAGTGAATCTGGCAATTTTTCAATACAGTGGTACCTCGGTATTCAACTGCTTCAAAACTCATTGAATTTATTTGATGCATTTTGGTGCAAAAATGTTGTGTCGGTACTCGTAGTTACTTTGATATTCAGCGCACGGCAAAAGGAAGATGGGGGACAGCTGCAGAGGGTGGACAGGAAGTTGGTCATGCTGGGAAGGTCGCTGACATAGGCAAAAGGGCCTATGTTTTTCCTGGACAAAACAAAGGGTCATGTGGTAAGTCGCCTGGTTTGTTTGGCACTTGTACTTTTTAGTACCGTATCCGTCCTACTTCCCAGAACCAATTAACAATGAATACCATGGTGCCACTGTAATGGGATGTACTTTTAATTGGAGAAACTGTTTTTTTTAAAATGGGGTTGGTGCTAATGCTAATACCTTTAAAAGGTTTGAAGAGGCAGGTTCTGATGCAATTCTCATGTATCATATTCTCACAAGGAAATCAAGGTGAAGGGGTTTTATATATATAAATTTTATTAGAAAGCAAGGTGAAGTTTTCAGGTTGACTGAAGCTGAATAACCTGTGTGCTGCTTATTTTCAAGATATGTATCTACTTGCAGGTGATAGAGCAAGGGAGGCCACTTAAAGAACGGTTATATTTGGAAAATCTATATCACATCTTCTTTTACAATTTCACTACAGCCAGTCAGTTTTGAGCATAACATTCCCCAGCTTTGCAACCTTCTGATACGTTGGCATTACAGCACCTAGAATTCTGACTGCTAGTTGGAAGTCCTGGGAGCTGCAGTTTCAATGTCTCTGGAAATCATCAGAGTTGGAAATGCCTGTTTCTCTGGTTCCGTGAGATATTTTTTTTTTAAGTTCAAATCTTTAATACAATCTTTGGCCATCTTTTACAATAAAAAATATAGTTTGACATAACAATTCATTATTAGGAAAGGGGAAGAAACAACAGGGCTATAAAATGACATATCTAACTGAAAGTTTTGCCATCTGACAGTTGTATATCTTGGTGAAGATGTTTGGCCATCTGAAACGCAAGCACGTGTTTAGCATCCCTGAAAAAATAATAAGCATAAAGTTTATCGGTGCGGGTCTCATATTTGGAAGTGATTGGGGCAATCAGAGGACATCTCGGGGTATCAGAAAAAGGACCCTGAATAAGATCATGGGTGAAAGTTCTTCCTCCTTGAATCCACAAGGGCAAAGTCTCTCCTAATAAGGAGTGTCATGAAATCTTCCCACCAGTAGAGCGGATGGGAGGGCATCAAAGCCGGCTCTGGAAAAGGGCCATTTATATTTGCTTTGGGTCACAGTAGATTATATAGAGGGGTGTGATGGCTCAGCAGTTAAAGACACTGAGCTGGGTCTGTGACAATTCGCCACAGCCACCTCGCCACAGCCAACTTGCTGTGGGACAACTTACTGCAGGGCAAGAGTTACATTAACATTAAAGAAATGGTGGGACAGAATCATTAAAGAAAGGATGCAAAAGGAGGGACAGAATGAAATGGGAATGACAAAAATAAAATAAAATACTTTTTTTATTTATTTTAAATAATTAAATTGAATTGTTAAATTGTCCCACAGCAAATTGGCCTGTAGCGAGTTGGCCACGGTGAGTTGGCCACTGCAAATTGGCCGTGGTGACCTGGCCATGACAGCGAGTTGTCCCATTCCTCACTGAGCCTGCATTCGAGACCCGAGTGCCACACAACAGAGTCAGCTCCTGTTACTTACCCCAGCTCCTGCCCATCTAGCAGTTCAAAAGAATGCAAATGTGAGTAGATAAATAGGTACCACTTGGTGAGAAGGTAACAGTTCCCTCTGCATCTCAGCTTATAGTCATGCTGGCCACATGACCATG
Organism: Vipera berus; assembly: GCF_964194415.1. NCBI lineage: Eukaryota > Metazoa > Chordata > Lepidosauria > Squamata > Viperidae > Vipera > Vipera berus. The sequence goes on along the minus strand of NC_138212.1, from coordinate 11,285,549 downwards.
GAAATTGTCTTCAGACAACACTGGCTCCCTCGGGTAAGAAATGGAGATGAGCACTGCCCCCTACAGTCAGATACAACTGGGCAGGTGAAACCTTTATCTTTACCTAGATTGCATAGGTACCCTGCAGTAGAAGACTGGCATCTGTCTCACATTTGGTGATAGCATTCAAGAGCACTGGTGACATCATTTTGATGATCAATGTCCCTGATTCTCTCTTGTACTATTGATTTGGCCTTCTCCAGGGTTAATTTGTGTAAATATTCAGGAGAGAGGTCAAAACATGAAAGTTTTGCGATACAGAAATGGTGCCAATGAGATTAGCAACTGTCTGACAGCGGCAGAGGCATCAGGTCTGTAAAATCAAACATACCCTGGTTTCTCATCATTGAAATAACCAACTAAATAGCCTAAATATCAACTTGTCTGTTGTGCAGTTCAGTTGTGCAAGAACTGATCTACAGTGTAGAAGTACTTAACTTTACAAAGGGGGTATGGTCCAACACAGAGGAAGAGGTGTTCATTTCACTTGTAAGTGTATTTTAAAAGCTCCTTTTTATACTACTCTTCATATTCAGAATACTAACATTATTCCATGGGTAAGATATTGTTTTTTGAACACAGAATCTGTTGCTTTCATTATCACATCACCTGACCTTCTATTTTGAGAGGTGTTATCAGAGCTTACATTTCCTGACTCAGAAGCACATATCACAAGAGCTTCTAAGTGAGTTACTTTTTCCCCTGTGGCTTAACTTGAAGTCTCAGGGAGAATATTCCAGTCCTCAGATTCATGTTTTCTACACAGCCCTCTTTTACCATGGAGAGGTTGATGCGATGAAGACAGGAGAACTCTTTAGCTGTTCAAATCAAAACTGTTCTATAACTTCCAGTATAAAAAATTGAGGAACTTGTGGTTCTTCCTTATATAAAGTTTTGGACACCATTCCCATTATCCTCAGCGAGGACATCTCGTGATGGCAAGGTGTCAGTGTTCCTACATCCACTGCTGCAATTTTCTTAAATAACAAAGTGACACATCCACAAAGCAATTATTTATCGTTCAATTGCTACTTTCCATTAGGAAGTTTTCCGGATGGATGTCACCAAATTTAGTCAAGTAATGATATGAGGATTGATTGGGAATGGGATGGGCCTGTGAACATATTTGCACAGAAGAGGAAATAGTTCCAAAAGGGAAACACACACTTTGTTTTAAAGAATAGGAGTAATGCCCCTTTGCAAGAACCATTCTTGTTTCTTCAGCTATTATCAGGAAAATATCTATTTTAAGAAAGCAGCTGCCACCTGCATGCATACACACATTCTATATGGATTATCCATTATGCTCCAGTTTTCTTGCACTTTAGAAAAACATATTTCAAAGATTTAAGTGTAGCTATTAGAATGCCGGCAGGGGCGCAGTGGCTCAGTGGGTTAGGACGCTGAGCTTGTCGATCAGAAGGTCGGCAGTTTGGCGGGTCGAATCCCGAATGCCGCGTAACAGAGTGAGCGCCTGTTACTCATCCCAGCTTCTGCAAACCTAGCAGTTCAAAAGCACGTAAAAATGCAAGTAGAAAAATAGGGACCACTACGGTGGGAAGGTAACAGCGTTCCGTGCGCCTTTGGCATCTAGTCATACCGGCCACATGACCACGGAGACGTCCTCGGACAAGCACTGGCTCTTCAGCTTTGAAACAGAGATGAGCACCGGCCCCTAGAGTCGGAATTGACTAGCACGCATGTGCGGGGGAACCTTTACCTTTTACCTTTATTAGAATGCCAGTCCCTCAGCTGAAAATGATAGAAGCCTATAAGACGGTAGGGTGAGATCCTCAATGAATGTAGTCATAAAGCAGAAATAAGAGTTTTCCCTGTTTGGAAACTGCCCAAAGTGAAAGAGATGGGAGAGTTTGCGATTTGGAAATACACCAGATAAATAATGCAGATCCCGGTCATCACATTTTAAGAAAGGTATTAAGCAAATGAAGATGCTGTTCACCAGAATGAAGGAGGGATTTGAAAAGTTCTGTGAGGAACAGTTGAAAGAATTGCCTACATTTAGCCTGAAAGATGGTGGGGGTGGGGGTGGGGGAAACCAAGAAGAGAGATCAAGAGGAAAAACAGGACTTGTACTGCACTTAAATATAAATGCCTCCCAAATAATAAATACTAAATTGTATGCTGTAAAAGATATAACAGATAAACTTCAAATCTATGAAGCTTAAAACACAGAACAACATTACCGCCAATGAGATTAAATGACAAGAAAGCAATAGCTATAGCACTTAGACTTATATATAGTTCCATAGTGTTTTACAGAATTCCCTGGGCAGTTTACAGAGTCAGCATATTGCCCCCAACGATTTGGGTCCGCATTTTACCAAACTCAGAAGCATGGAAGGCTGAATCAACCTTGAGTCAGTCAGGATCAAACTCCAGACTGTGGGTAGTTTGAAGGCAAATATTTGCCTGCAGTGCTGCATTCTAATCACTGTGCCACAAAGGCTCCTATGAGATAAGAATGTATGGTTTGAAAGACCATTAAAAGATTGAAGGAGGGAATACACTGACATCTGTCAAGAATGCTGCAGTACTTGCACAGGAAAAGGGACTGCTAGATGATTACCTTTGACTCTTAAAAATGATCTGAAGATGCACTGTGATCCAGGTGTTATAATATCAGATGGGGAAATCTCCATCTCTCAAATGTGAGATTGTTTGCAAATTCCAACTCAGCATCTTTTCCCTAGAGAATAATGCAGGGGTCTCCAACCTTGGCAACTTAAAAAACCCGTGGCCTCCAAAAACCTGCTGGCTAGGGAATTCTGGGAATTGAAATCCACAAAGTTGCCAAGGTTATAGACCCCTGGAATAATGGGTGCGTACAGGAATGATGCTCACCCATTTAGGTTCTGAGAATGAATAGATAAAAGCAGCATTATCAAGTAGATTTCTTTTCCGGAGGAAGGAACGATATGGCAACAGATACAAAGTTAAAGAATCCAGTTGTGTTTCCATCTTAAGAGAACAACTAATCATGGTCACAATGTTTTTAAGATTTTCTGTCCTCTTTTTGTTCCATCTGAAAGGAAATGATCTTTACCAATTCCTGTAGGAAATGACTCGATCTGCCCTTCTGCAAAAATATTGCACAAAAAGCAGAGCTTGGCTTTCTGTTAGATATCACACTTCACCAAATATTGAGACACTGTTTATGAAATTTAAATGTGTATTTTGAAGGAAAATGTACATTTTAAATCTATTTTGAAAAGAAAGGTGTATTTAAGTACATATTTTGAGTAGATTTTTTTTTACAAAAAGCCCTGCAAATCAGTACATACATGGAATAGGATGCTAAATAAAAAATACATGAAATTGGCATGAAACAGAAATAAAAGATTATCCATTTGTATTGACTCTGTGCTAATAACGGGATAGAGGACTACTCCTTATTTAAGTAACTTGTTGATTTGCTTCATTCATAAATTATCACAGATGAAAGAAATAGATTTAGTTGGAGCAGGGACCAGCTGATCAGTCAGGTGATTCTGTTAGGGTCATTTAACCTGTGAAAATGCAAAAGAGAGAGAGAGAAAAGAAAAGAAAGAGAGGAGAATTTCCAGGGATGACTAAAATGTGCAGCTAATTTTGTCTGTGAATATAAATGTCAAATGCCTCCATTTTCGATGAATTGGTTGCTGTATCTCATTGTTCAGACGCCTTGTATTTCCTAAGCGGTATCCTTTGCTCCACTGCAGTGTGAAAACTCAATGTTTCTTCCATTCTTCAGGAAAAGTTCAAAAGTCAAAATATTTACATTCCAGGACAGGTTCATTTTGCAGGACATTTAATTTTTGAAAAAGTTTTTTTTTCTCTCCCTCAACAAGGGCAAGCGTTTAAAAAAAATAAAAATCCAAAGTGCTCTCAAAAGCATCTGCTCTTCACCTTCCTCCAAAATGCTCATCCCGTCTATAAATGTGTACAGATATCTTTGTATATAGAGACAGACATTATCCATATTAATAACAGTGTACATATTTATCAGTATTACAAATTCCATGGTGCTCCCCCTTCCTTTTTATTAAGAAGTCAATGAAATAAAGCATTTTCAACTGAAGACAAGTGCCACCAAAATGTTATCCTTTGGGGTCTGTTGTTGGTTCACTGTGGTTTTCATGAACACTGCCAAGGAGGTCCATGCAGCACAGGGGTCTTCAAACCTGGCCCTTTGATGACTTGTGGACTTCAACTCCCAGAATTCCTCAGCCAGCATGCCTGGCTAAGGAATTCTGGGAGTTGAAGTCCACAAGTCATCAAAGGGCCAAGTTTGAAGACCCCTGATGCAGCAGATGGGTTTAACATTGTCTTGCGTCTGTTGGCCCTACCTTGGGGCAAGTTCTGCATCAGCCACTGGAAATGCCTTATGAGCAAAGTTGCTTGTTCCATCAACTTTGAGAAGTGAAGAGGAGAGAAAAAGTTCACAATAGGAAACAGGGTTCTACAGGAATTGCTGATCTTCCCTTCCCTTCATCTCTGGGGCAGTATGCTGGGTTTTTTTTCTTTTATTGATCTTTCAAGGCAATGTTTGAAAATAAAATAAATGTTTGGAAATTACCATGACTTTTAATTGTCTTCCACTATATGATACATTAAGGCAAGACTTCCCTGGAAAGTCTTGTCGATGAAGGCTCTCAGTCATCCAGGTCATGGTTGTCCCAAAGGTCTTTTTTTTCCAAAAGGCAACTGGACTTTGTTTTTACTTGAAGACATTTTGCTTCTCATCCAAGAAGCTTCTTCAGTTCATGAACGGAACTGAAGAAGCTTCTTGGATGAAAAATGAAAGATCTTCAAGGAAAAACAAAGTCCAGTTGCCTTTTGAAAAAAAGTACCTTTGGGGTGCCAAATCATTTGCTATTACAATGAAATTCCATGGAAATAGTTATGAATTAAATACGTTATATGGAGGACTATGTATCAAATTCACAAAGATGGGGAATAAGCCATGGAAACTCCCACACATTTATCTGAATTTTGAATAATTGAAAACACTGAGCTGATATTTCATCCTCTGGCTTTTGTCATTTATATTAGTGGCATCAAAATAATCCCTTGGTTACATTCTTTAGTATTTTCATTCCACAAAGGCTATTATAGTTGCTTTCCATTGTTTACTTTATTAATATTGGTATTGTTTTAAGGGAGTATTTTATAATGCATCCTGTAAAAAGAAATAGCATGTACTTTTAGAGATTTACACTGTGCCTTTTCAAACAAAACCCAACAGGCTAATGTTACTTAACAAAAAGCTTGTTACAAAAATACACGTACAAGTAGTCCTCGACTTACAACAGTTCATTTCGTGATTGTTTGAAGTTACAACAGCACTGGAAAAAGTGATTTAGGACCATTTTTCACACTTACAATGTTTGCAGCATCCCCATGGCCATGTGAACAAAATTCAGACGCTTGGCAACTGGCTCATATTTATGACGGTTGCAGTGTCCCGAGGTCATGTGATCCCCTTTTGTGACCTTCTGACAAGCAAAGTTGATGGGGAAGCCAGATTCACTTAACAACCGTGTTACTAACTACTGCAGTGATTGATTCGCTTAACAAGTTTGGCAAGAAAGGTTGTAAAATGGGGCAAAATTCACTTAACACTTAATATTTCACTAAGCAACAGAAATTTTGGGCTCAGTTGTGGTCGTAAGTCGAGGACTACCTGTAATAGGCCAACTATGGGAGATCTTAAAACAGAAAAAAGTCAAAATATGACATTAAGAGTATACCACCACTATAAACTCACGACAGAGTTGTTTGGGAGAATTTAATGATCTTTGTCGTATACGAGATAAAGTTTGTGAGATACCTGAATTTTGTTCATGTTTAGCATAGATATATAATACAATACAATACAATAACAGAGTTGGAAGGGACCTTGGAGGTCTTCTAGTCCAACCCCTTGCTCAGGCAGGAAATCCTGTACCATTCCAGGCAAATGGTTGTCCAGTCTCTTAAAAACTTCTAGCATTGGAGCATTCACAACTTCTGGAGGCAAGTTGTTCCATTGATTAATTATTCTAAACTGTCAGAAAATTTCTTCTTATTTCTAGGTTGCTTCTTCTTGGTTGCTTCTTCTTATGGTTAGCTTGGTGATCTCAGATGAGACAAATTTTAGGTAATGCACAGAGAATGTCTGTATGCTAAGCCACAGATCAACATAAGATGAAAATCACCCCTAGATATCATCTAGTCATCACCATCACTGCCACCATCATCAATAGCAGACAGAATCCTGTGCGATTTAATCTTAGAACACCAAGACTTGAAGTAAGTTGCTTAATAACTAGGATTTTCTTTGGTGTAAGAGACTGTGAGGAGGCTGGAAAAATCACTAGACATAAAGAATTATGGAAGGGACAGCAGCTTAATTTGGAGCCTCCCTCTTAAAGGGCAGCTCAGTCAGTTTGTAAACAGTCCAGGAAGAAGAGATTTAAATATTCATTCATTCATTCATTCATTCATTCATTCATTCATTCATTCATTCATTCATTCATTCATTCATTTTATATAGCTGCCCATCTCAGTCAATGACTATGGGCAGCTTTACAATTCAAAAAATACATTACATATACACTACAATTAAATATACACTGCAATTAAATGTTCAGAGAGGCTCCACCATAATTTCCTTGACAGTAAAATGGCTGTAGTTTCCTAAAGTATACTCAGTGATTTTGTCCCTTAATTCTTGCCTTAAAACTCCTTGCTGAAATCGTTATCATTCTTGCTTCCCTGAACACGCAGAGGGTTTGGCATTAAGTACAGCTATATTAAAAATGCAGGGAAGAGTAATACATTTCAACAAAATGTATATGAAAAAGCATATATTATGCAAAGTCATCCTGAAAGTTATTGATTGTGATTCATTCCATTAAAATGTCATAATAGGAGATTTAATTCATTATCCTGCTTTTCTTCCCACAGGATCTAAAAGCATAAAGGAAGTAAAATATTTTTCCATTATTTTTATTTATGAATCAGCAACCAAAAAACCACATTGCAGCATTCTTGCTGTAGAAATGCTTGAGGCAAAGGGAGTATTAACACAATGATGTCAGTGCACTGATGATGTTACCTAGTTTGGTAATGAGACATCTAAAAATAATCCACCAAACTTAAAGTGCACCAAGGACCCCACAGTTCAACCCTGAGCTACAAAATACTCTCTTCTATCAAAGGGTTATGGTGTTTGCATCTGCACATTCATATATGCTGGTTAAAACAAATCAATTTGCCACTATAAATAAGTGTTCTCTTTAATTGGAAGCAATTTCTCAGATTGCCTACAACCATAATGGTTTGCTAAGAAATTGGATGGTACAAAGTATTGTAGTTTGCAAGTCCATGCCATGGATTTTGAATGATTCAAAGAGCTTGTCTTGAAGCTGATACGATGGTGCTTGTCAAGTGCCAGGGAAATCAGAAGATCCAGGCAGTTCAAATGGGTATAAAGATTTATTGCAGACTTAAGCTCTCTACAAGAATCTGATCTACTAACGGTCAAAGCAAATTGACGGTAGATAAGAGTCAACGGAATTCAAGGTGGGCTGGACTTAGATCTCTTGTGGGCATGAATGGACTCATAACTGATGACGCATTGGCCCCTCCCTCAGGCTCAGCCGGGTCATCTCATACAGTGCTCTTCTGGTACAATCTTCATTTGTTATGCATCCTTTCAAAGCCAACACTTAAGCAATCAAGAGAAGAGCCTCAGGTTGTGCCCCTGGACCTACTGACAGACCATGACAGAGACATAAGAACAGATTTAAAATCTCACCTAGAAAACATGCCATTCTCAACAGGTTATGAGAGTACTTGAGTGGGAGAGCTTGCCAACATTTGCCTGAGGTGATTCATTCATCACAGAACAAGCCTTCAGCTTAATGTGTTACAATATTAAAGACTTCCTCCAAAAGTTGGGCCTTAATTTAATGGAGGCACACACCAAAATAAAACTTTTTTTAAACACTCTAATTGAGTCATCAAGGCTGTTTAAAATCTTTAATTACGTTTGGTGAAGGGTGTGATAATTAAATGTTGCCAATAAATAATAAAAAGAGAATAATGCAAATTAAACTCCGGAGCTCTGTTTATAAAGGAATTAATTAAGCCTGTTGTCCTTTGTGGGAACGTGTGCGTATCTAGGTGTCTGGGGAAAACGGTATTCTTGTCTTCTCCTCTATAGTTATATTCATTGGATAAGTTGTCCGTAGATATTGATAGAAGAGTCACATCTGTTATTGGAAGCTTCATGATAGGTGTGACATAAATAAATGTTTTCACACTTGCATTTATAATCTGTTGGCCCCCCCCCGCCCATTTATTAGAATTTTGGTTGTTGTTAGTTGCGAAGTCGTGGCTGACCCATCGCGACCCCACAGACAACGTTCCTCCAGGCCTTCCTGTCCTCTACCTTTTTCTGGAGTTCATTTAAGCTCACGCCTACTGCTTCAGTGACTCCATCCAGCCACCTCATTCTCTGTCGTCCCCTCCTTCTCTTGCCCTCAATCTTTCCCAGCATTAGGCTCTTCTCCAGTGAGTCCTTCCTTCTCATTAGGTGGTGAATCTTGATACACATCCCTTCTAATTGATGAGACCAAAAAAAGCCAAATGTATGAATGGGGCAACAAGTAGTTTTAGCCTGCAAGCATTTTGAAAGGAACAGAAAAATGACATGTGGGAGGTGGGGAAATCAGGAAGGAAGTTTCTGGAAACATTTCATGCATTAGGTTTGGGAAGAACTCTGATCTTTAATCTTGAGTTGACATCTCAGCTTTTCCTGAATGTCTAATGGCAGCCTGGGGCAAATGGTTGTCTTCCCATGTGTAGCTTCACAAATCCATGGGCTTTAAGGATGAAGTGGCAGAATTTTCAGATGGAGCAATTGATTGGGCCCTTCATTCCTTTTAGGGATGCTGATGGAGTTATGTTTTATTCCCTGTTTTTGCAGAATGCTGCCCAGGAAGAAGCAGTTTTGAACAACATTCCAATCTGAAGCAGACTTTCTAGAGCAAATGAGACTTTGAAACTATTATGAGTCAGGATATTTGATTGAGCACAACCTCACAGCTGACACATCAATTGGAATTGAAAAAGGGAGATGGGCTGGAGCTAGAAGCTAAAGACTGCTTCTTGGTGGATGTTGTGGCAAGACATTGACCTTAATGGTATTTGGTGGAAACAGATGGTATCTGTCCAGTTAGAGGAAAGGATTTGGCTTATGCCTAGCTACCTTAGCAAATCAAGGTTGATTGATGTTGGTGATCATGCAAGCAAATAGCTGAATCCAAGCAGAAAATAGCCTGCCTTCTTGTCGGGAGCCAATGGGACTAAAATTAGTAATACTTATTTCTGATTAAAGCTAAGGCCAGTGATCTGTGAATTTGCCAGGACCTCTTCAGGAAACTTTCTAAATTAGTTAGCAAGCTAGGCAAGAGGCACTGCAAATTATTTAAGAATTTTCTGCTCAAAGCATATGGAATAAAACTTTGCTTTCTGTTCCTATTGATGGATGAAAAAAGTAATACAGTAGTTCTCAATTTAGAACCACAGTTGAGCCCAAAATTTATGTTGCTAAGCAAGACAGTTGTTTAAATGAATTTTGCCTCATTTTACCATCTTTCTTGCTACGGTTGTTAAATAAACCACTGCATTTATTAAAATAGTGACATAGTTGTTAAATGAATCTGGCTTCCCCCTTGTCTTTGCTTGTCAGAAGGTCACAGAAGGTGAACACATGACCCTGTGACACTGCACTGGTCATAAATATGTGTCAGTTGCCAAGCATCTGGATTTGGATCACATGACCATGGGAATGCTGCAATGGTCATAAGTGTGAAAAATGGTAATAAGTCACTTTCAGTCCCATTGTAACTTTGAATGATCACTAAAGGAACTGTTATAAGTCGAGGACTACCTGTAGTTTAAGAGAAAATGCATGGTTGAAATGCCCAATGTTACTTTCTTCTAGTTGTTAAAATAATATTCATTGGTATCAGAACTGGATCTATAACTAAAGCCACCATTAAAAGGATATTAACATTGGAGGCACTTGGGTTATAGTCCTTAATGTGCAGCACAAAACAAATATCATATTCACTTCATTGTAGTTTGCTTCTTATAAACAACTTATAAAATGCATCTTTTTAAAAGAAAAATGCTTGAGTCAAATAACCTGTGATTATGTTTAACTGAAATCAATGGGGTTTATTTTTTATTAGATGTGTATGCAGTTGCTCATTAACTTCTGCTGGAATCAATAGGACATATTTGCCAATACATATGGATAGGATCAAGCTATGTAACTTTAAAAACTTTTTAAAAGATTTCTATCTTGGGTGCTAAATTTAAAATTAAATTCATTCCCTTTGGAAGCCATGTATCTACTGAAGCTCAGTTTTATAAATAGCAGGAAGCTACATCTTTTAAACATCCTAGCAACCTCGACTTAAAGCTAAATGCATAATTTGTTGCAAATTAAACATAATGGGACTTGAATAATTATGTTGACTTTTTGGAAGTACTTATAGATAAATACATGATTAGATATTTGGTCTGCTGCAAAGGAATAGTTATTCTGAAATTAAAAAAAAACATCCCTCCCCCACTGAGAGTTTGAGATGGAATGGTTTGGATAGGAGTGTTAGCCATTAAAGAAATGGGCATTCAATGAAAATTACTGGGTTTGAAATGGAAAGAATGGCATTTCTGCTTGCGGCAGCTGCTGGAGGAAGATGTTTGTGGATTCAAAGGTTGCATCTCTCTTGAGGGCCTCATCATTTGTCTTCTGAAAATGGATTCCCTGGTCTGCCTTCCACTTCCATTCTTCACCCAAACCTGTTTTTATCATGCCAGTTTTGGGACAATCCATCTAAAAACTGCAACTAACCAACACACTCATAAGAACCAAGCTGTACAAGGGTAGAGTATAAATTCCAATAATATTAAGGTTCATCACATGGCCAGCTAACTGTTTAGAACAGGGGTCTCCAATCCCCAGTCTGTGGACCGGTACTGGGCTACAGCATGCCAGCAACCGGTCCGCACAAACAAGCAAAACCCCATCCGTGAGATGCAGGCAGCACACAAAATCATGCTCCCTCCGGTCTGCAGAAAAACCTCTCTCCATGGAACTGGTCCCTGGTGCCCAAGAGGTTGGGGACATCTGGTTTAGAACACAGAATCAAAATCTCACATGACTACAGTGTAGTACTTTAAATTGTGAAAATATAACAAAATGCCAATGTACCACACAATTGCTCTCTTAAGAGCCCCCTTGCTTCCATCTTCCAGTTTTGTAACTAAAGGAGAGCAAAGGCTCAGGTAGCACAGATAAACACTATCATTTCCTTAAAAAAATGTTTAAAATTCATTCTAACTGCCATTCAATTATTGTGTCAGCTGCTGCTGTGCAGATTTTTAAATACATGTTTCAAAAATTGGTGAATACTCTCATAATTTACAGCTTTCTCTACTCTTTTTCCCCTTTGAACCTTATTTAAATTTCCTTAATACACATACGCACACACTTTTATATGTTATATATTTAGCATATATAGGAGTTTAGCACAGGAGACAATAAAAACAATAGAGAATCTGAAAACCCGTATGTTCACAATGAATGGAATTTTATATGCAATTTTCTTTAATGCCCGATTTTTGTGGTTTCTACTATTAACATATTCTTTTACAAAACTCAATGCACTCAAATACATATTTCCTTAAAATAGAGGCATCCATATTGTGATATATATCTTGAAATATATGCTTTGCAGTGAGAATTTTGAACCACAGAAGAATGGATACTAGTGGGCTATATCCAGAATTACAGAAAACCAGTTGGATGGGACTTTGGAGGCCTTCTAGTCCCATCCCTGCTTAAGCAGGAGATTCTGTGTGATTCTGGACAAATGGCTGTTCAATCTTTTCTTAAAAACCTCCAGTGAAGGAGCACTTACAACTTCTGGAGGCAAGCTCTTCCATGGATTATTTTTTTCTCACTGTCAGGAAATTTCTCTTTAATTCTAGGTTGGATCTCTCTTTGATAAGTTTCTATCCATTACTTCTTGCCTGCCCTCAGGTGCTTTGAAGAATAGTTCAACCACCTTCTCTCTGTGATAGTCCCTCAAATTTTGGAAGACTGCTATCATGTTACCCCAAGTCCTTCTCTTTGTTAGATTAGACATATCCAGTTCCCTCAATCATTTATCATATGCTTTAGCCTCCAGTCCCCTAATCGTTTTTGTTGCTGTTCTTTGCATTCTTTCTAGAGTCTCAAAACCTTTTCTTGTATCATGGTAATAAAAAACTGGATGCTCCACTGGAACATATTCAAGCTGTCTAAGAATCCAATAAATGTCAATATTGCAGGCTGACTCAGCCTTCCATCCTTCCAAGGCTGATAAAATGAGGACCCAGGCTGCTAGGGGCAACATACTGACTCTGTAAACAGCTTAAAGAGGGCTGTAAAGTACTATGAAGCTGTATATCAGTCAAAGTGCTATTGCTAAAAGTAATTTGGTAATTTTCTCCCACTAACATCCATGTTATTTTTTTTTTAAAAACAACCTCTATGCTTCTTCAAAATCTACAGGTTTACTGGCTACCCTGATTCCCCTCTCCCAATGGTACAGATGTATCAAGTTTCCCAAAATGAGGAGATCGTACCAGATCATATGAAATTATGTCCATTTCTGAGGGGAGAAGATGGTGGATCTCTTTGATAGACTAAAAGGAGCTATACTGCTAACCCTTGTTCTAGAGCACGGGTGTCAAACTCATCATGTGACGTGTCGCGATGCATGATGACTTTTTTCATATTGCCAGAGCTGGGGTGGGCACAGCCTCCGCATGATGCAACCGGCCCATGGGCCGGCAGTTTGTCACCCCTATTCTAGAGCTAGGTTTTCCAGTTTATTGCAACTTCAGAATTCAACAATCAGAATGTTTAGTAGTGACCATGCTGGCTGGGATCTTTGGGAATTTGAAGTCCACACATCTGGAATTTGCCAAGGCTGGAAAACCCTGTTCTAAGTACAAACCTGGTAGAGAACAGGAAGGCCGGGAGGAACGTTGTCCATGGGGTCGCGATGGGTCAGACATGACAACGACCCCATGGACAACGTTCCTCCCGGCCTTCCTGTTCTCTACCAGGTTTGTACTTAGAACAGGGTTTTCCAGCCTTGGCAAATTCCAGATGTGTGGACTTCAAATTCCCAAAGATCCCAGCCAGCATGGTCACTACTAAACATTCTGATTGTTGAATTCTGAAGTTGCAATAAACTGGAAAACCTAGCTCTAGAATAGGGGTGACAAACTGCCGGCCCATGGGCCGGTCGCATCATGCGGAGGCTGTGCCCACAACTAACAACAGCAAGTACAAACCATTGAAGTTCTAACATTATATCCATCATAGCCCTAATAGAAGAAACCTTCATCAAAAAACAAACAATTCTCAGCTAATGGGATCTTGAAACAATGAAATCAGGATAGAATTTGGCTGGGTTCACATGATATATTTGACCTGATTGCTGAATTAACCAATTCTGAAGGGTTTTGTAGCACACCAAATGACAAAAACAAAATATCTTAGGTTCATACAATATGTTAAGCCCTCAAATAACTAAGCAACGTTAAAACTAAACAAGTTTAGCATATTGTGCAAATGCAGTTTGCATCTTTGGAAGTGACCTGTTAAGCATGTTGTGTGAACATAGCCAATTATGTCAGAAGAAATGTAGTTCTCACCAGGTAACAGGTGAACTAAGTTGTCACACATACAATAAGATAAGGAAGGCAGATACAGCAATAATGAATTACTTCGTCTGCAGTTAAAATCTGGTCCACTAGATAAATCATATCTATTAAATAAGTACTGCAGTGACATGATTTTAGCTTCCATTTTAATGAATTTATTTGTCTCATTTTTATCTCCCTTCTTGATCTGTCTTTTTCTTTCTCTATTTGCAAGTAATTGGAAGAGTCCAGAGAACATTTTTCACTATGATAAAACAAGATGAGAAAAGGCTCAACAGATCATCCCGTAGCTTCAATGGATAAATGTAGAGCAAAAGTCAAATCAAAAGACCTAATTGGCCTTCAAGACTGTAGGAGCAGGGGAGAAATTGAAGGCAAAAAAAGCTTTTTTTGAAAGAAGGAATGGTTTCCAGACTCAAATTACTTTTATAATGTACCATCATTCCAAAGAGAACATTGTGAGGGACAATGATACTGATATATTTCAATTAAACACCCTTATTAGAAAAACATTCCTCATGTCTATGAGCTACGTAGGTCTTTGTACCTCATAAAACTAGTCAAATGTGATTTTAGGTCAGAAAAATACTGTCTGTCTCAAAATTATCTCTATATGTTTGAGTCTTAGGCTTCCGAAATGAAAATAGAGGCCCTGTTTACAATCTTACTCTGAATGGGGATACCAAGAATTATTATTTTTTAAATAATGAACCTATTACTGTATCGTAGAGTTCCCTTTCCTAGAAGGAGCACTTGACTTTCTCATTCTGAGCTACTCTGAGATGGAACTTATTTCCTTGAACTGCTTTTCCTTGTCTTCCTTGTTCTTTTAACTTGTACAATTAGACATAGCTGGTTAAAAAAAATTCAGTATACAAAATTGTTTTCATGCATGTAACCATGAAATAAATTGAGCAGGTCTTGGAAATATATACAAAACTCTCTCTCTCTCTCTCTCTCTCTCTCTCTCTCTCTCTCTCTCTCTCTCTCTCTCTGTGTGTGTGTGTGTGTGTGTGTATATAGAGAGACACACACACACAGACGCACACACACAGACGCACACACACAGAGAGACACAGAGAGAGAGAGAGAGACACAGAAAGAGACACACAGAGAGACACAGAGACAGAGAGAGACAGAGACAGAGAGATAGAGAGTGTCAAGCTATTCTCCAAAGCACCTGAAGGCGGGACAAGTTTGTCGAGTTTGACACCTGTGGTTTATAGGAAGCCAGCAAAAAAAGTCATAAATAGTAATCACATGACCATAGGATACTGTGATGCAATTGTGAGCTGGTTGCTGAGCCCCCAAATAATTGTCACAGGATAGCAGGGATGACTGAAATAAGTACAGGGACCAGTTGTAACTACCACTCATTCAGCACTCTCTGAAGGTTGAACAGCTCCTGAAGGAGTGCTTATTAAATCAGGATCACCTGTACCAAATAGGAGCATTACACATCACCAAGTGAGCCCATAACCACAGAGGCTATTCCAAACTCAGTCAAGGGTAGCTTTACCCATCATCATGTGCTTCCACTTGTAGCATCAGAGGAAACTTCACAGGCCTTTTTTCTTCAACTCCAGTTGCTTGGAGGAAGAATGAGGAGTGCCTGCAAGGATTAAGAGAGGAATGAATGAATGTAGTAGGATGAAGTGGTTCACCTCTAACAATACCATGGCATTGGTTTTTGCAAAATAATTAGTATACAATCCTGGGGGGCATATTTTTCATCAATATCACCACAAGGGTAGATGATTTTTCTGCATCATTTTTAAGCTGGAGCTGGTTGTATTTGGATCAATCACTAAAAATGCAAAACACTCTCTTCATTAAGCAGCACCAATCCATCTTCCTCTTCTAGCGCACAGAGGTATAAAGTGCTGCAATATCCCTTTGGGATTCTAATTCCCAAATAACATCTTAGGGTTCACCTTAGCTAACCTCATTCTGCACCATTCTCACCAAGCAGGCAAAATCAGAAGCAAGATGGAAAGTTTAGAATAGAGCGAGACTTTGTTCAAACCGTGCACTGGAAGGTTACACCTGGGTGTAACACTTTTTAATTAGAGAAGTGTGGACCACACACACACACACACTATTAAAAGTCTCACTGCAATTTCCCTTAACATATGGAGCTTTTGTACACAGGTTCCTCTAGCATATTGTTAACATAAATCTCTCCTGCAAATATATTTATTCAGTAAATCTCCCATACAGTTGGGACCATACAGAAAGATTATAGTTGACAGGTAGCCTGGATTACAACTCCCATCATTCACAACCAGCAACACTTCTGAAGGATGCAAGTCCAGGTAGTCCTTGACTTACAACCACAGTTGGGATCAGAAATCTGGTGGTAAATTGTTGTGGACACACATTAAGACCTCCATGGGATTAGAGCCAATTTTTTTGACATTTTTTTTGTGGTGATTGTTAAGTGAACCACATGGTCATTAAGTAATAATAATACCTCTATTGATTAGCCCATGGACCATATCAAGGTGCAGAGTTCCAAACACATGTTATACTAAAATGCAGTAAAAACAATTTGGAATGGAATTGGTTAAAATATAATTTAGAATAAAATAGAAATAAAATACAATTTAAAATGAAATTGTGATAAAATGCATTTTTAAAATGAAAATAGAATCAAATACAGCAAGTTAAGATGTAGATAGATAAAATATGATAAAATTATATTTCACTATCACCCCTACAATCTACCCCAATCAGTGTCATGTATGCCGATCTCAGCCAAACCATTTTGCTCACACCAAGGTCTGATCTACCTTGGTGTGCTGACAATGCCCGATTGAGTAAGTCAATCTTAACAGATTTTGTGTAGGAAATGAAACCCTCAATGCTTTGCTACCTGCTTATGTCAGGTGATTAATACAGCCCTTTTCATTGGCTGGGTCAGACCCACTGGCTGAGGAATTCTGGGAGTTGAAGTCCACAAGTCATAAAAGGGCCAAGTTTGAAGACCAGTTCCATATTAAGCAAAATCAAGAACAGCGGTATAAGCTCAGACTGAAAGAAGTTCAACAGTGATGTTAGAAAGTGTTACTTCACAGAAAGAGTAGTGAAAGCTTGGAACCAACTTCCAGCAGAGTTAAACTCAGGAACTGAGTTTAAAGATGCTTGGGATAAACACATGCCCATCATCTGAGAAACATTTTAAAAATTAAACATTCAAAGGGCAGACTTGATGTGGACCATTAGGTCCTTTTCTGCCATCAGTTTGCTATGTTTCCTATTACACTGTCATAAAGTAAAAAAAAAGATTAATATTTGTTCACAATTACGGTGAACATGGGAACATTCAGTTTTGAGCAATTCAGACCCTGAAAGAGTTAAAAAAAGCAACAACATTAACCTGTCAATCCAGGTCATGGGCAGAAAAAAAGCCAAACCCCCTGAAAAATCAAACACTCAGAAGCCAATCAGGAGATTCACTTTCCTCTTTTAGGTGGGTTTTCACAAGAAAGGAAGGCAGTTTTCTGTTTGTCTAGAAGACCAAGCAACCTGAAAAGAGTTTGCTTTCTCTTCTTGGAGACTGGACAGAAGCCAAGGTAAGGACAAAACTCCATCAGTTATTTATTTATTTATTTATTTATTTATTTATTTATTTATTTATTTATTTATTTATTTATTTATTTATTTAATATACCGCCCTATTCCCGAAGGACTCAGGGCGGTTCACAGGGCAAGTTAAAACAATACAAAAAAGGAAAGATAAAATAGAATTAAATTAATACTAGCCCACAGGATTAAGACAAAGTTAAAATTTAAATTTGAAATTAATTTAATTTAAAAAACCCCTCAGTCCAGGCCAGACAGTTCAAACAACCAGGTTTTTAGGTCCTGGTGAAACGAGCGAAGGTCGGGGGGGGGCAGTCCGAAGTTCCACCGGCAGTTCATTCCATAGGGCAGGCGCGCCCACAGAGAATGCCCTCCCCCTGGGGATCACCCATCGGCATTCCCTGACCGGCGGGACCCTGAGGAGGCCCTCCCTGTGGGAGCGCACAGGACGATGGGAAATTGATGCTGGCAGCAGGTGCTCCCTGAGATAATCCGGACCCATGCCATTTAGGGCTTTATAGGTCATCACCAGTTATGGGTTTGGAAATCAGGTAAAAATGGATACCATAAATGAAGCTGGTTGAATGATAGATTATTTTTTATTTTAGGGGTTGAGAAGTGGGCTGTGTGGGTTTGTTACAGTGCGTGTTTATTATAGGTCCTGGGCTGCTCAGCTGAGGGAGCAGCTGAGTGTGATTACTTTCTTCAGTTAGTAATTGTGCAATCCTTCTCCTTTCTTTTCCAACTTTCTGATAGGTATCTGATTTTGCCTCTAGCTACTTTCCCTGCCTCAGAATGAGCAGTGCTGGTTCATTAAGATCTAGAATCCTTAATAAACCAGTAAGGCACATTTTGGTGCAGAGAAGATAGCCTTTAGCACAATATTTCTCAACTGTAACAACTTGAAGATGGGTGGACTTCAGCTCCCAGAATTCCCCAGCCAGCCCAGGATCTCTCATAAAGGTTGAAAACATGACACTATGTTTCTCAACCTCAGCAATTTAAAGAGGTGTGGACTTCAACTCCCAGAATTCAACAGGGCTACAATTTTGCTACTTTATTAAGGGATCGTCCTTATGGAGCATTTTTCTTTTCCAGGGAGAAATCCAGAGAATTTTTTTTCACTGGGTTGTCTATTTACAAACTTGGTTGAGATTTGAAAGGCTTTACTAAACAAGCATGTTTGTATAATTCAGTTTTAGGTATGGATATTTTTTCCTGCAGGGTTGCACCTGTATAAGACTATGTCACTTGTCTTTCGATGTTGCAATCTTAAGTTGTTGCAGAGATAAAATGGTTCCTTTATGCGTACTTTGGAATAAATCATACAAAGTTAACTTTTAATTAAGAAGGTGCCTAAAGAGGCTCAGAGCGAATGTGTTTTTATTGGGTTACTTATATGTTATCGAGTATTTTTATGCCTTTGATTATAGAGCTTTCAGTGGATAAGATTGATTCTTTTAAGTTAATAGGCTTCACATTGAGATTGTATGGATTTTCCCCTCACACTACTTAGCCCTCATTCATCGACTGCAGAGAAACTGCATTAGCAGCTTTTCTTTTCAGTGCATTTTTCATTTTATTTTAGTAGCTGTTCTTTATCAATCAAGTATTTATCTGAAAACAACAATAGATTCTGAATGGCTATATGGCTATTTATTCTTAGCAAACGTAGAGAGTTTGCCATTCTTTAAAGCTTCCATTGCATGTGAACAACAATGGCACTGCCTATCATATTGCACAAAGCGAAAATGTGGTTAGTTTAGTTTTGGCTTAACTTAGCCAATTATGGCTCAATAAATCATAGTTAAACGTAATTTATTGAGGAAATGAACCAGGCCTTGTCTTTCTCAGACTTCCCCAAACTATTATCTCCAAGAAATGATGGGGAATTATGGAAGTTGTGACCCCATAAATGTAAAAAGCTGATTTTGGTTCAACCATCACATAAGGATAAGGGTTGAACCAATCTGGCTAATTAAGATAGACCATTGCATTGTTTCTCTAAATCTGGGGAAAGGCATAGTGGAAATGCCTCTGTTTTGTTTCTGTTTTGCTGTAATAGACAAATTGTTAGAAACCATCTATATTCATAATTCTAGCTAGTATTTTAGTCATAAATTGTTGGTTTGTTTTTTATTAATCTTGACATCCAGTAGCCTCTCTTCCTTTAAAAAGTAATAATAAAGACAGTGCAAAAAATAGCCACCACACCATTTTTATTTATTCCATTTAACTTGTTTCCTGCCAATGTTTCTTTTGCAGTCTAAGAAATAGAATAGGAATTGGAATTAGAATATTCTTTTGGCCAAGTGTGATTGGACACACAAGGAACTTTTGTCCAATGTAAAAGGTTTCAGTGTACATAGAAGTGACAAAGTGATAAATCATAAGTCATAATATACAACCAACAAAGTGTTACTCATAAGATATCTACAAGAGTATCTTATGGTGCCAATGATACAGCAAAATAGTGAATGAAGCAGAAGAGAATCATTCTCCGTTATCAACATTTTCATGGTATTTCCAAATGATCTATTGGAAAGATTGTTTAAGGCAGGGATCTTCAAACTTGGCCCTTTTATGACCCATGGACTTCAACTCCCAGAATTCCTCAGCCAGTGTGCCTGGCTGGAGAAATCTGGGAGTTGAAGTCCACAAGTCATAAAATGGCCAAGTTTGAAGACCCCTGGTTTAAGGAGATGGTGCAGGGAGGAGGAGGAGCCAACGGGTCTGACCCAGCCAATGAAAAGGGCTGTATTAATCACCTGACATAAGCAGGTAGCAAAGCATTGAGGGTTTCATTTCCTATACAAAATGTGTTAAGATTGACTTACTCAGTTAGGCATTGTCAGCACATCAAGGCAGATCAGACCAGGAAACCAGAGTTATGAATGCTAATACTAGTTTTATTGTATGGTTGCAGTTCTGAAAATGCCTCCCCTTCCTTGCCTTTATCTACAACAGAACTAAGTAAAGTCAAGCCTGAGATGTTTTCACAAATTATATTTCTGCTCTGGACTTAGATTTTTAAAAACATATGTAGAACAGTTGCAGGAATTGGGTTTGTCTAGTCTAGTGAAAAGAGGACTAAGGGTGATATGATAGCAGTGTTCCAATATTTGAGGAGCTGCCACAAAGAAGAGGAGGGCAATCTATTCTCCAAAGTACCAGAAGGCAAGACAAACAATGGATGGAAACTAATCGAGAACCAACCTAGAACTAAGGAGAAATTTCCTAGCAGTGAGAACAATTAACCAGTGGACCGGCTTGCCTTCAGAAGTTGTGAGTGCTCCATCACTGGAGGCTTTTAAGAAAAGATTGAATAGCCACTTGTCTGGAATGGTATAGGGTCTCCTGCATGAACTGGGTGTTGGACTAGAAGACCTCCAAGCTCCCTTCCAACTCTGTTATTCTGAAAGTTTCTTATTTGTCCTTGGTTTTGATTGCAGCTCTTCTTTCTACTGCTCAAAATTATCCTCACAGCCCATTACAGGCATCACTCTGTTCACAATATTTCCATTTGTTTTACCTCCCACACATTTTTCTGTGTTCTGGCTTCTACTCCTTCCACCTCCAAAATTCAGTACTTCACATAACTTGAAATATACCATTTTAATTGGTTATTTTGAGTAGTTCACGGTGATCTTCTGAAGACTGTTTCTTTAACATTTGGGGCTTTCTAGTCAAGTTTTACTTTGCTAGCATTCAAAAAACTGAACGTGCATGAAAAAGCATGCCTATCCAGCCATGTGTTCCTTTTTTCATGTGTTTTACATAAGTATAACCTCACCTAGGTGTCTTCAGATTGCCACCATATGGTGCAATCTGGCTCTAACATCTCTGCAAGTATTTTAGTTTGGCAAAGGCAAATTAACAAGAATTGTTCATGGGTGCTGCAAAAATAGAATGTAATATAATGGAAACACAAAACAGGAATCTGTTTAAGAGGATTCTATATACTTGGAAATATCCAGGAAATTCCTGAATATTGCTGTATGCAGCTAATGATCTTCATCTTTTACATTTATATTTGGCATTCTATCTCTCTTGTCCTACTATAATTTAAGGTACAGATATTTGGGAGCTGGGCATGAAGTACCAGGAGTTGCATCACAAATATTGAGCAAGGATAAGGTATGGAAAAAGGGTCAGCCAGAACAAAAATCCAACATACTTAAAATTGAAATATAATTAATTGCATATCCTTGATTAATTAGTCATGATGTACTTATTGCAGCACATTAATAAATACATTGCAACTTTGCGGGAGGCTTTTGGACAAACACTCAAAGAAATACCGGGACACTCTAATAGACTATAATAAAGATGCACAGTCTCTCCCACTATTTGGTGAAGCACACCACAATAGCTCCAGTTGTCTCAGTTACACTAAACTGAAAAAAAAAATCTTCTGTCCGCAAGGATGGCATTCATACAACAAATACTGGCAGATCAATCCTTGAAAAACTGTTTTTTTTTTTAAAAAAACAGCTCTAATAGATTGAGGGAGATTAGCATAGCCTTAGGCTGGTATGTAAATAATCTATATTAAAGCTGTTGTTGTGCCTGAGATTTTTGTATCAATATTAGTAGTGCGTTAACTTCTCAGTTTAGCTCAGAACTGAAATTCACTTAACTGCAGAGGAGTAGAGAGATAACCTTGAAGAAGGAATATGGTGTATGATATTGTAGATAGTATAAGATAAACCACTATATAAAATAGACCACTGTTTACTGTGTTTACTCCTGGGTTATCTCAGTGCAATAAGACTGTGCATGCTCAGACATGTATCCAGAAGTGCTGAGTCCTCTGTGATTTCCCAGATGTTGACATAATAGTTTCCCATCAGTTGGGACCATATCATTTCCCAGGACCCCTCAGAGGGACATTATGTGTCCTGAAACCTGTGTATTCTAGGTCTCCTTGGTGAGCTGGAATAACTCAGAAGGAAAATGTTCTTCTGAGTGTTAAAAGCTTGAAATGTTCACCTAACAACAACAACAAGAAAAATCTCCAATATCACAGCAATATAGTGATATGGAGAAACACCTTCTTGATTGCCATCAAATTTATCCAAGGTACATTAGAGGAGAGTGGATTTATTTTTTTTAATATTCGGAGAGAGAAGCAAAGGGAAAAGTCAGTGATTAGGGCAGGTGGGGGGAAATTGTGATGACATTGATGGTTTCCCCCCTTCCTTTTCATGAGGGTGGGAAGAAATATAGAGCTAACTCCCTTACGTCCATTAGGTTTTCTCCCTCCTTCTTTCCCCTTTAAAATGTTTTAAAATATTTTCTCTCTTTGTCTCTCTCTTTTTGAATGCCTCAGTGCCAAAACACAATCTTCAACATTATCTTTATTGACAAGAATGCCTCTGAAACCCCATATGGGCCATTAAATATTCTTCCAATTTTTTTAAAAACCCTATTTCGTTTGGAAGTAGGCCTGTTATCCCCTTCCTGGGAAGGAAAGGTAAGATAGCTCTTGACCACAGGTAGAGAAGGTGATGGGAAGCAAACTTTTATCCATTTGTCTTTTGTGGAAGTGTCCTTTTTTAAAACAGATGTCTACTCTGTAGCTTGACATGCTCTCAAAATTTCAAAGGGACTCACCATCAATCAAGCTGTAATCCTCTTTTTTTTTGGCAATATATAACAGTCTGCAAATATACATGCTTTCCATCTCTCCAGTTTAAGCAAGAGAAATTAAAGCAGCTGAAAATACACCTTTGAAGAATATTATCTATTTTATAGTTGGAAGGGACCTTGGAGGTGATCTAGTCCAACCCCCTGCTCATGCAGAAAACCCTGTACTATTTCAGACAAATGGCTGTCCAGTCTCTTCTTAAAAACTTCCAGTGTTGGAGCATTCTGGAGGCAGGTTGTTCCACTGATTAATTGTTCTAACTGTCAGGAAATTTCTCCTTAGTTCTAGGTTGCTTCTCTGTTTGATCAGTTTCCATCTGTTGCTTCTTGTCCTGCCTTCAGGTGTTTTGGAGAATAGCTTGACTCTCTCTTCTTTGTGGCAACCCCTAAGATATTGAAAGACTGCTATCATGTCACCCCTCGTCCTTCTCTTCGTTAGACTAGACATACCCAATTCCAGCAAAGGTTACTTATATGTTTTAGTCTCCAGTCCCCTGATCATCTTTGTTGCTCTTCTCTATAGTCTTTCTAGAGTTTCAAAATTTGTTTTACATCGTGGTGACCAAAACTGGATGCAGTATTCCAAGTGTCGCCTTACCAAGGCATTGTAAAGTGGTAGTAATACTTCACAGGATCCTTATTCTATCCCTCTGATAATGCAGCCTAGCACTGTGTTGGCTTTTTTGGCAGCTGAAGCACACTGCTGGCTCATATTGAAGTGATTGTCCCCTAGGACTAGTAGCCCAGCCTAGGCTCTATTTCAGTGGTTCTTAAACTATTTGATCCAATTACCCCTTTTCTCATTCTCAAATTTGTAATTACGCCCCTCTTAGTGGGAAAAAAAGCTTCTGATGTTTTACATGTATTTTTCACCAGTGGCAGTCCCCAACTAGACCCTCAACTCAAAAACAAGCAATTACAATTTGCCTCATTGCCACCAGGATATGTCCAATTTACTCTCTTGAAGATAATTGCCCCCATTCTAAGACTCATAGCTCTATTTGCAATAATCCCATGGCCCAGCTTTCAAATATTGCAAATATAGTTCCACAGCAATATTTGGCTAGCTTCAGATGAACCCTACAGAAATTAATGTTGATTCTACCAAGAGAAGCTTGCTGGATGCTGCTTTAAAAAACATACATAAAATAGGCCTTGTAAGCTGGTTTTCCTTTTGATTACTTCTCATTCCAGGAAAAGCAAACAAGGAAACACTGATTTTTCTACAAAGGTTTGCACATACGTTATGCTTCCTTCACCATCAGTTTTCCAGGTTGCAATTTGGAGATATCCCTGTTCAATTGAGAGATTTCAGGAAAAAAAAGTTTATCAAATTTGACATGTTGCTAGTTGAGGAGGAGAAACCCAAACAAACTATCAAAGACTCCCTTTGCTACAGTTAACTGTCAGAAGTGAACATAAGTTTGGGGCATCAGTATGGGTAATTTAAAAAAGGGCCAAGTTGTTTGGAAGAGGTCTAGAGAAGGGGGTGTCCAACCTTGCCAACTTCAATATTTATGGACTTCAATTCCCAGATTTCCACAGCTAGCATGGCTGCCTGGGGAATTCTGGGAGCTGAACTCCGTAACTCTTAAAATTGCCAAGGTTGGACACCCCTGCTTTAAAGAGAGAACTCTCTGGCTACTGTAGCCTTTGATCAGTTCTCACCTCAATGTAAGCAAAATCACCAGCTGCCTGCAATTAGTGCAGGTTCGGGTCCCACCAGGCTCAAGGTTGACTCAGCCTTCCATCCTTCTGAGGTAGGTAAAATGGGGACCCAGATTGTTGGGGGCAATAAGCTGACTTTGTAAAAATGCCACTTGGGGGGGGGGCGAAAGCCCTAATAAGCAGGCATATACATAGGATGAAGGCTATTGCTAAGCACATTGATTTGTGCTTTAGACTGTAAGCTGCCCTGAGTCTTCGGAGAAGGGCGGGATATAAATGGGATTAAAAAAAAATGTAAAGGGCTGCGAAGTCTTGAACTGGACAAACAGCAGCTTAAGTTAAATTTAGGAGAGGATTCTGGTCTCTGGCCAAGATTTTTTGAATACTTCTTTGGGATGGGTCTGACTGAATTCAACCCAATAGCGCTATTTTAACCATCTTTCTCTTTCATGAATTGCTGGAACAGGTACTCATCTGTATAGAAATGCTTCAGTATAAGTGTTGAAAAGGGTTATGAAGACATTGCAAGTCATTAAAGTAACTTTATACTAATCTAATAATCTGTGTGAACGAGCTGTAGCTAGGGAGTCCAGGTTCAGAAATTCTTGTCATTTCCAGGAAAGACTTGGAAAGACCCAGATCACTTCACTGTTGAAAATCTCTGTCGGGGTAGACAAGATTGAATGATATGGGTCATGATCTAACTCAGTATAAGACAGCTTCCTGTGCTCATGTGATGATGACATGTCTCAAAATCTAAACAAAAAAAATCCTGATTTCTGAGGCTGAAATGGATCAGTGGACAAAGCAACATTATTTTGATGGACCTCTTACTAAAAGCTTTAAGAACCTTGTTGACTAGGGTCACCTCCCATTGTGTCTTTTGGATTGTTGCCCAGAGAGATATCTGAACTAGGAGCTCTTTTATCATTCTCCTCATTTCTGAGAAGCTTTGGAGGGCATACAACAAAATAAAAAGTGTTTGCAAGGTTAAGACACTTGGCATCTTGATGTACCATAAAAGGTTCACGGCAATTTTCAGCTACGGCAGCAAGATATTTTCAGAGAGTAGGAGGGAAGCAGAATGCAATATAAGAGGCTTGAATTAAAGAGGAGCCATTGGCAGCTCTCATACTGTTTCTGATTTAATCCACAACCAGCATCAAAGATTTGTATAGTTATCTGACAGGTTGTTCACCCCAGGAACTCTGAAAGTTAGCTGTCTCTGGAATTGTATCACAAGACTCTTTCCACTGAGTAATCAACATGGGAACCTTGTTTGAAAGAAAAAGTGCCAGATGTTCACTAATATGTAAGAAACACTCCAGAATAGAGTTTGACGTGAAGGTAACCTTATTTTGCCAGCACTGTAAATCCAAAGGGATTGTATAGAACCATAGAATGAATATACTTAGGATATGAAGACATTAGGAATATACTATCTTCTCCTTGGTTTCTTATGATTTATCAGTTGTTTGTAACTTATGATTAATGATTGTAACTATGATTTATGATCTATGACTATTTTTATTTTATTTATTTTAATTCCATTTATATCCCACCCTTCTCCGAAGACTCAGGGCGGCTTACAAGCATAGCAGTAGCCTTCATTCTATGTATATGCCTGCTTATTAGGGCTTTCACACACACCCCAAGCGGCATTATTACAAAGTCAGCTTAATTGCCCCCAACAATCTGGGTCCTCATTTTACCTACCTCGGAAGGATGGAAGGCTGAGTCAACCTTGAGCCTGGTGGGATGCGAACCTGCACTAATTGCAGGCAGCTGGTGTTACTTAAGGAGGCATTAGCCCACTGCTCCACCAAGGCTCTATGATCCAGCTTATACACTGCTCAAGACTATGATCCAGCTTATACACTGGAGACAAATTCCTTGTGTGTCCATTATAGAAATTCTATTCTATTCTATTCTATTCTATTCTATTCTATTCTATTCTATTCTATTCTATTCTATTCTATTCTATTCTATTCTATTCTATTCTATTCTATTCTATTCTATTCTATTCTATTCTATTCTATTCTATTCTATTCTATTCTATCCTATCTTATTCCTATCCCTATCCCTCTCCCTCTCCCTCTCCCTCTCCCTATCCTATCCCTATTGTTATTCCATTCCTATCCTATCCTATCCTATCTCTATTGTTATTCCATTCCAGATTCTATTCTATTCTATTCTATTCTATTCTATTCTATTCTATTCTATTCTGTTCTGTTCTGTTCTGTTCTGTTCTGTTCTGTTCTGTTCTGTTCTGTTCTGTTCTGTTCTGTTCTGTTCTGTTCTTTGACCAGTTTAGAAAACAAGCTGATAAATTGGTAAATTCCTATTTTTCTATTTTTGGAAGATAGCAACAATATTTGTTTTCCTCCAGTATTTTTGGAGTTTTGCCAGTTCTCCAGGAGTTCTCAAAAATTACAATTAGTATTTCTGCAACCACTTCACTAGTTCATTCTGAAGCTTAGAATGTAATTCTTTGAAAATTTGCATTCATTTAAATCAGCCTGCTATTCTTTATCCTTTCTTTGTCTATCTTCTGCTGTAGCCCCTCCTTCTACTAGTGGTAAAACAATGCCTAGCTAAGGCTCATTTCCATTCCGAGAAAAGACTGGCGTAAAATATGAGTTAAGACGTTGTACTGCCTACCCTTTACCTGTTACTTATTCATGCTTTTCTCTCTGCATTGTTTTGAAAGATGGATACTTCTAGAAATTCTGTCCTTGTTTCTTTTCCACGTCTTCACTCAAAAGTCTATTCTGGCTTATTTCTCCCTTAACTATTAAAACTTATGCTGCCATTTTTCACATCAGCAAAGGGGTGTCAGTGCCTTGGAATGGGTTATACCCTGCTTTACTATCCACATAAAATGTACCTGAAACTGCTTAACATTTCCATAGAATGAGACACTCGTCACTTTGTTTATATTGGAGTAGATTAAATTATCCTTTTGAATTAGGTAGCGAAAGGAAGAAAAAGTCTGTTGGTTATCCTTTCCTTTCCTTTCCTTTCCTTTCCTTTCCTTTCCTTTCCTTTCCTTTCCTTTCCTTTCCTTTCCTTTCCTTTCCTTTCCTTTCCTTTCCTTTCCTTTCCTTTCCTTTCCTTTCCTTTCCTTTCCTTTCCTTTCCTTTCCTTTCCTTTCCTTTCCTTCTCTCCCTCCCTCCCTCCATCTTCTCTTCTCTTCTCTTCTCTTCTCTTCTCTTCTCTTCTCTTCTCTTCTCTTCTCTTCTCTTCTCTTCTCTTCTCTTCTCTTCTCTTCTCTTCTCTTCTCTTCTCTTCTCTTCTCTTCTCTTCTCTTCTCTTCTCGTCAGTTTTGATTCATGGCAACTACCTATTTTAAGTCCGTGCAAATTTTCTTGGCAAGATTTTGGAAGCTGTTTGCCACTGCCACCTTCCCAGGGCTAAGAAAAAGGGACTGGCCCAAGACACCTCGTTGACTTAGTGCCTAAAGCAGTTAGATTCTCTCAATTTCAAGCCTGATGCTTTAACCATTACAGCAATCTGCCTTTTCCCTGTAATATTAGAAGATGCTTATTTGTTCCAATGAGCAAATGATGCCATTCAGGAAGTATAGAATACTGCACTAAATGGCTAAAATATATGGAAATCTATTAAACTTTCCACATGTGTGCTTTGTAGCACACAGATACATCATAAAGAGGCACTTGGAGTTTTTCTACAACAGAATGAATTAAAGTCTCATTTCTATGTCTTCTTGATTTAGGCAGTAAAAAAGGAAAATGTTGGAAGTAGGAATAAAGACTCCATCCCTTTAAAAGCTCAGTGCAGTGAGAAACACAAAATAAAAAAACGTTCCCCCAAGACTTTAGCAATACATTTGGCCTACTGCTTGCATTCCCTACAGCCTTCAGCACCATTTCTGTTGGCTTTGAGAAATGTCATCGTGTCTATTGACTGTTTTTCCTTTCACCTGCCGTCTGGCTAGATATGATAAAGGGAGAGAATTGAGAAAGCCTCTCTGCTTTTATTTTTATTTGTTTTTTATTGTTTCCTCTTCCTGGTGAGTTCATTGCTTCGCTGATAAACTCCCGTTTTTACATCTGGATAGATTTTCTTCTCTCCAAATGTCACATAATTATTTATTAGTTCAACATATGCCATCTCCATATTAGAAGGAGCTGGGAAAAATTCCAAGGGCTTCTTTCGGCAAATATAGGAAACCTTTTTTGGCTGGAGCGAGAGAAGAACAGGAGAACTCAGCGGTGGTAGTCAAAGAGGGTTAATTTATTCTCAGGAACTAAATGATATCAATAAAAACATACTGAAAAGCATAAATGGAGAGAGGGAAGCCTACCAATATGGAAGTAAAGCTCCTTCCTTTCAGGAAATGCAATTCAGGAAATGCACATGTCTATATAATAACTCAAGTGATGCAGTGGCTCAGTGGGTTAGGATGCTGAGCTTGTCGATCAGAAGGTCGGCAGTTTGGCGGGTCGAATCCCGAGTGCCGCGTAGCAGAGTGTTACTCGTCCCAGCTTCTGCCAACCTAGCAGTTCGAAAGCACGTAAAAATGCAAGTAGAAAAATAGGGACCACTACGGTGGGAAGGTAACAGTGTTCCATGCGCCTTTGGCGTCTAGTCATGCCGGCCACATGACCACAGAGACGTCCTCAGACAAGTGCTGGCTCTTTGGCTTTGAAACGGAGATGAGCACCGGCCCCTAGAGTCGAAAATGACTAGCACGCATGTGCGGGGGAACCTTTACCTTTACCTTTATATAATAACTCACTTGGTCACCACTGGTGATTGGGAATGCCACAATTGAGCCCAAAATTTTGATTGCTATACAAGAATGTTGTTAAGTTAATTTTGCCCCATTTTGTGACCTTTCTTGCCACAATCATTAAGTGAATCTCCGCAATCGTTACATTAGTAATATGGTTGTTAAGTAAATCGGGCTTCCCCATTGACTTTGTTTGTCAGCAGGTTGCAAAAGGTGATCACATGACCCTAGGATACTGCCCGCATCGTAAATACATATCAGCTGCCTAGTGGCCAAATTTTGATCACGTGACCACGGGGATGCTGCAGCAGTCATCAGTCTCATTTTTTTCACTGCTGTTTTAACTTCAAAGGTCACCAAATAAATGGTTGAGAAGCTGAGAACCACCTGTAATTGTACAGTATAAGAGACTTTGACAGAAGTATGCAAGAACCATCACATATGTGTAGAGAGCTGAGACATTATTTCACTCCTAGGAAGTAAGTTGAAATTTGGAAGGTGCTCAGATTCCTCTCTAATTCACTGAGGTGCTTCTGGGTTGAAAGGATTAGCCAGTGATCTCACCATTGCCTAGGGCAGGGATAGGCAACCTCGGCTCTTTTATGACTCGTGGACTTCAACTCCCAGAATTCCTGAGTCAGCTATGCTGACTCAGGAATTCTGGGAGTTGAAGTCCACGAGTCATAAAAGAGCCGAGGTTGCCTACCCTTGGCCTAGGGGATACCTGGTTGAGGGCTCCTTTCATGTCCCTGTTAAGTTGTCCACTTAAAGTGGTACTCATCTATCTAATTGCAGTTGCCTGCTTTCAAACTGCTGGTTTAGCAGGAGCTGGAGTGAGTGAACGGGAGCTCACCCCATCATGTGGCAGCAGCCAGGTCTTGAACACAAGCCTGCCGATTGTCAGCCCTGCAGACTAACCATGTAAGCCACTGTGCTTCACTGAGGTATAGGCAGGAAGTGTAAAAGCACAATTAGGCTTGCAAGATTCTATTATGATAGCATATTCCAGTAAAATAATTTTTCCAGTCTTCCTATGGAGTTGATTCCACTGATCTGGTCCGATTAGTATGGCTGACATCAATCTTGCAAACTCATTGTCCTTTACTCCCCTCTTTTTTAAATTTCAGAAAATCAGGGAAGAGTCTATCCAAGTAGCTTCTGAGCATTATCTCACTTCTCAAGACTTAGAGAATGTTTCACCCCTTTTTTACTTACATAAGGATTCTTGGTTATTTTTTTAGGATCTTCTCTCTCATGCTCTAGTCTACAAGAATAGTCTGGCAGAGAAGAAATTAGCTCTCCATCTTCCACCTTCAGACTAGGTTTCTGAGCTCATCACACAAGAAGGAAATATTCTGCATTCATTTCCAACACCAACTAGCTTCTATGCAAGTTTCCCTAGTAGCCATCATGTTGTTCATATAAGAAAGGACAAGCTAGCATGAACCACAGTTCTTTGTATGGCATTCATAGCTGAAAGTTGAGAGAAACATATTGGAAAGAAAAACCATTTACCTGTCCACAGGATCCTCAGTGCAGTGTATAATTTAAAACTATGCAGAATATAAACTTGCAATGAAACCAGAAACAAAACATTCATTTAAAAACCTGTATTATGATCCATTAAAGCTCTGGTGAAGGCATGCAATCTTTATTAGGGATTATACTTTTCTAGGAGAGAATTCTGTAATCACAGAGCAGTTTTGTGTCATGTACCTATCAATCTAGCTTGTCTTCATGATGTGATGCTCAACAAGGCCATTGCATGTCATAAAGTGTGGGAGTTAGAAGGGGCTCTATAGGGCATTTAGTTCCACCACAGTGATGAGAAATACCTTTCAAATATCCTGGCTTCATGCCATTCAAAAGTTTTGAGTGGAAAAGTGATATTCTGAAAGAACTTGGAAAAACTCTGAAATCTAGTCTCTAAAAAATGCCCCAGACCGTATCGCCTGTTGCTTTCCTACAAATTTAGCTTGCAAAAATTTTCAAAGGGTAACTCCATATTAACCACATTGCAATAGTTTAAGGAGAGATAATTATAGCATCAAGAGAATAAAACAAAGGAACAGAGGAATTATGAGTGAAGTAAGCAGTATAATTTCTTCATTATTTCTAGAGTTTAAGGATTTTTATTTATTTTTTATTTTAATCCCATTTATATCCCGCCCTTCTCCGAAGACTCAGGGCGGCTTACACTCTAAGCACAAATCAATGTGCTTAGCAATAGCCTTCATTCTATGTATATGCCTGCTTATTAGGGCTTTCACCCCCCCAAGCGGCATTATTACAAAGTCAGCTTATTGCCCCCAACAATCTGGGTCCTCATTTTACCTACCTCGGAAGGATGGAAGGCTGAGTCAACCTTGAGCCTGGTGGGATGCGAACCTGCACTAATTGCAGGTGGACCTCCTTATATATTCAAAAGGTATTTATGAGGCTCAAGATCTGGTAGTTTATGATGCTATACTAAATGGGGGATATTGAGAATAAAATATCTGGGTTCTCATTGGAACCTTCCACTCATGCATATAGAACTCATGCATGAATATATGGAAGAGAGGGTGTTTTTCAGCTTGTTTTAAAAACCCATATTAACTCCTAATCAATATGTTTCTCCCTTAGAGTAGTAAGTAGCCCTGTCATTGAGAGTAGACAATTATGGTGGGAGCAACTGTCATCTAGGGAGACCACAAAAAAATTCCAGAGTTTATGGGTTCCCTTTGTCTTAGCTTGCATTTTTTGGACTAGACTGACTGTTGGTTTGATTCATTAAAAAAAAGCGAAGAAAATGATGAATTAAGGACATTTTGTAGGAGAAGAGCAGGCAAAGTTTGGGCAGAGTTAAGCACCTCATCAGCTTAGAATCATTACATTCTCAAAAATAATCCAAGTCCAACCCATCTTGAATTAGATTAATGTCAGGTACAAAGGTTCAGGACCATATATTAAGTTGCAGTTCTAATATTTATTGCTCAAGCCTATACAGAAGAATCTATCCAAATAAACCTCAACACTGAATTGGTGCCAGATAAGGTCAGCAGAATTCAAAAGGGATTGAACTTGGAGCATTTGTGGGAACAAAACAATTTAGCTGATGATGCGCTTAACTCCACCCACCAGCTCCAGCCTGCTCACCTCCTACACATTTGCACTCTTCTTTCACCCTTTCCCCTTCATTTGACAATTCTAAACTATAATTAATTAATTCATCAATTGTGTTGAAGCTGTGGCTAACCAATGGGCTTAGAAATGTTGCTTCCATTTCGCTTTATGGCTGTGATTTTTTTATTATTTCTTATTAACTTATATATTTTGCTATGATGAGTCATGGCCTTAAGAAAGCAGAAATGTTCACTACAAAATAGACAGTACAAAATAATTGTGGGATTGACCAGGGAAGTACATGATCTCAACTAAACCTGATCTGGCACTTGAATCAAACCATACATGGAATTAGCTTGATTTTTGTTTTACTCCAATTTCAGTTGTGTCAGATCAACAGTCTGAATCCAACTGAAGGTGGGAATTGGATCAAAACCAGTTTGCCCCTCCATTATTGGAAGGCATGTTCAGATAAGGCTGTGGGATCCATAGATTGGCCTTGCACCTGCAGAAACAGAGGGGAAGGATTGACCAATTCAGACATTCCCAAGAAGAGACCCAGATCAAAAGACTGCACAGTCCCAAGCTGGAGGGGAAAGGCAAGGAAGAGGTTCAGGTAGCCACACCTTAGAATCTCTCAGATATACTGAGTAGCTTAGAAAGTTATAGCTTTAGTTTGGCAAGATTCTGTTTATTAGGTGTAAACAAATGAAGGATGGGACTTGATTCAATTTCTCTATCTTTGACTCGGGCCTGACACCTTCCTTATAGTGTGCTGTCTGAACCTTATGCTGATAAAGACAGAAAGCCTCGTGTTGGTTTTGGGCATCTGGTATGCAGAAGTCTTGCACTGCAGGATGGTACTTGAACTGAGTTGTTTCCATCTTCTTTCTACTCTAAGGCCAGGCGCATATTTAAAGTTTATAAAACAGCAAGCCCACTTTGGCTCACATCTATCATTTCTGGAGGGTATCCTATGTCCTAACAGGTACCCAAAGCTCCCCACTGTGTTATAATCATTTTCATCCCAGTGGTCACACTGTGCTGCATGCATGGAGCCAATTGGGTGAGACAGCTGCTGTGGAGATTAAGACTGGAAGTCTGTCGGTTGGTCTTAGCTACCAGGCTGCAGAATTCCACAGGGACACTTCAATCTTGGTCTGAAAAGAGAACTCAGCAGGCCCAAGGAGAGGATAATGTTACTCGCCCTCCAGTGCAGCATATAATGAAACCCAACATACCACATACAACAGAGTGTGTGCTAGACAAAGCTGTGTGCTGCTTTGGGAAAAATTCAACTTGCCGTCTACGGCAAGGTAAGCAAGGTAAAGGTTATGGCATCTTTATGATGAGGAGAAGAGGAGGGTTGCTGGAATAAAATGGGAGGAGAAAGGAGAGTAATATATAGCAGGGGTCCCCAACCCTTGGTTCATGGACCGGCACTGGGCTGCAGCATGCCAGAAACCAGGCCATGCAAACAAGTGAACCCCCATCCGAGGGATGCAGGTAGCACACAAAACCACACCCCCTCCTATCCCTGGTGCCCAAAAGGTTGGAGGCCACTGATATATAGCATGTAAAATTCTGTGTAGGAAAGAAATAATGCTAATCACAGACAGGTGCCTGCTGCATAATACCCCAGACTTAACAATTGCCCATAAGAAAGATGAAAAGCACCACCAAACTTTCAGATCTGCCTATCCCAGGTCCTTGGGAAGAACTCAATAGGTGGATGAAAATGCCAAATCCAGTCTAAACATCTGGCTGACTATGGGATGAACCACCACAAAATACAAAGACCTGCAATAGAAGTCAAGGTCTGCTCTCAGAATATTTATTATGATTAAACCTGTAAGCATAGAAATTTGTACCAAAAGGTCTAAATGGGAAAGATTTGGTTCTGGGAATCTGAACTTGCATATTCTGGACAAGCTGCATTGTTTTTCTCCACATGGGCCATCAGCAGAAACATTCCAAAGATTTCATGCGTTCTTTATGGGTACATTATGTTTGCTTTTTTAAAAAAAAAATTCACAGGTTGCTTGGCTTCCCTGCTGCCTTAACTATCGTGGATATTTTGGAAAACAAAGAAAATGTCATTAAACGCCATATTTCAAAGCATTAAATGCACACCTTTCTTTCTGACAATAGAGCAAATATTATTGCAAGACGCACAATACCTCATATCAGAGACGATATTATCCTTTTTCAATAAGATGGCCACCAGCTAGAGGGGAGGGGGAAAAATCTCGGAGGTAGAAAAATGTCATTGACTTTTCTTTCTTTTCTTTCGAAAGCAGAAATCAACATGTATCTCTTGAGTTTTCAACTCTTTTCTTGCTTAGCATAAACACCACATGAGGCATCTCTCCTGCAGTCCACAGAACTGGCTTTGGAATTGGGCCTTGTAATAAGCTTCTATCTATCTGTCTTGGAGAAAAAATAATAAGAACATCCCATCAAAGGTAGAGACAGAATCAACAGGGTTTTATCGTTCATTGATTCTTCCACACTACATTGATCTCCTGGCCTTTTTAAAAAATAAAAGAAAGGCAATCAGTATATGACGTCTTCTAAATATTGTCACTTGACTTGATTTTGTGATGGCGAAGTGCCTCATTGAATATAGTGTTCGGTGTGCTTGCTCCCTGCTTTCAAGTGATTACAGATGCTAAATGACAAGTTCACTTTTCTGATTGCTTACATTGGAGTGTTTCAATAAATGCACCTAGGATTGTTTTGCAGACACCAGAAGAGCGAAAGGGAGAAGCCACCACTGAGAATGGTGATACTTCAACACTGCCTTTACTACACCTTTGGATTTTCCAGCTGTGTTGACCATTTCCCACAATCCAGGGATTGTGCTGACAGAGGATTGCGGTAGCTTGAAATTCAACCCATCTGGATGGTATGAACTTCAGGAAGCCTAATGGATGCATGCAGGAACTTGACATGGTAGAAAATGATGAGAAAAATATTTTAATCTTCCTTCGGTGAACCCCTTTCTAATTCAGAATAATATTTGGGCAATTGGTTCTACAGATCTAAAGCATCTTCTCAACTGGAAAGATGAGAAGGAGGAAGCATTTTTCCCTAGCTCACTTAATATTGCCCAGAAGACCTAAAACATAGAATTAAGAATTAAAAAAAGCAAATTAATCTGAACAGATGTGGAATGAAATTAGTTCTTCTGCTTCCTTCTTTGCAAACAGCAGCAAGTGGGCTCACTCTGGGAAAACACGTGGAAAAAGAACCATGATTTATGAAATCTGGATCTGGATCCAAGAATAGATCAGCCACAAACAAATCTGATCTCTCATTTGTTTTGTTTAAGCATGTCTGAATAGATGGTTTGAATATTCTTAGTGAGAATTGCCAGCATATGCCCTCTTTTGATCTCTTTCTGATGATTCATTTCCTTTAAGTATATAACTAATTTGCTTGTGTTTACGAATGGATACATAATGGGGCACGTCAAAACACAAATATGAGAGATGGTGGCTAGTCCACACTGGTTCTCTCCTCCAAGCTGCATGTTCCTACAACTCTTTGGGACAACCTGAGTAGCTGTCTATTCTGCCACCAGTAGTACCTGACTCATATATGTGGCATCCTTTGGCTTGGGCATAGCACCTCTGGCCAGTGGTTGGCATAATCATAATTCAAGATCAGAGCATATTTAATTTAATTTAATTTAATTTAATAATTTAATTTGTATACCGCCCTTCTCCCGAAGGACTCAGGGTGGTGAACAGGGCAATACATAATAAAAAACAAGATACAAAAATTAAAAAGTGATTAAACAACTATGCCCATAGTAATTAATACATATTAAAAGTTAAAACTAATTATAAAAAACCCAACCCCATCCCGTCAGACCAGGCCAGCTTGTTCAAAAAAGAAGGTTTTGAGATCGCGCCGGAAGGAGCGAAGGTCGGGGGCCATCCGGAGCTCGACCGGTAAGCGGTTCCATAGGTCTGGCGCACCCACAGAGAATGCCCTCCCCCTGGGGGCCACCAGTCGACATTCTCTGATCGGAGGCACCCTGAGGAGGCCCTCTGGATATTGCTTATCCAGAGCATCTTTGGACGAATTAAACCTATTATAACCTCCAGAAAAGGGACACGGTGGCTCAGTGGGTTAGGATGCTGAGCTTGTCAATCAGAAGATCGGCAGTTTGGCGGGTCAAATCCCGAGGGCCACGTAACAGAGTGAGCGCCTGTTACTTATTCTAGCTTCTGCCAACCTAGCAGTTCGAAAGCACGTAAAAATGCATTTAGAAAAATAGGGACCACTATGGTGGGAAGGTAACAGCGTTCCGTGTGCCTTTGTTTTCATCCTTATACAAAGGAGCACAGGGTGATCTGCGCAATAGTTCCTTGTTACCTTTGTGCCAAATGAAAAGCCCCACCTTAAACTGCAGCCAGCCCTGAAGATTAGCCCACCTTGAGGGATTTATTTTTGCTTTACCCCAACTCATCAAGCTGCAAGGCAAAATAATTCAGCGTGCTGCTAATGAAAGTGAGGAAGGACTGTGATGCCCAGCCATGTAAATGCTGTAGACAGGATTTAATAGCAACAGAGAGATGCCAGAGGTGTTACAATTAAAGGCCAAAATGTTTGCTTAGATAAGGCCAACGGGATTCCCCCACCCCTCAGTAACCCAAACAGACAGATGTATGCAGGCATAAAATTTCCGTGGAATCTCTGCGCACAGAGGGTGATTAATGTTAATAGAACCTGCAATCAATAGATGCTTTGGCAGATCAGTTTTTAAGAGCCTGCCTTGAAGAAGGTGAAAGGTTTCATCCCAGGGATTAATAAAGCTGGTAAGTATGTCTCTGCAGCTGTCACAGGTGCATTAGCAAAGAAGCCAAGGCAGACATAATCTGAACAAGTTGAAAATGGGGATGGGGAGAGAACAGGGAGAGAAAGAAAAAGAATCCATCAATTTGGAGCCAAAAAAAGAAAAACACCCTAAGTCATCTATGTGAAGCTCATTTTTGTTATTCATTGCTAAACAACCTTCTGGATGAAACGAGTTTTTCCCATACAAACATTTTAATAAATAAACTCATCTCTCAGCTAGTAGGTCTCCCTTACAGAAAGCTGAACATATTTGGCTAGATCAAGTCCAAGAATGAAAATGATTAGTATTCTTATTAGAGATTTGAGGGAGGGGAACAGATATGACTTAACCTAAAATTCATTTGGTTTGTGAGTAAACTGGAAATGATTATTGTCAAATGAATGGTAAAATAATGATCCTAAACTGCTGGGGACCTACCTTCCTTCCTTCCTTCCTTCCTTCCTTCCTTCCTTCCTTCCTTCCTTCCTTCCTTCCTTCCTTCCTTCCTTCCTTCCTTCCTTCCTTCCTTTCCTTTCTTTCTTTCTTTCTTTCTTTCTTTCTTTCTTTCTTTCTTTCTTTCTTTCTTTCTTTCTTTCTTTCTTTCTTTCTTTCTTTCTTTCTTTCTTTCTTTCTTCTGTTATGTATATGTTTCCTCCTTTGTGTTAGTTCTCAGTAGAAATTCACCTGCAATTTTTCTTCTACTTCTTCTCATTAAATTTGATGAAAGATAATCTGCTTCAGAAATTCTTTGAAAGGAGAAGGGGATATTGAAAAAAATGTTCAAATTGAATCAATTTTCCCCCCTCAGTCATTAGCCAGCACAGAAGAAATGAACATGGGTAGAGTGTGGTGTTCTTGCACTTATTTATTATAGGAGAGCTAAGGGCTATGTGTCAATTTCCTGTCTTTCAACATTCAATCATCTCTCCAGTGGCTTTTTCAATAGCACTGCTAATATCAGAGCTAGCAGGAAGTTCTGAACACAAGGAGCCGCTGGAGAATTTCTTCTTCCCCTGGAGAACTTCATAAAATTCTACACACAATTTTTCACCTTGTAAATTAGGTGGAGAGTCCTGAAAGACTAACTGCATCTGGCTCTGTTTCATATTCTTCTATAAATATACTTACTTGGCTTTGTGGATGCCAAATCTCTTAAGCCCTTCTCTACCCAAGAGCTGAGGATTCATCAGTTGTAATTTCAGCATCTTGTATATTGCACGGCAGAGATGGTATGAAGCTGAAGGCAGTGAATGTGATCTTTAGCAGAAGTAGATCTTTCTGTATATCAATGAAGATTCTCAATCATCCAGGTAGAGTTGTCTGGAAGCTGAGTCATGGCAACTGAACTTCTTTCCTTTTTTGGTTTGAAACTTTCCATTGCATATTCAAGTAGCTCCTTCAAGGCCAAGTAGAAGAAGCTAAGTAGCTTCTTCAAGGCCAAGTAGAAGAAGAAACTTGGATAAGCAGCAAACATGTCAAACCAAAAAGCAAAGTCCAGTTGCCATGACTCAATTTCCAGATCTTTCTGTATAAGAATTTTTCCTTGCAAAGGAAAGTGTACAATGTCTTTCTTCATGAATTCTTTCCCCATGATCCTCATTAAGCCTTTCCTCATGATCTATATGTATGTCTTTCCTCATTACATAAAAACAAGACATTGAATAAATACTACCAATTTACGTTCTCCAAAATTGGGTGATCTGGACTCTGGAGTAAGGATGTCAAATGAAGATTACTACCTACCATCTCTGGATGATGTCCCAGCCCAAGACTGCCGGCAAAGCTCAGCTAAGTGATTAATAGCCTTACTTGTGCATGAATCATTGTGCTAACACAAATGTCCAGAAACAAATCTCTTCTGTAGCTTTCAGCTTTGAGAGGAAGAGAACATTTCATGCTAGGATGCTGTCATTTCAAAGCAACAGTAACCCTTCAGGCCATCCCTACTTTATAAAGTCTATTTATAACAAATCTGAAGGAGGATCCAAATATGGTCTCTGTCAATATTTTGCATTCATTTGAGGAGACAAGGAGTGGGAGAGAGGGCAGGATCTATGCAGGAGTATTTAAAGAAGATGACACTAGAAGGACATGGATGGACCTAGAGCTCCAGCAAAGGATGATTTTTATAGCAGATACATGATAATAACAGAAAAACTAATTGGTCTTTTTTCAACAGAAGATGAGCGAAGAGCTTATTTTAAGCAATGCTTTGCAAGCTTGTTCATCTTGTTTTTCTTTTTTAAAAAATGGAGACAAATGTAATTTATAACAGCATATATGATATTTAGTATTTAAAATATTATTTTAATTAAAGTGAAGCTTTGCAAGGCTAAAAGGACAAAACTATGAGATAATACAGTCAATTACCAGATTGTTTTTTTACACAGTTGTGCTGTTTTAATAGATCTTTTAGATATTGTTAGTTTTAATTTAAAAACAAAAACTGAACTCCTAGAAAAGTTGTGTTTCAGATAAATATGACTGCTAGTGAATAATATTGGGTAGACTAAGAATTACAGCATTTGAAAACGAACAGGAAATCTCCAAATGCTCATCCACTGAATGAAAATATCTAATATTAGGAAACTATGGGTAGTTCTAGGGACGCGGTGGCTCAGTGGGTTAGGACGCTGAGCTTGTCGATCAGAAGGTTGGCAGTTTGGCGGGTCGAATCCCGAGTGCCGCGTAGCAGAGTGAGTGCCTGTTACTCGTCCCAGCTTCTGCCAACCTAGCAGTTCGAAAGCATGTAAAAATGCAAGTAGAAAAATAGGGACCACTCCGGTGGGAAGGTAACAGCGTTCCGTGTGCCTTTGGCATCTGGTCATGCCACATGACCACGGAGATGTCCTCGGACAAGCGCTGACTCTTCGGCTTTGAAACGGAGATGAGCACTGGCCCCTAGAGTCGGAAACGACTAGCACGCATGTGCAGGGGAACCTTTACCTTTTACCTTATGGGTAGTTCTATTACAACCATTCATTTAGTAACCATTCAAAATTACAATGGCACTGAAAAAAGTGACTTATGATGGTTTTCACACTTAGACCATTGCAGCATCCTCATGGTCATATGATTAAAATTTAAACACTTGGCAACTGGCATGTATTTGTGATGGTTGCACTGTCCCACGGTCTTATGATCACCCATTATGACCTTCCCAGCAGGCTGGGAAGCGCCAGATTTACTTTATGACCATATGATTCATTTAACAAATGCAGTGATTCATTTAATAACCTTGTCAAGAAAGGTTGTAAAATGGGGCATAACTCATTTAACAAATGCCTTGCTTAGCAAAGGAAATGTTGGGGTCCAATGTGGCAATAATAATAATAATAATAATAATAATAATAATAATAATAATAATAATAATAATAATAATAATGATGATGATGATGATGATGATGATGATGATGATGATGATGATGTGATGATGATGATGATGTTGGGAGGGACCTTGGAGGTCATCTAATCCAACCCCCTGCTCAGGCAGGAAACCCTGTACCATTTCAGACAAATGGCTGTCCAGTCTCTTCTTAAAAACTTCCAGTGTTGGAGCATTCACAACTTCTGGAGGCAGGTTGTTCCCCTGATTAATTGTTCTACCTGTCAGGAAATTTCTCCTTAGTTCTAGGTTGCTTCTCTCTTTGGTTAGTTTCCATCCATTGCTTCTTGTCCTGCTTTCAGGTGCTTTGGAGAATAGCTTGACTCCCTCTTTTTTGTGGCAACCCCTGAGATATTGGAGCACTTCTATCATGTCCCCCCTCATCCTTCTCTTCATTAAATTAGACATACAGGGATGAGGATTAACTGCTTATGGCTTCCTGAGCACAGGAATATATATTCTCTTTATATTCCACCTTTCTACTTAGGTTTAAGGCAGCTATCTTTTTGTTTTTTAGAGAATAGTAATGACGGGGTGGGTTGGGGGTGGGGAAACCCAGAGAGACTGAAAGAAAGTAGTGGAAAATATAAATATTAAAATCATAAACATTTAAAGGCTTGGTTATGGTGGATCTTAAGTGGTCCATTAAAGTCAGAGAAAATGGGTCATCTAATCAAGTCTTGAGTGATCAATGTCACTCTAATGATACTTAAAGCACAACCATCTTGGATGAAGCCAAA
Organism: Vipera berus; assembly: GCF_964194415.1. Lineage (NCBI taxonomy): Eukaryota > Metazoa > Chordata > Lepidosauria > Squamata > Viperidae > Vipera > Vipera berus. Next base: position 11,243,994 of record NC_138212.1, on the reverse strand, counting down.
GAGAAAGGAGGCATAAATGGAAACAAATGACCACTGTCTCTGATCATAAAAGAGACATTTGCTCAAATTAAAATGAAATATACATTAATCTGCATGACTGGAGTCAGAAATGTCAGAGGACCAGTGAAGGAGAGCTTAATCAGTCAATCCGAGACAAGAATATCTTCTTATACCAGGGGTAACAAGCTGACCAATGAAAGGTAGGACTAGAAGAACAAAGAAAAGAAATTGAGCTGGTCAATCAGGCTTTAGAAGCAAATTCATCTCAGCCTGCTTCAGTAGCATTTGGGTGTGATATGGAGGTGAATACCACGTAAACCCCAAAGAAACGGGTGTAAAATTCATTTTCCTTACTGAGGCCCCAATTGATAATGTTATTAAGCTTTATGTGAAGGGCAAGTAAAATGTTTGGACTCATTGAGCAATCAATATAAAGCATTAGCTCCTTGAATTACTTTCCAAGCAGCAAAATCTAGCTGTTGCATGACATACTTTATCTCTCCTTGTCTTATTAATAGAGATATTGTGAAATGTTCACCTGCACACTCTTGAGTGTTTGAATCATGACAGGTCTGAGTGCTGATGCACCATTCATCTCTTTGAAAGTGACTTCTGGAAAAAAAAAGTTGAGATTTATGTTCCTGGCATCCCAAAGCTAAACACATTTATGAGGCCATAATTACTCTAATTAATTTCAGTGGAGCCCTTTAGAGGAGGAAGAAGAAAAAAAGCAACTGCATTTTGGATTGTAGGATCCATTGTTTTACTGAACACTGGCAAATAATTTTCTTTTTCCAACTGCTGTAGGCAGCTGTAGAAGCCCCTTCCCATCTGTCTGTTGCAGAAATTTTGGTCGTTATGGTTTCACATTTTGGGTTTGTCCAAGTAGGTTTTTTATATGATTTTGTGTAGAGAAGAATAGGCTGAACTGGAAGGCGGAGTTAAACATGTCATATGTTTGGAATCATTGGGCAGCCAAAAGAGACCCAACCCTGTGAATTCCTTTGAGCCAATTTAGCTGTGGCCATTAGTTGACTAGATTCTTGTGTACGCATAGCAATAATAAATTCTTCTATGACTTGAACTCAATGAATGTTCCTGGTTGTTTGCACCTGACTTTTTGCCACATTAATACACTTGTGGATGGGAGCTTTCGATGGGAAGTTTTGATGGAAAGGGAAGCAATATCAATAAAAGGTATTTTAAACTCTCACTTAAAGTTCAGTAGTAGGCAAAGGAATTGGTGTCCATTTTTCTTCTTCCGGTTGCTCCGTCTGATTAAAAAAAAGATTTTGCTTTCCTTTCCCCCCCCCCCCCTCAAGGCATAAGAGAATTTGGGGGAAATTCTCATCAGTGGAATGTCCACTGGAATGGAGCAGTCAATAAATTTGAAATAATAATAAAGTAATTTTCCTGCACTTCTTTAGCGAAAAGGTGGCCAAGAGGTTGTGCAAAGATCTTTGATTGTACATTTCTCCTTGCTCAGTGGCTGTAGTTTCCAGGCTTTCCAGGATGCTGTTCAAGAAGAGACACAAGTAAGGCATTTTCCTGATCATTATAGCTAAGAGTAAACTCTACCCTTGAGTAATGGTTGGAGAATTTCTCCCTTCTCCTGAAGAAATTCATAAAATTGTCCACCCAGGGCCTCTGATCATTAATTTGGTGGAAAATATTAAAGCACATTTGTGTCCAACTCTGATTTCTCTTTTAGTAGCTTTATTAAAACCATCTTGAGGAATGATTGTGTGTCCCTTATGTAGGCCTGAGAAAATAATTCAACATTTCAATCAACTCTATCAATCCACTACAGGGGTATACATTGATTTTGTAGCAAGTAAAAAAAAACCTGAACTGTACAGGATGCAATTTAAATGTCCAACTGCAGACCTGGAGCAACACAAATGTAACCTGCCAGTTGTTTGCTGAATTGCAATACCCATCATTTGTTACACAATGTATGGGACTGCTGAGAGTTGCAATTCTTTGCTTTGCTTTGCTTCAATCCCCTAATTCCCTGATCCTGCATTACAGTAAGTTTTTCTTGGAAAAGAGTGAGAATTGGGCATATACAGGTAGTCCTCAACTTAGGGCCACAATTGACCCCAAAATTTCCATTGCTAAGCAAGGCAGTTGTTAAGTATTGATGACCTTTTTGCCCCAGTTGTTAAGCAAATCACTGCAGTTGTTAAGTAAATTGTGGTTGTTAAATGACTCTGGCTTCCCTCATTGGCTTTCCTCATTGGAAGCCAGCTGGGAAGGTTACAAGTGGTGACCACATGACCCAAAGACACTGCAACTGTCATAAATACATGCCAGTTGATAATATTTGAGCATGTGACCATGGGAATGTTGCAGGGGTCATAAGTGTGAAAAACCGGTCATAAGTTATTTTTTTCAATGCCATTGTAACTTAGAACAGTCACTAAATGAATGGTTGTAAGTCAAGCTCTACCTGTACTATTTCTCTTAAAGCTCTTTCTCTTGTCCCTTCCCCCCCCCCCCAGCTTTCTATCTTTTTCTGCAAGCAAAACCTTGAACCCAAATCCTAGTCTTGTTGAATCTCATGTGAGTGTCATGGTTCCGATAAATGAAGCCAGTGAAAAGAGATTGTAACCAAAGCTCTTTACAGGAGGATTTGGGAGTATTAAAGCAGAGGTGGGAAGGCTGAAGAAGCAAAGATGTAGGCAGAGGAATGACGGCATCTACCTTAGGAGAAATGGAAGGTTGGAAAAAATGTCAACCGGCTTCATAAATCAAATTTTAGAGCAGTAATGACTGGAAATGTTTCAGTTCTTCAGAGAAGTTCATTGCAAGTAGGGCGGGGGGAGATGAACAAGGAGGAGAAGTTCACCATATGTGGGCAGAAGAGCTGTAACGTTTGATTAATTGGAAGGGACAGATCTGCTCATCTGCCAACAATTTGCTGATAGATACTTCAGATTCCACACATCACAGATAAGGATACTGTGCAGATAGTCCTTGGCTTACAACCATTCATTTAGTGACTGTTCAAACGTACAACAGAACTGGAAAAAAGTGACTTATGACCACTCCTTCCACTTACCACATTCACAGCAGCCCCATGGATCACGTGATTAAAATTGGACCGCTTGGGAACAGGTTGGTATTTATAGCAATTGAAGCATCCCAGGGTTATATGATTGCCATTTGCAACCTTCCCAGTTGAATTCCAACAAACAAAGTCAATGGGGGGAAGCTGGATTCACTTAGGGACCACATGATTCACTTAGCAGCTGCAGTGATTTGCTTAATAACTGTGGCAAAAAAAGATTGCAAAACCGGGTGCAACTCACTGAACAACTGCCTTAGCCATGGAAATTCTGGTCCTAATTGTGGTTGTAAATCAAGGACTGTGCTCTTTTTATACTCATTGTGTCTTATGGCTATCAGGTGGCCTCACAAGACCGATTGAAACAAAATGGTAGCTCAGTGAAATATATCACAGCAAAATAATGGTTGACTATCAGCTACCAAAGTGAGTCAGCATAAAGAACAGAAATTGGAACAGGGCAGTGTTCCAATATTTGAGGGGCTGCCACAAAGAAGAGTGTGTGGGGGGGGGTTGTCAGCCTATTTTCCAAAGCACCTGAAGGCAGGACAAGAAGCAACGGATGGAAACTAATCAAGGAGAGAAGCAACCTAGAACTAAGGAGAAGTTTTCTGACAGTTAGAACAATTAATCAGTGGAATGAGTTGCCTTCAGAAGTTGTGGGTGCTCCATTGCTGGAGGTTTTTAAGAAGAGATTGGACAACAGTTTTTCTGGAATGGTACTATAGGGTCTCTTGCTTGTGCAGGAGGTTGGACTAGAAGACATCCAAGGTCCCTTCCAACTCTATTAAAGTCCTTACCTGTAGCAAATACACTTTGTGTTCATGTCTCCTTAGACACTGGTACACATGCTTCAACTAGGGTTAGATTTGCTTGAGAACATCAATGTTTCTTCATCTCCAGTTTTTATAGTTCTCCTTTTAATAGATGACCCATTTAAAAGGTGGGTTTCAGGCAGGGGGCAGAATCATAAAATAGGAGATAAAAGCCAACAAACAATAAATTGTAATAATAAAGCAGGAAGGCAGCGTGGAACCGCAAAAAGCTAAGAGAACAGAAAACTCGGCAGCCATAAAGCAACCTACTGTATAATTAAAAGCTCTCGGAGAGAGAGAGAGAAAATTTGTTTTAATCTGATGCCTAAAGGCCAAACAATTTGTGGTATTAATAAGGCAATTATCCATCTCTATTCAGAGTTCATTCAGATTGGTGGTGCTTCTTCCCAAGCTGAGATGCAGGAATATTTCTTGGTCCCCCTTTTTAACTGAAATGATTTCTTTTTGCCCTTCCTGAATAGCTAATTGTGAACGTCTGGAGGATGCACATGGGAGCATATTGTATACAAAAATATATTTATCAGGTGAAAAGTGTCTATTAAAATGTGCTTTGGAAAAATGGGCATTCGGAAAGAAACAGTTGAGACAAAGCTGCATTCAAAATTGAATGGGCATTTTCTTTGACCAGATTGATAATTTGAAAATGGAGGCATTATTAAAAAATCAATTATACATATCTTTGCTGCCAGATGCAATATTATGTAAATAGCCCTATAACATGAGTTATTGAAAAACAATATATTTTAACATTGAGATTTTGATGAATATGCTGAGGCCCACATACAGACCTACACACAGAGAAAGACACAGTTAGCATATTATATTAAAGGTAAAGGTAAAAGTTTCTCCTGTCCAGTCATGTCCAACTCTAGCGGGTAATACTCATCTCTGAGCCAGCATTGTCAAAAGATACTTCTGTGGTCATGTGGTCAGTATGGCTATATGCCGAGGCACACAAAACACCTTTGCCTTCCCACCAAAGTGGTACCTATTTATCTGCTTGCATTTGCATGCTTTTGAACTGCTAGGTGGGCAGAATCTGGGGCAAGTAATGGGAGCTCACCTCGGCACACACTGCTCATGGCTCGAAGCTTGGCTGCCAGCTTTCCAACTGACAAACTTAGTGTCTTTAACTGCTGAGCCATCATGCTCCCCGTGACATCACCACTGAAAAGGGTTTTGGGCAGGTGAAAGTTTCTCTCCTATGCAACTGTTAAAAAAAGAAAGAAAGCTTCTCAGAATTGGGATTTAGCAATGGTCTTAGACCAGGGGTCTTCAAACTTGGCCCTTTTATGACTTGTGGACTTCAACTCCCAGAATTCCTCAGCCAGGCACGCTTGCCTACAAACAGAATCTTGCCAGATTTTAGTTATCTGGGATGACTATAGATAAACTCTGTGAATTGCTATGGAGAGTCTGACCTTGCTCTCTTCCTGCCTATCAGAATTCCAAGCTCCACTGTCTCTTTGCTCTCTGGGAAAGAGCCCCGCTGGCTGAGGAATTCTGGGAGTTGAAGTCCACAAGTCTTAAAGTTGCCAAGGTTGAGAAGCCCTGACATAGACAAAGGTCCTCTCTAACCATCGAGCCTGGTCTATGGGCAAGGTTAAAGTGGTCAAATTGCTGCTTGTGGTTGTGAAACTTTGATCTAGACATACATATCTTACGTATGGTTGGATACATATCCATGTTTATCATTCTGCAATCTCTGTAGCCGCTACTTTTCCAGTTATTAAAGAGCAGGTTGAAAACAGCATTGCCACATGGAACATTTGTTGCTTGTTACAAAGCAGATAAGTGTCTGAGAAGAAAAGTCTGCATCTAGGGAACATCACTTACAAATTGTTGGCAGCAGCCATAGCAGGTTCCGCAAAGGGAAGTGGCTCTTCAAAATGCAGAAATTGAAGAGGTGCTTTTAAGTGAGCATGCATTACAAAGCTCTGGATGAGTGTGTAGATGACTGCTGCCAATGAATTTAAGACTTGGCTTCTTGGGGCAATTAATTTTACATACCACAAATTAAAACATCAAAGACTTTTAGCATATTCCTGTCACCCAGCTTGGAGATGATTCATTTTTGCTCTCACCTGGCAAGCGTCCTGAAAAGAAAAGGATAAAATATTTTGATGTAATTTTCATTGTTGAAAGATGGGCGGTGGAGCTCCCTGGATAGTTGGATAGAAACTGCATTTGATCCCATTAACTGCAACGAGCTGGTCGGTTTTATATGTCTTGTTTAACTTCCCCTTATTTTCTAATGCAGAGGGAGGCCCTTAGGCACATCTTGATGTTTTGGACCAATTCTGATCAGCTCAGCCCAGCATGACCAATGGTGAGGCTGTATGAAAGCAATAGTTCATCATATTTGATGGAAAGTCCTCCTGTGACCAGAGTAATGGAATAACAGAATTGGAAGGGACCTTAGAGGTCTTCTAGCCCAACCCCCTGCTCAAGCAAAGAGTTCCGATACCATTTCAGACAAATGGTTGTCCAATCTCTTCTTAAAAACCTCCAGTGTTGGAGTACTCACAACTACTGGAGGCAAGTCATTCCACTAATTCATTGTTCTAAGACCATCTGTTCTTCACTAGTAAGCAACATATTTGAAAACAGAAATTCACAGATTCTCCTCTGTAGCTTTTCCAGTTGGAAAGATCAGACGCAGTTGATGAAAAAGACTGTTTCAGAGCTGATCATAAATGTTTGCACAGACTAGAAGACCTCCAAAGTCCCTTCTAATCCTGTTATTCTATGTTACATTTTTAATAGCATCTCTTCCTAAAACTGTGGTATTGGTTGCCATTCAGACTCAGATCTGCTTTCCCCAACCTAAACCTCTTCAGTTGTGTTGGATTTCAGTTGTGATGTTTAAGCTTGAAGGTTCCAGGAGCTCAAATCCCACACATCCCTAGATTGGATTTATTATAGATCCCTATCTCTTCCACACTGAGAAAGTTTGATGTAAACAGTCCTTGTCAGGGCAGACAAGCATATTGATTTTATATGACCATTTTTTCCATTCCTAATTGTTTATGTATTATCCAACTGTTAGGCTTTAAAACAGGGATAATAAATTGGGAGTCCTCCATAAATCAGTGGATTACAATTTCCCTCCCTGAGGTTGATTCTGATTGCTTGGATTGCTGGGAACTGAATCTTATAATATCAGAAAGGCCAAAGGGGCACACTAAAAAAAAAGTTAACTGTGAAAGACAAACATCAAAACAAAATATGGACAGTGATTTACAAAGGACTGACATCGAGAGTATGTGCTGCCTTTGACAGATAAGGAATATGTGGGGCAGGAGATATTGTCAACAAGGGCAACTTCACCCATCTTCACTTGCACCAAATGGTTGCAGTGTGATTACCCTCTTAACCTGTTCTCAGTATAGTTTAAGACTGATCCCTTTGTACCATTCAATAAATATGATTAAATTACCTAGGCAGGGTCAATGTCCTTCCCTAACTATGGAAGTGTCTAGTCCTTGGCAGCCAGGCAAAGCTGAAGCTTTGTGGAAGGGTCTGTAAATAGCTGTGGATTTTGCTAGGGATGAGAACTCAGCTTCAGTGCCAACCTTCCCACATTACTTCTCCAAAGTCATGTGAATTAACAATTGGCCAAATCCTTTATTATTTCCAAGAAGGCCTTTCTGAGCTGACAGAGATAAGGTAAAACTCCAAATATCTGTCTCCCTCAAAGGAGTTGCTTGCTGTCAAAAAATTTGCCATCACAATTGATTGCTTTGTATGGGGTGGGAGTTGAAAGCTTTTGGCTGATTTGAAAAGGGTAGGAATTGGTTATGATTTGGCTTTGTGGATGTGTCAGTTAAAATAAGTAGATTCATATCTCTATCTCTATCTCTATATCTATATCTATATCTATATCTATATATCTATCTATCTATCTATCTATCTATCTATCTATCTATCTATCTATCTATCTATCTATCTATCTATCTATCTATCTATAAATATAATTAATATAAATATAAATATAAATATAAATATAAAATAGAGCTGGAAGGGACCTTGGAGGTCTAGTCCGGCTCCCCACTTAAGCAGGAGGACCTACAACATCTCAGACAGGTGAATGTCTAGTCTCTTCTTAAAGATCTCCAGTGATGGGGTGCCCACGATTTCTGGAGGCAAGCTGTTCCACTGGTTGATTGTCCTCACTGTCAGGAAGTTTCTCCTTAAATCCAGGTTGCTTCTCTCCTTGATCAGTTTCCAACTGTTGTTTCCTCTCCTTCTTTCTGGAGCTCTGGTGAACAACCTGCCCCCCTCTGCCTTGTGGCAGCCCCTCAGATACTGGAACACTGCTCCCCTATTCAGAAACACATGTCTTCCTTATTCAGAAACATGCTCTTGGCAACTTCCTTCAGGTATCAGAAGTCATGAGCTGAAGAACTTCTTTTAAATCCTGAACTCCCTTCAGAAGTTGTGGGAACTCCATCATTTGTCTGAAATTGTATAGAGCAGAGGTCTCCAACCTTTCTGGGCTCACAGCCTGGAGGGAAGGAAAGTAGCTTTCGAATTGGTGTGGTGCACATGCACACGTAAACAGGGCTGTGCGCACTGGCACAGCACTAGCAGCCCCATTTGCGCATGCACAAATGGGCCACGCACACTGGCCTGGTGCTAGCTGCCCCATTTGCACCTGCAGGGCATGTGCAAATGGGGCCACAGGTGCTAGTGGAGTGGGGGGAGTGCGCACGCAAACAGGCACGCACTGGCCAGCCATTTCCATGACCCGCTGGCTAAGAGGCCATGGCCCGGTAGTGGGCCGCAACCCACAGGTTGGGGATCCCTGGTATAAAGCCTCTTGCTTGAGCAGAGGGTTAGGCTAGAAGATCTCCAAGGTTCCTTCCAACTCTGCAATTCTGTTCTTCAGTTGTTATTCTGTTAGTCAGTTGCTATTCTGTTATCTTGAATGCAGGACGTCTATTTAGCTGACTGTTAGTTGGCCTTTAGCTATAGGAAAGGTGTAAGAGATCCAGATTATAGGTACTCCTTGATTTATGATCACAATTGGAATCAGAATTTCCATTGCTAAGCAAGGCAATTATCAAATGAATTGCCATTTGAATTCAAGGGGATGCACACAGCTATACGATACTGGATGGTTGGAGGCATCTCATTCAGTCACTTAGGGACAGGAGAAGCCTTCCCTATTTTCTATCTTAGCGTCTGCTTGAGGATGGAACTTCCATATTATCTAACGTCTCAAAGCCCAAGGAAAAACCCATGTGTAGGAGTCTGAATTTTCTTGGCCTTACAGAGATCCAGCTTCAGAAAAGACTAAGATCATTTTAAATATATTGCAACCCCATCACGGAACTCCTTCACTCTTCTTGAGGCTGCAGTTATCCACAGAGGGATGCTGGGACCACAGTGAACCCTAGGCTGCAACTTTTTGTAATGACTTCTCCCTGGTCCCCAACAGTGGCTTGTTTTGACAGACCATGCAGTTGCATGAAAGAAAGTGAAAGTTAAGAAAAAAAAAACAATATTAGAAATATAAAGGAGGAAAGAATGAGGCTAAGGCAGAAAGATTGGTTAGTTATACCAGCTATATTGGGGTTTACCTCATCCATCGTTTGCTCCAGCTCCTAAAATGTAACTCTGTTTCTAGCTTACTGAAGACTATGCATCTTTTACTCAAGAGGCAATAGGAAGTGCTTCACTTACAACCACAACTGCGCCCAACATTTCTGTAGGTAAGCAAGACAGTTGTTCAGTGAGTTGAGCTCCATTTAACAATCTTTCTGCCACAACCGTTAAGCAAATCACCGCAGTTGTTAAGTAACTCCTGTGGTTGTTAAATGAATCTGGCTTTCCCCCCCCCATTGACTTTGCTTGTCAGAAGCCAGCTGGGAAGGTTGCAAGTGCTGACTACATGACCCCAGGACAGTGCAACCTTAATAAATACATGCCAGTTGCCAAAGGGCCTGAATTTTGATCACATGACCTTGGGGATGCTGCAACGGTCATCGAGTGTGAAAACCAGACAAGTCACTTTTTTCCGTGCCATTGTAACTTGGAATGGCCACTAAATCAACTGTTGTTGTAGTTATAATTTCCTCCCATGTTTCTTGCATGGTATAGGATTCAAAACACACGAGTGAATCCAACTGCTGTGGGATTGTTGGTTGGATCCAAGAGAAGCTCTCACATTTTATGCATTCTAAAGTTAGATGTTAATCAAGGTTTTCTGGTTGAGCTCTGTTGTGTGGTGTCCTGAGGCTACACCAGAACAGTGGGTGGGATCAGCTAATGGGATGGAACATACCAGAGGTGGGCCGGGCATATTAAAAAACTCTATAACAGTCTCACTGGTGTGCAAAATGAATGGAAAGTGATTAAAATATAATAAGATGAGGCAGAATTTCAGCAGGCTTTTAAAAGGTAGCTCCAGGGTTGTCACTATAGGTAGATCTTGACTTACAACAGATCGTTTGGTGACTGTTCAAAGTTACAACAGCATTGAAAAAAGTGACTTATGACCATTTTTCACACTACGACCATTGCATAATTCCCATGGTCATGTGACCAAAGTTTAGTTGCTTGGCAACTCAACAACAACCGTTGTTGGAGCATTCATAACTTCTGGAGGCAGGTTGTTCCCCTGATTAATTGTTCTACCTGTCAGGAAATTTCTCCTTAGTTCTAGGTTGCTTTTCTCCTTGACTAGTTTCCATCCGTTGCTTCTTGTCCTGCTTTCAGGTGCTTTGGAGAATAGCTTGACTCCTTCTTCTTTGTGGCATCCCCTGAGATATTGGAAGACTGCTATCATATGACTTCTCGTCCTTCTCTTCAGTAAACTAGACATACCCAATTCCAGCAACCGTTCCTTGTACGTTTTAGCCTCCAGTCCCCCAATCATCTTTGTTGCTCTTCTCTGCACTCTTTCTAGAGTCTCAACATCTTTTTTACATCGTGGTGACCAAAACTGGATGCAGTATTCCAAGTGTGGCCTTTCCAAGGCATTGTAAAGTGGTATTAACACCTCACGTGATCTTGATTCTATCCCTCTGTTAATGCAGCCTAGCACTGTGTTGGCTTTTTTGGCAGCTGCAGCACACTGCTGGCTCATATTTAAGAGATTGTCCACTAGGACTCCAAGATCCCTCTCACAGTTACTACTTATTATACCTGTGTATTTGGTTTTTCTTGCCTAAATGTAGAACCTTACTTTTTTCACCATTGAATTTCATTTTGTTAGATAGTGCCCAGTGTTCGAGTCTGTCAAGATCCTTCTGTATCTTAAGTCTCTCTTCTGGAGTGTTGGCTATTCCTGTCAGCTTGGTGTCATCTGCAAATTTGATGAGTTCCCCATCTATCCCCTCATCCAAATCATTGATGAACATGTTGAACAGCACTGGGCCCAGAACAGAGCCCTGGAGCACCCTACTACACACTTCCCTCCATGTAGATGCAATTCCATTGAGGACCACATGCTGAGTACGTCTAGTCAGCCAGCTATGAATCCATCTGGTAGATATTCATATTCACATTCAATCCATATTCATGACGATTGCAGTGTCTTGGGGTCATGTGACCCCCTTTTGTGACTTTCTGACAAGCAAAGTCAACGGGGAAGCCAGACTTACTTAACAACTGTATCATTAACTTAATGACTGCTGTGATTCATTTAACAACTGTGGCAAGTAAGGTCATAAAATGGGGCAAAATTCTCTTAACAAATATTTTACATAGCAATAGATACTTTGGGCTCAGTTGTAGACATAAGTTGAGGACTCCCTGTAGTTTATTGCTGGAATGGCTTAGGTATCCACTGTAGATAGTTCAATTTTGTTCTAAAGATTTTTTTCCATTTGGCTGATTATTAAAACAGTTTAGTAATGTGTGTCTGTTTGGTCATTTACTTGGGATGGATGAGTCTCTGTAAGAGAAAGAAGCAATTAAATTTACTTAGCTCACCTTGGTGACAAGAATGTGACTCAGCTTGATTGATGTTAGAAAGCTAAGTAGGATTGAATCTGGTTAATACTTTAATGGGAGGGTCTACCAGGTTGTAGGCTAAATTGGGTAGTCTAAAAAATTTGGCGAAGAAGATTATGATGAACTAGAGTTACTAGAAAAATAACATGGCTGTGTCCACAAAGCCACCAGAGGTCAACTAGAAGAAGACTTTATTTTGAACTTCATTTAATTCAACTTAAGACTTAAGCTTTTGGACAGGCCTCACATCCTAGGTAGAAGCTCTGCATGACTCATGGCTTATTTAAAATTGGTTGGCCCTTGGCATTTAGCATAGCCTGTTGAAATCTCCAGATACTGTTCTCTGTTAATTTTCATGAAGGTTACAAAAGGCCATGCTGACTAGGATCTCACTTCCCCCTTTGCTATAATTGTACTTGGCTCATAACAATACATTTCTATGGAAACAGAAGCTCATTTTCCACAGCCCACACAGTCCTTGCATAGGTTTGGGTTGAACTAATTGGGGAAGTCTCTGCAGAATCATGGCTTGGGACCCAATCTATTTTGTTAACACTATTGCTTCCCTTTGCTGATAGATCTATGTCTGATAACCTTCCATCAGCAACGCAGTCACATCCACACTCTTTCTGACCTCCAAAGTGTGTGGCTTCTTAATATTTTTCAAAAATACATAGTAAAGTATTGTGCATCTACAGGTCAACCATGTCATCAGTATTCTAAACTTTTCTGCAGTTTCAGGACTTCTGCTGCTTGTCTTTGTGGTGAAAGATAGATTGCTGTGCTAAGAATGAATAGATCAGGAATTTCTAATCGTGTCAAAGGACATGATAGAAGAAAACTGAAACAGATTTCTAGATAAGTACATAATTTTAGCACTCCAACATAATATTCTTTAGATGAACAAAAACTGCCAAACATCCATCTGGTAGATATTCATATTCACATTCAATCCATATTCATGACGATTGCAGTGTCTTGGGGTCATGTGACCCCCTTTTGTGACTTTTTGACAAGCAAAGTCAACGGGGAAGCCAGACTTACTTAATAACTGTATCATTAACTTAACAACTGCTGTGATTCATTTAACAACTGTGGCAAGTAAGGTCATAAAATGGGGCAAAATTCTCTTAGCAAATATTTTACATAGCAATAGATACTTTGGGCTCAGTTGTAGACATAAGTTGAGGACTCCCTGTAGTTTATTGCTGGAATGGCTTAGGTATCCACTGTAGATAGTTCAATTTTGTTCTAAAGATTTTTTTCCATTTGGCTGATTATTAAAACAGTTTAGTAATGTGTGTCTGTTTGGTCATTTACTTGGGATGGATGAAACAGATTTCTAGATAAGTACATAATTTTAGCACTCCAACATAATATTCTTTAGATGAACAAAAACTGCCAAACTATATCTTTCCTTGCATTTTACAGGTATAAAGTAGTCTGATCATATATTTAACACTGAAGGTAATCCCAGACTTTAAAGCCTTAACTTCTCCTAATCAATGCAAACTCATGCATAATAATCCTACCTAGATAAAAAAAATAAACTTTGCTTACTTTAAATAGAGCTACATGGATACATCCAGCATTAGTATTATACTGTAGGTTTTCAAGCATCTTTATTTTAAATCACATTTTTTAAAGATAAAAATTCATACAACCATTTATAATTTGGTTCTGGTCACTTTGGTGGAAATCTTGTTTTGTCCTGTTTCCCCCCCCCCTAAAACAAACTAAATTTGCTTGAAATTGGTCTGAATCTGCTGCAAGTTCAGCTTCCCAATCTTCTTTCTTGACACATTATTTTTTTCTGGCAAGAAACAATAGCTAAATCCACTCATAAGTTCTTTTTTTTCTCTCTTGCTTCTGCTTGGATGCTTCTGTTTGTTAGAGGAAACCCCACTCTCTGTTAGAAATACTCCTTCTTCTCCTCTTACTCTACCCCCCCCCGCCATCATCATATTCCATTTGTTTTCATTACCAGAGGTTTTCCTCCCCGTTTCATTATTTATTCATTTTGAAGCATATCCATTTTTACATTCATTAGAGTCCCATCCATTTTATTTATTGCACACACTGTCCCAGCTTGTTATTTTACTAGGTGACTGTTTTATTTGCTATTCGCAATAACGCAACTGATTTTTGCCCGGTTTGACAAAGACAGCCATTTTAATTTATATAGATGAATTAAATATGTATAACCAGAAGTCAGTGGGGGTGATTGATGTGGCGGTGTGCCAAGGGACAGCGACATCAGGAAGAAGTATGAGACGCTGGAGAAGTACCTGAAGGAGGAAGGGAAGAGGATATGGAAAGCCAAGGCCAAAGTGGTCCCAGTGCTTGTGGGAGCATGTGGGATTGACCTTTAAGCTGGGAGGGGATTCCAACAGATTCCAGGATCAACATCAGAGCTCTCTGTCCAGAAGAGTTCAGTGGTAGGAGCAGCTAGGATATGGCACAAAATCTTCAATAGCAATAGCACTCAGGTTTACAGTATATAGAGGGGACGCGGTGGCTCAGTGGGTTAGGACGCTGAGCTTGTCGATCAGAAGGTCGGCAGTTTGGCGGGTCGAATCCCAAGTGCCGCGTAGCAGAGTGAGCGCCTGTTACTCGTCCCAGCTTCTGCCAACCTAGCAGTTCGAAAGCACGTAAAAATGCAAGTAGAAAAATAGGGACCACTACGGTGGGAAGGTAACAGCGTTCCGTGCGCCTTTGGTGTCTAGTCATGCCGGCCACATGACCACGGAGACGTCTTTGGACAAGCGCTGGCTCTTCGGCTTTGAAACGGAGATGAGCACCGGCCCTTAGAGTCGGAAACGACTAGCACGCATGTTCGGGGGAACCTTTACCTTTACCTTTGCCTTTACAGTATATACCACTTCATAGTGCTTCACAGCCCTCTCTAAGTGGTTTACAATGTCAGCATGCTGCCCCCTACAATCTGGGTTCTCATTTTACTGACCTCAGAAGGCTGGAAGGCTGAGTCAACCTTGAGCCGGTGAGACTTGAACTGCTGGCAGCTGGCAGTCAGGAGAAGTAGCTCGCAGTACTGCAATCTAACCACTGCGCCACCTTGGCTCTTCAAACTCCCAGTCCTCTGGATAGGGAGCTGAGACTGAGGAAGACACGTGTGCCATTCATAGGAGTGAGAAGGACACGTGTGTGTGTGTGTGTGTGTGTGTGTGTGTGTGTGTGTTTAAAATGAAAGCAAAACCAGGCTTTCATTAGGAATGAAATTTGATGGACTGTATGTTATTATCTTCAAAGTTGGATTCTGTGAAGAGAAGGATAAAAAGGCAGCCACAGAACAATACACAGTACCTGTTTACTAAAGCTCCTGCTTTCTTCTAGAAAACCCATTTACAACCTATTGTAGTTTTCAGGGGCTCCATTCACAGAGCTACAGTACTTCTTTGTGCTAAGATTGATCATTTCTAGAACTTAGTGAAAAAAGCACCTTTTATGTCAAGATGTCACTCTCTTGTCTTCCTGGTGTTGTCCTTTAGACAGTGAATATAGCATATTTTGAGACTGCTGATTTTTTTGTTTGTTTGTTAAACCTCGAGATGCTGGTTTTTGGGAAAAGAGCATATTTTGCCCACTGGTTGAATCAAGCAAAACCAACAGATGTCTTTCATTAAACCTCTCTGGGACAAGCTGTTCAGGAAGCAATATGTATTCAGAGGCCATCAATATTTCATAAAGCTGTAATAGATGTTATCATAGATCCTCCATCCACTATTTATTGCGCTCATAATCTTGGTTACATTGTGCTGGTCCATGCATTTCCTTCAGCAAAGACACCTAGGTATGAAAGAGATTTTCATTGCTGGCCACTGTGAGAGCTGAAGTATATTAAAAAGCTTAGGAGTCATTTTGTAATTTCCAATAGTTTGTGATCTGTTGATAACAGATCTGCTTGTTGGAAACAGAGAGAGAGAGAGAGAGAGAGAGAGAGAGAGAGAGAGAGAGAGAGAGAGAGAGAGAGAGAGAGAGAGAGAGAGAGAGAGAGAGAGAGAGAGAGAGAGAGAGAGAGAGAGAGAGAGAGAGAGAGTCTTTCAATGCAAGGGGCCTCCTTGCATAAATCTCAGCCTTAGGCCATTCAAAACTATTCAGCAACTAGTATCATAAACTTGCAGTCTGCACTACAAATTCTAGAGCTATAAGGAAGGAAACTGGAAGGCAATTCCTTAGGTGTTCAGATAAAGAATTTGAACTGTTTCTCATCTGAATTTCTTAGTGGAAGCTGGAATTTTAAATTATCTAATAGGGTGAGTGAGTGTGAGTTTTGATAGGAACACATCAGTTAGCCCCAACCCAGGAGCCTTGCATCTGGTAGCAACTCTCTTACTCTCAGAAACCACTTGTTGTCAGCTGTGTGAAGGTCATGAAATTAAGCAGCTTTGGTCCTGGTTAACATGTGAGATGGGAAAAGCATGGGAATTCCAAGGCTTTTCACTACTGTATATTGAAAGTCACATTCTAAAAGAGGGCTCTCCAAACTTGGCAACTTTAGGACTTGTGGGCTTCAGGTCCCAGAATTCTCCAGCCAATATCTGGGGAAACTATTTCCTTAATGCTGCTATGAAAAATGCATAGATGATGTCTTCAAGAATCATGTACATCTTTATCTTTGCACACTTGGTAAGTGTGCATTAGTAAGGGTAACAATTAATACACTTGAAATATCTTTTTAAACAAACATATGTTGGTATAGAAGCAATAGTTAGGGGACTCCAACCTTGGCAACTTTAAGATTTGTGGATTTCAACTTCCAGAATTCCCTATGCTGGCTAGGGAATTCTGGGAGTTGAGGTCCATAGGTCTTAAAGTTGTCAAGGTTGGATACCCTTGCAGTAGATCAATGTTTCTCAGTCTGGAATTTTCAGATGTGTGGATTTCAATTCCCAAAGGTCCACACATCTTAAAATTCCTGGGTTTGAAAAACACTGCAACAGATGAACCCAGCCAATAAAGTTATCTTGGGCTAAGTATGTCCAAAACACCTAAACTATATAGTTATACACTTAGCAACACAATCAGTGTATTTTGTGTTTTTGTTGTTTTGTGAGGATATTCAGAAACCACACAGTCTTCTTAGAACAAGTCCTTACACAGATGTCAGATGAATAAGTTAATAGAACAGAATTCTTTATTAGCCAAGTGTGATTGGTTACAGAAGGAATTTGCCTCTGGTGCATAAGCTCTCACTGTACATGCAAGCAACAAGTGATAAATCATGATCATCATCATAAAATACAGTCATATCATGGGGTCTCTGTAACCACTTACCTACCTATGTTTCTGGATTGATACAGAAGGAATCTGTTTTTAAATTTCCAAATGCTGAATTGCCCAACCCAAATGCAGCTTGGCTTATTTTCTGTTTCATTCCTGCCATCACCACCTCTGATTTACTGATGCCCATAAAATACTTGCAACTAGCAAAACTACCCATTGTACCTATTTTGCGAATGCACCCTCCATGGCAATCTTTATGTTGTGTTGGTGATGATCTATTCACACAAAGAAGACCCACTAGTGTAGTAGTAGTAGTAGTAGTAGTAGTAGTAGTAGTAGTAGTAGTAGTAGTAGTGTTATGAAACAAAGGAACAGAAATGGAGCATCACTCTGTGAAAGACTCCTTGAGTTAATCTTTGTTGAGCTGGTTTGCCCTGTGGGGCTGATCTCATTGATTCTTCTGTCTGCTTTGGAATAGTGTGATTTTTGTGTTTTGTGCGATGTGTGGAGACATAGCATTCTTCTGCTTTTGTTGGTTTAGTCTCACAATATCAAATAAAGCTCTGAATCCATTGAAAACACCACCCTGACAAGTGATAGTCTCGTTTGACACATTGACAACAAGGGAGGCATTCATTGTGTTGGACAGGTTTATATGAAGCGGAAAAAGAAGGATGGTTAGAGTGCCACAGAACTCTTTTCTGTTTTATTATATTATCACTCACTAATCATCTCTAGGCACTCCCCAGCAATATTAATCAAAGGCTCAAGCATCACTCCTTGGTGCACTAATGATTTGTTTCTAGAAGAGGAGGGACTTTGAAGGGCCTCCAATAGAGAAAGAAGTAAAGAACACTTGAAATATCATTTTTCTAAGTTGAACAGCTCTTTACTTGTTTCTCAGGCACCTACTCAATAACCTGAGAGTTTGAACTGCGATATATATTTTGTGTGGAGGCAGTAGGGTGTGTCTGTTTCACTGTCTACCAGGGATGAAGATACAGCCAGTTTAATGTAGCGGTTAAGGTACCAGGCTAGAAACCAGGAGACTGTGAGTTCTAGTCCAGCCTTAGGCATGAAAGCTGGATGAGTGAGTTTGGGCCAATCACCAGGAGAGTGTGAGTACTAGTCTCGCCTTAGGTATGAAAGCTGCATGGGTTACTTTGGGCCAATCACCAGGAGAGTGTGAGTTCTAGTCCATCCTTAGGCATGAAAGCTGGATGAGTAACTTTGGGCCAATCACCAGGAGAGTGTGAGTTCTAGTCCTGCCTTAGGCATGAAAGTTGGATGGGTAACTTTGTGCCAGTTACTCTCTCTCAGCCCAACCCATCTCCCAGGGTTGTTGTAGGGAAAATCTGACATTGCTTTTTGTGCCAATGAAGTTGTTACTGTACTATTCTACCTAAATGGGTTCCAGTACGCCTGCTGTGGGGCTAATGTGATAAATTGGGTATTTTTTTAAAAAAAATAAATCATCTGATGGAATCACTTTCAGTTCCTTTACTTATTGTTTGTGTTTCCTCTCCTATTAGATAAGGTAGCACGGGCCCTAATGATAATTTGGCAATTTGAGAAGTGAAAGCATAGAACCTGCGTGTATCATCTTTTCATTTTAAATATAGATTAATAACATGCAGAGGGAGACTAAGTTGGTGGACTAAAGTCTCATTACTTCATTTCTGCCTCAGGCAAGCAAGCCTGGCTTAGGAGATAGGAAACCTGCACAAAATGAGGGAGGAGAAAAGTTCTAGTGGTATTTTTCACAGCAGTCCAAGCCAGAGAATAGAAATGAGATGGCCTGAGGTGTTGATAATGGATAGAAGCATATAATTTACCTGCTTCATTTCAGTTAGGGAATTTTTTTCCTCACTTTAAGTCAGACTTTTAAGTTTGGCATTGGGTGTTAAAGTCGAGGGGTCCTTAGTGCTCTCTGAGCTTTCCTGCAGACATTTGCTACGGTGTGCAGATATTTGTTCAACCTGAGATGTGCATCCTGTGATCACGAGCTGTATCATTTTAAAGTTAGCACATGGAGTTAAAGGTTGCATACGGAACTGCTTGTGTGCTTGTGCAGATTCGATTCCTGTTGCAAACCTTTTTTTTTTTTTGAGGGGGAGGGAGATTAACGTATAACAAGGATATTTTGCAAAAAGAAAACAATGATAAGAACAGCAGCAGCGACAACAATAGATGCACTGTATTCCCAAGGACAGCAGGCACAGATCAAATCATCTGGGTACTAAGTGTATGAATGCAAACAACACATCTGCAGGTAGACAGTCTAGAACAGAGGTGTCAAACTGCTGGCCTGCGGGCCGGATGCGTCACGCCAAAACTGCTCCCACCCCATTGCCGGCAATGGGAAAAAAGTCACGCTATGTCGTGACACATCACGTGACGTCACGAGTTAGACACCTGTGGTCTAGAATATTAGAGAACTCCACTCTCTAAAACATTACAGGGAATGATTTGCTAGGATTTCTTTTTCTTTCTTTTTTTTAATTACCACTATCGTTGTCCTTCAAGTTTTCTTTTCAACTAAGCACATAGAAGAGTCATTTCTTTCCATTCCACCTCAGTGGGTGGCCATGAGATATTTACAGTCACACCAAACATATATTAGCATATGTAAATAAAAAGATGAGGTGTCACAGGTTTGGCTTCAGGCAAGCATGAAAAACTCCTGTGCTTACCTTGTGGTTCACTCTTTTTGAAGTCTAATTTTGGTACAATGAAAAGCATCGGGCCCTTGCAACTTTCCCTTCCTATATTTGCAGGCAGAAGAAGAGAAAAGTGGGGGGACCAATGCATTGATTTCCTCCAGTTGAGAAGAACATTCTCAACGGCTTCTCCTGGGGTAGGGTAATGCGCCATTAGCACAACTTTCCCCCCCTACTAGATTGATTGACAACTTGAAATACATTGGCAGCTCAGCTGCAGTTTTGTTTCAGCAAGGACCAGAACTGTGAAAAAAAAAGTTGAGACATCAGTACGTTGGATAGAGGATTGATTAAATTAAGAAATTCTTGAAAAACAATGGTTGTGGGTTTATTGCAGAGATTTAATTTCTTAGAGCAGGATTTTTCTCTCTCTGTGTGTGTTTTATGAGTGGAATAATGTGGTTAAGAGAAGTGGTGTCATACTTTTCAGTCCTGAACAATCTCTGCATGAGTATGAACAACAATAACAATAGGAACTTGGGCACCGCTGGTTTAGTTTGATATGAAAATTCACATTATATGATAGACTCCTAAGTTCCTACAGAAGAAGGAGGAGCAGGAGGAGGAGGAGGAGGAGGAGGAGGAGGAGGAGGAGGAGGAGGAGTGGTGGTTATTTAAATTTTAAATTTACTACTCTCAGCTTCCTGCAGACGGAATTGGATGTAGTAAAATGGTTATCTTCCATTTTCTACAAAAATACTTCTCCGGGACAGTTTTGGATTGAGGTTGCATATACAGCTCCTATGGTTTATCAGATTCCTAAATTTATACACTCTCACACATTCTATTTCAACCTGAATTTGGGGTGAGAATGTACGTGTGAATTTTGGCGGTAAGTTGAGTGATGCCACTCTATATAAAGCCCCATATAGTAAGCTATTCATTGAAGATGCCATTAAGAACTCACCACCTTTTTTGCCTTATTTATGAGGATTGCAGGACAAAAGAAATGACTTCAGAACACTCCATCAGTTATATTTTATATCCCCAGAGTGCTAACCTCTCCATTACTTTGTTAGTACACATTGATTATGTTTTGAAGAGTTTATTGCTGTCTTAGTAAACCCCAGAAAGATTTGCTAGGCTAATTTTAAATTTACTACTCTCAGCTTCCTGCAGACGGAATTGGATCTAGTAAAATACATACTGAGAATGTGTAGGGGGAGCAAAGTTCATCTTGAGGAAATTATCATCCACTAACTGTCTCTTTGTGTCCCATTACATAAAGTTTCCTTGATGGTGAACTCAACTCATTATAACTTCTTGACACCTTCAGACTTCTATAATGTCTTTTCAACCTACCAGTCTACAATCCTAGTATTTCCAAGTGGTTTTGCATCAAATCTATCTACTATCCAAGTCCGATCTTGCTTAAATGTTCAAGTTAGCAAAATGTTGCCACCAATCTCAGTTTGAATCCCATTCAGTCAAAAGTCTGGGGACCACTGGGAGCTAGGATTAGCTTTTTCATTTGATGGAATTAGCCTTATCTGCCTGTTCCCTGGTGAAAGCTGCCAGTCTGGGGAGATTTCTGTGGGATGGACGCTGAATAATAATAAAAAATAATTAAAATAACTACAGGTAGTCCTTGACTTACAACAGTTCATTTAGTGACCAGTGCTGAAAAAAGCGGCTTACGACCATTTTTCACACAAGTGTTGCAGTATCCGCACAGTCATGTGATCAAAATTTGGATGCTTGACAGTTGACTCATTTTTTTAAAAAAAAAATCCTATTTATATCCCACCCTTCTCCGAAGACTCAGGGCGGCTTACACTCTAAGCACAAATCAATGTGCTTAGCAATAGCCTTCATTCTATGTATATGCCTGCTTATTAGGGCTTTTGGGGGGCCCCCAAGCGGCATTATTACAAAGTCAGCTTATTGCCCCCAACAATATGAGTCCTCATATTTATGAATGTTGCAGTGTCCTGGAGTCATGTGATCATCTTTCACCACCTTCTTACAAGCAAAGTCAAGGGGGAAGACAGACTCACTTAACTGTGTTGCTAACTTCACAACTGCAATAATTCACTTACCAACTGTGGTGTCAATGCTGCTAACATCAGATGTTCTTGCTTTGACAACATATGGAGAGGCAGCTTTGCTTCTTTAAAACTTGTGTATTACTTTTATAGTTAGAATTAGTTGATGCTGGGTGGGAGGAGGAAGAATGTCTCTCAAGGCTGTTTTGAAATAAGAGAAGATAAGAATTTGGCAGGTTGTTAAACAGAAGGAATAGCTTACAATTCAAAGTAATTGGAGAATATGATTTATGATGGTTAATTAGAGGGAGGAACTGTGCTTTGATACTGTGTGCTTAGGGGAGGGGGATCCAGATTTCGGCTTGACCATGTACGTGCTGAAACTATGCTCTTTTGATTAAAAAGACTGCTTAAGGTAAACAATGCCTCGAGGTTCTTTGAAGAATTGCACCTGTTGGAACCATGACATGTGGCACAAAAGGTTGTAAAATGGGGCAAAATTCACTTAATAAATCTTTCAATTAGCAACAAAAATGATGGGCTCAATTGTGGTTGTAAGTCAAGGACTACCTGCAGTGTCAGCTTGTTCACTCCTCTACATTAAATTAAAATGGAATTGGATAGATTGTGGGTCACTGAACACCCAGCCATTTTCTTAGAGTGTTGGGTAAAACTGGGCTAGCATACAAAGCCATAATATGTTGTGTTTGTTGGGGCACAGCATGTCAGCACAGGTTAACCCAGGTTTAATGATTGCCCCAGTTTAGGGTTTATTTCATTTGAAGAAATATGCTCCAGGATCATGACTCTGTTAATGATGTTCTGTCTGCATTTTATTACAAACAAACTGGGAGTAGCATTAACAAACCAAAGATGTGCCAAAGCTGTTAATGAATGCTTTTTGAATGGAGTAGAACTGGAGACAGAATTCAATGCCAGCAAATTAATACTGGCCATAGGAGTCAATAGTTCTTAAAAGGAACTTCTCTTTCACTGGCCATTTATCAGGGGTCTATGATATCTAGACCTTGATTTAATATGAGACTATTTAATTACAGACCTTCTTATATCTTCCCCTTTTAGTATTTTTTAAAAAAATCAACTATTAATATTTTATATACTGTATATCCGTAAGGCAAAAGAATTAGCTTCATACTCCAGGACAGATTTTAATAACTTACCCACCACTTTTATCATTCCCTAATTGCTTACCAGAAGCCTCTGAATAGAAACATCCTTTTTCAAATATCCATGCTGTAATATTGGAGCAGGAGAAGTGTTAGTTTACCCTTTCTCTGGAAATATTAGACCTTCCTTGGTGTTACTGACTGCCGGAAATTGAATTCCTGGTGAACAATGAGAGGGGTAGGGATAGGAACAACTTCAATTTTCAATGGATGAAAGCTCTTTGCTCTTTTATTTTTATGTGTCCCCACTGGCTGCAAGAAAGCTATTTGTATTAAGCTTTTCCCTACCCTCCATCTCTAATTGTATTTTATTAGGGGAATCTTCTGTCAGGAGAAGGACACCATGGGCTTAATTTGTATCCCAGGGTAGCTCTAAGTGACATTGTGTTTGAGTTATTCTGTGGTAATAGGTGTAATGGGTGCTATCATTAAGGTGTTGAGAAGGTTTCCAATGGAAGAAAACCTTTAGTTAAATAGTCTTATCCATACCAATTGAGCCTCAAACATTCTTTGAAAAATATTAAGTCTCTCATGTTACTTTCAAAAGAATTTATAAAGGCTGAGGTCATTAAGTACAAGAGATGGAGCCTCCTCTTTGTGGAAGGTCTTCAAAAGGAAGGCATGTGTAGCTTCTTCTTTAGTGGAACCTACTCTAGACCGGTGAGGAAATCACTAGTAATGAGGTGTGAGAATAACTTCAAGGGAGAGGAAGAAGACCCACAACCTACACCGGGGTTCCCAAACTTGTCAACTTTTAGACGTGTGGACTTCAACTCCTAGAATTCTTCAGCCAGCAGGAGAAAGATGAAAAATGCAAGAGGAAGTGACAGAAGGAGAAAGCCAGGAATTGGAACAAGACAGTAAGAAATACAATATTATTCTTAACAAAGGAAAAACTTGTAGCCTGGGACATCCTTTTCAGCTTTAAGGAACCTTACTGATGTTTTATTAATGTAAATCAGTGCCACAATTTCTCAATATATTGAACCACACATCCTACAATAGGCTCAACAGAATTTTTTAAAACTAAGAACATTCCCAAATCTTTCACCCAAATCCAAGAGGAAAACACCCCCACAAACGTTCCATCAATTGCTAAATGTAGTTTCTGGCTATCCAAACGCTCATTCCTGGATTAGTGAGATATACCAACTGCAGGGCTGATAGACACAATTCCAGGTTGAACTGCCTGTAGTTCTTCATACGGCTGACATTTTAGACATCCCAGAGTGCCCCATTCTGAGGAGCATTTTCTCAAAAATAGGTCCTTCTGAGAAATCAAACATTGTGCCACTAGCCTGAATTAACATTGAATATCTTCCTTTAAAAAAAACAAAAAACCCACTTTCTTGTTGTTAAGAAATGTGCTGATGTATTCCATCTCTCATTCTCCACTTTTACATCTAAGTAGTACATCTAAGAATTGCAGTCTTTCAAAGTTTTTTCCCAAGGCTAGAATAAAAAATCAACCATAGTTCTTTTTTTCCTCTCTCTTTATTTTGGAATCTAGTTATGAAGAACAATGATCCTTTTGTGTGTCTTATAATAGCCTTCTTCAACCCAGTTTGCTTTCTACTTCAGCTATCAAATCTTTCCAACTACTGTGGCCACTGCTGAGAATTCTGGGAATTGAAGTTTACACATTAGGAGGCTGCACTGGGTTGAGTGAAGTTGCCTTATTCAGTAATGTGCAAATCCACATTCACAAACAAGTAATATCTCCTTCTTATTTTGCATCATTCACCTCCCATTCTGCATGTCCCAACTGTCAGCAACTTCCTCTGGAGATGAGCAGGCTTGAAATTTTAATTAAAAATCGAAAAGACAAAGAGTTTGATGTAGGACTGATGTCAACTTTCTCATACTTGGTGCGTGGTTCCTATGCAAACCCTGCTGGGAATGTAGAATTGCTAATTTAACAAAAGCTACCGAGCTGTTTGCATTTATAGGCCTGGCATCAGCAAAGTGATGCGGGAAGAGAGATTGAAGCTGAGACTGCTGATCACTTTTCTTAATGACGTTCCCAACACCTGCTGTTTAAAAATCATCAGGGGAATGTTGTCAGGAGCTTGACACCTATGGTGGAGCCAGAGTCGTACAATGAAGCCCGGATTTTGGGAAAGGAGGTGATCATCATTAGCACTCAGCAATGTGGTGCAGCAGCTAAGAACAAAGGAACAACAAGCTTGTTTACATTTTACAAAAAACTTCCAGGATGTTTTCTATGCAAGCATAGAACTCCCTGTTTTGCTTGATAATGAAAGCATTTTGGTAGTCTAGGGGCACATTCAGTACAGATGAAATATCCTTTCCTTCTCTCTCACATGTGCAAATGCACACGTGCGTGTGTACAAATGTGCACATATATGTACCTCTTGTGTACTAAAGTATTGTTTGCTTATCGGTATTTTGTTGGCTGGGTTCACACAACATGATAAGCCAGAAGACATAATTTATATACCAGAATGGCTGGATTAGCCCAACCTATTGAGCTGAAACCAAAGATCGTTCCAAGGGGATGGTTGACCTGGATGGTTGAGGATCTCGATAGACAGGAAATCAAAGTAATTCTATCTTCTCCCAGATGTTGAGTTCAAAATGTGTTGTCTGATGCTGTATGTTTTGGAATTGCAGTTGTGTTTTCTGAGTTTCTGAAAGAGAGACTCCCGTTTGAACCAAGTAATAGAAAGAAATTAGTTGTCTCCTTTCTTCTGCCCTCCTCTCCTCATTGCGTATGCTGTGATCCTATGCCAAATGACCAGCTTTGCTTCTTCCAGTTAACCAGTCCAATTTCATGCAAGGATATTTTTACCATTCTGGACACTAATTGTGGGAACTTCAACCAATGTTGTGTCCATGTGATACTCAAGATAAGTCAATGAATCTATCCTTGGCAATGCCAAAATAATGTATTACTGAGGTTTTTAAGAAGAGATTGGACAGCCATTTGTCCAGAATGGTATAGGGCAGTGATGGCAAACTTTTTAGAAACCGAGTGCCCAAACTGCAACCCAAAATACACTTATATATCAGGTGCCAGGTGGGCATGGCCCATTGGGTTGGTGTAGCTCATTGGGTGGGCATGGCTGTGGTGGTTATGGCAGTTTGGGTGGACATGGCCACCTCAATGTTGCTCATGGAAAGGGACACCTGTGGGGGGGCCAGGCAGGGTTGGCCAGGGGGTCTCTGGCAGGTGGGACGGTGGGCAGGAAGCTCATCCTGTGGGATGAGGTGAGGTGAGGTGGGGGGCAGGGCAGGGGTGCCATTGCCACAGGGCAAGGCAAGGCAGGGGCTGGGGCTGGGGTGGCTGCTGCCTGAAACCATCGGCCCCCATACACAACAAGCACATGGGGACCAACTATGTCCATCAGCAGCCACAGCCTCCCAGCCATAGGTTTGCAACCATGGGTATAGGGTCTCGTACTTGAGCAGGTAACTTGACCAGAAGACCTCCATGGTCTCTTCCAACCCTATTATATTATGTTCTGTGTTCTATGCTGTCTTCCAGACTAATGAAACAAAATTGCAGTACCCAAACATCATACCTTCTACTCAAATAACCATTTGGTATTTTATAGAGGCATCAGCATGGCTAGCAAGCCTTCACATGCATTGAGCCTTTTATGTCCTTTTGATGGAGGGAAACAAATGGAATTTGAAGAAACTCCTGGTTGAAGTTTTGCATTTCTTCACCTATTTTGAAGTAGCTAGTGAGGATGTGTAGGTGAAAGAGTATCTCCTGCTTTTAGCAATTCTTCTCTGTTGACATATTACTTGCTTAGTTTCCTCCTCTGAATGAGACTCTCCAAGTTCATCAATAATTATTCCTTCTTATTGCTTCATGTTGCTGGAAGGAGGGGGACGAAAAAACTTTCTAGAGGAGATCTGGAAGGGATCTCCAGAGTCTACAAGGCCTTGGGAAGAAAGATGAAGGAACTGGGAGTGCAATATATTTTCATCAAGCTTTTCACTGTAGAGTCATGGTGTCAGAAGGGAGAACTAGGCACTGGAGGTAAATTTCTGGCTAATTGTTACAAAATGAAAGGACTGCATTGGTAACAAGTGATTAGAAGGTGGAACTTTTTAA
This sequence comes from Vipera berus, assembly GCF_964194415.1. Classification (NCBI taxonomy): domain Eukaryota; kingdom Metazoa; phylum Chordata; class Lepidosauria; order Squamata; family Viperidae; genus Vipera; species Vipera berus. Next base: position 11,216,903 of record NC_138212.1, on the reverse strand, counting down.
GTTTGTGTTCAGAAGAGAGAAAAAAAAACCTTAGCTGGCCATCATTGTGCCACTAGTGGAAGGAAGGAGCTGTAGCTCAGAATAAGCAAGGAGAAGGTTAAAAAAAACTATTTAAACAATGAAATGTATTCAAGTCTTCAAAACCAGATCCATTACACCTTGGGGTTGTGAAGGGAGTAACAGAAGTAGTCATAGAACTACTAATTGTAGTCTTGGAGAACATCTAGAGATCTTGCAAGGTTCTAAAAGACTGGGAGAGACTCAATCATCTAAAAAGGAAAGAGAAAGCTCTTGGACATGTAATCCTGGACAACAGTGTTGAGTAGATTATTCAGAAACATCTTTGTGAGTATATGTATAAGAATGCAACAATTAAGATGGCAAAGGTTTGTCACATACAAATCAAAGCAAACTAACTCCATCCTCTTTTGCTGACAGAGTTACTGGCTTAATAGATTGGGGAAATGCAATGGAAATAATGAATGTTGAACTCAGCAAAATATCAGACAAAGCCTGCCAAAATAACCTCATTTATAAAACATGGACAAGATGATACAACCGTTAATAGTTAGATGGAGTCATAGTTGGCCCATTGACCACATGTAAAGTGTACTCATAAATAGTTTGAATTAGAGAGATTGGCCTGAGCCTTGTACTGATCACCCTGGTTGTTGATCTGGACAAGGAGGTTGAGAGGAGATGACCACATTTGCTAAAGACAGAAATCTAGCAGAAGTGGATAATATTTTAGAAGAGAAATAGAAGGTTTAGAAAGACCTCAATATGTTTGGATAGTAGGAAAAAACACATGGGGTGAAATTTAATAGGAAATGTCAAGTTCTGCTATCTGGAGTGGAAAAAATAAGTCACAGGTTGAAACATGTCTTGACAGTAGCACATGTGAAAAGCATTTGGTTACCCTTCTGATCACAAATCAAACATAACCCAACACTCATCTGCTATTCAGATGTAGCAACAAAATCATAGAATCCAGAGTATGGGAATTCTCCCGCTCTACTCTGTTTTGGTCAGACCATATTTGGAATGCTATATTCAGTTCTGGATACTGCAGTCTAAAAAAAATAAAACTGGAGCAAGTTCAGAACCTCCAAGAAGTTATGGGACTAAACACCAAGTCCTAAGAGGAAAGGTTAAAGGAACTGGATATGTTTAGCCTGTCAAAAAGAAGATGGGGGTGAAATAGTTTTCTGCAGGGGAGAAAATGTAGAATTAGTTCTAGATATGATGTCTTTGGGATGTGCTACATTGGAGAATCAAAGTTGGCATATAAAGAACCATGATTGCAGGTGGTCCTTGACTTACAATCACAATTGGGGCTAGAATTTCCATTGCTAAGGTGGTTCTTAAGTGACTTGTGCCTGATTTTGTGACCTTCTATGCCAGGGGTCCTCAAACCTGGCCAGCATGGGGAATTCTGGGAGTTGAAGTCCACAAGTCTTAAAGTGGCCAAGTTTGAGGACCCCTGTTCTATGCCATTAAATGAATCCAATTTTCCCCACCGATTTTGCTGGTTGGAAGCTGACTAGGAATTTTGCAAGTGAAGATCACGTGACCCTAGGACACTGCAATCATTGTAAATACATGCTGGTTGCCAAGCATCTGAATTTTGATCATGTGACTTGGAGATGCTGCAGTGGTTGAAAGTGTGAGGACCAGTTCTAAGTCCCTATTTTTTTCCCCCCAGTGCTGTTGTTAACTTCAGTCTCTAAAGAAACTGTTGTAAGTCAAAGACTATCTGTAGTCAATTCATGTTGTTTCTTCTATATTAAAGTCTTGATTGACTTCTATGATGATATTTATGGAGTTTGCTAGTCTTTTCCAAGAAAAACCGTACTGAGCAAATTTTTCACCAAGAGAGGAATATATTCCCAAACTGGATGAACACACAAGCACACAAGGACAATTGGTTATTATATTCTATTTATTTTTCACTTTATCTCTTTAAACTGTGTGTGTGAATGGGGGAGAATTAAGGACAGGGTTTTTTTTTAATGTGTGGAATTAAAAACCCTGTTCAGTTTGTTGTTAAAATGTTAATAACAAAAGAAAAATACAAAGGCAAAATGTAACACCTTTAATTAGTGAAAGATTTTTGGTATATATCTTGTTTATGAGCTTCTCGCTGTTTGATGGGTGACATAAACTGGAGAAAAGTTTATGAGCCCAAGAGGTGTTTGTATAGGGGTTATGGAATCTGCCAAGAAGACATTATTATGATCATGATAAAGGGACAGATTGTTAACTATGAGACGTAGTTAACTGCTTCTTTAATTTACTTAAGCTCTGACGGGATATGGTAATGGGGAAAACATGGCTACATCAATCAAAGAGGCTTGTTTGCACTGAGAAAAGGAATTAGGTGTTTGTAACAAAGAAGCTTTTTTCACGGGATTAGTAGCAGATCCATCTCAAAAGGAGGCTCTCCTAAAAATGAATATTTTCAGGTGCAAAGTTAAGGTGAGAATAATAAGCACAGTGGTCCCAGAAGCTCAAAGAAGGATGATAAGGGTCATGACTCATTGGAAAATGTTATCATGTCAGTTTGCATGTCAATGTTTCAGATTTTGGCCACCTGCAGGTAGATCATACCTGATGAAACCTTGTGGACTAGTGTTCCTCTAAAAGACTTTTCCCTACATGTCTTGCTACTCCTCATTCAGGGATGTGAAATGGAAATTGCCTTAGAGATTATTTGAAAGAAGAGTGGAGGATAGCTTTTGGGCAGGAGATTTGGTTGCTGACCACCTTAAGGTCAAGAATAACATCATTCCCACTTAATACCTCTATTATTGCTTCTTTGAACTAAATTGAGTCATATTCCAATTCTGAAAACTGGTACACGCTACTGAAGGGGTTGGTTCATAGTAGGGATATAGAGATAACCCTGGGTGCAAACCCATTTCAGATACTCATCTCTCCAATTCTCTGTTCTTCCGGGATTGCCAAGTTTTGGTTCTACTCAAGGGAAGCAATAATGCCCATCTCCTTTCAGGAACACTAGCACTATTGTCACCAAAATGGGAAAGTCTTCCTCTTCAGTAGGGGTCTTCAAACTAGGCCCTTTTATGACTTGTGGATTTCAACTCCCAGAATTCCTCAGCCAGTGAGCTTGGCTGAGGAATTCTGGCAGTTGAAGTCCACAAGTCATAAAAGGGCCAAGTTTGAAGACCCCTGCTCTTGAGAAATGTTTTAAGAATTTCTCCTTGCCTTCAAGAAATGGGAAGAAATTATTCCCACTTTTCTGCTTCCACATTTGGTGAAGAATTCTTAAAAGCTTTGAGCCCACCAACTCAGGGGAAGAGGTAAACTATTGTGAGCAATCCAGAGTTATTTAAATGACATGGGTAGCCATACAAATCAATTGAATGAATGAATGAATGAATGAATGAATGAATGAATGATAAGGATGCTTTTCAAATGTCATCAATGTTACTGATTGCAAAATTACAGGACAGGGAATCACAGGCCGTATGACCAACATTTTCACAATGCATAACTTCAATAGAGGATGGCAATTCTGTGAACCAGGGTTACCAGAAGATTTTTTTGGTCTTCATTTTAAAGTAAACTGATCTATGCTTTGCAGCCTATAAAATGTGCAGATCTGAATTCACTCTGCAAATTATTATTTTTTTTGGGGGGGGGGGGTGTTCAGTCATTGCAAACAAATTGATTCATTCAAGAAATACGTCTATGCTAGATCTATAACCCAGTGGGTCTTTTTAAAACAAACAGAAAGACTAGAGGTGGGCAAAATGCAGCAGGAAAGGGAGTAACTTCTTGCCAGTTCCACATTAACTTTGCTTGTGGGACACTGGCAGGGAGCTTCAGGAAACATGATTTGCCACAACTTTGCAAATACAACTGGTGTGAAGATCCTTGACATTTCAATTCCATGGGAGTAATGGGTCCCAAACCTTGTTTGCATTCTTTAAGTTAGTGGCTTTGAGGTCCCTTGATTCAAAAATTGTTGCATTATGATGCACTGTTTGGGCTAACTGAAGGTTACAAACAGACAAACACTGAGAGTTTTAGTGTTATATGGATTGTAGAAGAGGTTGTGCACAAAAGTAGATGCATATATTCTTGTCAATTTTGGTCATTTAGCAGACAGATGCAGAAACCTAACAGAGCAGAGTACAGGGGAAGCTGCAGTGAGTTTAAAGATAGAATGATCTATATAGATTCTCTAAGTACTGTATATACATATACTTCTCTAATGTTATGCTTGACTACAAAAAAAAGTGGAATATTCAGTTTGTTCCAGAGAAACAGTAACAAAGGAGTTAAGTGAAAGCAATGCTTTCATTCCCCCATTGAAATGCAATTGTCTCTGCATAACCTATGTTAAATATAGTTCTTTGTATAAAACTCAATGGCAACTGAAAAATCAGTAATTAATTATAACTGTGTGAACTCTTTCAAAGAAATTTTTTGTACCTCCATTTGGCTTGTAATGACATGTCTGATGTGAGCAGCATTTTGACATCTGGAAGGAGCTATGAATATATAACACAAACCCAAATATTTTTATTTCTAAAGCAAGTAATAAAATCTCATTTTCAGTGCAAACACCACGAGTTTCAGCAAATGAAATTGATTTCACACCCTTCCAAATTGCAAACGACTAAATTCTCCCTGCTTAAAGTGTCTGCTGTTCCTATTAATAATTACTGTTGCTAATAAATGATGTACCACCTTCTGTCTACAAAATGTTTTCCACTTCTCACCATGTTCGGCTTAACAGCCACCATGGGTGGCAAGTTAACAGGCTTAAAAGAATAGCATGAAGTTTAGTAAAAAATGATATGATTTCTGTGTATGCAACTGCTGTCACCCTGGGGGAAAAAAAGAGAAATATGTTCTTGATTTGGCCTCTTCTTTAAAGTAGCTGATGATAAGAACTCCCAATCCTTCTAATAAATGTATCCTCCTAATAAATTTATGAGATAAGCTAGATGGGGAGGTGGTGGCCAACACACATTAGAGAAAAGACTACACTTGAATTCATACAGGTCAATCTGGCAGAGGCTTCATTGAGTCTGACTAGATTCCAAATAACTGTTAACTTCACCTTTTGTCCAGGAAAATTCCTCTCCAGTAGCAAAAGAAAGGCTGGACAGCTTATGTACTGATTAGAGAAGTTCAAACTGAAGGCTCTCAATTCATGCATGTACCATGATGTACCTTATCTGCTGGTTGTTATGGAAATCCACCTCTAGAAACTTATTAATAAGCAATCTTATTGCTTATTATAAGTCAGATCAAGGTTATTGTCTTGGTGATGAGGTATTTCGTTCATAGTGAAGGTTGATGAATTTAGCCTTCTGTAGTACTGCAGAGATTTGTTATGAACCCACCTAGCAGTTCAAAAGCGTGCAAACTGAGATAGGCTCCACAGTAGTGATTTAAAAAAAAGCTTTAATTTGAATTCTATATTGTTTCACAATACAGACGTACAGTATTATGTGTAATCTGCGGAGTTTTGTGCAATATGAAATTGCAAAGTAGGCAGTTTTGGAACATGCGTATTGTAACCGTGGGAAAAGAGGAACTGAAAGTAATGGATGAAGGTTTCAGATGTACACGGGTGTATGTGGAAACTGCTGGTCAGCAGGAAAAAAAACAAGGAACTGATTTTGCAAGATAATGACTATCTGTGGGTGGTCGTTAGAAGAAAGGTATACAAATGTTAGTTTAAGACTAGCTCGGGGCCATTGGTCCATAGCTGTCCTTTTGGAATCTGCTATGTCAAACGGTCCTCATTGCAATGGGTTATTAATATAAGTGATGTTGTGTTATTATGTTTGCTATGTTCCAAATTATTAGCAAAATAAACCTCTGAATCTTAAAGTAAGAATTATTATTTTGTGTTGCTGTCTCTTGTCTTTTCCATTGGGTTTTTTCCACGACAGTGCTCAATGCCCCCTCTAAACCCAAGTAAAATATTACTTGACTCAGTGGAGGTCCTCTACCTAGAGAGGTCTTCTTTGATTCAACTATCCTTTGCAGTAATGATGGTTCCTCTAATAACCTTAACAATATAATCTAGGGTGAGTTAACCACTGTTTACTGAGTGAACCCAACAGCCATGTTTTATACAAGACGCTGAGCCATAAACTGTCCCATCCCATTTTTAGTTCAGTGAATTGTGAGGATACGGGGTTTAAAGTGGAAAGCTTGTACAATATTAAAAGATATTAAAAGCTCTCTAATAAACTTAGTCTCAATGCCCCAGTGTTAATAAAACTTCTCATATGCACAGACCAAAATGCCTCTGTAAATAAATACAAAAATGGAAAAAGTCACATCGCCATAGAAAACTGGAGTTTTGTTGTACTGCTATATGAAATCCTTTGTAAATCCATGATGGATTTTTTTTAAGAACCTGCATTATGTGCACATAAGGTGTAAGAAGACATTATTCCTGAATGAAAACATATAATCAATTCATACGCTACTGCCTGAAGAATGAACTGAAGGGGATTAGAAGGAATCTACTGGTTTGGCTTGAGATTTGATCACGCTTACAATAGACCAGCCCCATTAAAATCCATGAGATTTCATTAGTCATGACTAATTGATCCCATTCTTATCCATGGGGCTGTTTGAAGTGTGACAACGTCCGTATCCAACCCATTGTATCCGTTAGCCTTCCTATAGAAAACTTTGCAGTAATATAGTGTAGCCTGATTTTTTTTAAATACCTCTGCTTTTAAATTAAGTGCTTGCTTTGCCTATGGCAGTCCACAGTCATCACTCCTGTGGATTATGACTTCCTAGTGCCTCATCATCCTTATCCAAATACTTTTCATATTTCAACCTCTGAAGCTCACTTAACATTCAAAGCCATCCATACGCCATGCAAAACCAATGAACTAGCGAGGCATAAATCTGACACAATGCTCAGAATGAAACAAGCAGCTGCAAGTTAAGAGAAAGCGGGCAAGTTATTATCATTTAGCAATACCTTAAATGCTGCTGCAGTTTTAACACAATTTGCTTCTTTTTCGAATGACGGATAGTGATGTTGCAATCCACCAGGACTTGAATAATTCTAGTTAGAAAATTGCTGAAGTGTCTGCAGTTGGCCCTTTTAATTGAGCTAGCCTGAAATAACTAAACAATACTTTAAGAATGAATTTTGGATTGGCTTTAAACATTAGAACCAATATCTGTTAGGGGAGGAACAGAACCAGGAAATTCTCATTAATTTCTGGTTATGTCAGCCAGGATCCAAAATGAATAATGGGCTGCATTCATACAGTGCACCAATCCACAAATCAGCCAGCTGCATTTTAAGTTAACATGATGTGTGGACCCAGCATGTGTACTTCATTCATGGCTCAGTGTGTTTTGCTAATGCAGAAAAATTGGTGTTATTTCAAATTTATAAGGGAGGTAAAGTTGGATGCCTCTGGATTCTTTTCCATTCTGCCTTTCCCTGCTATTGCTGAGGTGAAAGAAAAAAACAAACCATTTTCGGCAAAATATAACAAGGTTGCACCAAGAGAAATTCCTCAAAGGTTTTGTTTTTTCCTGCCTTTGCATGCATACACTTTATAAAAAGCAGCTAATGTCTTTCAGTATTTAAATCAAAGTCTTTGAAAGTCTTGGCTTTTTTTGAGGGGTGAGGAGGAGGGTCCCTTTAGAAAAGCAATCTATTTCCCATCTACTCTAGAGTCAACTGAGCTTATGTTGTAGGAGTTCCTTAAAATTTTGTTAGAAAGATCAGTAAATCCATTGGAATTTCACATCTTATTTTACAGATAAAGATAGAACTGGAAAGAGACAGGGAGAGAACTGACCACAGTAATATAATGAGGCAAGGCAAGGTGGGGGAACAATTGAAAGACATCCCACTGGCCCTGTACACTTGTTAACAATTTAATTACAGTGCATTTGTGGCTGAGTTTTAAAGCTTTGGGAAAAAATTTGCTCTTCTACGTGTTCCACTTTGCCTGCCAACCTCTGTTTGACTGCTTTTCTTTCAGTTTCCTGGAGTTTATAAAGCTGCTTGGCTTCCAACCTTGATCTTCCTGGAGAAAGAAATTATTGTCCACCCAATTAATTTAATTAGAACATAATCAAGTTGTAGAGTTCAGTGCAGCAGTGTGAGTGATTAGGAAAAAATGGCTTTGCCAGGAAAGTTTTTAAATTTAAATTTGGTTTGGTAATCTCGAAATCAAATAAAGAGATGCAAATTCCACTTGGTGCAGGTTATTACAGCTGAGCTTCCCTGGCAGGCTAAGCTGAGGAATGTTTCACCCAACCCATTTTTATGGATTCAGACAACATTCCGAGAGCTAAACTAACCTTGAGCTGGGATGGCAGAACATGCCAGGCCAAAATGCAGTTGGTAGCTTAATGTATCTCACGAATAGTAGCTATTATTTCCTGCAATAAAGTAATATCCCCAAACTGCCACTAAAGATAAGGATGATGGGACTGTGACATGCCTTTTGTCTAACTAAACACAGTGAATCAGGTTTCCTTATTTCTGTATTAACTAAGCTGATTAGCTAACCAATGTAAGGAAGAAAATCTGAACTCTATCTATGATGACATGTACCATCCAGTTGGGGTTGATTTTTAGTGACCATATAGATCAGAGGTCCCCAAGCTTTTGGGCACCAGGGACCGGTTCTGTGGGGAAAGTTTTTTCTGTGGACCGGAGAGTGCGTGGTTTTGTGTGCAGCCTGAATCCCATGGATGGGGATTTGCTTGTTTGTGTGAACCGGTTGTTGGCATGCCATGGCCCAGTACCTGTCCATGGACTGGGGCTTGGGGACTCCTGATATAAATAGACTTTCTTCAGAATGATCTGCCCCAACCTGGTCCTTCAGGTCTTTCAATGATCCACCCATCACCATTATAACTGAGTCCATCCATCTTACCGCTGATCACCTACTTCTCTTTCTTTCCACTTTTCTTAGCATTGTGTACTTCTTAAAGGAGTTGGATCTTTCCATAATGTGTCCAAAATATGATAATTTGAGTCTATTCATTTGTGCCTTGACTGAGAATTCTAACTGATTTATTCTATGATCCTTTTGTTGTCTTGGCTATCTATAGTATTCTGAAGAATCTTCTCAAACACCAGTGTTCAAAAGTATTAATACTATTTCTTTCCTGCTTCTTCAAAGTCCAATTTTCACTTCCATAGAGTGTCACAGGGAGAACTCTTGCTTGCACAATTCTAACCTTCATAAGTAAAGACATGTCACAGCATCTGAATATCATGTTCAAGGTGCCCATTACTATCCCACCAAGTGCTAGTCTGTGGACTATTTGCTAACTGCTGGTTCCTGTACTGTTAATAATCATTCCTAAAAAGGCAGAAACTACCTACTATTTCAATATCTTAATTTTCAGTACTAAATAATTATGTAACTAAACATTATGTAAAAAGAAAAAGATGAAATAAGTAAAGAAAAATTGCCTAGATAGTGAATAAACGTTGATGTTCCCTAGAAATGGGATGGTTACTTTCCTTGTGGGGAAATCAATCTTACTACTGAAATAATGTTAGCCTAACTATTTATGCAAAGTATTTTTAATGCGCCTGTTAGTCTAAGACAGCCATGAAATCCCAACAGGAGACAGACACTCATAAAATGTCTGTTCAAATCAAATCCTTCTTTTGTGGCATATTCACAATTTAATGAAACAGTTTAAAGCTCTTTCGTTCAAAAAAGAGATAAACCACAACTTCATTTGGGCTTGTGGGTGTGAATAGTAGAACTTTAGAAATGCAAGATTTTACCATCTCCACTTTTATATATACCCACCTCCCAAATATATATACCAATTATAGAGAACTCCAAATATAATCACATGGAACTATTTTTTTTTTAAAAAAAGCCAAAGAATATGGATAGAAATAAACTGATTTGCACATTTTCCAGCCAAGATCAAATTATATTTTGCTGATTTTATCTGTTGTTCTAATCATGTCTTTTGTCTTGCTTGTTTTTATTGAAACCCAGTAGCAAAGTTGTCCAGCAGCTCTATCGCTTGCCAAAACTTTGTGTTGCAAATTTTTATCTTTGACAATTGGCTTTAGTCATTGCATTAGAACCTCACCAATGGATTCTTCATCAGTGTCAAACTCTCACAAAGACAATGGATATGAGGCCCCAAAAATCTTTTAATTCCAACCACTTTTATCCTCTGTTACTATCAGAGATGTCTAGTGCCTTAAGCCTTGCAGAGCCCAATAAAAGTCCTGCTATAACAGGTTTTAAGACAAAAATCAGAGTGATTTCTTATTTTATAGAGCTGCTAAGTTATTTATGGGAGAAATTTGTAGCTTGCTCGCTTGTTTTTTTCTTAAAAAGTGGCTCTGAAATGGTCCCATAAAATATTAACTGTTCTTCTCCCCTCCCAAAATGCATGAATGTATCTTCAGAATTAGGTATCAAGTATCACACTTGGCTTCACAGTAAAGCACTTACTTCACACTGAAGCATGAAGTAAAAAATGCTATAGGATGGTTGGGTGATACTGTATGTGAAAAAGTCCTTCCTTGTTTCCTAAGTCTCCTGTCATCTGTTGTCTGACTCATAGTTCATATATGATAACGTTACTGTTATTGATGTCAGAATTGATGATGTTACCTAGTTTGGGTAATGAAATATCTTCAAGAAAACAGCCAAGCTCAGAGAGCACCAAGAACCCCACAGTCATCCTCCTCCTCTCCCCAAACCCCGTCCCCTTCTAGCATTGATGATGTTACCTAGTTGGGTAATGAAACGTCTGCAAGAAAACAACCAAGCTCAGAGATCACCAAGGAGCTCTTGGTTTAGGTGTTGTTAGAAAAGGTGGAAATATTTTCCTAGTGAGCCAAAAACCAGACCACAGTTTTGAGGATGAGGCTCCATAATTTTTATTTATTTTTCCAGTTGGGGAGCACAGATCTGGAGAATGGGACAGGTGGTGCTGTAATGTTATCACTCGAGAAATGATATTGAGACTTCAGCATTTTCTCTTCCACCAAGTTATTGAAGTTTTGGGAAGGACGTCTCCAACCAATATCAGGCTGCACAAAGATTAGATTCAGCTGCATTTGAAAGATACAATCGTTCCAAATCAGATTATCAATTTGGATTGAACTGTTTGCCTCTAAACTGATCTGATTCTAGGATCTTTTGCACATTTTCCACCCTAAATTGTATCAATTTTCTGAGCTGGAAGGAGAAAAGACTTTCATTAAAACATTCATGGATGGAGCTGGATGTTCTGACATTTATTTTATTTCAAGAGGACCAAGAAAAGGGTATGAATGTCTTTTCTTTCCTTGCTTCATCATCATCTCTTGAGTGGTCTTCAGCCTCCATGGCGTCAGTCAAGTCAGGAGGAAACTTCTCGTGGGACTTTTTGAGGAGTGAGTGAGTCCCTGTTAAAGGCGAGTTCCACCCTTGAGAAATAATTGCAGAATTTCTTTTGCAATTTCTGGAAAAAATTCAGAAAGACCACCCATCCAATTATAGTGTGCCTGCAAATTTGGTATAAAAAATTGAAAGGCCGTGGGTGTGCCTGACTTTACTGGGTAGCCTTCTCCTGGTTATTGAAAAAAGGATATCATAGGTAGCTTGATTCATAAAGAAAGACTACTGCAACTGGGTTTTCTTACCTTTGAATGAAGGTAGGGGAAACATATCATGCACACCAAGGAAATCGACCCTGACTATTCTTTGGAAGGATAAATAGTGAAGCTGAAGCTCAAATACTTTGGCCACCTAATGAGAAAAGAGGTCTCACTGGAGAAGACCCTGATGTTGGAAAAGAAGGAAGGCAAAAGGAGAAGGGGATGGCAGAGGTTGAGATGGTTAAATAGTGACATTGATGCAATGAACATGAATTTGGGCAAACACCAGGAGACAGTGGAAGATTGGAGGGGGCGGGGAGCCTGGCCTGCTATGGTCCATGGGGTCATGAAAACTCAGACATGACTTAATGACTGAACCACAAACACATGTGACTGAAATGTGTTTCAATATTAGTAGCTTGGGATGGTAATTGGGCTGTTACTTTGATCTCCGAGCTTGGAGATTTGGCTACAAACTTTTCATCTCCATTTGGGGTGGGGCATCTTCAGTGCTCTTTGAATTGTGCCTGACAAACCACATGTACCACTAAGGTGTGACCCATCTCCACTTGCTGAGACAGTCTGTCTCTTTGCAACTGCCCCAGCTGATCCTGATGTGTTGTGGTCCATGGGATTGCAAAGAGTTGGGACACGACTTAGTGAATCAACAGCAACATCATGCATACCATAAATAACGTGGACAGGGAGAATTTTTTTTTCTTTTTCTTTTGCAATTTGAGATACTCTGTTGAAACTAGATTCAGGACAATTTAGGACCAATTATTCTTTTTTTTAATACAGTGTATGATTAAACTGGAGTTCACTGCCAAGTGACATGATAACAGAAGACAATTTGGATGGTTTGAAAAGGTGGTTGGTCATGTTCATGAAAGATTGGTCTATATCCTGATGTTTTGCATAAGGCATTTCTTGCTGCACATTTTCAGTAGTGAGATGTTCAGAATCTTGAGAAATCACCAAAAATGGAGCTTAGGGCTTCACAAAACCTTGAAGTTCTTACTGCTAAGACCTGAGAGTGTGGTTTGCCATATCTATGTACTTTCTTCACACCAGAAAGTATCTTTTGAGCGTATCCTGGAAGCTTGTCCCTTCCTTTCCCTCCAAACCTATTATGGTTGGGGCTTTTCATAGATAGTCTTGAACTTTTTGTAGGAGCTGCCAGTCTATCAACTAAGGATTTTCTCCCTAATGTGGAGAAATAGTTACCTTTTCTGCCTGTAAATCTAACTAATATTATAAACTGGGAAAGCAGAAAGGTCAACTTGGTGAAATGTTTCTTTTGAATCCTGTAGACAGAACAGTAGGCAATAGCTTTCAATTATTCACGCTCAACTTGAAAAAATGGGGGCTGATGCAGGTTGCTACAGCAATCCTAGGCTGGTGGCTGCCTGGCCTCGCTCTACAAGTGCATCATCAGCATTCTGTCAGTTTTGTGATGATCTCTGTTAAAACCACCGTAGGGCTGTTCTGCCTAGACTTAGTACTTCTTCCACTCCTGTGATTCAGAATTAAGCTTCTACTGATTTCATGGCCCGGAGAGGTAAAGATTAGCGGCTTGGGATAAGTCTGCTCTGTTTTAGACTCTGCTTGCAGGGAAAGCTTTCCAGTCCATCAAATTTCCTGTCTGATGCTTTAAATTAAAAATGCACTGAAATTAATCTGAATGGACCTGCGGGGGAGGTTCCTTACATATATATATATATAAGGAAGCTTGCAATGTCAGATCTTTGAAGAGAAATAGGCTTTTAAAATTCTGTGTATTTTCTGGGATGGTCAAGTTATGCAACATTACAGGCCATTCTAGGGGATGCCAAATAGTGTGCTCTGTGAAATACATGCTGAGCTTTTAAAACATTAATAAAAAGTGAGGATAACCAGCATTTAAAACCTAGTCAATAAATCCAACGCCTTACTTTATTATGTTACCTTATCGCACCTCACTCTTTCCACTCTGTGGAAAGAACTTCTCCAAGGATGTTTTCTGGTTAGCTTCCATCCTACCAGATCCTCCAAAAATTAGATTCTACCCAAAGTCCAGAAATAATTAATTTTAATTCCTACCAAAGGAAGCCAAGAAGCTCTTCCAGATGATCTAGGAATCTTGGAAAATATGATCAATCCCCCCTCAGATTTCCAGTTCTTACTCAAGGCAACTGAGTCAGCAGTGACTATGTAGGTTCAGGGACTCCCTAATACATCTAAGTTTGTAACCCTTTCATTCAAGGTCTAGGACAGGAAATACTTTAGTGAAGGAGGAAGTGTTGTATAATATTTTTCCAGCAGAGGGCTGAATTTGGCCTTTGAATGAGTGGCAAGGTACACATTACCCTCCCCAAAAAGTGGAAAGAGAGAGGGAGGGAGGGAGAGAGAGAGAGCAAGAGAGCACCAAGACATAATAAAAATGACAGATAAATTCAAGTTTGTTTCCAGAAAGTAGAGCAACATAATTTGGATTCAAATGATATTAAATTAATTCAACAAGTAAATTAATTAAATTAATTCCTGTCTGTGTATTTAATCATTTGTTTCCCACTGTTCTATTAAGTATTACAATTTAGCTGCAACTTCTGCAGAGGCTTCAAACCATTTGGAGGGAGGGCTGCAATAAGGTTTGAGAAGAAAGATTTTACAATCCTGGTCTAAGGTGAGCAAGGCTAGCTTAACAAAGAGTGTAGCAAGACAGAGGATTCAAGGCTACAGATGCTGAAGAAGGGATAAATTATGGTCCCTATTAGCCTGTTTTTTTTACTCTTTAGACTGTCCAACTGCTGTAAGATCTAATGAAGGAACACTGTGCCATTCTTCTTTCAAACGAGAGTGTCTCCCCTTCTGGCTAAGCTATGATATAGCTTGTTCAGCTTTTGTCTAGCACAGGGGTCCCCAAACCCTGGTCCATGGACCAGTACCGGGCCACAGCATGCTAGCAGCCGGTCCGCACAAACAACCAAAGCCACATCTGTGAGATGCAGGCAGCACACAGTACCCTCCGGTCCACAGAAAAACTTCTCTCCACGGAACCGATCCCTGGTACCCAAAAGGGACCTCTAGTCTAGCATGTTGTGTGAACCCTCTTAATAACCCATGAGTAACAGAATTGCAGTGACAAACTATGTTAACAAAATGATGCTTTTGAGTAAAATGTGGACCTGGTCAGTCTGTTCTCTCATTGAATGACTTCTACTGCTAATTAAACTTCACTCCATCAGTTATCTATATCTTTGCATAAACTGGCCCTTGGAGAAGTTTCTGAGGCTTCCAGTTAGGTGGTTGTATCTGCTGAACAGAACAGATCTTGGCAAATTGAACGGATGGGGGAAAAGGAGAAGAATATGGAAACCAATCCATTTCTTACTGCTGGAAAATGGACAGGCCCTTGGTTGTTGATATTGTAAGCCACCCAGAGTGGCTTGGTAGAGAGATGGGGGTCATACTTACTAACTACATACATACATACATACATACATACATACATACATACAAAAATAAATTACCTCATTATGCTAAAAGCTTAAAAAATGTCCTGTTGGATGCCTGCAGTTTAGCAAAATGCCTGCAGTTTAGCAAAATTTTCCAAAAATCCAAAACCAGCAGATCAATGTTGGCCCCACTGACCACAATGTTACTTCCAGTAGTATCTCCAAGGAGATCCTTAGAAGAGGCAATCTTCCGTTGGCTACACAATTCAGGTTCAGACTCTGGGCTGTAGAATTATCACATGTAATGGATGGCTCCAGACTAACGTTGTGGGCTTGCTGACGTATATATGAGTAGCTATCTCAGCTTCTAAATGGACAGAGGCAGGATGAATGGGAAAGGAATCGCTGCATTGCTTTAGTTTATAAAATGCTTTGGAGTGAACAGTAGTCTATAAATTAATAATTAAAGGCAATTTAACTTAAAACCAATATGACATTGTTGCTACAGCTTTTAAGCAAGGATGGTAGGGGAGCATTGGTAGAAACATTTTAATTACCGGTATTTTTGCTTCAGGATTTTTTTTTAACCTTTGCAGAGAGAAATAGCATATCAGTTCTTTTCATAATTTATAGAATAGTAGCATTTCATTTTGCTGGAATGTCTGATCTGGATAATGCCTTTTCTTTTCATGAAAAGGTGGAGTTGTAGAAGTGCAACAAAGGGGGTAATCAATAAGATTGCATTATTGGAGAATCCCTTTTCCTGCAAGACAACTTTAAAGCTTTTGCCGATTTTTCTTTTCTTTTTCCTCCGTTTAGAGAGAAAAAGGCAGCTGGCACTAGGGAATGAGTAATAAAAGAGATTTCTCAAATTAGTCATGGTGTCAAGAAAATGGATAGGCAAGGCTTCCCCCCCCCCCCCTTCTATCCTTCCTCTCACTCTTAGAATACTGTGCAATTGATTGGTGGTAACAGATTTAAGAACAAGTAAAAGGGGAAAAAAGTCCATTACACAGAGTTTTGTAATGGAACTGTGACATTCACTGCCTGAAGATGTGGTGATGGCCATTAGCTTATTATAGAATAGGATTAATAATGGTCTGTTACTGACGATCACAGATGGCTACATCCAATCTCCTAGCAAAGAGCCAGTGGGCTGCAATATATTATGCTGGATTCGGGAGAAGACTATCCTGCTCAGGTTTTTTTGGGATGTCAGGAGTGAGCCAATTCTGGGTTATTGAAAGGGAAATGGGACCACCCAGCCCTGCTAAACGTATGAGAGGGATTGTTTAACATAGTTCTTGTATTTGAAACAATGGTACGAAAAAAATAAAAACAAAATGTTGATCTTGTTCTCTATTAGAATTTAAGACATGGAACAAGAGTCTTAAGTTACTGAAAAGAAAATTCTAGTGGAAGGTTGAGGGTGGGTGGGAAACTAACGATAACATTAATCAGTCAAAATGAGGTTGGTGGTTGAAGGCTTTATTCAGAGAGGTGGTGGATGATTCAAGTGGAGGGTATGTGGAGGAGGTTTTCATTAGGATTCATGAATCAAGCAGGGTTTTTATATTTCTCTTTCCCTTGTGAAATTAGCCTGAGGACCATAGAACCACAGAAACTACAATGGCTTTTCCAACATTGTGTCTATGATTCTATGGTCCTCAGGCTAATTTCAAACGCTTTTGGTGAACCATCACTTTAGCCTTCTGCTAAGAAATGGCTAGGGACACGGTGGCTCAGTGGGTTAGGATGCTGAGCTTGTCGATCAAAAGGTCGGCAGTTTGGCGGGTCGAATCCTGAGTGCTGCGTAACAGAGTGAGCGCCTGTTCCTCATCCCAGCTTCTGCCAACCTAGCAGTTCGAAAGCACGTAAAAATGCAAGTAGAAAAATAGGGACCACTACGGTGGGAAGGTAACAGCGTTCCGGTGCGCCTTTGGCATCTAGTCATGCCGGCCACATGACCACGGAGATGTTTTCGGACAAGCGCTGGCTCTTCGGCTTTGAAACGGAGATGAGCACCGGCCCCTAGAGTTGGAAACGACTAGCATGCATGTGCGGGGGAACCTTTACCTTTACCTAAGAAATGGCTGCCCCTCTCCAGCAGTCTGCTACAGAAAAGGAAAGGGAAATAGGAGAGAGAGACAGACAGACAGACAGATAGACAGGCAGAAAGACAGACAGAGACAGAAAGACAGAGAGTGACTGAGAGACAGAGACAGAGACAGAGAGAGAGAGACAAGGAGGAGGAGGAGGAGGAGGAGGAGGAGGAGGAGGAGGAGGAGGAGGAGGAGGAGACAGAAGAATGTGATTGAGTGGGAGAGAGAGAGAAGATACATTAGAAAAAGACTACACAATTCTCCTTCATTGGTAGTACATGTTAGTGCTAGCTTCTTATAGATTCCTCTAGCCAAAGAACTATTCAGTTCATCAGAGGCACATAGAGATCTAAAGTTTTCTGTCCACTGGATCTGCAACATCCCTTCATTTCAATTAAAGCAGAGCAAAAGATCCTATAAGAGAACCTCTGTCCACGTGGGAGCAGTCAACCACACCAAATGACTCTCCTCATTGATAAATTGATTCTAAGAAATTGGAAGAAATTCTAAAAGACATAGACTGGAAAAACAGAAGCCCTTTCTGCAAGGGAAGAAAATGGTCAGACTTTGGTAAGGATGAAAGTTCCAAATTTCTTGTAGAAGCTCAAAATTCCATAGATGCTCATAAACCTCTCAATTCTGAAAAACAGTTCAATAATATGGGAAATCAACCATCTTCTTATTTTATCTAATATGACCTTGAGGCGTCTCCTTGGCCACTGTGACAGTAGGTGGTTAGAATATGATGACTTTTTACCGGATCCAGGACTCCATGGTGTTTCTCAATCATTCGGGTCATGGTTGTCCCAAAGGTGCTTTTCAGAAGGCAACTGGACTTTCTTAATTTTTTCCTTGATGTTTTGCTTCAGTTCTTCTCTGAAGAAGCTTCTTGGATGAGAAGTGAAACATTTTCAAGGAAAAAATCAAGAAAGTCCAGTTGCCTTTTGAAAACCACCTTTTGAACAGATCCAAGTTTTGGCATTTGTAATGGTGGATGGATTCAGTCAAGAAAAGTTAGCTCAGATATAGTACTTTCCATGCAAAGTGAATTTGTAAATCTCATTTACAACTTTGCTTTGTGCAGAGACTCTATGAAGCAGCACACAGCATCAAGTTGAGGTTCAACAAATAGAGTACAAATAGATTAAACAAAATATAGTTTTATAGTTCATTTCAGTTAATCCTAGAGTTGGTGTTCCGAGCCAATCTTCTGTAGACGAGAGTGATGGCTGATTGGCATTCCATTACGATGCTATTCAACCATTCATAAGGCAAAGTGGGGGGAAGTCAGAAAAGAAAGATCTGATGGAAAGATCTGATTCCGTTTCTCAGCTAGGCGAATTCAAATCTCCGTGCATTATAAATCATAGCAAATGTTCTTTATAAAAAATGTATGCTATGAGTACATTTGCTGTAGTATCAGATTGGTGATTCATGTCTGTATAGCACCTTATTACACTAAAAAACAAGCGAAGGACAAAGGAACTGGCTGGTGGTGCTTGCTGTATACATCTTCTGCCCATTAAGGAAGCAAACATCCTATCTGATATCGAAGAATTGTGTTCAGTATCTTCCAGGTTCCTTAAAAAACTGTAAAAAAAGTGATTCCAGGGGACAGGACAGAAGTGGCCCATAATTGTGCTTGCAGAAGTTCTGTTGGTTCTTTGAGGTAGGCCAAGTCAGAAAACTGATTCCACAATTAATATTGGAATTCTACTTTATTGATATAGGCTACAGTATAATAATCTTGAAAACTTGATAGGGCTTTCCTTTCCCTCGCTCTTATAACAAAGAGAATCAAGGTTGTGGCCATTTAACGTTTCTTTCTGATTCCTTCTCCTTTCATAGGCTTAACTGAAGTTTTGCTAACTACCATATTCCTTCTTTGCTCATCTCTGTAGTTCTCTACAAGTTGAGATTAGTGCCAGGAACCTCAGAAATGATATGCATATAAATTATTGACCAGAAGAAATGGCTACACAGTTCTTGTAAGTATCATTGATGGCTGTCCTTACAAAAAGTATACTGGTACAGAATAAGGAAGTCACCTCTTGATTAGCAATAGAACTGAGACTTATATACCACTTCATAGTGCTTTATAGCACTCTCTGAGTGGTTTACAAAGTTAGCATCTTGCTTCCAACAAACTGGGTCCACTTTTTACCAACCTCAGAAGAATGAAGGCTGAGTAATCCTTGAGCCGGTCAAGATCGAACTCCTGGTGTGTGGGCAGAGTTAGCCTGCAATACTATACTTTTACCACTGCGCCACCGGGACTCTTTTGCAGCTTTCTATGTTTTTCTCTAGAAGCTGCAGAGAAACCTAGCAGTGACAATCTATGACCTTCTAGATTTTTCACCATTGGCCAAAGTGTCTGAACCTAAACACCCAAAAGGCCAGAGTGTGCCCATACTAGATTTAAAGAGGACAGGGTGGAACTGCTGCAGGCATGGGTGATAAAGCTGCAGTAAAACAGAGGCAGTAGTTAGTTACAATTGCAATAATTGATTCTTGCTACATTTGAAGCCTTGACAGGTCTCCCTTGAGACCCACCTATATGAAAGTACATGGAGAAATCTTAATACAGGCCTCAGAAGTCATAAATACCAAACATGCACATAATTCTGGCTGTTCTGATCATTTGCTGTGATGAATGCATTTATTTATATTTATTTAATTTGGGATTTTTATCTATCTATCTATCTATCTATCTATCTATCTATCTATCTATTTATTTTTGAGTGGCATGGTAGCCTAGTGGTGAGGATGCTTACCTCCCACTCAGAAGGCTGAGTTCAATCCTAGCTAGTGGTAGATATTTCTCTCCTAGGGCGCAAAGAAAAAAATATCTGTTGTGAACTCTGCATGGTGCCAGGAAGGGCATCTGGCTTGTAAATGCTCAGCTTCATCCAGTTGCCCAGACTCTTCCCCAAATTAAGGGATTACAGGGTCATAAAAGGGTCATAATTGTTAGATTTATTTCTGGCTTTTTGCACAGGAGCTCAAGGTGGCATTCCCACCTCCTTATTTTTCCCCCACAAAATTTACCCAGTAAAATAGTACAGAAACAGGTCGTAAGTCACTTTTTTCTCCAGTGCCATTGTAACTTTGAAACGGTCATTAAACAAATGGCTATAAGTCGAGAACTACCTGTATGTTGTTGTGTTTTTTTCCTCAGAAACATAATTAAAGCAAAATGGGAGAGACTAAGAAAGCAAGGATCTAAACGCTGCCCGTTTCCCATCTGATTCTTTAACATCTTTAACCAAAGATAATCAGCTTTTTTTATCCCTTGGTAAAGCCACCCCACCTTGCAAGCTTTGTAATATTATTTTGCCTGCATATAAAACACAGTTTGGGGAAAATGATTCTGTACTGACAAATAACCTCATTTGTGTACAATATGAGGACAAGAAACAAGGGCAGCTGGTACTCCTTTTACGAAGAGCAATTGGAAAATAGCAAAAAAAAAATGAGATTTGTCAGTGCCTTTAGTATCTTTGTAGTTCTAGAGGCCTTGCTTACCACAGGGTTAGGGTCATTCACTTTTGATGAGCTGGAGGGTGAATATGTGTATTTCTTCATTCCATTAATTTCATGCTTCATAAGAAACACACAAAGATTAGAAGTAACCTACATTCTTTACTAGTTCCTTACCAAATTCAGTTGCTTTTATAAAGCTTTTTTTCCCCTTTGTATAAAAGTATTGAGTTAATTACATGATTCTTTGCAGGTCGCGGTAAAAATGTATTGTCAACACCGTGTCCCCATTCCATTCCAAATGATTTCACTATGAGACAAACCTTGAAGTACTTTAAGAAAATTATGTCCTGGGTAGAAATATTAATTCATCTGTTTATCAAACATTTGCTCAGCTTTTTCAGGGCATATAAAGTATAAAATTGCACTCAAACTGCCCAGACAAAGCAATTAAAAATACAAAATGAAGATACAAAGAAGACTCACCATCACTCAGAACAAGTGGCTTAAGAACCTCTCTGAAGATCTTAGAGCAGCGCTCTTCAAACTGGGCCCTTTTATGACTTGTGGACGTCAACTTCCAGAATTCCTCAGCCAGCATGCCTGGCTGAGGAAATTCTGGGAGTTGACGTCCACAAGTTATAAAAGGGCCAAGTTTGAAGACCCCTGTCTTAGAGTGAAGAAGATGGTGCTGCCCTGTCCTCTCTTAGCAAGAAGTTCCATAGGCTGAAAACAGGCACTAAGAAGCCCATGTCTGAATTCTATTATGCCCAGTGCTTTTTTTGTAAAAGAAAAAGGTGCCGGAACTCACACATGTCATACAGCCCGCCTTGCCTACCCTACAAGGTTCCATCCCAAAAAGGTGCCGGAACTCCGTTCTGAGCGTTCTATGACAAAAAAAGCCCTGATTATGCCTAAAACAATGTTGGAACAGAGAGACACATCTCTCTTGGGAAATTAAATTTCCAGATAGATTGCTGTGGAAATAGGCAATATTTCAAACAGCATAGTCCAAAGTTGTGTAGGACTTTGTAGTTTAGTGGTACAACTTTGAGGATTACTAGAAATGGGCTGATAGCTATTGATTAGGGAAATCAAATCAAATCACTTCATTACAGAATTTGAACCGGTCTTTACAATAAAAAGAGAAAATAGTTTAACATAACAGTTTGTTATTGGGGAAGGGAACGAAAAGCAATAGGACAAGAAAACAGCATCTAATTAAAAGTTTTGGGCAGTTGCATAACTTAGTGAAAATATTTAGCTGCCTGATATGGGAGTATGGGGTTAGCATTCCTTAAAAAAATAATAAACATAAAATGTATCTGTGTGGCCCTTGAATTTGGAAATCATTGAGGCAATAAGAGTACATTTTCGGGCATCATAGAAAAATTATTGATTTAGCCTAAAAATCATGATATTGATTCTCCATAATGTCCCTGGACCTCTGAAGTGGTGCTTGACCTTTTTGAGATGCTCACATAGGAAGGCTCTGTTCCATGGCATCAAGGAAGAAGCATAAAAATTACCTACTTGAGATTTTGCTATAAATATTCCTTTCTATAGAGTCAGCTGCAAATTTATTTCTAATTGCACTCTATTTCTAAACGTTATGGCCACTTTTTAAAATAATATTTTATAACTTTTTATAGATGGCTAATATGCATTGAATTCTCTGAAATTTGATATGCTTCCTCCATTAATAGCAGTCTTTTTGTTTCTTGTTTGCAACTTCATGTTCTTTTTTTTTTTAAAAAAGTTATGTATTTACATTTTCCTTGATTTATAATGGGAGGTGGAGCTCTGTTTTTTTTCCTGATTCATATTCCAAAATTTGGATAAGTTGGGTTGAGCTGTTCCCTGGATTAAAATACAAGTGGGTAGGGTTTCTTTCAAAAGCCGAGGAACCTTTTTATAACATTAAAGGTATAATATACAGCTGTTAGCAGCTTTTGGAATTCTGATTCTCAAAATAACTCCATCCCACCTCTCCGAAAATGCACCCCACCATCAGAAATCATCACTGACTTTTTAGACATGAAGTAGAAAAATCCCCGAACAATTAAGAGGCAGCTCCCACGTACATGTTTTTCCTGCTTTTTCCAAAGCTTTTGTGCATTGCATTTGCAAGCCAAGATGTTCATGTTTATCCTGACAGGAAAAGCTACAATTAATGAATAATGGAGTACTGACAATATTATTTCTGCCAGGCTAGGCTGTCATAATTCAATCCAAATAGTAGGGGAGTGGATGGGTGTTTTTTTTTCTTTTAGAGGATCAAAAAGGCAATGCAATATTAAGCAAAATGAAGAAGGCAATACTTTACCGTAATATTTCTACAGAACATCATTTCTGGTGCTTCCAAAAGCATCAAGGATGAAAATGCCTTGGCACAGAAGGAAAAGTTTACACACAAAGTAATCTGCCCATTGCTTAATGCTCTGGAGGATATATGGATCATTCCTTTCTTCTACTATCCCACTCTTTATTGCATTTTGAAAGGATGAAAACCATCTAGTAAATACATTCCCAGATCTCTGTTACATGGTTTATAGCTGCAATTTATATCAATGTGTGCAAAAAGTCCCGGTTAAATTCCTGACATCTCCAGTTTGTCAAGAATCCTACAGAGATAAAACAGTCATATAGATGGTGTTTACACAACCAGGGTGTGGTTTGCTTGTGTTGTTGTTAGCTGCGAAGTCATGTCTGACCCATCGCGACCCTATGGACAACATTCCTCCAGGACTTCCTGTCCTCTACCATCTTCTGGAGTCCATTTAAGCTCACGCCTACTGCTTCAGTAACTCCATCCAGCCACCTCATTCTCTGTCGTCCCCTTCTTCTATTGCCCTCAATCTTTCCCAGCATTAGGCTCTTCTCCAGTGAGTCCTTCCTTCTCATTAGGTGGCCAAAGTATTTGAGTTTTAGCTTCAGGATCTGGCCTTCTAAAGAGCAGTCAGGATTGATCTCCTCTAGGACTGACCTGTTTGATCGCCTTGCAGTCCAAGGGACTCGCAGGAGTCTTCTCCAGCACCACAGTTCAAAGGCCTCAATTCTTTGGCGCTCAGCCTTTCTTATGGTCCAACTTTCACTGCCATACATTGCAACTGGGAAGACCATAGCCTTGACTATACGCACTTTTGTTGATAGGGTGATGTCTCTGCTTTTTAGTGTGCTGTCTAGATTTGCCATGGCTTTCCTCCCCAGGAGCAAGCGTCTTTTAATTTCTTGGCTACAGTCCCCATCTGCAGTGATCTTGGAGCCCAGGAAAATAAAATCTGTCCACTACCTCCATTTCTTCCCCATCTATTTGCCAGGAATTGAGAGGGCCAGATGCCATGATCTTGGTTTTCTTAATGTTAAGTTTCAACCCAAGTTTTGCACTCTCCTTCTTCACCCGCAACAAGAGGCTCTTTAGTTCTTCTTCACTTTCTGCCATTAGAGTGGTATCATCTGCGTATCTTAGGTTGTTGATATTTCTTCCGGCAATCTTAATTCCAACTTTTGATTCATCTAGCCCTGCCTTTCTCATGATGTGCTCTGCATATAAGTTAAATAGGCAGGGCGACAGTATACAGCCTTGCCGGACTCCTTTCCCAATTTTGAACCAATCAGTGGTTCCGTGTCCAGTTCTCACTGTTGCTTCTTGTCTCTTGTGGTTTGCTTAACCCCACTTTATTGCACAAAACACTGTTGACTAAGTTCACACAGCATGCAGAAACCTCACCTGTGCTTTACAAGTCCTAAGAGATGGCCTCACAAAGTACATTTAGCCCAGATCAAACCAAGCAAGTTGACAATGTTCTACAAACTAGTCAACTCTGAGCAAGAGGGTTTGAGTTTTGAGAATGCAATTTAGATATGGTTGGGAGGAAAGTGGGTTCTTACAAGCTTCTTCACGCTCTCCTGGACTCATTTTATAGCCTTCCACATGCAGCTGAGGAAAAACTCTAGAGAGCATGGCCAAATGATGAATGATACTAGAACACATAGTTAGCTACAAGTTCTCCACCTCTGCCATTCATTCATTCATTCAATCATTCATTCATTCATTCATACATAATATGTACATAGCTGCCCCTCTTGTGAGACATAACTCAATGGTTAACAGCAACAATAAAAACAAAGCAATAAAACAAACAAGCAAACAAGAAAAAAACACAAAACCCAGCACAACAATATCCATCCAACCCCTGACTCCAACCTTACAATTCCACTACCAGGGAATAAGCAACTCTCAGAGGCTTTCTGAAAAGCTAAGAGAATAGGGGTCTGCTGGATTTCCAAGGGGAGGATATTTCACAGGCAGAGGCTGCTACTGAAGAAGCACATTTCCTAGGTTTCACTAGAAGGCACTATGTGATGGAAGAGACCTCAGTGCATCAATCTATCTCATTATGTTAACCTGGCTGTCTTATGCATACTTGCAGGGTACATGATCATAAGCTTACTTTTTCTAGAAGGAGAAAGAGTTTTAATTTTGGGAAGCCACTGCATGTTTATCAGACATTTAACCTAGAGATTAGGAACCTATATAACTCCAGATGTTATGGCTTGCCAACTTCAATAATCCTTGATCCTTGACCATGCATGCTGGAAATGTGCTTTCAACATCTGGAGACACATGCATCCCGCCTTTGCTTTAAGCAATGAAAATCATGCTGGAATCTTTGTCTTTTAGCATTCCTCTAGTGCAGGGGTCAGCAACCTGAAACAGTGAAAGAGCCACTCGGAACCGGTTCCCTCACAAAAGGAAAAACTGGGAGCCGCAAAAAATGTGTGCACATGCGCGTACATGCACGCATGCGCAGAACAGGGTATGACTGAAGAGTGGAGCCAAGGCGAGATATGCACCTACCCTGCATATTTGAATTGATTGGTTGAACTTTTTTAGTCCCACTTTTCTTTTCTTTTTTTGGACTGCACATGGCAGAGGACTGGGAGCCGCAGGAGACGGCTGAAAGAGCCGCATGCGGCTCCGGAGCCACGGGTTGCAGACCTGTGCTCTAGTGGTTTCTCTGCAATTGGGTCATAATAGTCAAAAAATACCAGTTCAAAGAACTGTCTGGAAGAAATTAGGTTTACATATCAATGATTCACCTACTGAGTTTGGCCTGACATCATTGGAAACACTAAGCAGGGTGACGTTAGACATCAGCAAAGAAAGATATTAATTCCAGACAGGCAATTTCTTTTACATCAGTATTTTTTATCAAGTTCAAACTATTTGGCTGCACCTCATGAGAATGGAAGGAAACCTTATGATTTACAGAAGCCGGATTCTCTGCATTTGTTTTGTGCTGTCATACAGTATTAGTTTCTAATGATTTGACTTTATGTTTTAGATTCAAATTCCCAGACTCATACTACTGTATTTTCTCTTCTCTTCTCTTCTCTTCTCTTCTCTTCTCTTCTCTTCTCTTCTCTTCTCTTCTCTTCTCTTCTCTTCTCTTCTCTTCTCTTCTCTTCTCTTCTCTTCTCTTCTCTTCCCTTCCCTTACCTTACCTTACCTTACCTTACCTTACCTTCTCCCATATGGGTTAAAACAACTGCTTAAGATGCAGTCGGCCCAGGTTCGAATCTCAGAAGGGTATGGCTGACTGATGAGAACAAATAAGTTTGAAATGATCATATCGGTCTCCCTTTATTCTTTGTTAGCAGAATACATACATACATACATACATACATACATACATACATACACATATATATTTACAACCCTGTAATCCCTTTATTCGGAGTGGAGCTGGGGCAACTGAATGGAGCTGAGCATTTACTGTCTGGATGCCCTTCCTGATGCCTACTCAGAGTTCACAGCAGATATTTTCTCTTGATAAAGAAACATCTGCCACTGCCTAGGATTGAACTCTCAACCTTCTGAGTAGGAGGTGACCATCTTCACCTCTAGGCCACTGCACTGCTCAGCTTCCTGAGACAATACATAGTTGCTATTCTAATTGGCCCCATTCCCAACTACACAAACTTTTCTTTCCCAGCCTTAGCATTTATTTGCTTCCTCTTGTAGATCTGATTTTTAAAAATAATTCAGAATTGCTGCTCAGAGGTTTTTTTTTTTTTGAGAAAATTAGCTTGGTCTTTCAAAACATCCTGCTTCAGCCATTTCAAAACAAGAACAAAGGGAAAGGATGGGTACAATACAAAAGGAGGGGGAAAAAGTTAAAGTGCGCAGTGACTGATTTAAATAGTTTTCAATTCCGTCTCTTGCAATACTGTTGGTTCAATGTACATCTCACTCAAGTTGATACTGTTTCTGTAAGGGCAGTGAAGGACTTCTGTGTTCCCTTTGAGCAGCCATGAGGAACTGGCCTTGTAAGAAGTGGATGAGAATAAAATTGATATATTTCTCCCAAAATCATGGACCTGTCTTTTTACTTTCCTCAGCGGAGTGTCAACTTATTTTGTTTGACCAGCATCCACATTAGATTTATCATAATCGACAAAAGCATCATTTAGAGCCAATAAATAGCTAGCAGGAATGCAGTGATGGAGTGGATGTAATGGCAGATGAAAAGTAGCTGCATTAATCCTCCATAAGATTAACATCATTTTAAAAATAGGTCTCCAAATCCTGTGCTTAAAAATCTCCATTTGGATGCCAAATCATGGCTGTGCAATCCTAAGGGATTCTAGAGCAATGCTTCTCAATCTTGGCAGCTTTAAGATCTTTGGACTTCAATCCCCAGAATTCTCCAGCCAGCATTGTGGGTGGACAATTCTCAGGATTGAAGTCCACACATGCTAGCTGGAGAATTTTGGGAGGTGAAGTCTATACATGATGTTCGGGGAATTCTGGAAGTTGGAGTCCATATATGTTGGATGTGGAATTTTGGGAGCTGAAGTCTAGATATCTTAAAGTTGCCACGAAATGCTGTTATACAGTGTTTTCCCAAAAATAAGACTGGGTCTTATGGTTTTTTTGACCAAAAGACCCATTAGGTCTTATTTGCAGGGGATGTCTTATTTTGCGCCCACCCACCTGCTCCCTCTCACCATCTGCTTGCCCGTGGCCGCAATGTCTTAGAGCAGTGATGGTGAACCTTTTGGAAACCAAGTGTCCAAACTGCAACCCAAAACCCACTTATTTATCGTCATGTCCTGGGTGGGCATGGCCCATTGGGTGGTTGTGGCCCATTGGGTGGGTGTGGCTGCAGTGGTAACGGAAGACTGGGTGGGTCTAAAAAGTTCAATCAGTCAATTCCAGCTTCGCGAGTTCTTTTTTCCGCGAGAAGTTGAAATTGATTGATCAATGGAGGCTTTAGGTGGCGGAGGGCTAAACTGAAAAGGTTTTATAAAACCCAGCTGAAGGACTACGACTGGGGCAATGGCGCACGTGCCCACAGAGAGGGCTCTGTGTGCCACCAGTGGCACAGGTGCCATAGGTTCGCCACCATGGTCTTAGAGGGCTTCCCAGAGCAGGTGCACTTTTTACCTGGATGGAGAAATGACAGAAACAGGAAGCTTCATCTACTTTGAAAGAGAGCAAATCGCTCTGTTTAAAGCACCCTATTTGCAAGGAGATGCAGCTTCCAGTCTCCGTCTGGGGGAAAAGTGTTTCCCTCCAGGAAAAAAAAAATGGAAATAAAAAATAAAACTGGGAATCTGTGTCGAAACCTTGTTGTTGGTTGAAAAGGTAAGTGGCAGAGTCGACCACAACCGTGTTTATGGGCAAACCTTT
This sequence comes from Vipera berus, assembly GCF_964194415.1. Lineage (NCBI taxonomy): Eukaryota > Metazoa > Chordata > Lepidosauria > Squamata > Viperidae > Vipera > Vipera berus. Next base: position 11,188,574 of record NC_138212.1, on the reverse strand, counting down.
TAAGAGCTTTTCCTGCAAGTTGTAAGTCTTTGGTTTTGACTGTTCACATGTTTTCATTAAAATAGAAGGGGGGGGGGGGAAGAGCCTTGAAAGCCCATTTATTGCAAATGTTCTTTCTAATTCCACTGAGACCAAATTTGTGCTAAACTCTGGGGAAATATATTTGGTGCTATCTTATGCTCAGCCACTAGCTTTTCTCTGTTTCTCATTCTGTCCTGCTAATGGAATTATTGAGATACTTTGAAAATACGGAAAGGGGTCTTATCTTAACCTTTCCTCCCTTATTGTAAGTGATTTAGCACTGCTGCCTTATCTAGACAGAATTAAAAGTTGCTCTCCTCTGCACCCCCTCTTGAAGGGGCAGGGTGAGACCAAAAAAAAAACCTCCTATACTTTCTATACTTTCTAATCCTTTTTTTAAAAAAATAAAAGAACCCTAGGAGGCGAAGATACAGGGAGACACCAGCTTTCATTTTGAAACTGAAGAAAGCTGGATTGGCAAAATAATACTAAGACTACTAATACCAATAAATCTTCCTTTAGAAAGAGACTTATTGGCTCTTAACAAAGCTCTTTATAATGTCTGGCACCAGGAAAAGGATGAAAACAAGAACGACGGTGTGAAAATGTATTGATGAAAATACATGGGGGATGAATGCCCAAATGTTTCAAATTGCAGGTTTATTCCTTGCTTATCCTGGTACTTTCTCATTTGGGACTTAGTTGAGCAGGCTGTTGATCTGCACAAGTGACACTTTGCTCCATGAACTGCACTAGTTACCAGTAGACCTCAGGCTTAATTCAAATTATGGGTGATGACTGATGAAGCCCTTCATGGCATGGGGCTGGGTTATTTGAAGGGCTGCCCCCCACCCCACCCCTCTCTCTCTATCCCAACCAACCCCCACCCCTTGTTCCCATCTACTTGTCCCATCAGGTCCAGTAGGAGAGGTATATTATGGGTCTTGTCTATTAAGGATGGTCTTCTGATAGCACCCAGGAAGACAGCCTTTTCAGAATAACAGCATAACAGAGCTGGAATGGACCTTGGAGATCTTCTAGTCCAACCCCCTGCTCAGGCAGGAGACTTTATACCATTTCAGACAAATGGGTGTCCAATCTCTTTTTAAAAACCACCAGTGTTGGAGCACCCACAACTTCTGGAGGTGAACCGTTCCACTGATTGTTCTAACTGTCAGGACATTCCTCCTTAGTTCTAGGTCAGAGGTCCCCAATCTTTTGGGCACCAGGAACTGGTTCCATGGAGAGAGGTTTTTCCATGGACCAGAGGGGGCGTGGTTTTGTGTACTGCCTACATCTCGCGGATGGGGCTTTGCTTGTTTGTGCGGCCCGGCTGCTGGCATGCCATGGCTTGGGACCCCTGTTCTAGGTTGCTTCTCACTTTGATTAGTTTCCTCCTTAGTTCTAGGTTGTTTCTTTCCTTCAGGTGCAGCCATGGTGCCCACCTTTTGGAACATGATTTCCCTGGAACCTAGATTTGTCTGACACTTCTGGCTTTTTGTTTAAGATTGTGATTCTTCCACTGGGCTTAGGGATCCAGATGTGTAGTAGAACCTGTAGTGGTCATATTGATTAGTGTTGCTGGTTTTTTGGTACCTCAGCTGCTGAGTCTATAATTTTTTTCAGTGTGACATTTCTATTGGTCTTTGTTCTTTTACAGAGAGTTTTTAATTGTAAGCTATCTGTGAAATCTAAATCTAAATCTAAATCTAAAATTAATAAATAAGAATCTATGTATTATGCACTGCAGAATCTTTCCTTCCTTCCTTCCTTCCTTCCTTCCTTCCTTCCTTCCTTCCTTCCTTCCTTCCTTCCTCCCTCCCTCCCTCCCTCCCTCCCTCCCTCTTGACTTGGACATTTCTCCTGCCTATGATACTATTTTAAAAAGGCCCTCTTCCTATGACAATCAAAGGAAGCTTGGACTGAACTTCATGCAACATTGAGGTCTTGATCTGGCCCTCTTGAAAACCTCAACTGGGAATTTCCTTAGATTACTGAAATTGTCTGCTTATCTAGCTTGGTACTTTGATTGGCAGCAGTTCAGGTTTTTTAAAATTGAAAATGTCAAGGGCAAAATCTAGATTTATGAATGCATGACATGGACTTATAGACCTGAAATAGTCCAGAAATGGGCTACTATGAATATTTTGGTGAAACTCTTAGACATATAATTTTTAAAAGAAAGATAATGATCAGGCAAAATAAAATAAATTAAGGGACAAATGCTCTCCCAATTTATTTTTCAGCTCAGAAACTGTTTACAAAGATGCATATATTTTGGACAGCATACATTAGGCAAAAATGTGCAGAAAACATGTAAAGTATCTGAGAAAAAGTACTGTAAAAAAGTGGGCAGAAGCCATGGAGGCCCTATGGATAATAGCTCTGTTCAATCTAACTCATAGCATTATTGTTATGTTGAAAAATTAGTTCAGGGATTACTACGTACACTGTCAAAAGAACCAGAGGGGAAAGCCTGATGTACAATAATAAATCACCTAGCCACTAGATAGAATTTTATTTGAAGTTTCTTCTCCAATTTCAAGAATTGCTGGTCTGCCTGCCTCCCTCTCTAAAGGTATGGAATAAGTTTAAGCCCATCATATAAGTGGAAAATTTATTTATTTATTAAATTTCTCTACTGCCCATCTCACCTACAGTAAGTGACCCTGGGTAGTTTACAACAACATAATAGAACAATATAAACACCTGAATAAAAGCACAGATTAAAAACAAATTAAGAACAAATTAAACCATGCAAGTTAAAAGTAAAAATCAAAATTAAAATGGTAGCCAAGCTGCCATGAAAGCAAAAACATCTGCAGACAGAAAAAGGGCTCAGTTAGTGTAGAATGACACCTGAGAATGAATCATCTATCTATCTATCTATCTATCTATCTATCTATCTATCTATCTATCTATCTATCTATCTATCATCCATCCATCCATCCATCCATCCATCCATCCATCCATCCATCCACCCTCTCCCATTGAAGAAATCTAATGGGTCATCCATCCATGCAATGCCTCTGCTCATAGAAACCATCTTTGTCCAGTTTTGTAAAAGATGCTCTTGAATATAGTAACAAAAGTCCCAGGCTTTCTTATAGGGTTGTTTCAAATAAAGCATATATTTGCTTTTGAGCTTTAGTCATTAGAAAAAAGGCGAAGATTCATAAATGAAGAGATGGGGCTGAATGCTGTGGCAAAGACTAATACTAAGACTAGATACAAAAATTGATTTTTTTTCTTTAATGGAATAACAGAAACTTCCTGATGCACTGATTTCAAAATTTTAGGTATTTTAGAGTCTTCCATTTCTGAGAGAAGGTCAGAGAGAGAAAATGTTGAAAGTTCCTTGTTAAATTATTCTGTGGAATAATTTCCACAGTGGAATTCATTTTAACATTTCTGCCTGTCATTAATTGTTGAACATTAGCAAAGAGAGCATGCTGAAATGTTGCAAATGCAGATTTTAAAATAATGTCTCATGGTATTTGGAGTTTTAAAAAGTCTTGGTTGCGATCCCTGCATTCTCTCATTCTAAAACAACCAAGAATTCCAAATGAGTGGTGCTTATTTTCTGTTATACTTCCTTCTGCATCAACAATTGATTATTGTGAACTTTTGAAAACATTAATCAATTAATCCCTACAATGCATGGGTTAATAGCTTGATGATAGATGAATCGCAGAGCTCAAATTAATCACAAGCAGCCATCTGGGCTTTCCCAGTGCCATTGCCAGAACTGACTCATTTCTTCCCTTCACACTTTTTTCTGTGCTTCTCAGAATCTAGAGATGGTTGCAGGGCATTGAGTAATACATATAGCCTGACAGGACCATATTGCAAATCACTGCCATTAAAGGAATTGAAGTTGGGTGGGGCAATGACTGGAAGAAGAACACTAGGAGATTAATTTTCTTCCTGTCCTATTAAAATGACCTGTTCAGCCACAACAAAATACTTCAGTGGGTAAAACATGAGAAAGTGTCAACGAGGTGGAATTTCAGGACCCTGGACAGCTCACAGCACCCTACCTTACAAACGTATTTTGTGTAGAGCCCATCATTCTCTTTCTGGTTCTTGATCATAGGATCTAGGGCATCTATTTTCAGGGTAAATAAAATTATCAGAAGAGTTCTCGAAGGTGAGCATTACCACTGGCAGTAAAATTAGCCTTTCTTTCTGTTCATCCATCCATCCATCCATCCATCCATCCATCCATCCATCCATCCATCCATATGCCTTCAAGTCATTGGTGACTCCCAGTAATTGTTTGGATTAGTTCTAGTTTTCTTGTCAAGTGGCTGACCATTTCTTTTTTCCCTAGGGCTAGGAGAGAGGGTGAATGACCAAGTTCACCCAGCTGGATTTCTGTGTCCAACCTGGGATTAGAACTCAGAATCTCCTGGTGATTGGGCTAAAATCACCCAGGCTGCTTTCATGCCTAAGACAGGACTAGAATTCACCATCACCTGGTGACTGGCACAAAGTCACCCACCTGGATTTGTGCCTGAGATGAGACCAGAATTCATAGTATCCTGATTTTTAGCCTGATAGCCACAGCAACAGCAATAGAATTGAGACTTATATACCATTTCACAGTGCTTTACAGCCCTCTCTAAGCTATTTACAGAGTCAGCCTCTTGCCCCCAACAATCTTGGTCCTCATTTTACCGACCTCAGAAGAATGGAAGGCTGAGTCAATCTTGAGCCAGTGAGAATCGAACTGCTAGCAGTTGGCAGAATTAGCCTGCAAAACTGCATTCTAACCACTGTGCCACCACAGCTCTGATGCCTTAATCATCACACCAAACTGGTTCTCAGCGTTTATTCTACTATTTATTTGAAAAGAAAAAGAAAAATCAGTAAAATAGTAAATAAAAATACACATTGCAACCATGCTGGTAGACAGATTATAGTTTGCATTCTCCACAGTATACTATATCTAGTTTTGTTCCAGGGCATAGCAGGTGTTACCGATTTCTCTCCTCTCCTCTCTCTCATGCATACCGATTGGAGAATATCCAAAGAAAATTCTGCCAAGTTAGCCTTCTGTTACAAGAATAGGAAAATATCTAAGAAAAATATCTCCAGGTTTTTTCAGGAAAAGGGATTCCCGGCTCAGGCTTGGAATGAGATATATCTGGGGTGGGGGTGGGGTGGCATTCTTCTACAGAATGGAAAGTTTAGACTCTAACCATGTAACATTCACTAGGAAAAGAGAAGCTCGGGAAAGAAATAACAGCTGGAAAGCTGTTGTGTGGAAGATGGAGGATTTTTTTCCTCCTATCGTTGTAAAGAAAACTCTAAAATTAATACACACAGATTATAAGAGAGTGAGGGTAGCATACAACATTTCTCTCTCTTCACATTGTATCCTTGTAACATCCCTGCAAAGTAGATTAGATTGACTCAAAGCACCATTGGCTAAGAGGTGTTTTAAAATTGGATCGCCCTAATGTGAGACTGTCAACAAAATCTCCAAATTTCACTGATGCTTTGGCATGCAGTGTGATACACATACATTGGAGATGCAGTTGCTAAAGTGCCAATGGCTTGCATACTGGGAAAACAGCACATCTTTCATTCCTTAAATTAGATTTCTAATTTACCCAAATACCCAGTGAGTTTATTCGCCCCATGCGTCACATGCTTATCACTGAAGTGGGTTCGAAAACTGTGCGCACATCCAGATGGTACGTGCAAAGCAGTGGAAGAGAAAACAGAGGAAACCTGAAGGGTTCACCTGTTCCCAAGTGTTGTTCTCCAAATGTCTGGAAGTCTCTTTGGTTTCCAGTTGCACCTCACTGCTTCGCTGGTAGGAAGAAAGAAGAAAACTATTGAGGAGAGTGAGGAAAGATAACGATAGTTGAATAAAACCTTGCTTTAGAAAAGCACAACTGGCTTGTTTGTTTGTTTTTGTTTGTTTTTATTTTTTTATTCAAATACAAATAATACAAACATAATACATACATACATATACATATACATATACATATACATAGGTAAAGGTAAAGGTTCCCCCGCACATGCGTGCTAGTCGTTTTCAACTCTAGGGTCCAGTGCTCATCTCCGTTTCAAAGCTGAAGAGCCAGCACTTGTCCGAGGATGTCTCCGTGGTCATGTGGCCGGCATGACTAGACGCCAAAGGCGCACGGAACGCTGTTACCTTCCCACCGTAGTGGTCCCTATTTTTCTACTTGCATTTTTACGTGCTTTCGAACTGCTAGGCTGGCAGAAGCTGGGACGATTAACAGGCGCTCACTCTGTTACATGTATATATATACATACATACCTATATTTCTTCTCATGTAACAACTAACAATATACAATATATTTCAATTGCGCCCTCATCCCCTCCAGAACAGCATATATTCCTGAGTAGGTTTATTCCCTTTGCCTCCCACCAACACTGTTTTTTTATAAAATCCTCCCATATTTCATTGTAATTATTTACTTTAATCATCCCTTTTTAAAATTTGTTGTGGTTAATTGATCATTTATTGCCATATTCCATATTTCATTATACCACTGATTTCTTTGAATTCTGTCTCCAGTGTCAAATTTACAATCAATTCCTTTTTTGCACAACTGGTTTGCAGACAGACCAAACGAAACTCCCCAGGGCTGTTCTCTCTTAGATATCATTTCCAAGCAAATCTAGATCAAGGGTGCTAGGTGCTCAAAACACTGCAGATTGGGCCCTGTCAACTTCCAAGCCATTAGAAGGAACTCCATTAGCTTAGTCTGTCATCTGCTATCCTGGCTTGTGGTGGGGTAACTCGCTCCAACAGTCTTCACCCCTGACAAGGATGCTGGTTGGGGAAAGAAACTTACTACTTAAGGGAGCACTGTGACATGCAGCGCTGGTGTTGCATAATGAAATCTCACCCTGCTTTTCTCATCCTGCATCACTGTTGAAATAAACAAGGGAGATTCAACCCTGCACTTCCTTTTATAATGGATCTGTAAGGAAACCTGCTGAAATAAAATGGATATTTAGATCCACTGTTTCTACAGACCTGGCAAGGAGCCTTTTATTAAAGGAGTTCAGGGCTGTGCAGAGGACTAAAAATGCATGAAGAATGGAATCTAACCCATTAGACCAGGGATGGGCAACTGTGGTAACTTTGCAACCTGTGGCCTTCATTTTCCAGAATTCCTGAGTCAGCAATGCTGGTTCGGGAATTTTGGAAGTTGAAGTTCACAGGTCATCCCTGCCCATCCCTGCATTTAGACTAATGCCTCTAAAACTGATTATTAGCAATTATCCATAGGATGTCTTTATCAGAGCTTAATATCTACAAACAATGCAGTATGGAAACCCAGTTTCTGGAGAACAACTGCAAGAGACAACAGTTGCAACACTGCTGTTCCTGTGGTCCTTCCAAAAAGATTTAGTTTACCCCTGAAAAATAGAGGATAGGATGGTGGACTAGCTAATCTTTTGCTTCAATCCAGTTAGCATGTTCTTGTGTTCTTCCTTACTGACTTTCTACTGAAAGTATAAAATGTATGTGCATGCAGAGTTTGTGTTGATGCAGTTTCTTTGCAAGAAGTATCAGCAGAAAGTCACCTGAACTATGTGGCACAAGGTTGCTTGAAATGGTCATTCTGAAGCTATAAGAAAACTCCAAGAATTCAGGTTGTTTGGATAAACTAAATTGTAAGAAAACAGGAATTGCCTGATGAATTGGGCCAATGTTGTATTTATAATCTCTGTGTTTTGCATCATACTACAAGCAAGCTATTGCTGCTAAACTCCTTGAAATATTACTTTGCTGATGCCTCAGGGCACCTACTCAAAGTTGTCAGCTTCTGGGGTGAAAAAGCCTGGGAACCTTTTGTAGCTATTCTATCTTACTAGCTCACTGCTTGGAGTAGTGGCACTTAATGTTTGCCCTCTGCATATCTGAAGAGCAGAGACTCAATAAGTGCCCTGAGGCTCTGAGACAGAATGGGGTGATCCTGAAGGAAGAAATAACAAGCAGATTCAGTGTTCTTTCCCTAAGGCAGCCTAGTTTCCTATGCTAGATTATTGTGTATGTATCAGTAGATTAATAAATAGGCCTGTCAAATACATTGCAAATCCTCAGTTTCAATAAAGTTATGGCTTTATGGTTATCCTAATCTTAGCTATCATCATCCTTTCCCTCTAGCATTTAGGAAAGGTACCATAAACAAAAATCTTGACAACTAACACGTATAGATGAATTACGGCATTGGGAAATGGTAGAGTGGTTTCTCCTATTTTCTTCTTTGCTATGACAGATTTGACATGAGACTGAAAAGCAACTGAAGATTAGGTCAGCCTCATGGTGCCAGAAACAATGTATCTTCTGGTTTAATAAGAATGTTAGCTTTGATGTTTGAAGAAAGACGGCAGAAGAGATTGTGGAAAGGTCTGTTTGGGTTCTGCAAACTAGTGACATTCCTATATAGACCAGTGTGTGTGTGTGTGTGTGTGTGTGTATTTCTTTTTACGAACCTGTAATCCCTTTTATCAGGGTGGAGTTGGGGCAGCTGAGCATTTACTGGCCAGATGCCCTTCCTGATGCCTGTGTGAAGTTTGCAGCAGATCTTTTCACTTGGCTCCTTGATACAGAAACATCTGTCGCTACCTAGATTGAACTCTCCACTTTCCGAGTGAGAGGTGAGCATTTTCACTTCTAGGCCACCGCACTGCTCATATAGACCACCATATTAAGCACACCTAAATCACTTCGGCATAGCAGTAATATTTCAGTGCAGCTCTGTGTGTGTGAGAGAGAGACAGAGACAGAGAGAGAGAGAGAGAGAGAGAGAGAGAGGAGGTGAGAAGGAGGGAGAAGGAGATGAAGAGAGCATAACAAAGTGATGAAGGAATTACTTTCAGGCAGGATTTTTCAATTTCAGGTTACTATATGAAATGGTATATATGAATCTAGTGTTTCATTCTTCTTCTATGCCCGGTGTTGAAAAACAGCTATAATCTGCTATACCGTAGATGAAATTTTCCCTTGCCCACCAATTGTCAACAGAAAATGAACATCAGCACAAAATCTTATTTCACCAATTCGCCCATCCCTCCTTTCTTTTACCACCAACTAATGGTGTATCCTTAGTAAAAAAAATAGGGTATGAAGTTCAAAACGAATACCTGAAGGCTTGAATTCAAGGTTTTGGAGTGAGAAGTGAGAAGCAAAAGATCTAGCAAGTTCTCAACCCACCAAGCAAATCTGTAGGAGAAGAGCAGGCAGAGCTGAAGGGCAGAGTTATCTGCTTCAGCATCTTAGAGTTGTTACATTGCCACAAACAAGTCCTGAATTCTGTTGACCGCTATCTGGCAACAATTTAGTGTTGAACTTCAGTTGGGTGGATTCTTGTGTGTAGGTTTGAATAAATCTATGCTGTACTCTAATGGATAATCCTAATTCTTTGCACCTGACAAAGTCTTTTTTTATCTTCCTGTTCAGGAAGGCTGAATGGGTGAACCCTGAAACGGCTAATTATTTTATGCAGAAAATTGCTCCTTTAATAACTTGCCCCAAGATCAAAAATGCCCAGTGCCAACCTTGAAAACTGCTGGTAGCTAATAAGGTCCACCTCAAAGAATACCAATAATAGCAAATTGTGTTTCCCCTTTTCCGTTGATTAGGTTCGGTTTGAACAAGACATTCCAGTTTTCAACCCGTGTTCTTAAGCAACATACATCACTTTGTCATTCTAATGTTGAATAGTTTCCCCACTTCTAATTCTAATTTTGATTCGAGGCTACATCTTGCCAAAAACATGGTCTAATTAAATGGGTGGCAATGATCCCATCCCTGGTTCTTCAGAAGCTTCTCTGTAACTAGCCGCATTTCACTCGGTTTTCCCATTGACACAGAGAGGCCAAGAAATGACCTTTAAATAAATATCTCACTAAATTACGGGAGAAATGTGCTGACTGGAGAAGGCAGAAACTCATTAGGCAAATACTGAGTGATGATGGAATATAAGAGACAGATGAATGGTTGAGGAGCAGGTGTGGGTCAGGAGCCAGGGGAAATACGTGGGGAGGGAGAAAAGCCAACAGATGGATGAAACAGATGAAACTGAAAACATCAAGAATCAGCAAGCATCATTTCTTCTACTGGGCTAAACACATTTATTTATTTATTTTTTATTTTAATTCCATTTATATCCCGCCCTTCTCCGAAGACTCAGGGCGGCTTACAAGCTTAGCAGTAGCCTTCATTCTATGTATATGCCTGCTTATTAGGGCTTTCACACACACACACCCAAGCGGCATTATTACAAAGTCAGCTTAACTGCCCCCAACAATCTGGGTCCTCATTTTACCTACCTGGGAAGGATGGAAGGCTGAGTCAACCTTGAGCCTGGTGGGACTCGAACCTGCACTAATTGCAGGCAGCTGGTGTTACTTAAGGAGGCATCAGTCCACTGTCCACCAATCCCTACATCAGGGATTCTGAGGAAGAGTAAAATGTTTCTGTTTGTACCCATTCAAAAAATCTTACTGTTTCTAAGAGGCTGCTGCTTGATGTGGGAAAAAAATGTGATGGATGGATGTGCATATCGTGCCCATGTCAATTTCTCAAATGTTCATGCATGGATCTGCTCCATTCTGTCTCTACATTAATCTGCAATGTTTTACAAATCTCTGAACACACATACTGCACAAATTTTTCTAGACTAGAGAAAAAACGAGTTCTAATGAGCATCTAGTTCATCATACTAGAGTAATCTGCAACCTGATACAGTCTGCCACATACTAATCTTTCTGCTATCCTACATTCATGTAATGCTCCTGCATCTCCTACTTTATTTTGTTTAAACACTTGTTTTGATATATAGTTACACATGCGCACACACACACGACAACCAGTGTCCTACTTGGTCATTGTTTCAGAGATATTTCCTTACCTAAACAGAGAAACAGAATGACCATGGTGGGCAAAAAGGAAGTGGGATTGGAGGCGAATTCTGACTTTCTGCCGGCTTCTCCATTGAGTTTCCTTCTGGGAAGCTGGCAGGGAGCATGAGAAATCTCCCTCCCCCTCCCCACCCCTTCCCTTCCTTCCCCTCTCCTCCCCTGTGTTTGCTAGGTGGATGAGGGAGCAAGGGATTGCAAGACTGACTGGGAAATTGTCCCAGAATATTGAAAGAAATTACCACATGAGTGCAGCGGCAACCAGTAACACTGAAGCAGCCGCAACTTCCCCAAATTTCATTCCCTTGGGAATCATGTGTCCTGGAATTTGACATATTCTGTCAGTTATCCCATTTGAGCTACCTGGGTTCAGAAATTGTTGCCCTAGGACACACTAGTTAAAGGCCATGACAATAAGAGTTTTAGTAGTATATAGATACATCTTTTAGCTTTTAGAAATTATTATTTTAGACTCTGGAGTCTGTTTTGTGTTTTTTTTTAATTGTCTGTACCCCACTTCTTATGTTGGTTCAATGAGCATAATAAATGTTTAATTGGATTGGATATATTTTTATGCATTTTTATATTATGCATGCAAAAACTGAAGCTTTGATTCAAAGGCACTTTTAATCTCCAAATCAAATTTGCTTTAGAATCAGTTTTAATGATCCAATCTGATTGAATCAATGATATGAATCAAATTGCTAATTCAGATTGTATCAGAGCCAATCCACATATTCTTAATCTTGATATCTACCATGCAGAATTTGGACAATCTTTTAATCCAAGGAATAACTATGTTCTGATTTGCATATTTATCTAAAGAATATAGATGAGACTAGGCTGTTTTCCCCCCTTATAAGCAAATCAGCAGTACTGAATTTCACATCCTACTTGATTTCAGTCTACTTAGTTGATATGTAGAAATCAGATATGGGTATAGCCTGAGGGGTAAAGTCCTGATTTCCTATCAGTTGTAGCAGAACCAAGCTTATTGTCCTTGGATAATGTAAGTAGGGGACTGATTCTACCCCTAATATATTCCTTAACTGACTTGTATATATGCTGAAGTTCAGAGCCTCTAGAGAATATGATATAAATTATTTTTTGCTATGGATTGTGGGAGTCACAAGACCATTCCATGTCTTGCGACTTAAGTAGAAATACACTCTTACACCATCAAAGCAATCAATTGAGGGGAACTGTCAATCAGTTGTAGCAGTGCACGCTTGCCAATGTATCAGTCTGAAATATGGTTTACTTCACAGAGGCATGCTAATTTAGCACATCACCATATCCTTCTTTGAACAATGAATCCTTCTCCCCTCTGACTGTGTCAAGAGCTTGAAGTCTATCACATCAGCTTAATGGAGCATCATCAACTTATTCTCAATGAGGCACTTAATCGAAGGAACATTTATAGCACTGGGGTTGCTAGGCACACTTTATGACGGCTCTTTGTGCAGGAGATGTCATCGCACATTTAGCTCTTCGTTAGGATAGATTGATATTATGCAAAGACTCCGTGAGCCCTCCCCTTCACCATGGCTCAACTGAGTGTGTGTGATTTTCACAGTGAGGAAAAAAGGAGGCAGCTAGAAAAACAAGGACAGGGTGAGAGACCATGAATTTTGCTTGGAGATGGCCCCAATTTGGGGGCTGAAGCTGTAGATCTGTGTTGCTCCTGAGCAACACCCCCAGTCAGGAGCAACCAGAACAGCTCTGAGAATGGATCAGATACTGTAGGTTTCTTTATTGTTGATCACCAGTTTACAAGAATCTCACAAGTCTTCCCTTGGGAAAGTAGATATATTACCTAAGGGCTTGACTTCAAATGTTTCTTCTAAGTTGGAATGTCTTATAACCTCCCCATCCCCAGCTGGAACCTCCTCTCCTTCAGCTGAAACCAGAACAAGAAACAATGGATGGAAACTAATCAAGGAGAGAACCAACCTAGAACTAAGGAGACAGCGAGAACAATTAATCCATGGAATGGCTTGCCTTAAGAAGTTGTGGTTGCTCCATCATTAGATGTTTTTAAGAAGAGATTGGACAGCCATTTGTCTGAAATGGTATAGAAGCTGCTGCTTGAGCAGAGACTGGACTAGAAGACACCCAAAATCCCTTCTATCTCTGTTATTTTGTTAGCTAGTGGTTTCACCACAACTATTAAGATTACTATTCTGCCTGTTAAATGAAGGTTATTCTTAACAAACAGTAATTGGAGTCACATAATAGAAGATTCCCAATGCACCGACTTTGGTTTTGGAGACACAAGACCACACCAACATGTCTGGGTATGGTGGGGCGGAGAAGGAGAGAACTGGTGCTTTGAATTAAAAATAATTACTTGCGTCTTACATTTTTGGCTCAAGCATTCCTTTTTTCAGATGTTATTTACTTCCACAATTAGAGGAAATTGAGAACTTGGTTTTGGGTTTTTTTTAAAAAAAAAGATTTTGGCTGAGTTCTTTGGCATACACCCACAAAACTGTATGGAAAAGTTGGCTAGCTTTGGCTTAGAGCTAGAAAAATATATACCAAGTTTTCCTTTATTCCTTTCAAATCTTACTTTCATTCTTCTATTCTTGTTTTGTTTTCTTTCCTCTTTCAAATTATTTTCTAATTTGGCTTGCACTCAAAACTCTGGGGACCTTAACCAATCTGAAATAATTCCAGCTTCAGTGGGATAAAATTTCAGATGTTATCTTATTTAACAGAGCCATTTCTGTTGTTTATGTAGAGTGGAGACAATATATAAGAAGAAAAGCTTTGTTTTATCTGAGAGTTCTCTTATTTTGTCGCAGCAGTTAAGATTGTATTAATAGATTCTGATTTCATGGAAATTATATGTTTAAAGAAATGGGATTTTTAACAAGCAAGATCCTCCTGATAATAATACGGTAATTCAGTGTACAGAATTGCACTTGGAAGTAATTTGGGGGTTTGTAACATACAGGCTGTATATGAAATACACCAACCAGGATGTGGAGATCAGACCACGTAACTTAAAAGATTGCTATTTTATTCAAAAGTTAATGGAAGACTGCTTGCTCAGTTGGTGACTGTGGGAAGGTAATAAGAGGTAGAGCTAAGTTTTTCCTTTTTTCCAGTTATTGATCTCAATAAACCTTCTTGCGAAGATGGGGAAGTAAAACCTGGTGCATGTAATGTTGCTGTTGCATGAGCTACAGTGGTTGTCGGTTTGTTTCTGGTCCAGTTCAAGGTGTCGGCTATTATCTTTAAAGCCCTGTATGGCTCTGCCTGCTCCATGAGTTTTCTGCGGAAATTAGCATATGTTTCCATGCAGCATTCTCGCTGAAGTCAGTATATAACAGAATAACGGAGTAGGAAAGGACCTCGGAGGTCTCCTCATCCAGCCCGCTGTTCAGTCAGGAAACCCAATACCATTCCAGATAAATATTGTCCAATCTCTTAAAAACTCACAACTTCTGGAGGCAAGTTGTTCCACTGATTAGTTGTTCTTACTGTCAGGAAATTTCTCCTTTGTTCTAGATTGGTTCTCTCCTTGCTTAGTTTCCATCCAATGCTTCTCATCCTGCCTTCAGGTGCTTTGGAGAATTGCTTGACTCTCTCTTCTTTGTGGCAACCCCTGAGATATTGGAACACTGCTATCTTGTTAGCCCTAGTCCTTCTCTTCATTGAACTAGACATACACAATTCCTGCAAGTGCTCTTCGTATGTTTTAGCCTCCAGTCCCCTAATCATCTTTGTTGCTCTTCTCTGCACTCTTTCCAGAGCCTCAACATCCTTTTTATAATTCCAGATTTATTTTCAAGTTCCTAGTCCCATGTTCCTAAAAGGAAAGTCTTTGATTTCAGAGGATTCTCTTTCAGCCTGAGCATAGGACTCTTTGGCCATTTCTAAACTGCACAGGCTGTCCTTTTCACCAAACTCATTGGAAACGTCCTTCTGCCTAGCTATGGTACAGAAACATCTTATAACCACATTCAAAGCAAAGTCTGTACAATGAACCCCATACTGGTCAGTGATGTCTTTTGGTGAGATTAGACACCAACTCTGCATGTATTCTGTTGAATTTCTACTGTATACAGTAGGCAGGCTTTCTCGAATATGACTGTAGAATCCAGTTCTCACATTTTTGCAGTAGGTTTCTTTGTTTGATCCTGCAGGCTAGTTTTACAAACTTTTTTTGATCTCGATAATGGAAGAAAACCTATGGATAGTTCTATCACCAAGAACAAGAATGCCAAATAGAAATACTCTTCACAAAGGTTACTTTCAAATATTTCCCTACATTGGTTGTTGGCTCATAAGGTGCTAGAAAATATCTACACTGTTGGAAAAATGGCGGAGAGGAGAACAATGTAAAATCACAGCACTGAAAAATGTTGAGCTGTTGCATCTTATGTTCTACAGCCCCCTTGAGAGAAAACCTCACTGGCTTTGCAGATCTCTGTCTTCTCCCAGGAGTAATTGCTGTGGAGAGTATACAAGGTTGCTGTTTCAGAAACAGCATGCCTTGCATGATGATGTGTCTTCTGTTAGATGCCATTGATGCTGAAGAAATTGCATTAGACTTCAAACTGTTCTCCGGGGATGAGGGAACAACTGTGACTTGAGCTCTGTAGAATTTGCCCCAATGCAGAGTGAAATGGTATCTGCTGAAGATTTCCATGTCATATCCTGGTATTAATAGTAATTGTTAAAGTATAATGAAGATAATTGACCAAAAAAAAATCTGATAATGGACAATCATTTTTCTCCTACCCATTTTAACATATAGGTTCATTTCCTCTCTTCCCAGACACTGCCTAGTTAGCTATCCAATCAATCATTCATTCATTCAGCCAACCATTCTCCACTTAACCCATTCATCTAGTGATTTGTCCATTCTTCTGTGCACCTCCTCAGAATTCTTATACATGGTTAGGTTGTCTGGAGAAGTTGTATTGCTGATCCATGCAATACAATAGAGGATGCTCAAGGATTAGGGGAAAACTCAGATAGTGGGACACAGATGGTTCTCCAGATCAAGATTAAGAGCAGCGTCTGTGCAATTTGGGAAATTATAACTTACCTATTTTACTTGTTCTTTTCTTTCTTAAATGGTTAAGACAAAGGATGGCTTAAGTTTATTTATTTATTCGGTTTCCTCATGGGAGTGGTGTGGTGGTCTAGAGGTGTAGCTCTCACCTCACAATCAGGAGGCTGTAAGTTCAATGCTAGATAGCAGCAGATATTTCTGTCTCCCAGAGAAAATATCTGCTGTGAGTTCCATGTAGGTGTCAGGAAGGGCATCCAGCCAGTAAATGCTCAGCTCCATTCAGTTGCCCTGATTCCACCCCAGTGCAAGGGATTTCAGGATCTATAAAAGAAAAAGAAAATGGATTCCCTCATGTCATTGTTGACTCCTTGCAACTAGTCCCTGCAGTTTTCTTGGCAAGATTTTGGAAGTGGTTTGCCATTGTCTGCTTCCTAGGGCTGATTTACAATTTGTCCTCCATCACACCACCTTCTGAACTCATAACTCTATGCCATGTTGTGATGCATGTCACATCTCTTGTGTAGATATATTGCAGGCACAGTCGAATGAGGTGGGGCTTACATCACAAAACATTATCCACCACCTTGCTGATTTTAATCCACCCCCACCCCAAATATTACTGAATCTCTCTACTTTATTGTTGCTTAAAAAGATAAACAGTTAATGCATAAGACCTCTGCTTGGAAACATTAGACCAGGAAGAATAGATTTTTTTTTTCCTGGAAAAAATGCTGTGTTTTTGAACTGCCCTTTCCTATTGCTGATGGATGCCATGAAAGGAAAGGGAGATTGCAGTTTCACACAAATGTGTTTGAACTTTCAGCACAACATCCGTTGAACCACAATGCTTGTGTTGGGCTCCTCCTCTTAGAGAATATCTCTCCTCCCCAAAGTAATCTTTTTGACCTTTCTGAAAGGCTGCAGTTGACATTTGCTTTAGCACCATGGTTTGTATTCCATGGCCTGTCTCTAACGGAAATAACTTCACAAATTGGTTTTATTATATTTTGCCCCAAAAGACAGTGCTTGGAGGAACAGCCTTGACTGAGACACCTGGGAAGGGCGAGAGGGATATTTCAAGAATGAAACCAGCTCAAGCTCAGACATGGCATTTTTAAAACAAACTTTAATCAGTTTGAAATAGTTCTTCTCGTTTCTGGGTACATAACAGAATAGACATTTCTATTGGGGAGGTAAGAGCTGAAAATGTCTCTAGCTGTCCCCGGAGGATAACTTTTCATTATTGATGTGGAAAGTGGAAAATAAAATAGACTATTATGCTTTTTTATCTTCAGGGAATATTTCTCTTTCTTCTCTTCCCTCCCCTCTCCCCCCCACTACCTCCTTAAAAAAATATATGAAAAACATTTGAATGCAGGGAATCATTTACAGACAATGAGGAGAAGTCAATCCGGGGGGGGGGGGGAAGCAGACACCTTTATTTACAATGTGACTTGCATTGTGTTCCTTGCACATTTTTTTTTTCTTCTCTTTGGCCCAGTCCGAAGAAGGGCAAGTCTCATGCCTCAGTTGCCACCATGATTCGCCCTTTTTCATTGGACTGAAAACCACAAGTCTTTTCTTTTCAAATGAAAGGACTGGTTTGTTTGGTTTTGATTAATTTCAGGGTAATAAAATGGTCTCATTTAGAATAGACTTTGCCAAATTAGGGTCTTCCTGATGTGTGAGAGAGTGATTTTTATAAGCCATTCGGTATGGGGTGCAAGTGTGTGTGTGTGTGTGTGTGTGTGTGTGTGTGTGTGTGTGTGTGACATTTCTGGACAGAGAACTCTGATGTTGTTCCTGAGATCTGTTGGAGCTATTCACCCAATATAGGAGTCGTAGCCCAAAGCGCTTCAACCATCACTGGGACCACTTTGGCCAGATAGAGAGATAAAGATTGCATATGTTTGTGTGTTTATATCCATACACAGAGAAATTTACATCCATATCTATTGGGAAATGCCCAGTCAGGCAGAGAGGAGGAATCAAGCAGGGGAATTCACCTTGAATTGTTGGGCAGAGAGATTCAAGACTGACACCCCTCACCTAAGCTCCACAGAATCTTATCTACCTGTTCCCAAACAAGCAGTCTGGGAGATTCCTGTCTTATGGGCAAAATACAATAAGGTAGTTTGTTTACATTCTACACACATGGATGTGGTCTCTTGCACCTGACAATAGCCACTCTTTTTAATGTTCCACTTAAGGAAGGCATGTTAACATTTATAATGAGAGAGAGAGAGAGAAGAAAGAGAGAGAGAGAGAGAGAGAGAGAGAGAGAGAGAGAGAGAGAGAGAGAGAGAGAGAGAGAGAGAGAGAGAGAGAGAGAGAGAGAGAGAGAGAGAGAGAGAGAACACACACTTAAAAAACAGTTCTGCAGTAGAGATTAGATCAGGACAGGTTGATTATAACCTGTCACATTTACAAGCTAATGAAATTTCATCAAGAGGGCATGACGGGCCAACATTTCCCTGAGAAATGTTTTAAGGCCTTTCCTCTGAACTCCCAACTTTGATCATCTGCTGATGAGTTTTTCTTGAGTCCCTGCCAAACTAAAGCAAAGCGTATTTCCATTCCTGAAGGCTTCCTCTCCCCTGCAGACCAGATAGATTAGAAAGTGAGTTGTGGGATTGTCAAAATCTATTCAGAGTTTATGGTTCCATCAGGATGGAATGACTGTGAATATCACACATCAGAGAAGAAACTTTTCTCTATTTCCTACTGTGATTTTTTTTTCACATCTGCATTTATAATGTATCACTCCAGCAGAGTTCTTCAACCTGTCCTTTGGGAATATATGACTTATGGGAAATTTCAGCAGAACTGGTGGGGGATCATGTGGCAATGTAGAAGTCCTTTTTTCAAGTCAGATAGTTTCCTTCATCCTGGACAGAATATAAAGGTAAAGGTAAAGGTTCCCCTGCACATGCGTGCTAGTCGTTTCCAACTGTAGGGGCCGGTGCTCATCTCCGTTTCAAAGCCAAAGAGCCAGCGTTGTCCAAGGACGTCTCTGTGGTCATGTGGCTGGCATGACTAGACGCCAAAGGTGCATGGAATGCTGTTACCTTCCCACCTTAGTGGTCCCTATTTTTCTACTTGCATTTTTTACGTGCTTTCGAACTGCTAGGTTGGCAGAAGCTGGGATGAGTAACAGGCACTCACTCTTATTCATATATGAATATATGAATCCCTAAATGGAATTCCCTGACCACTATTGGCCGTAATTGGTAACTATCTGTCATTTAGAAGTCAGCTATATCACATTGACTTGCAAGTAAGAACTGAATCCTGGATACACAAACACAATGGATCCATGGGGGCAGAGGGCTCAAAATCAGCAAGATGGTGCTGATTGCAATTCAAGCCATGCTCCTTTTGTTGTTGTTCAATTACTAAGTCATGTCTGACTCTTTGGGACCACATGGACCACAGGACACCAGTCCTACCTGTGTTTTATTGTCTCCTGGAGTTTGCTAAATTCATATTCATTGCATCAGTGATGAACTATTTAACCATCTCATCTTCTGCTGTCCCCTTATCCTTTTGCCTTCAATCTTTCCCAACATCAGGGTCTTTCCCAATGAATCTTCTCTTCTCATTATATATTTGTGTTTCAGCTTCAGTATCTGTCCTTCCAAAGAACAGTCAGGATTGATCTCCTTTAGGATCAACTGATTTGATCTTCTTGAAGTCCAAGGGACTCTTGAGTCTTCTCCAGCAGCATAATTCCAAAGCATCCATTCAA
Organism: Vipera berus; assembly: GCF_964194415.1. Taxonomy (NCBI): domain Eukaryota; kingdom Metazoa; phylum Chordata; class Lepidosauria; order Squamata; family Viperidae; genus Vipera; species Vipera berus. The sequence continues at coordinate 11,168,855 of NC_138212.1, read as the reverse complement.
CTTTCTTTATGATCCTTTCGTTCTGTGTTCATAAGAAAGAGGGAGAGGGCTTGCCTTGCAATGCTTCGGCTCTGTATCCAACAATCAATATTCACGTTTATGATTTTGAAACCTTCCAGATTCTTCACACTCCAGGTCAGAGGTACATTTCATCAAATAAGGTGGTATTTTTGTTCTTGGGGCTTTGTTTTTTACCAAGGGGCTCCATTTTGGCACTGTCCTTTTCCTCTGAAGATTAGGAAGAAGGAATGGCATCATTGCAATGTTTATCCAACCAGATGCCTTGACAAAAATCACAAGATTTTCAATACCAAAGCAAAATCTCATTCTAATAAATTCTGATACTGGATGTATCACTAAGCAGATTAAGATAGGCCAGCAGCTTTGGTCTGGAAATCATTGAAGGCTTCTGAATAATTAGTTATTTAATCTCATATTTTTCTCCCTTGATAGTAAAGTCTCTTTTTTGTCTATGGAGATTCTCAATCATCCCAAGTCAGGGGTTCTTCCAAAGGTGCTTTTCCAAAAGTAACTAGACTTTGGTTTTTTTCCTTTCTTGAAAATGTTTTGCTTCTTATCCAAGAAGCTTCTTGAGTTGTGAAGTTTCAAAAAAACAAAAACAAGAAATTCCAGTTGCTTTTTTGGAAAAAGCACATTTGGGACAAGTCCTTTATCATTTTTTTAAAATTCTATAGGCTGCCACAATATCCAGGAGCACCAAAATCAAAATGTTCTATATCTTTCTCAATCTTTCTAAACAGAATTATTGGCATTTTTATTTATTTTACGATAATTAACGGAAGCAGTAATTTACATTCTGAATGCTCAAACTAATTAATCCCCCATTTTTGCTTTCTATGGTGAGGTGATAGATACACAAATACCATCTTAGTCAAATGGGGCTAGCTCAGATTGTGCTCTGTTGTGACTTCTCTCTAGTCTTTAGCATTAAATTTACCATGCATATTAGGAGCAAATTTTAATTTTCCACAGCATTGGGCAATATCTTTTCCTTAACGCCTGAAACAGCATTCATTAACATTCTCATCTTCTAGTTCAGCACATGATGGTCTTCTCATTTGCAATTAAATGTGAATTTTTCTACTACAGGCAACTCAATTCTGTGGCATTAATAGTGTCTCCACTATTATTCCCCCATCTAAAACATACATATGTGTATCTAATTGTAGGGCTTCCTATGTCCCCTTTATGTTCAGAAATGAAACGTTTTGCAAGAGAAAATCAGCAAGAATGGATGTGCTTGCATGAGGGATGGGGACTAGAATTCCAGAACAGAAAGTCCCCAATTTAATACCTGGTCTCTCTCTTGGTAGGAATAGAAAAACTCCTGCACCAGATTCTGGAGGGCCAGTGAAAATGTCAGCAGTCCTGAACACTTTGCACTTCATCCCATTTCCCACACAAAATTCCATGCATTTCTGCCTGCCTTACAAAGACCCAACATTAATTCTTCAAGCACCTTCCATAAACTGCATACTTTCATTATTGTGATATGATACAAATGACAACTAAAGGATTGTCTCACAGCATGGAAAGCTCTCCCTTCTGATTCCCAGCTACTGCAGCTACTTAACTGTAGATTTCATTCCTCCTCTCCCTATATTATGGCCACTAAAGATGCTGACTCTTATTTATTTCCTGCCTTTATTATTTTTATAAATAAATCAAGATGAACATATCCCACACCTTCCTCTTCCTATTTTCCCCACAGTAACAACCCTGTAAATGTTATAATGCTATGGTTCATTTTAAATCCTACTTTCAACCTATCTGGCTGCATCAGAAATTCTAATAGAGTCCAATCCAAGATTCTAGAATTCACGCGGTTCCCAAGTATTGGTCCTCAAAAGTCCTCCCAAAAGATTACCTATAACTCAAATCAATGAACTACACCAAATGTTGATTATGATTCAGTTCAATCCAACTGATTTTTTTTGGGGGGGGGTCCTTTTTTCATGTAGGTGACCCTTCTCAACTTTTTGAAATGCAACCTTCCAACACACCAAAAGGTATGTGAAAGAGCTGGCCTTAACATGCTTGTGTGCTAGAGTTGTGAAGCTGATCTAAAGGGGCTAAGACAGATTTTTACATAGCAGAAAATTGCAGAAAATTCCACTCTTGACGAAAGTCTTTAATTTGAGAAAATACCTGTAGGGTCAATTTTCTCATATAGATCCAGTGACATTACAGAAAATGAACTCAGATAAATATAACTTCCCAATGGGAAAATAAAATAATGTTTCCTTCCATGATTGTGGTTTTCGATATCAAACAAATGGACGACTAGAGTGGCTTTGATGGTTTCTGATATATATATGAGAGACATATCTGCAGAACCTGTCTAGTTCTGTCCTGGCAACCTATACTTGTTCTCCATTCTTTGCTGTATATATCCTCAGAGACCTTTCATGTTTTTGAAGAAATAGGCACTTTAAAATCCAAGTAGAAACACGGTGGCTCAGTGGGTTAGGACACTGAGCTTGTTGATCAGAAGGTCGGCAGTTTGGCAGGTCGAATCCCGTGTGCCGCGTAACAGAGTGAGCGCCTGTTACTCGTCCCAGCTTCTGCCAACCTAGCAGTTCGAAAGCACGTAAAAATGCAAGTAGAAAAATAGGGACCACTATGGTGGGAAGGTAACAGCATTCCGTGCGCCTTTGGCGTCTAGTCATGCCGGCCACATGACCATGGAGATGTCCTCGGACAAACGTTGGCTCTTCGGCTTTGAAACCGAGATGAGCACCGGCCCCTAGAGTTGGGGGCGACTAGCACGTATGTGTGGGGGAACCTTTACCTTTAGAAACTATAAGCTCTCTGCTTCCAGCCTAAACCTCTATGAGAACACCTATTTTATTTTATATTTTAGGTTTAATGAAGGTCCTTCAAGAGCTTTGTCAGCTGCAAAGCAGTTTTTAAACTGGTTGTCATCAGCCAGGGGTTAAATATGCTCAGCTGCCATATCCTGGCTGGCCCTGCATCATTTTCCCCAACCATAATCATCAGTGACAGAGGAACAGATTCACAAGCCATTCCACTCTTGACAAAAGTCTTTAATTTGAGATACCTGCAGCAAAGTTACGGTACTAACTTTTATCACCCAATGGAGGGAATTTAAACAGTTGGAATTGCAAGGGGAGATTACACCAAGGAAATGGATGGCTGTTGTTTATTACAAGGAAGAGGCTTGTGACCTTTGAAGGCAGTTGGCCAAGGGTGGTTTTTAACCAATCATGCTATGAAATTAATACGTAGTCCAATCCAGAAACCCCTGGTAATATTCGTCTGGGGACACCTTAACTGGGATGTGTCATGTCTTGGCATGCTATGCCCCTCTCCACACCTTTTCAAGGGTCCTTTTTAGTATTTCATAGACTGCACTCTGGCTATCCTCTTTCCTTTTCCTTACAAAATTACAATCCTCTTTGCTGTTGGCTGGTGGAAATGGAGTCATGCCTTGCTAAAAACATCCTGCGTTTGTTTGTAGAATAGACATTGCTTTTAAAGGCCCATATGGCTAGCATCAACATTTCTTCCTTCTGGTGCCAGTTCTTGTTTATCGGACGTATTCAAATACTTTATTTATGCTTGACTCTGAGACTTAGCATAGTTCTTTCCTTGTTCTTGGATTTTATATTTTTATTTTTTGGTCTCCATCAGGATTACCATTATAGTGGAGAACTAAGTAGTCAATTTGGATTAAGGTCCCTCCAGTTTCTAATTCTGAAGTATTGGTGTAAGAAAATAATAATAATAATAAAAATACCAGTGTTTGCATGATACACCAAACCATGAAATAGCAACATCGTATTTTTAGAGAAACATGCTGTTCGCCCCTATAGCTTATAAAATTAATATGTGAATTCAGAAAGTTGGTAAATACCATAAACCATAATTAATTTAATATGAATATAGAATATAGAATAACAGAGTTGGAAGAGGCCTTGGAGGTCTTCCCGTCCAACTGCCTGCTTAGGCAGGAAATCCTATACCATTTCAGACAAATGATTGTCCAATCTCTTCTTAGAGTTACTAAATATGAGTTACTATATAATGGGAATACAGCCTATAAGGAGACCATAAATGAAGGCAAATATACATGTTCCAGGATCCAATCTGGGTCAGTCACTGGCACCAATGGTTCAGTCTTCCAAGCTTTTTGGACTCATGCTGGAACTTCTCCCTAGCAGAATGTGTGCTTTGGGCTATTCTGTGTGCAGTATTTATATGGTGCCTATATTGTGTGGCTTTTTAGATGTCAATTGGGGTGTTGATGGCTGGCTATTAAGTCATTGGCTGTTGTTTCCTTGTGCTGCCAAGCCCTTGCCTCTTAAGTATTTGATAGGCTGGTGATAAATCAGCACTCTTGTTGACTGACAAAGGGACTGTTTCCCAGGCTTCCATCACTTCCCTGACTTGTGCCTGCTTGTCCAACAATCTGGCTAGCTGCAAAATTGAATGTATGTCCTTGTTCATTGCTGTGAGGTAAGAAGACATTTGTTAGGCCAGACTTAGCTGATTTAATCTAAAGAATTATTTCCCATTTTAATTAATCAAATGCTCTGGGATGCTCAAAAGAAACCAACTTGATACAGGCTCATGCTTCCATTCGTGAGCCTCAGAAATTTAGAGACATAGTAACTCTAATCTTGGAGCTAGAGTTATGGATGGTCTTTATTTCCAGGATTCTTTTCAAAACAAATGTTAAGCATAATTGCATATTAATGTGAAATGGGATTAAATGAAGCTGCAGATCAACACAAGACTTATTAACAAGAGTTGCAAATTAGAAACAAATTGGTTTTACCAGTAAGGGAGAATATTTGTAGCTAAGGGTTGAAATGAGGAGTTCTTGGTGCTCTCTGAGCTTGGTTGTTTTCTTGCAGATGTTACCCAAACTAGGTAAAATCATGAGTGCTCTATACCAGATTATTTTTCCATCTAGTCCAGCATTTGTTTTAATTGCAGTGGTGATCCACTCAGGATGATGTAAGATTTTCTTTTGTCTATATCTTTAAGCAAAGGGGCAGAATTTGCAATTGCATTACAATGTCAGTTGGAACATAATTATTTATTTGACTTCTTATTTCTCCAAAGGTTGCAGTGATGTTAAGGGGGAAAGGAATATTTTAATTAAAGTTATAGCATGGCTGAATTTGGAGGAATGGCAACAGGGTATCAATAAATTTGTATGGGCAGGGAAAAGGCCACGAGTTAAACTTAAGATTATGCAGGATATGCGCGAAAGAGGTGGTCTTAAAATGCCCAACTTTAAATTATATTATGAAGCTGCTGCGTTGTCAGCGATAAGTGATTGGATTAATTTAACACAAGGGAGATTATTAAATCTTGAGGGCCACAACTTGTTATTTGGCTGGCATGCATATTTATTGTATGATAAGAAGGTAGATAATGTGTTTAAAGTGCATATTTTAAGACAGGCATTGCTGAGAGTTTGGAAAAAGTATAGACATAAGCTAAACTACAAGATACCTTTGTGGGCAATTCCGAAACATGCAATAGAAAACATAAATGTTGGCTTCAAACATGATGTGACTACATATAAGGAGATCTTAAGTTTGGAGAGGAATGTATGGTGTTTGAAGCCGTATAATCTTTTATGAGATGAGAAGATTGTTCAAACTTGGTTTCAATATGGTCAATTACGGGCCAGGTGGAAAGAAGACCAGAAAATTGGTTTCTCAATGACTGATGAAAATTTGGTAAAGCAAATTAGAAATCAGGGTCCAGCACATATCAAACGGATATATCTTGCATTGATAGAAATTGACTCAGAAACAGAACTTGTTAAAGATTGTATGATAAAGTGGGCTCAGAATATTCAAGAAGCTATCACAATGGACACCTGGGAAAAGATCTGGGTGAGGAACGTAAAATTTACACAAGCTCAAAACTTAAGAGAGAACTTTTACAAAATGTTTTATAGGTGGCATTTAGATCCTAAAAAGCTTGCAAGTATGTATCCGAACTACCAACCTAAATGTTGGAGATGTGGTAGCGAAGATGCAATGCATTTTCATATATGGTGGACCTGTAAAAAGGTTAAAGCTTTTTGGATTAAAATCTGGTGGAATATGCAGAAGATATTTAAACAAAGGATAAAGTTTTGTCCGCAATTGTTCTTATTGGGCATATTACAGATACTACTGTTGTGGACACCAAGTTGATGTTGAACTTAATTACAGCAGCAAGACTTTTAGTAGGTCAATATTGGAAGAAGGAGGAACTGCCGACTATAGAAGAATGGACTCTAAAAGTTTCTGACCTGGCGGAAATGGCAAAGATTTCGGCTTATTTGAAAGACCATTCGCAACAACGTTATATTATGGAGTGGAAAAAGTGGATTGATTATATCCAGAACAAATATGGGACCAAAAAGTTTCACTTAGCATTTGAATAAGTTTTTTTTCTTTTTTTTTATGTGATATTAGTATTGCTTGTAGTCATTTCATATGAGCTAGAGTGCGATAGACTTAATAGTTTATTGTTGTTAACATATGGTTGTTTATGATTGTTTTTTGCTTTTATACCTTGTATTTAGCTCTGGGAAGTCGGGGAGGGGGGAGGGGGGAGGGTGGGAGGGTTAGGGAGGGTTAGGAAGGGTTGGGTGGAGGGAGGGGGGAGGGATTGTTAAAGATAAAATGTATTGTAAAACTTTTCAATAAAAAAAGTTATATCATGGCTCCATTAATTTACACTAAACACCTTTGTGTTTCTTTCCATTTTTCATCAGTGGGATGGGAAGAATAATTAATCCCCAGAAAGTATCTGCCATGTAATATGTTCCATATTTTCGAGGGTCAACAACCTGACCCACACATACAGAGTTCAAACTGGCTACTTTATTATTCTCCGCCTATAGTACAAGAATCAGCCCAGACATACATATCATCTCAGTGACTTGGAAAGCATTGTACAAGAAGCCAGGTAAAACACAGAGGCAGGGATTTTGCAGTGGTAGCATGGAGGCTGCCTGTCATAATTAGGGCATTTTGCTTTAAAAAGAAAGCCTGACAGTCCCATTTTGTTCAGAAGGGAAAGAAATGAAGCACGAGAGTCCCCGGGGATCTCAGAGCTGTTCCTCTTGATCCAAGGCATGCTAAGAGTTGCAGCTAGGGAGATAACACTTTATGCAAAAGCTCCAGTTAATAATTCAGCACCTTCCTGGCAACTTTGTCAGAAGATGACTTTAGGATACAAGTGTCTTACAGCTGAGAGATCAGAAGCACATCAGTTGTGCTAAGCCACTAACTTAAGAGTGACAGGACAGAGATGGGGAAACAGAATGTGTTTGAAAAATCTGTCCAGGCAATTTCTCAGCTAACGTGGATGGGCTGAGTCAGCAGAGTGAGGTAAGCCAGGACGGTGAAAGGCTAGAGTTGTTTCATTTCTTTAAAAAAAAGTCTCAGCTAACATAAAGCCACCCAATCTGTTTATACTAAGCTGAAGGGTGAGAAAACCTGTTTTCTGGAAATCGCTAAAGAACTCCTAGCAGTCTCAGTCAGTCGGTGTCCTTAACATAAGGGCAGCAGGAGTTGTAGTTCATCAGCCTCTGAAGGTACATAGATTCCTACCTCTGAATAAGGCAAGGTTTTCCAAGTCTCTCCAAGATTCCTTGTGACTTCACAAGGAACCTGTCTTGATTCTTGCCCCTGCTCCACCCCAGTTTCTGGCAGAAGGGGCATATTGTGGATCCCATGGGCTAAGGAATTGTAGCTGCTGCTGTCCAGAAAATCCTGTTCTGTCTTGGCTCCTGTGATCTGGACCATCATGTCCTTCAAACTCCACTTTCTTGGCCTTCTGAAAAGGCCTGAAAACCTGGCTCGGTCAACTGGCTTGGGGCCCATCCCAGTCTAGAGGTGGCTAGATTAGGAGAAGATTCCCCCCTCCATTCCATTCACGCATTGATCTTTTTTCTACTTTGTTGTTAATTTTAATGTTTTAACTTTCAGCATTGGAATGTTTTTAATCTTTTGTTTTATATTGTTACTATGGGAGTGTAAAAGCTGCCCAGAATCATTGCTGGATGGGCAGAAGCCATTAGGAGAAGCCTGTCCCACAGGTAGTCAGGTTAACAGCCATGAAGATCTGTAAAAGTGACAATCATCAGCTTGAATTGCACCTGAAGTAGTCTGATAACTGTGTAGCTCTCGAAGTAGTATAGGCAGTGGTGGGATTCAAATATGTGAACAACCGGTTTTCTGTGTGGATGCCACTTCTGCAAGTCCGTTCTGGGCCTAGGAAGCAAAAAAAAAAAAAAAGCTACCGGTTCTGCTGAAGTGGAACGAACTGGCTGAATTCCACCACTGAGTGTAGGTATTCCATTGGGGAAATTTAATGGTCCGTCACAACTCAAACAGCAACTTTCTGGACCGGTTGGAGTTTCTCGGTGGACTTCCAGAGCAGACCCATGTAGAATGAATTACAATAATCTAAACAGGAAGCAACGAAGCCATGAATGACTGTAAATGGGATCTTTCCAGTAAACCTGACTTTTTCTGAAAGCTAAATCCAGCACGGAGAAGACCACCTTCTATCTATGTAGCTGCTAAACATGAAGAACTTATTTAAATGATGGCAAGCCTAAATCAATATCACAAACCTGGCTGAACATACAGGAGTCCAAAGGCAATAATTTAGAACAAAACAATGCAGAATATTGGCAAGAGGCTTTACTTGATGGCGGTGAAAGTGTCTTGCAGAAGCACATGACTCCCATCTTTGCAGTATTGTGTCAAAACCAATTGTTCTCTATTAGCTGATCCACCTCACTGACAGCAACTTTTCTACATATGTTATTATTGCCAAGCAAAACTTCTGTTTTGTATCTTAGAAATGGGGTACCACTTTACAGCAATGCTTTGAAGGAGCTCTTCACTCAAACATCTGACCAAATCAAGTGCTCCTTCAAAGATCTACCAGTCCTATGAGGTACTCATAATGCTCTGCTCAAATAGATTAATCTCCCTGTTAATGAAACTTGTTATTCAGTGCTACTATTGCAAAAGCTAATAATTGAAACCTACAATAATTTGCCAAGCACAAAAAATATCACATATAGTCATTTTTGTCATCTTCCCCTAATTAATGAATCTCAGCTGCTGAATAAGTATGACTCAGCCCTGCTGTCACTGTTTCCACTCATGAGTGCCGATGCTCCGTTTTCATTATTATAGACTTTTTTGAAATAAACAATCATGCAGTGTACTTTGATCTGTCTCATTAATCGGAACCATGACATCTGCATTTAGACAACAAGGAATCTTAAAACATCCAGACAATTTGGTTCTTATCAGATTTCTAGCTCTTTGGAACTCGCATAAAACATTCTGTTTCTAAATCTTGTGCCTTCAAATAATCATCATAGTTTTTAAAAAATCTGGAGGAAGACAAATCTCTTGATAATAGGCTAATTTTATAAGAAAGCTAAGTTAAACAATAAGGACTGAGATTACAGGGGGGGGAAAAAACCAAGGATCTGTCTTGTCTTTTGTTCTCTTTCCTAAAGTATTAAAGTAAGGTGGTCCTCACTTACAACTGTTTGTTTAGTGGCCACTTGAAGTTACAACAGTGATGAAAAAAGTGACTTATGAGTTTTTCATACTTACGACTGTTCCAGCATCCTCACAGTCATGTCATCAAAATTCACACACTTGGCAACTGACTCATATTTATGACGGTTGCAGCATCCCGGGGTCGTGTGACCCCCCTTTGGTGACCTTCTGACAAGCAAAATCAATGGAGAAGCCAGATTCGCTTAACAACCACGTTGCTCACTTAACAACTGCAGTGATTCACTTAACTACCATGGCAAGAAAGGTCCTAGAATGGGGCACAACTCACTTAACAAATATCTTGCTTAACCACAGAAATTTGGGGCTCGGTTGCAGTCGTAGGTTGAGGATTATCTTTACTTGGAATGTCCAATGCAGAAGCTCTTGGCCATTCAACCCATGCCCCAGTGCATTGAACAAATTGAAAGTGAAGAGGCTGAAGTTATGAAAAACACAGGTGGAAGAAGTACAGAATAACCGAATAACAGAGTTGGAAGGGACTTGGAGGTCTTCTGGTCCAACCTCCTGCTCAAGCAGACAAACGGTTGTTCAATCTCTTCTTAAAAACCTCCAGTGTTGGAGCACCTACAACCTCTAGAGGCAGGTTGTTCCACTGATTACTTGTTCTCACTCTCAGGAAATTTCTCCTTAGTTCTAAGTTGCTTCTATCTTTGATTAGTTTCCATCCATTGCTTCTTGCCCTGCCTTCAAGTGCTTTGGGGAATAGCTTGACTCCCTCTTCTTTGTGGCAGCCCCTGAGATATTGGAACACTGCTATCATGTCACCCCCTCATCCTTCTCTTCATTAAACTAGACATGCCCAATTCCTACAATTGTTCTTTGTAAGTTTTAGGCATTCTCTATGTAGGATCCAGTGATTATTATACATTCATATTTTACTTTATCAGTCTCTGAATATTAGATAATGAAAAAGCATTGTTGCAGTCTATTGATAGGATTATACTGAAATCACTGAATGGTGCTGTATTAAATTGGGTCATGGTAGAGTCCTTGTGCTGAATTGTATTTAGAAGCTGGGGAGGGAAAATCCAAGAGAAAATCCCACCAACCTATGAGGACATTCTTGAAGGACTGTGCCAGGGGTCTTCAAACTTGGTCCTTTTATTACTTGTGGACTTCAACTCCCAGAATTCCTCAGTCAGCATGCCTGGCTGAGGAAGTCTGGGATTTGAAGTCCACAAGTCATAAAAGGGTCAAGTTTGAAGACCTCTGGAGAATGCACTTCCTTCCTTCTGTTGATTTCTCTGTTCTTTTGCTGCAGGCATGAGGCATTATGGGAATTCATTAGGGATCCTGGAATCAATCTGAGATTCACTGTGTCTTTTGCATGCATGGCAAAGTGGAGATAAAATGACAACCATTGGCCATCAATATGAAATACTTAAAGTCAGGTTTCCTATTCACTGCAAAATCTTTGCACTGATAATGGGACTTTTGTTCTGCACTGGATCCTGAGAACTACACCAGAGTTTGCATTCGAACACTTCCGATGTCTTTTTTCTAGTCAATAAAGGAAATGAATTACTCTTTCACAGCCTTAGGAACTGTTTTAATGCTTCCAATCGAAATCCATCATTTTACCCTTTAAACAAAAGCTTAGAAATATATTATGCCTCACTCAAGAAGGACGCCTCTTTTGAAAATTGTTTTCCCTGAAGAGTTGATGCATCTTTTCTCTTTACAAAGAAAGAGAAATGCTAATTATTTATCAGCAGTGGTTTAAATCATTGCTAAATAGGAATTTCAGGAACCCAAAAATAACAGTGCAAAGACACAGTTAGGAATCTGGTCTTCTAGATTGAGTGTATTAATACAGAAAGGATAACACCCTCCCTCCCCCAAATTAAGGTGCTTTTGGGAGGAAAGGCTACAGAGTTTAGCACAAATTAGCTTAGAGGAAAGACTCATGCAATCTTTGTATGTGTGTGTATGGTTAGGAGGGCACTCACCTTTCTAGGCTGCCCTATCTTTGTTTCCTGGTAAAATACATGGGAAAATCCCATTGGGGGAAAATTCCACTTAGGGTTAGGGTTAGGTCACCATGAACCCATACAGGAAAATGGACATTGCCAAGAAACCCGGAGTGCTTGGGAATGGTTAGGAGGGCACTCACCTTTCTAGGCTGCCCTATCTGTGTTTCCTGGTAAAATATATGTGAAAAATCCCATTGGAGGAAAATTCCACTTAGGGTTAGGGTTAGGTCACTCATACAGGAAAATGGACTTTGGCAACAAACCTGGAGTGCTTGGGTATGGTTAGGAGGGCACTCACCTTTCTAGGCTGCCCTATCTTTGTTTCCTGGTAAAATACATGGGAAAATCCCATTGGAGGAAAATTCTACTTAGGGTTAGGGTTAGGTCACCATGAACCCATACAGGAAAATGGACATCACCAAGAAACCCGGAGTGCTTGGGAGTGGTTAGGAGGGCACTTACCTTTCTAGGCTGCCCTATCTGTGTTTCCTGGTAAAATATATGTGAAAAATCCCATTGGAGGAAAATTCCACTTAGGGTTAGGGTTAGGTCACTCATACAGGAAAATGGACTTTGGCAACAAACTTGGAGTGCTTGGGTATGGTTAGGAGGGCACTTACCTTTCTAGGCTGCCCTATCTATGTTACCTGGTAAAATCCCTTTAGAGGAAAATTCCACTTAGGGTTAGTGTTAGGGCACCATCAACTGATACAGCAAAATGAACATCGCCAATATCGCTTTGGAGAACAGCTTGACCTCCCTTCTTTGTGCCTGCCCCTTAAATTTTGGAACACTATCAGATTACCCATAGTCCTTCTTTTCATTAGACTAGACATACCCAATACCTGTAACCATTGTTTGTGTGTTTTAGCCCCAAGTGCCTTAGTCATTCTTGTTAGTTTTCTCTGCACTCTTTCCAGAGTCTCAACCAGTGCTTTTTTTGTAAAAGAAAAAGGTGCCGGAACTCACACACGTCATACAACCCGCCTTGCCTACCCTACAAGGTTCCATCCAAAAAAAGCCCTGGTCTTAACATCTTTTTTATATTATGGTGACCAGAAATGAATGTATTTTTTTAAATCCCATTTATATCCCGCCCTTCTCCGAAGACTCAGGGCAGCTTACAATCTAAAGCACAAATCAATGTGCTTAGCAATATTCCAAGTGTGCTTACTAAGGCTTTGTGAAGGGTTACTAGAACTTCACGTGATATGTATGTACTGTATAAGTATGTAAGGGTCATACTCCATGACTCCCATGACCAATGGATGTGGACAGCTATTTTATTTTATTTTACTTTATATTATTTTATTTTATTTATTTGTTTGTTTGTTTATCTATTTATCTATTTATTTATTTATGTGTCCTGCCTTTATTATTTTTACAAATTACTTGGAGCAGAAAGCAGGCAGGATACCTAGTCGGCTTTCCTGCCTGAGAGGAATCAGAACTCACAGTCTCCGAGCGATTTTCCCAAAGTCATCCAGCTGTCTTTCATGGCTGAGGTGGGACTTGATCTCAGAGTCTCTTGCTTTCTGAGACCGCACAGTTTTTATTTTCTTTGCCTTCTACCATTTTGAAAACTCCATTATATGATGCAGTGAAATATTGACTGTGTCCATCTGCTTGGAAAAGGCATCCCAGAGCCCCAGATGCTTATTAAACTGAGGGGACATGTGTAATCCCTTCCTTACTACCTTTTAGATGCCAAGTGGTGGGAAAAATTCTCTTCCCCAAAGCTTTTAAGAACCATTCATTCCTTTCTTTTAATGACCATTTTGCTGTTGCTATTGTTGTCTTTGAAGGGGCTGCCTCCCTTTTAGCGTAGAATAGTTTGTCTTCTCTTATTGTTACCGCTGTGTTGTTGTTTTTTTCCCGTTCTTATTCTGTTAGTTCCCCCAGGAACCTGATTTTATGTGGAAGGTGCAATATCTAAATAATCAACAGAGATAAATAAATTGTCCTCACTCGGTAAATATTTGGAAAGGAAGAAAAAGTCCTAACATGCCCATTCAATCTCCTTTAGTGGAAACATAAAAGATTTCAAAGAATGAGGACAGTGACATAACTTATAAACACACCTTTTCTCTGGGGGGAAAAAACCACACAGTATTGTCATCCTCATAAATACTGACACGCTTCCTCTCGCTCGCTGATGGGAAAAATAAAGATCTTCCTAGCAGTTTTATGTTTTAAGAAATAGCGGGGGGAGGGGGAGGCAGGAAGTACAGAGAAACACATTTAACCTTTCTCTTTAGTTGCCACTGGTCACTTCTTGATGTGTTTGCCAGTAGTTTTGCTACCCACAACTCAGATGAATTTTTCTATCATTAAATATTAAACTTGGGTTCAGCTACTCACTCTGCTCCGCGTAGCAGAGTAAGCACCTGTTACTCGTCCCAGCTTCTGCCCACCTAGCAGTTCGAAAGCACGTCAAAATGCAAGTAGAAAAATAGGGACCACTACGGTGGGAAGGTAACAGCGTTCCGTGCGCCCTTGGCATCTAGTCATGCCGGCCACATGACCACACAGACGTCCTCGGACAAGCGCCGGCTCTTCGGCTTTGAAATGGAGATGAGCACCGGCCCCTAGAGTCGGAAACGACTAGGACGCATGTGCGGGGGAACCTTTACCTTTACCTTTACAGCTACTGAAGAAATGTTAGACAATCTAGAGCAGTGCTTGGTAAGTTTAAGATGAGTGGACTTCAACTCCCAGAAATCCCCAGTCAGTGTCTGGAGTTGGTCCACACAGATTTAAGCTGCCAAGGTTAAAAACATGGACCTAAAGTTCTTAGTTTCTGCTTCATTGTATGGGCTAGAGATAGGCATAAATTTTCCATGAATCAAGGAAATATGCTTATTGCCCATAGAATGGGAAGGGACAGAAAATTGCAGTAGGAAAGGAAGAGAAGTGAATATTCTGAATGGAAGCATGGTTAGGTGGGGTACCAAATAGAAGAATTCCACATTTTAGTTGTAGACTCTAGCTGTATTACGGATATAAAGGTTAAGCAACTTTTTTAGTCTTAGATAGTAGATCAGGAACCAGTCGTGCATAAGTACAGAATCCTCAGTGCTACACTTGGAAGGGGATTGTTAGGCCAACGAATCCTGGCAGTCAAACACCACCATCCCAAATCCTTAATGCCTACCCACACCAAACGACATCCGTTCAATTGGAGCAACACAGAAATCATCAGCCACGCTACCACCCGCCACGCTCGTGAGTTCATCAAAGTCAAGCAATTCCATCAACAGACACATCGACCTATGAACCCCTCAGAATCCAAATCAACCACACAGCCAGTCAGAAACAGCACCAGCCCTCAACCAACCCATGCAAGCCCCCCTTCCACCAGTACTCCACCTCTCAATGACTCTGACCTGATGTAACTTCCCCATCACAAGACCCATTGCAAGACTCTCACTGATGACTCACACCTGACCTATCACAAGACTCATCACAAGACCCTCACTTGACATACCCACACCTGACCCATCACAAAACCCATCACAAGACTCTCACTGATGACTCACACCTGACCCATCAGAAGACTCATCACAAGACCCTCACTTGACATACCCACACCTGACCCATCACAAAACCCATCACAAGACTCTCACTGATGACTCACACCTGACCCATCAGAAGACTCATCACAAGACCCTCACTTGACATACCCACACCTGACCCATCACAAGACCAACTGACCACACACAACCCTTATAAACAGACATCCCCTAAAATCAACTGAAGATGTTACCTAGCCTGGTAATGAAACATTTGGAAACCAACCCACAAGCTTGGAGAACGAACCTTCACCCTCATCCAACAGATCGTACACAAACACACAGTCACACACATACTACATGCTCTGCAAGAATCCAAATTAAAGCCTCCTTGGCAGATGGCAGCCTAGCCTCTACTTGAACACCCTCAATGTAAGAGAGTCCATCACTCTCTGAGTAATTGCTTCTACTGTCAAGCTGTTCTATTAAGCAAGGTTTCCCCCCCCCTCAAGTAGAATTAGCCTTCCTTATGCTACATTCAGGAATGAGATAGAACAACTCTTGACCCTTCCCATTCGTATTTCCTCAGCTGTCTTTTCTCAAAGCAAAACCACCCAGTGTCATACTTCATACCATGATAAGACAGAAAATCCCAGCTCGCAGGATACTCTTATTCAAAACCAGGTGGTGTTTTTGACCATTAAAGCCCTTCATGGAATGGGGCCAGGTTCTTTGAGGAATCGCTTCTTCCTGACTTCCACTGCACACCCCATCAGATCCCGCAGAAGAGGTATATTGAAGGTCCTGTCTGCTAAAAGCTAAACTGTCAGGACTCTGGAGATGGCCATTTTCTGATATGGCAGAATTCTCATAGCAACAGCACTTAGACTTACAGTATATACCATTCCACAACACTTTGCAGCACTCTCTGAGCAGTTTACAGAGTCAGCCTATTGCCCCCAACAATCTGGGTCCTCATTTTACCCACCTCGGAAGGATGGAAGACTGAGTCAACCCTGAGCCAGTCAGGATCGAACTCCTGGCTGTGGGCAGAGTTAGCCTGAAATCCTGCATTCGAACCATTACACCACCATGACTCATAATGCGCTGTTCTGCTCACATTATGGAGCATCATACACACATGGCAGATAAGCATGGCTCTGTTCCTGTTAGCTTTTTGCAACTCCCTCAAAATGGGGGGTTTATGTCATAAGGCTTGGAGATCACAAGGGAATGGTAAGGTTTTGAGATGGCCTCCTTTAGTGGAATCTTCAGCTAGAGTAAGGGAAGGTATGAAGAGGGGGGCGGGTGAGCTTAGAGACCTTACACAGCAGAAAATGACACAGATTTTATTTCCCCCAGAATTCCTGAAACCATTATCTGGCCACTCCCAAAAGAATTCAGTCAGTCTGGTGAGATTCTTGTAAATAGGCATGCAGCAATAAAGAAGTAACCTAGATCAGCTCACTGTTTTATTTTGGTTCCTTATGCCTGACAGTTCCACTGTTGTTGATAATCTGTCACTCACGCTTTGCTTTTTAAATTTCAATATTGATTTTTAATTATTTTTTCTATTATTGTTTTTTTCAATTGTTTATTTTGTGCTGCCCAGAGTCACATTGGGAGAAGGGAGGCTACATAAATATGATGAATGAATAAATCAATCAATCCAGCCATTGGCTTAACTTGGCAAGTAGTCCTTGACTTATGACCACAGCTGAGCCCAAAATTGCTAAGCAAGACAATTCAGTGAGTTTTGCCCTTTCTCTGTAAGGGCAAATTGGGTGAATTATATAACCTCGTAACTTTTCCTGCCACAGTTGCTAAGTGGCCCGCTGCAGTTTTTAAGTGAAAGTGACTTTCCCATCAACTTGCTTGAAGGAAGGTCACAAAAGGTGATCATGTGACCCCAGGACACTGCAACCATCATAAATACGTCCCAGTTGCTACGCATCCAGGGATTCTGCAATGGTTCAAAGAATGAGCATGAAAAAGTGTCATAAGTCACTTTATCCCCTGCCATTGTAACTTTGAATAGTCTCTAAACAAATGGGGCAAAATTCACTTATTGACTGTCTTGTTGTCAGGCTACACATACACCCACCCACATACATACAGTTGAATGAAAACATCAAACTTGCCAGTCTACACACACACACACACACACACACAAACACACACACCAACCCTTATTCAAAACAACCAGCATGTTCCCTTATTAAGTCAATCCTCTCCCTTCTACTCTGGCTGGGTTATCATTTTGTAAGTCAACATGCCAAGCAATAATGGATTCTATTGCTTTATAGGGTCAGGGATATTTTTATAGCCTCTGATATCTGGCTCTTGTGCAGTTCACTTGTGCTCCTTGGAAGCTTGAAGTGGGTCAGGGTTCAGCATTCCATGGGGCTTTTTAATCAAAGAATTATTTCGCTGCCTGCCGTGTATATGTCAGAATGTGGACAGCGGTGTCAAGGGACAGCCGCAAGAACAAATAAAGTAGACCCAGTGATATGTGGTAATTAAGTTATTCTTCATTTCCAAGATTGCTACTGAGGATGAGATTGCAACAATGAGCCCCAGGCATTTCTCTCTGATTAGTTGTCTCCATCTCACTACCTTATGACATGCCAGATAAATATGCAGCATTCTCTATTTGTGCTTTTAAGGCGCCCATTAACTGCCAGCAAGGAAAGTGATAGATAAAAGTCCCAACATTGTGTTGCTCATTCTCTCCATCCATAAATGAAAAGTGTTAGTTCCATCATTTGGTGAGTATTCCGCTCCAATGATGCTAGTACAGAATCATAGAATTTCAATAATTAGGAAGAAACATCTAATATTGTGTTTTGCTCCATTAAGCAAGAGACGATATAGGTAGCTCTCAACTTATGACCATTTGTTCAGAGACTGTTTACAGCTATGATGGTGCTGAATGAATGGTGGTTATGACTGATTTTCAGACTTCCAACCATCCCAGCATCCCCACAGTCACATGATTGTAATCTGGGTGTTGCCAGGTACGAACAACCACTTCCACATGTGAAGCATTCAAATTAGCTACTTTACTGCTCAATGCCTATTTCACAACAATCTTCTCAGACTGGCAGTTTGCAAATGGGTTAGACTAGATAGTGTTCAACAGTATTCAAGGGAGGTTGGACCTTGCCCTCTTGTATCTACATAATGATTCCGGACTAATTCCCCACTTGACTCCTTCCCCTGGTTCGGTCTCTCTGACAGGAGTTTGGCAATTGGTTTGAACTTACAGTTGGTTGCAGATGATGTGATTGCTATTTGTGAACTTCTCTGCAGACTTCCCCAGAAAGTTAATGGGGAAGCCAGTTGGGAAGGTGGCACATTGCTACAGTAAGTCTCCCTTATCTGTGCACCCTTCTCTAACCCCTCTGCACTCATGCCACCTTTATCACTCATGCATCCCTGCACACATTCCTCAAACCTCACCATATCACCCTTGTGTTCTCTCCCTAAGCCTCCCCATGCTTCCCATGCAACCTCATGCATCTCTTGTGCATCCTTCCCAATCCTTGTTGCATCTCCCTTGCTCCCTCACGTATCCCCCTCACCCTCTCCATGCCTCCCTTGCACCCTTGCACAACCCCATGCATCCTTGCACACTCTTCCTGACCCTTGCTGCACCACTCTCATATCTTGCACAGTCCTCTCTCTCTCTCTCTCTCTCTCTCTCTCTCTCTCTCTCTCTCTCTCTCTCTCTCTCTCTCTCTCTCTCTCTCTCTCTCTCTCTCTCTCTCTCTCTCTCTCTCTCTCTCTCTCTCTCAAATCTAAACAGTTATGGCAGGAAGTTCAACTGCAAACCAATTCAAATCTTTGATTTGAGCCCAATTAATGCAGTTCAATGAATTTGAACCTGTAATTAGATTTGGGAAAGTGAATTGATTTAATTTGGTGCTTCAAACTGAATCACTGAATTAGGAAGATTTGATCTGGAAAAAAATGCTTCCACCCACCCCAGTTCCACCACTCCCTTTTTTGAAATGTCATTCTTTGAACTCTTCTGCTAACAAAAAGGTGAGATATCTGTAGAGAGCAGAAGTTATAACAACATGATGAATATCTTTGTAATCTAATAATAATGTTGCTTTTGAACTATTTTTTCCTAATGGACCTGTGTCCTAGGATTGCATCTCTTTCTCTTTCTGCTTGATAGAGGCTGTTTGGTCTAGTGGTTAAGGTACCAGGCTAGAAGGCAGCACACCGTGAGTTCAAATCCTGTCTTAGCCATGAAAGTCAGCTGGGTGACTTTGGGCCAGTCACTTTCTCTCACCCCAGCCCACTTCACAAGGTTATTGCTCTGGAGAAAATAGAAGTGGGGGAAGGTGTGTTCACTGCCTTAAGTTAATTTGTAAAAATAATACAGATAGTCCTCGATTTACAACCACAACTGAGCCCAAAATTTCTGTTGCCAAGTGAGACAGTTAAAGGAGTTTTGTCCCATTTCATGACTTTCTTGCTACCATTATTACGTGAATCCCGCAGTTGTTAAATTAGTAATATGGTTGTTAAGTGAATCTGGCTTTCCCACTGGCTTTGCACTAACCTAAAGCCAGTAATATTTCAGGAGGGCCCTGCATTTGAATTGTGTACAAGTTAAACTCAAATAATTACTGTCCATCCTAGACAAAATGTGGAACTGGACAGTGTACATGCTGCTGGACCATTTTCTTTTCAAAGAGCGAGCTTGACTAAGTGGGCGGGACAAACATTGAGATAAGGTTCATGGCACCTGAAACTAAGAAAGTTCTGTCTTTTGGCTGGAAAAAGAAATAAAAACAAAATAAAACCCAAACAAACAAACAAAAAAGAAAATCTGTTTTTCATCAGCACAAAGGTTGACAAAATGGTGTTGGTTAGGCTGCAGAAGTAATATTAGTTTCAAAACAATGTTATTTTAGAGCTCCAGTGGCGTAGCGTGGGTTGTCAGCACCCGGGGCAAGGCAAGTAATTTGTGCCCCCTAACCCGTGCACCGCACCGCACGCCTGGCACCCCCCCTCCACAGTGGGCAGCGACCCGGCGGCTCGGATCGGATTCACACAGCCAGCACTGCAGTGAGAGAGAGAGAGTGAGCCAGGCAGGGGCAGAGAGCTGCGAGTGCGAGCGCGCCCCCCCAGATGTTGCGCCCGGTGCGGCCGGCCCCCCTGCACCCCCCACGCTACCCCTGTAGAGCTCCGATTGTTAGATTTTTCAGCATGTTAAAATATGAATGATCTCTTGATGGGCAGGTTCTAGGAATGCACAAGTTTCTACCTGCAATGATTACTTGGAGTTTGTTCCCCCCCCCTCAAAGAGGAAAGTTTAAAAAGTTGTATGCTCTTTGAGAATGCATCTGATGTGACCGTACATACCAAATGGCAGAGGAGGGGGCACCAACCAACCAGAAAAGCATGACATGTTCTATGAAGTTCTCAAGTAATGACACTCAGATTGATGTGGGAGCTCCTTTTCTTACCCCACACCACCAAGTCACCCTTATGACTGTTTCCATGGCAAGACACATTCTCAGTAGGATGGTCCACCCCTCATCCTCTGGTGATCAATTTCTCTCTGTTTTTCCTTAATCTTTGGAAGATACTCCAGAGCAGGGCTCTTCAGACTTGGCCCTTTTATGACTTGTGGACTTCAACTCCCAGAATTCCTCAGACAGCATGGCTGGCTGAAGAATTCTGGGAGTTGAAGTCCACAAGTCATAAAAGGGCCACATTTGAAGACCCCTGCTCCAGACCACTGAGAAGAGAAAAAGAACTTGTGTTGAACCAAAACATCAGTCCTTGAAATCCATAATGGTTAGCAACAGATTTCCAAGAGGTTCTTTTTAATCCTCACAGAACAATATCAAAGAGATACAAAGCTCCCTATGTAAAGTCAAAACATCTGAATATAACCTCCAAGACTGGAACTAGCATCAATTTTTTTCATTGGACAGACACTTTGGATTTTTAAATTGGAAATGCCAAGTTTTATCTGCAGATCCTTCTGCATAGAAAATCTGGGTGCCTGCCATTGGTCTCCATTCCTGCATTGCTACACAGCCTAAGAAAGATGGAACTGTCCCAATTTTTTTCTTTGTCAGTTGTGTATTACCAACTGTGTTTGTGTTTAAATTCTTCATATATATTTTTCTGCAGCATTTTCTTTTTAAATGTAGATGCTGGGAAGTTCTAATCTTGATCTGATTATCTCTCCCACACTTTGCAAAGTAATAATTTTGCTTGAATATTTTCATTGCTATCTGCCATAAACTGGTCATCATCTAACTGCTGAGTGCCAGTTCTGAAAATCAGGAGATAAACAGGATCCAAAATTGTAGTGCATGAAGCTTCAGGCAATCACAAGTGCATTAGCATCCTTTTGTTCCCAGCTATTAACTAAGTAAAAGAAATGACCAAGTTACTTTTGGGCAGAGTTCTCCAAAGTGCTCAGTATTGACTGCCAAGGGTTAATGGGACTAGCCAATTCCAGGTTACTTCTCTCCTTGATAGCGTTCATCCATTGTTTCTTGTCTTGCCTTCAGAAAAATAAGTTGATCCCC